>NC_079163.1:39886426-41086426 GCF_947563725.1 Argiope bruennichi | reverse complement strand
ATGTAACTCTCTGTAAGTAGTTTTAATTTAATGAGCTTTCCAATCCAATAATTTATCTTAGATTGACTCCTAATATATGTGCAAAAAACTTCTTCTTTTCTTCCCAAAATTAAATATAAATTGCAGAGTAAATTAATAATTATTTCGATTATTAAGAAGTCAATTAAGTAACTATTACATTTTTGAAGGTGAATATGCATTATACAGCATTTGTATATAATGCATAGAATTATAAAGAAATGTATGCATTCATTTTTAATTGAAATTTTAATAAAAAATGTCCTGTTTTGAGCTTTTTTTATTTGCCATAAATCTGTCAATGATTATTGTGCATCGAATATAGAATTTTCATTTTATTTACCACTAGCCGCCTTTGGCGACCAGCCGGTTCGCCAATCTTAATGTTCGTTAAAATTTTAATAATTAAATATTTAATGCAATTTCTACTTTAATAGCTTCTTCATCAAAATATTTTAAAACTTCAAATTTTGATTATCATATAATTCATTCATAATATTATAAAGGCCTTCAGTCATAACGTAATATGTATCTCTCTCATTTTTTGTTAGCACCCGTAGAATTTATGCTTTAAATTAAAGTGGAAAGAATTTATCTTCAATTAATATAATAATATTTTTTACTGAAACAAAGCATTTTTTTATAATCTGATTACTGAAAATAGAGTCACTCAGCGTTTAAACTTTATGGGCACTAAAGAATATCTTTTTTAATTTATGTAATATCTCAAGAGTTGGTCAACAAAATTTTCTTAGATTCATTATGAGCAGATCGATTCATTAACAATGTTTAAATTTAAATGCATCAAACACTAAGAAAATAAAACGAATCGTTTAAAATACACGGTTGAAAACAGGTTTTAAAAAAACTACTTAAAAAAACGATGTACTTAAAACTATAAGCATATACAAAAAATATATAACTAACATAAATACAATTTACTTACAAAAGCATGCAAGTAACCCAAAAATAATTTAAATCATCCATTGATAACGTTGTCATGGCAACAATCAGAACAGAATGCGCATGCGTGAATTTTCTTCGCCGGTTACGTAACACAAATACGTGATTTTTTCTACGCCAGTTGGGGTAACGCTATGCGGATTAGAAATTTTTAATTTCCTTTATTCTGTTTTATTTTAATTCAAAAGTACTTCAGAATGATTCTGAAAGATTGATTCATTAACAATGTTTAATTTTAAATTCATCAAACATTAAGAAAATAAACAGAACCGATTGAAATAATCCGCCGAAAATTTTAACCCTAGCCTCATTACTGTTGGGAGAAAAAAAAACTGAAGCCTTTCTCGTTTGGCGCTGGGGATAATGGAAGATTTTTTTGGCGGAAAAGTTGGCGGTGGGGAAAATGGAAGATTTTTTTGGCGGGAAAGTTAGTTTTTAATTAATAATTAAAATTCTAATTAAAAATTCGAAAAAAGAAACCCCAGGTGCCCATTCCCAACCTCCAAGGTATACATGTACCAAATTTGGTAGCTGTATGTCAAACGGTCTGGCCTGTAGAGCGCCAACACACACACACACACACACATTGAGCTTTATTATAAGTATAGATAAATCTGTCAATGATTATTATGCATAGAAAATTGAATTTTCATTTTATTTGTCATAAATCTATCGATGATTGTTATGCAGAGAATATTGAATTTTCATTTTATTTGCCATACATCTGCCAATGACTATTATGCATGGAATATTGAATTTTCATTTTGTTTAAAATTTCGTAATAACGGGATAGTACTACATTCGTCCAAAATTCCGATCTCCAAAATTCGAATTATAGAACATCGGAGCAAAAAAAAAAAAAAAAAAGATTGAACGTATTTCTATGCCTTTCTACGCCTATATGCAGACATGATAACTGTTAGGAGCGAGCTAGATAGATGAAATTTGCCATATGGTTATTATCAAAGAAGGAATAATATACTTTTTAAAATTTGGTCATCATTAACAAATTATATGCTTTGTTGAATTTCAGTTTACATGCATGTATATAATGGAACAGATTTTACGACTAATTTTTTAAAAAAAATCTTCCTGTTGTAGAGTTATCATCACGATAAATGATAAACACAAATAACGATTTTATATTTCTTTTTCTCGTGAAACTTCAGACGTTTCTCCAAAAAATGCCATTGAATATGATATGTTATCTGATATCAATATAAATTCTTTATATTTGTATTAGATAATTATTATAAGCCACCTGATATAAATTACAGAAATTATCCCATTGCTACTAAGGTCTACTGACACAGCAATATTCTCGCGAATGAAAATCGAATTATTGCTGATTTTGGATTCGATTCATACAATTTGTTTGAATCTTCCAAGGGCCGAAGGTAATTTTGATTCAGAAGAGGAAATATCGTTTTCAAATAGCATAGAAAAATTTCAAAGATTGTAGCTTTTTTCTTCTCTACTTTATATATGATTACAATATAAATTGAATTTTTTATTCCAGTCACATTTACTTCTGTTTTTAGTTGTTGCTTTTTTATTTTCTTCATATTTAAAATCAGTTTTTGTCTTATTATTAAATTTTTGCATTTTTTTCATGTCTTACATTCTGTATACAGCATTTTTTAAGAATCAGAAATATGTTATAGAACAAAAGAAAATTATGTTTGTTTCTTTATAAAACAAGAACACTATTTATATCCCAATTCCATTAATTTTTGTTAAACTACAATCTTATATCGAAAAAACATTTTTGATTTTACGAATGATTATTAAAAGAATTCTGAACTATATATAAAGTATATTCAAAGGCCTTATTATTATTTTATTGGATAGCTAAAATTATTTAAAATTATTATAATTTTTTATTTATACCTATTCATAAAATTTCTAAAACTTCTCTTTGGGTATTATTTTGAAACTAAAATTAATTTAAACCATATAAAATGCATTAAGTACTTGCGGAGTGTTTTTCAACTAAAGGTACTTTCCTGAATTTGATTTATTTTATAGATTTTTCTCGTTTCAATGTAAAATAAAGTTTTAAAAACATATTATTTTAGTTCTTCCTGATTTTTTCCAGAGAAAAAAGAAATATATGACATCTTATCCACATATGTAGAGAACTGTTTTATTTACATTTCGAAAGGTTTAAAAAGGATGTGAGAAATAAGGATAATTTTGAATTGCCTATTTTTTGCCCTAATTTTTTAAAAATTGATTTAAAAAAAACTTTCGTACATAAATTCTTAAAAATAATAGGAATTTATTGAATATAACTGTGTTCTCGCACAATGATATCAAATTGGAAATTTGAAACAATATTTTACAATCAGAAAATCATCCTAAAGATGAATGAGTCAAATTCTTCATACTGATAAAGGAAGACTGAAAATATACGTAAGAAAGTTTTTAGTTTGAATACTAGAGGATAATATATTATATTCGAAATGTATTTAGCTACACGGATTTCATTTCATGTTTATGTATTATTAACAGTAAAAACAGTGCTTGTGTATTATTAACCGCATGACATTGTCTATCAATAATTAAAAAAAATGCCAATAAATGTATATCCTTGACGATTGTAGTTAATACTCAAGTACCAAAAAACCAAATATATAATTCGAACTTTTTCGGATCAAAATTTGATACAGAATTGCAAATGTAGTCACAAGATCAAATCACAATGTAGTCAAATTTCATTTATTCAAGCCATTGCGTATTTGAGTGCTCTTGTGCACATGCATGCTGACGGACCAACAAACGATCAATCCCTTGACGAACTTAGTTGAAAATTCGACGGCGTCCTGGCATAGGGGTAGCGCGTCTTCCCCGTGATCTGGGCGTCCCGGGTTCGAGTCCCGGTTTGGGCATGGTTGTTCTTCTGTTGTTCTATCTGTGAGATGTGTGAATGTGCCCTCCTGTAAAAAGGGGTTGTGCAAGCGAATGAATGATGCGTGAGTGGCAAAGTCGTACTCTTGGCCCTGCTATAAAAAATAAGAGACGTCCCCCTCAGGCTTGAATCGCTGTCTTCGTAACACCGGGCTTGTCAGTGGCAAGTGCCATAAGAAACAAACAAACAAGTTGAAAATTCGATGCAGATCTGCACATTAAATGTCAAATATATTCACCAAATTTCCTCCGTTTAGCTTTCTTCGTTTGATAGCTATAATGTTATCAAGCATTTGGACAAACAGACTTTCTCAGAATGGATTTCGTTCAAAATTTGACAAAAATCTGCAGATTTGGTGTAAAGGCCATATACCAAATTTTATTCATTTAGCTCAAAGTATTTTTGAATTATCGCATTTACGGACTGACAGACATAATTCCAAAATTTAGTTTTTCGATCGAAAAAGAGTAGATTTGTCAATTTCGAAGTTTTTAACGATTACAATACTTTCTAATAGTATACTAATGACCTTTCAGCGATAACTGGTTTAAAACCTCTTAACAGATCTTTCTAATTGTAAATTGTTTTAAAATTCAAACGAGTTGAAACCAATACAACGACCTAAAATATGGAACTGTCTTTTACAACAAATTCAAGTTTTTATGAATGGTCAACAATAAAAATAAATATAGCTAATACTCAGGAAACGGAAATACACTTACATTTAAATGAAAGATTTCAAATTGAAAAATCAAACAATTTTAATTCTAGATAATTAATTTATCTATATATGCTCCTAAACGATTTTTTTGGGGCTCGTTATCTGATACTGGACACAATAAATAAAAAAAAATCATAAGTTCTAAATTCTCTGGCAATCTTTAAATGCAGATCCATTTTAATTTTTTTTAAATCCAGATCTACTTTCAGTTTTTTAAAATCTAGTTCCAATGCCTTAAAACTCTTTTAAAGAATTCCTGTTTAAGTGGAGAATTCTGATAAACATTTTAAGTCCCAAAACATTTCAAATTTCGTTTGATTCTTTCTTATTGGGATGTTGTTAAGTTGAAATTATTACCATCTGTCTAAAATAATGCTCTTTCTAGAATAACAACTGAATTTTGCAAATAGAATTAAATTAGAATTGCAATCCGAATCTTTTACCTAGATTTATTTAAAGACAATTTATACTCCTTTAAAAATAAGTTTAACTATCGCCTCTTTATATAGCTTTAAAAAAATTTGAAATAATATTCATTTAATTCAAACATTAAATATTATATTTTGGAATTATTCATTAGTTTTTATTTTGTTCTGAATTCCAATAAAGTTAATATTTTGTTAGTTTATTTCGGTTTTTTTTAAGTAAAAGTACAGAATTAGTGAAATTTATATTTACAAGAAATTAGAATCTTTTATCTATATTTCTTGAAAGACGATTTATAATTCTTTAAAAAATAAGCTTAACTATCCCCGCCTTATATAGTTTAAAAAAATTTGAAATAATATTCATATATTTCAAACATTAAATAAAATATTTAAGAATCGTTTTCTAATTTTTATTTTGTTCTGAATTCAAATCAAGTTAATGATTTTTTTAGTTTATTTCATTTTTTGGTAAAAGTACAGAAAAAGGGAAATTTATATTTATGAGTAATTAGGGCGATTTGCGATTCAAAAATGTCGCCAGTGTCTGGTTTTCATGTCCACCGTCGACCATAGTTAATAAAACTGGAAATTTTCGTCTTTTAAAAATATTGTACATTTTGCAGTTAAGTCGCAATTAAGAAATTAATTTTCTTTACTTCTTAAAAGTGTAATTCTTTTGTTGTCTTTATTAATTTCATTGTTTTGCTGAAAAAGTTGAATTTTTTTAAAATGTAGAATAATACCACAGATACGTATATTTAAGAGAATTCCATACTAATTCCTTTTCAATTTCTTTATTCTCTTTTGAGGGTGTGGAAACAGTCTCGATTTCATAACCAGATATTCCAGGTTCTAGACCAGATTTCTTTTAAGGTTTGCCAAATGTATTTGGCTGTTGTAAGTAAAATTCTTTAGATGAAGCATTCCCCGGTGATGTTGCGTGGAAGTTTGGACAAGCGCATGATAGCCCAGGCATGACCTCATCTTCATCAACTGTCTAAAATTTAAATGAATGAAGTTACGAAGAAAATGCCCATCACATTGCTAAAAACCGGATTTACTTATAACTAAACTATTCCCACATGTATAAAAAATTAAGCAAACCATGATACCCCCCAAAATTATTTTTTTCCTTTTATGCATTCCTTTTCACTTTCTTGTACACAAAGTATAGAGAAATTACAACAATCGTCAAAAAAAATTCGAACTCGAGATTTTGACGAATCTCTAGTTTTAGACCTCCCTGACATTTCTGGAAACCCCAAAACGCTTTAAGCTAGAGGGATGAAATCTGGTGTATGGCCTTTATACTAAATTTGCAGATTTCTATCACATTTTGAGCAAGTTCTATTCTGAAGAAGTCTATCTGTCCGATTGTTCGAATATTAGTTAAAGCGATAACATTAAAAAGACTAGAGCTAGATGGATGACATTCGGTGCACAGATTTTTCATCCATTTTGTAGAAACCTATAAAATTTTGATACAAATCCAAAGAGGGGTTGAAAATCAATTTATATGTACTTTTGGAACCATGTAAAAGCGATAACTCAAAAACGCAGTTACTCAAATATATCAAATTCGGTTCTACACCAAATTTCGATTTCAATCAGTTGGGAAAAAACACGTCTAAATCACAAATGCACCTTTATTAGAAAGTATGAGAGAAAGTTATGAGAAGACCATTCCCATTAAATGTATAAGGTTTTTTTTTTTCTTTCTTGAAATTTTACTACAGAAAATATAACTATCATTATGGGTTGTTTGGAGATATTTTAAACTAATTTATTACAATAAACAGAAATTAAAGTAACCTTCTTAAATTCAATGGCTGTTCTTAAGTTTTTTTTTTTGTTTAAAAAAATTGTAAGACGATGTTGATACCCAAATCTTATTTTTTTAAAAATTTCGTTAGTCCTGTCATTTTTATCCTTTCATTCTAAGGTATAAATCAATTATTGGGAAGTGAATTTATATTCTAAATTAAGCTATTTGTTGATACATTGCATTCCGAAAAGGTAAAAGTATTGTGTTGTCATCAGAAGCACATAATTTACAGAATACAGAACACACATACAGAGTTTCCGAATTCAAACACATGAGAAGGTGAATCAAAATTCTACCACTGTATTCCTATCTTTACAAACATGCAAGATGTCAAAATAAATAAAAGTATATAAAAAGTCCTTTCATGCCTGGAACTACAATTCATTTTTAATCAGCACTGATTAGACAGATAATTTAATTTTCTTAGTTTTAAGACGAGAAATTGATATAGAAAACTTCCAGTTTCTTTTTCCATGAATAAAACTTTTCATAAAAAGCATTTATAATTTTTGGTGAGTGTTGTTCTTCATTTCCAGTTTTCTCGAGAAAGTTCATAATGAGCTGGTCAAGTCATTTCTGTTCAAGATGTTAAACATCAGAACCCCCAAATATCAGTGTAATGATCTCTGTTCAGAACATAACAGAGATCAAGAAATCATAGACTTCTGATTAAAATTTTTTTAACTCTTATATGAATCGTGCAAACTGACGATTAGATGTCGAGAATTAAAAATGAAACAAGTGCGAAGACATAAACAGATATCGTAGAAAATTAAACATTCAAAACAGAATAAAAGAAATAACTTGTTTCCACTGAAATATTCTTATTTTAAAACAGAACGAAAATCCACATAAGTAATAAAAACGCAAGCAATGGTTTTAAAAATTTTAAATACCTAAACTCAACAATAAATGAGGAAAAAAAATTCTCATAGAACGAAATTAAATATTATTTTTACATTTTTATGCTAAAGAAACTAAAAATTTTTAGATTAAACATACCTGAAACACTCCGTTTACGATTTTGTTGCGAAACTGAACAATTTATTTAATTCCTCAGTATTAAACATTTTAAACTTCTCCTCTGCTACAAAACACCTTAAAAGCTTCCGAACATTATCGAAACATGATCGCTAAAACGAATTTATAAAATGGAGAAACAAAATTTTTATTCCTTTCCTCAATGTATAGTATTACTGAAGTAATTAAAATGAGCTGAATAAGAGAAAAAATTCGGAGAAGCCACGCGAAAGTGAAATAGAATAATGTAGGAATAATGATCTATTATTTCAGAAAAAGCGAAATTAATTATTGAGCACTATTGCTTTATATCGAAGAAATCGGACATATTATATTTCAGTTATCTGTCGATGCCACGGCCCCCTGGTGGCCATGCTCATATAAGTTTTCAAGACCCCTGTTCATTAAACCTCTGTTTATCGAAGATGGAGCATTGCGATTTGTCAGCTGGTAAGATTTTTATCTTAAAATATCGTTACAACTTATGGTAGTTATTGTTTGTTATAATTCATGTGCGGTTGTGATATTATTTATTCCTATTTTATTCTAAATATTTTATCTATTTATATTAGAATTTTTTTTTTTTTTGGTTCACTTAAAATGAATTTTAGAATATCTTATGAGAGTAAGATGAAATGCGTATAAGGGGAAAATGTGTTCTTGTAGCTAAACTATTTGAAAATTTTAATTTATATTTATTAAAAAAATTCATTCTTTGATTAAGTACAATATACTATCTGTGAATATTGATAATTTAACTACTTTAAATGGGGTTCGCTCGCGATTTGTCAACAGGCAAATTTTTTATTGGAAAATTTTGTTACAATCTGTGTTTGTTGTTGGTTGTTATAATTCATGTGCGGTTGTGATATTATTCATTCCAATTTTATTATAAATATTTTATCAATTTATCTTAGAATTATTTTTTTTTTGCTCACTTAAAATAAATTTAAAAATATTTTATGCAAGTAAAATAAAACATATATAAGGGGAAAATGCGTTCTTGAAATTAAACTATTTAAATTAGAGGTTTATTAAAATATTCATTATTTGATTTAGTACATATACTATTTGTGAAAGCTAATGACGTAGTTACTTTTTACCGATATTTTTTTTAAAAGAATCGAAACATCCGGTTTCATTGTCTATTAACTTCATAGGAAATAAGGAAAAATATATCTTTAATGAAAAACTAATAAATATTTTTATATTTTATGATAATTCAAGAATATTATTTACAAAATTCATATGTAAAGTAACTGTCTTCTTCCTCTCCTCTATTGCTGTTTCCGTCAATGGCGGAGCTCAGCAACAGGCGTAGGATCCAAATGAATATTGTTTTTTAAAGATAGAGCAGCTACTGGTTACCAGCCAGTAGCTGCTATATCTTTAATGAAAAAATAAATTTTTTTTATTATTTTATATGATAATTCAAGAATACTGTTTACAAAATTCATATGTAAAGTAGCTGTCTTCTTCCTGGCCGCCATTGCTATTTCCACCCAACAACATGCATGGGAGTCAAATGCAAATAATTCCGAGCAGCTACTGGTTACCAGCCATTAGCTGCTATATCTTTAAAAAACTATATCTTTAATGAAAAAATAATTTTTTTTTATTATTTTATATGATAATTCAAGAATACTATTTACAAAATTCATATGTAAAGTAGCTGTCTTCTTCCTGGCCGCCATTGCTATTTCCACCCAGCAACAGGCGTGGGAGTCAAATGGAAATAATTCCGAGCAGCTACTGATTACCAGTCAGTAGTTGCTATATCTTTAAAAAACTATATCTTTAATGAAAAAATAATTTTTTTTTATTATTTTATATGATAATTCAAGAATACTATTTACAAAATTCATATGTAAAGTAGCTGTCTTCTTCCTGGCCGCCATTGCTATTTCCACCCAACAACATGCATGGGAGTCAAATGCAAATAATTCCGAGCAGCTACTGGTTACCAGCCATTAGCTGCTATATCTTTAAAAAACTATATCTTTAATGAAAAAATAATTTTTTTTTATTATTTTATATGATAATTCAAGAATACTATTTACAAAATTCATATGTAAAGTAGCTGTCTTCTTCCTGGCCGCCATTGCTATTTCCACCCAGCAACAGGCGTGGGAGTCAAATGGAAATAATTCCGAGCAGCTACTGATTACCAGTCAGTAGTTGCTATATCTTTAAAAAACTATATCTTTAATGAAAAAATAATAAATATTTTTATTTTATGTGATAATTCAAGAATACTATTTACAAAATTCATATGTAAAGTAGCTGTCTTCTTCCTCTCCTCTATTGCTGTTTCCGTCAATGGCGGACCCCAGCAACAGGTGTGGGATCCAAATGAATATAGTTTTTTAAAGATATAGCAGCTACTGGTTACCAGCCAATATCTGCTATATTTTTAAAAATCCATATCTTTAATGAAAAAATAACATATATTTTTATCTTATATGATAATTCAAGAATATTATTTACAAAATTCACATGTAAAATGGCTGCCTTCTTTCTTCAATGGCGGACCATTGCTGTTTCCGCCTAGCAACAAGTGTGCGCATCAAATGGAAATAATTCCGAGCAGCTACCGATTACCAGCCAGTTTTTACCAATGTCTATAAAATCATGAAAATATAATACAAATTTAATTAAAACACAATTTTTAAAAACACATGTATTAATGTAGCTAAAATATATATTTTTTATTTTAATTATTGACAACTTTTTATTACGTATATTAATATTATCATTCATTATTATTATACATATAATAAAATCAGGAATTATCCGATAATAGATGTACAAAGGCAATTTTTAAAATTAATTTTGGTTTAAGGAATTTTCAAGAATAGAAAATATTTTATAGATTAATGCTGATAATTAACATTAAATTATTTTCTTGAATTATTCTGGTAATCTTTATAATATCTCACAAGTAAATAGTTCAAAATTATGATTTAAAATTCATTTCATTCTAAATAATTAAAACTTTTAAATAGTGTAATTAAAATTTTTTTTTCTGAAACCTATTTAAAGTTATCAGGAATTTAGCTTATTGGCAAGTTGAAATAAGTTCCTGGGGATCCTCTGAAAGCATCAGGAATATATGAACTTTAAAAATTTGATTTGCCAGTTATAATATTTTAAAATTAGATAATTTCGTATTTTTACTTGTAATAATTATATTTTTATTAACCGTAATTGTCTTTTATTATTTTTCTCTTATGGGATTTCAATTGCCATTTGTTAATGATTAGTATGTTTTGACTTCAGTGAATGAACTTGTGATCTGTTATTATTGAAAATACATATTTACGTTAAATATTATCAAAATAACTGTGTAAAAGAAACTGTATAAAAAAAAGTTATGATTTTTTCATAGCTAAATTGTTTTTCTTATAATTATCAAATAAATAGCAATTTTATTCAGCGAGTTGAAAAATTGAATGTTAATTTGATTTTAAATGATGAAAAATAATAATGTATGAAACATTATGAAAAATAAGAAATGTAATATTTAATTTGTCATATTAGTACTATCCAAGCACCTTTTCCTTTTTACTTTTTTTTTTGGATATTCTTTCTATTTTCGTACTCTAAAGAAATGTAATCTATTATAAATTATGATATTTCTCTTTAACAACTTATATATTTTTATTAACAGTAATTAGCTTTTATTATTTTTTCTTGTGTAATTTCAATTGCCATTTATTAATAATTAGTATGTTTTGGATTCAGAAAATGAATTTGTGAAATTTATATCTGTAGTTAGTGAGTATAAATATCTATATAAAATATTATCAAAGTAACCTAAGATTTACTGTATAACAGAAAAGGTTATGTTTTTCATTGCCAAATAGTTTTTTTTTGCAATATTCAAATAAATAGCTATTGTATTCAGCTAGTTGTAAAGTTGAATACGATTATTAATTTGATTCTAAATAATGTATGAAACAGTAAGAAAAATAAGAAATGTAATATTGAAATCGCCATTCTGGTATTATCCAAGCATCTATTCTTTTTTTGGATATTCTTTTCATTTTTGTCCTCGAAAGAAGTGTAATCTATTATAAATTATTTTCTTTCTTTTTATAAACTTAAAAATTTTACAAAAAGTAATCATTTTTCTTTATCGTCTTTTGCAAACAACAACTATTACATCTATATTACCCTGATATATAAATTTTAGAATTCCAAAAAAATTATTTTTCTTCCTCAGGTATATTAAAATTAAACACTTATTTATAAGATTTCTGTATAAAGTTCATATTGTTTATTTTTTCCCTAGAAAATTTGCATTCAATTGTGACATTTTAAAAGTGTTATAAATGGATTTTTCTAGAGACAATGAGGGCCATGATATTCTGTTGTAGTGCTACGTCAGGCCAGAAAGAATAACATCAATTTATTTAGCTAGCTGAATATAAAATAGTCAAAATATGAGTGAAAAATTCCAATAACATTTTTTATATAATTGATACTGAAAAGGGTTTTTTTAATTTAAAAATTGATATTACTTGCTAATTTAAAATTGATTTAAAAATTGATTGTTTCCTTTTAAAGGTTGATAGAAACTTACACTCTCTGTCAAAATGCCTATCTTCCTCTTCTAATCTGTAAACGCAACATTATGTCGTCACTGCAGTTCTTTTTTAAAAATTATTTTGATATTACTTGCTATTTTAAAATTGATTTAAAAATTGATTGTTTCCTTTTAAAGGTTGATAGAAACTTAAACTCTCTGTCAAAATGCCTACTTTCCTCTTCTAATCTGTAACCGCAACTTTATGTTGCCACTGCAGTTCTTTTTTTAATTTTATATCAAGCTCCAAAAATTCTTAATAACCGAAAGAAACAGCTTTCTGTGTTTTTTAAAATTCTGTAATTTTTAATATTCGAAAATATGGCATTTAATTTTTTTTCAATTAATGAGATTCTAAAATTTTTTGCTGCAACAAATTTTCACATTAAAATTGTAAATAATGTTAGAAAAAGATGTGTGTAGAAAGAAGCCGCCTTCTGTGTTTTTTAAAATTCTTCCTTTTCTAATATTCGAAAATGTGGATTTTTTTTTTTTTTTTTTTTTTTTTGTAATTTTTCGAGAATTAACGAGATTCTAAAATTTTTTTCTAAAACAGATTTTCTCATTATAACAGCAAATAATGGTACAAAAAGATATGTGTAGAAATATTTTCTGTTGAGATTTCGTAGATTAAATACATTTTTAATTAAATACATTTTTTTCATCGATAATATTAAATACATTTTTTTCGACGATAATATTAAATACATTTTCTATTTCTCGCATGCAACGTTTACAATTTGAAGTTTTCCACAACTTATTTGAAATGTGATGACGTTAACTTTTGCTACAAATATTTGTTATAATATAAGCACTTCAAAGTTTTCTCAAAAATATTGAAATAAAAAGGTTTTAACGAAAAAAGTTTTAATGAAGTTTAATACAGTGTAGGTATAAAGTAAACAGTTAACGTTTCATTATCTAAAATCTTGAAAAAAAATTCACTTTAGCAACGGTGAGTATATCAAATAATCTAAAAACTATAGAATTTAAAAAAAGGAATTAAAAATTTGAATTGAATAAATTTAACTGAAGATAGCGAAACTATTGTAGTCTAATTTATTTCATAAAACTATGAATGTCGTGCTATATTTGTTTACATAAATTTTTTAGAATATTTAGGAAATTTTCTAGTTTTATTTCTTTTTTAAAGTCATTTTATATATTTTTAGAGAAATAATTTTATAAATTTTTGATGTTAAATATCATCTCCCTCTGTAATGATTTATTACGTAAAACTTTCTTTGCTCTAAGCGAAAGAAGAATTTATTTTTAAACAATTATGTAGAATTTATTTTGAAACAATTATACAGAATTTGTTTTCAAACACTTATGTATGTTGTGTCGAATGAATTGGAAGAATTATGTAAATTCTAAACTTGAGATTTTGACGAATCTCCACTTTTTAGAATGAAAAAAACTTTTTTTGGAATTATATCTGCCCATCAAAGAAGACGATAATTAAAAAACGCTTTGAGCTAGACAGGTGAAATTTTTTTTCACGTCCTTACACCAAATTTATAGATTTCTATCAAATTTTCTCAGAAATCTGTTCGCAGGAAGTCTGTAGTTATGACAGCTGAGTACAAGTTAGTACAAGTACGGTAATTATTAAGCATAGCAAGTTAGATGAGGCTGACCATCTGTTAGTTTGCGCTTTCACATGTAAATTCAAAAACATAGTGATAGATAAATGAAATTTGGTGTGTGATCTTGTTGCTCTAATTGTAACTGTATGTCAAATTTTAGTTTATTCAGTCGAAAAAAGATATTGAAAAAGCAGCCACGATTTTATTTACTATGCTATGACGAATAGAGCACTAGTGTGAGGGACTCTGAAAATAAAAATCTGTGTACTCGTGGGGTTCAAAGATTTTTCCAAGCTCCAAACTTTTATGAGGGGGGGGGGTATAATACCCTTATTAGGGAGTATGCGATAAAGCCACAGAGAGAAAATTCCTTCTGGCTTAGTAATTATATTCACATGGATGTGGACTGACAAACTTCCCCGTTATCGACATGTTTAGATAACTAGCAAATAGTTCAGTTAGTTTCGTTAGAGTCTAATTTGCATATTTCCAAAGTAGTCGGTTTATTTATTTTACCGCATTTGCCGATAATTTTTTGGGCTAATTTTTTAATGGCAGAAAAATATTCTTGGTGCATGAAATGCTTGTCTTCAAATCGTTTTACAATTCAATATTCTTAGATTTTTTACTGAATTTTTAAATACCCAATACATTTAAGAAACAAAAGCATTTTAAAAGACCTCTAATTAACGATTATAATTACTCTTATTCAAAAACTGTCTAAAAAAATAAGACAAATTAGAGCAAAATGACTGTGAAACGATGAAAGAAAATTTGACTTTTCACCCTAGAGCTTATAGAAAAGAAAAAGGCCTGGAGCATTTTGTTCAAGTAACAATTGAACAACTGGCCTTTAGTTCCAAATTTATAGATTTCAATAGTCCACATGACAATCTTTCCAATACCCTTAGTTTTATTAGCTCCAATACTGAGAAATCGATCTAAAATGGATATCGTGCAACATCCTGTACCATGACATGAAATAAGCACATTAATTGTAACGATTTCTTTTTTGCATGTTGTGTACGTGTGTGAACATGCGTTATGGAAGCATGAAAGTGGGTGCTACTAGCCATTGATAGATAATTCAACGATTTTTTTTCCATACTCTATGGCAGCTTAGATTTGTTAGGGACCCTCTGAAAGAATCACAAATTTACAATTGTATATTTCGATTCGTCAGTAGCTGCTTTTAAAAATAATGCATTTTCAATGATTTATAACAATTTTATTTTATAAATATATTTTTGTCGCATATAAGTATATATCTCGGAGATGAAATATTAAAAAAAATTATATTTTTATAAATCTTTTGCTAATTTCAATGTTAATCAGTCTCTTAAATTACTTTCCTCTATAAAAGTCCTAAAGTTTCTTTTAACATATACTCATAAAAAGTATCATATTGCAATTGAGAAAATATAAATGGACGACGTTTAGATAACCATCTAGTATTTTTTGTACTATATTTATATAAAAATGCGAATATTTTCTCTATAAATATGCACTACGTATACAAAAAACTGTGGCAAAAACTGTTTTTCGGATTCGATCCAAATCGAATGCTTCGTCATATAATCGGGATTTTATTTAATCTAATTTGACCTCTTGTTGATCAACATCGAATAAATTAGTAAAAATTTGTATTTTTTATCCCCCCCCCAAAAAAAAAGTAATTTTTTTTATTGTATTCCTCTCTCACTTAAGAAAAAGGAGGGGAGGATTTAATCTTCTTACTGTACTGTTTTTTAAAAACTTGCGATATGGACAGAGATGAAAGATACAAATAAGGTGACGATCAAATGACAAACAACTACTTTTTTTTTGTAATATTTATGTGAAAAAACAATGTGCATAAACATAATCTGTGTTTCAAAAAAGAAACGAAGAGCGATATTTCAAAAATTGATGGATTATGGGAAACTAAACACTATCGTGATACAAGTAGAGTTTGATTAATACGACTAGTGTCCCCTGGTGGTAAGCATCAAATATATACATATATATAGGGGAGACCGTTGTACTTAAGAACAAATCATTGTGAAGTTTCGTGCCGCGAACATGTTCGGAAATTTCCCTGCCTATTCCTGGATATTCGACTCGACGAAAGCGAATGGTAGGCAAATAGAATTTTTTTTCGGTGAATTAAATTGTTTTAAATAATCAAAATGCATGTTTTCTGTTTCTGTTAACGTTTTTAATAGATATTTGAGTTTTATATAGTTAATCATTGATGCTAGATAATTTACTTTTAATTTTGAATTTGCCGAAGTTGAAACGCACTTGTTGCTTTTTGAACGCGATGAAAAATGGTGCGTAATCTAACAGTTGTTTATCAGATATTTTGTTTTGTTTTTTGTTTTGTTATGAATCTAAAATCCATATATTTGAACATGATTCATTAGAGATTGATTGCTGGTGACATTTTGCTTAAATTAGCACAACGAAATATTTGTACAGTTTTTAAATACTTTGCAAACTTGAAAAAATTATCTGCTCTTTCTTAATTTATATGAAATGTAATTAACTCAATAATTACCTTATTTTTTAATTTTTGGAAGTTTCCTGAGTGTTATTCATTAAGTTCATAAATTTACAGAGATCTAATATTCCGTAGTATCCATATGTGCTTTTGTTGTTGAAAATCTAATTGCATAATAGATGATTATTGCACAATTTTTTTAAAAGATCAATTAAGAGTATTTCAAATTTTTCATTATTGTTATAAAGCTTTCGGGGTTAATTCAAAGGAGCTTGTGAAATTTTGAAAATGCCTATAATTATCATTTTATTCATTAATCCTAATGCACATTTATTGTTGTTTATTGGCTTTTATAATTGTCACCTTTGGCAATTAGCTTTTTATCTTTGCGTATTGCTGTAATTTAGCTTCAATTAAATCTTTTTATTTCTTAAGAATGTGTTCTTCATGGTTCCTTGAACAAGTTATGATTGATATTTAATTATGATTGACTTTATTATGATTTAATTATGATATTTATTAATGATTGATTATGCCTATTCTATTTCTTGTGCCCATGTATTTACCTTATAACTAATCTGTAGAATCCTCTAACCCTTTATAAACCAACGATTTTTAAAAGTAAAGTTTAAAACTTGATGATATTGTAATATGACTACTTTTTTCAAAAGATGTCGAGCATAGTTCCGACAGAAAATATTGGATATCAGCTAAATGATAAAATTAAAATCTTTAATTATTAATGCAAATAATTAATTTAATTAATTAAAACATTTTTCTTTTTCCCTGGGGCTATTTTGTATCGAAAATTATCTAAAGCTCGAAAACTGAAATTTAAAAAATGATGATAAAATAATTCAATCTTTAATTATTAATGCAAATAATTAATTTAATTAATTAAAAACATTTTTCTTTTCCCCTGTGGCTATTCTGTATCGAAAGTTATCTAAAGTTCAAAAACTAAAATTTAAAAAATGATGATAAAATAATTCGGTAAATAAAGGGCTAAAGCTCGGATTTTTAATGAAAGAGCGAAATTAGTTAAAGCTCGGATTTTTAATCAAAGAGCGAAATTAGCTGGATCAAAAGAAGGTTAATTGCGATAGAATGTATCTTATAGGATAGAAAAAGGGGGAGGGGGAGGAGATAAATAAATGTGGGCCCTAATCACTTTGAGGAATTGATATTTACATATTTAAAAATATCTACCTCATTTATAAAACTGAATTCTTTGTATTTGAGGTTTTGTTTGCATATTCATGAAATATTTTTAATATTCTTTTTTTTTCTGCTATTGTATTGTATATCAGTGACAATGGTTGTCCAACTTTGAAATGATGATTGGCTGTAGTGTATTAAAATAAGAAATGGTTAATAATTTATGACTATCAGCAGATATTTTATAAAGTATTATTATTTTACATTATTATTTTATATCTTATAAAGTATTGTTAAAGAGTTTTATAAAAAAATCATTTTATAAGAAATTCTAATTATGTGGAATTTTTTACATTTAACGAATTTCTGCCACTCTACAATCATTTTAATCAATTAATTTAGTCATTTATTGCTGTTAGTTAAGTATGGCTTCGCTTGATAAATCTTAAATAAAACGTATAATTATTAATTACAAAATAAAAATAAACACATTTTAAAGTGATAAATCTTTTTCTAATAAATCATTTTTATGTTTAAACTGAATAATCTGTAAAATTTCACTTTTAAACACATATTTTCATCAAATTATGTATTTTAGAATAATTGCTTTTTTTAAACCAGAAATGAGGTCGTTATTTGTCTGTGTCGCCAATAATTTCCATAAGGACGGGAAAAAAAATAGAATGTATTATATTTGGAACTTTTTTTGTGTGTGAAATTATCTATCTCTAAACTTCAATAAATATATTTAAAAAACATGCTTAGGATTATTAAGTGAATATCAGTCAAAAAATAAATATATAAAATGAGAAAGATTTTTTTTTTCCTTTTTAAAACAAACTGCGCATTTTAACTCCCTGTTTTCAGGTCCAAAATTCAGTACCTGAACCGTTTCTGATTTTTGAGAAACAAGTCATTTCTTACACAGCTCTTGGTTATCATACTTCCATGCTTAAAAATTAAAAATTTTTAAATCTAATCATTTCATGACAATTTTTTCAATTATTATATCAAAATATGGCAAGTTTACGTTCCCGAAGAAACGAATACAGAATTCTTTTAGGGGGAGGCAAAAAACATATAGAGCAGAAAGAATCTAAGACCAAAATTCAAACGATAAGCACTACATTTATATAGGTATATAGTCGGTAAACTTCTAGATCGCCACAGCATGAAGATGCATTATCCATAAAGATAGATTTAATATCGTATAAATATACTCTGCAAATTTTCTAAGCAAGTAAATTACAAAATACGATAACGGAAGTCGATCTAGCCACTTAAAATACATTCATACTTAATCCTAATACTTAAACAAGTATAGAAATACTAATAAAATAAATTTCATTAATGTGCTTGGTGCATCTAACTTGCTGAGGCTTGGCTAATATTCTATAAATTATGGATTTTTGCTGATGAGAGTAACGGTTGCTATAATACAAGTTTCGAAATAAATTCTGCAATTGTAAAAACTAAAATATATTATTCAAAAAGAAAGGTGTTCAGTTAATTAAATTGCATGTTATAAAATTGATATAAAAAACGAGAACTTAATATAATAGCCAGAACCGAATTAAGCTTTCTTGGGGTCATTAAATAATATGAGTCACCGAGCTCCCTTTTTCTCCCCCTACCTTTCAAAACCAGATTTTTTTTATGGATTTTAATTTAATTTTCATGAAAGTAATTTTAAATAGCAAATTTGACCAACTGGCAAAACATTTAACTGCGAATCACTTTCAAAAGAGTTGGTTTCAGTACATTAGGTATGAAGAAAAATACGCAGTTAATATTTCAAAGTAATTAAAAAAAGATTAATAACATAAATGTCAAACAATTTTTAAAGCAATCTAAATTATATTTAATTATAGAATACGAAATTTTTTTTAAAAATGTTAAAGACCCAATATTTTTCAGAATTTTAAAATAATATAGAACTTTTAAATATTAGTTAAAAAGTTGTCTAGAATAATTTTTCCAAAATTTAAGCAATACTTGATTTTACTTTGCATAAGTTGGATTGTATGGCCTTAATAAATAATGAAAAATTTAAATAACTTTGAAGATACCGCAGGGAAAAAAATCTAGGGGGCTCAGGACCCCCTCTAGTTGTGGGGCTATTAGACAATCGAATATAATACCTATTTAATAATCCAGCCATGGTAATAGAATATAGACACCAGAATAATTATCTCTCACTTCAGTTCAGGGATCAATGTAGATGTTAAACTCTGCTTAGGTGACAAACTTATCTTTAAAAACATTCTGTGATCTGTTTTGATCTATGCATTCTCAATCCGGTTTGAGTAACCGACCCCCCCCCCCCTTTCCACTTAAATGAGCTTTTACCCATTCTAGCAGCGAAGGAAAGGACAAAGAATTTCCGATGTTCTGGGGTTTTATTCTTTGAGGTGGGGAGTTAGCAAAAGAGATATTTCGGAACTAGGGTAAACAGATATTAAGGGCGAGGGGGGGGGGAGAACCTCTGCCGTCAAAACCACTGCTCTCCAAATCGGCACCATCCTCGACACATGTAGACTAAAAAAAGAAAAAGAAAAACAAGCGAACAAATGTTATCCAAAGCTGAGTTAGAGCTCGTATTAACACGATTCTTTTTTTTTCTGCTGCTATTTTGTTACTAATGCTAATCTCCTGAATGTAAATGAACAGAAGTGTCAAGAACACTGACGTTAAAGAAGATATAATATTCCGTATGTATTCATTTTCAAACAACTCTGAAAATTCTGTACCATTGTACAGTGCTAAAATGAAGCATTCAAAATAAATCAAATAGTCCAACTTAACTGATTTATTATTTCATCACTTTGTCCGACTGAATGATGGTTTGAGGTCACTGAATATTTGTCACAGTATGGCAAAATCTAGCTCTTGTGACATGAAGTCAAAATTCTTAATCCAATGACTCATCGTTTTATCTTCTGGTCTGACTGAATTTTGATCCTTTTTAATTTTTACCGAATGCCTGGCACAGCTTAGCAAAATTTGAAAAGTGCGACACGAGAGCAAACAGCATAATCCGATCCCAAATATGAAACTTTTGAAAAAATGTGACACTTTTGAACAAATATGAAACTTTTGAAGGGAAAAAAAAAAAAAAAAAAAAACTAAGCGACATTATTATTTTTAAAGAAAACATCAAATAAATTTCAAAATACAAAATTATAATTAAGAAAAGCAATAATATTTCCTCCAAATCTATTTGAGCGTTTCTTAAAATATTAGAATAAAAATAAATAAATAAACTGGTATCATGCTTCCATCATTTAATTATATTTCTAGCAAGTCATCAGTTGTTGTAATTTCCAAAGGTTAGGTTTATATTATATATAATATTTCCTTCATAATATTGTTTATCTTCTGATGCGATAATTAAAAATCTGTTTCAATTCGCCGATATGCACCATACTGGATCACGGCAAAGTTTGCAAAAACAATTGTAAAAATGATTCTTCTAGTTTCATTAAATGACTCATAATCTTAAAATTAGACATTAGAGGACAATTTTCATTTACCTAAATCTAACATAATTGTAAATATTAATGATGCATTACCGATTTTTATCGAGTGAGCTACAATACAACAGATAATAAATAAATAATTGATCTGAAAAATATTATTCTGTTACTTACAAAACTTTACTTTTAATTTATTGATTTATCATTTTTCAAAATTCATTCCAGTGAAATTTCTTAAAAAATGTGTCTTTTAAATTATTGTAGTATATTTATATATTGTTATGTAATTAACTGTGATAAACTCATCAATTAAAGAGGAAAAATTTTCATAGATTTTGTTAAGAATAACCATAAACTTTTCAGTAAAGTTATCAGTATAATAATTCAGGATCATAATCAGTAAATCAGTATTATTATTCAGTAATATAGTATATTAGTAATTAATTTCAGTACAGTACACTCCCGATTATCCGCGGAATTGGGTGGCGCGGCCGCCGCGGATAACAAAAATCGCGGATAATCCGAATAAAGCTAAAAACGGGTATAGCAAAAAAGAAAACAGTCATTCCAACTTTGAAAAATTGTTTTATGTACAATAAAACGTAAAATAAACAGCAGGAAATGTTTAACTAATGCTTAATGTTTTAGTATATCACTCAAAACTAACCTAAAATGCCTTTTGTGAATGAAAACAGAAAAGTGCTTTGTATTTACGAGAGTCGTCAAGGATACACAGAAAAATTAATACATATGTACTGTTTTAATACTGTAATGTATTATCTAAATACAAAAGCATAACTGTAAAACGGCACCTTTTTGAAAAAATCAGTCAAAAAAAAAAAAAAAAAAAAAAAAAAACTTCGTGTGGCAGGCGTGGATAATCCGCACCGCGGATAACCCGCCCGCGGATAATCGGGAGTCTACTGTATTATAAATAAGTTCATCATTAATAATTTTGTGTCACACAGAAAAGAAATTCAAGCTCTGAAAATATGATTGTTGCATTTCTAATCAAATGTAATACGAATTAATTAATTACACGTGTATTTTCTTCTTTTTCTTTCTGAATAAATCCAGTAGCAAACATTTTTATTAGTAATTTTATGGTTATTTAATATTAGAAAAATTCGTTTATGGTTACAAACTAAAAGAAAAACCATAAATTGATTATGGAGTTTCGACCATGTAGTTTACATTCATCCATTGTACTCAAAACTTAATTCAAAAAATGACCCTTTCCAAGTAAAATATAATTATTATTAGCAATATTTTAAATTCTAAAAAATTTAGTAGCTGATGCAGCTGCCTATTATCTTAAATATTCGATTTTTTTTTTAAAAAAAAAAGATGTTCTGTTCCAAAAAGATTTCCCACAGTCTCTTATACTGAGGAAAAAAAAGTGGATTATGAAATACAAAAGGAAAGATTTATTTAACATTACCCATGTTAAATTTCATGAATTTTGTTGCCCATGCTAAATTGCATGACTTTTGTTATAATTTAAAAATCACTTTTGTGAGGTTTGTTTTGAAAAGTATGACCCTCATCTGTACTATTATTGCATGTATCATCTAATCATAAGTCGGTAAATAGAATTCTTCTATAATATAATTCATAACATGTGACTATCTAAATTATCTGAAAAGAACATGATTTTTTGTAATTCACCTCTAAGAGCTTTAGAAAATCTGCCATATAATTCTACATTATCATCAAAATCTAAATTGTAATGATAGCAAAATGACACGCGATAAAACCTATTCTATCTGAGCGGTAAAAATAGGTAATAACGATGGCAAAAACAAGGAGTTTGAAATCCCCTATTGTGTTTCATTGGTAAGGCAATACAAAATATCGAAAGATGATACTTGAGCGAAAAGAATATTCTTTTGAACAAAATTGATTCCCTCATGTCAAATAAAGTACTTTAAAACGAAGATGATGTACGTAGTGTTAGCACGCAATTGAAAAGGAATGGAAAAACAGATTAAATGCTTAGTTTGAATGATCGCTGCAATTTCATTTTAGACGAAGGTTTCTTATATACTGTGTTTATTTACCTCATATATTTTATCGTATTTGAATCGTATTTCAATTTCAGAAAGATAACAAGATATTTAGCCAACAGGCATTTTAGTAGACACATAATCTTGTATAAATATCTAAAATTTGCAAAACATTTTAAATTTGTTTTTCAATATCATTATTCCTTTTTATTTAATATTTATAGTTTTTTTTAGTATAAGCATAAATTTAATGTTAAATTTTTTAAAAAAAAATGAAATTAAAATTTGAAACTTCGAAATTCAAGTTTAAAATTTTGAAATTTAAAAAAGTTGTGAATATTTATTAATAACATAAATTCAGGTGCACAAAGATCACTCAGTTTTTTTTAAAACTGAAGTAAACTCGCTTTCTTCCATACTCATATAAGATTAATTTATTATAATTAATAGCCAATTAATTAAAAAGATAACTAAGAATTTCTAAGATTAACTAAGAATTACTATGACTTTTACATTTTAATGATTATTATAACCAATAGAACATTTCTTTAAACTATTTCCTTATTTTATAAAATTAGATATTGCTGCTGTTCGAACGATATTTTCAAAATATCCAGCACCGTTAAATTAATTTATGTTTTTTGAAATAAAATTTGATTTCACAAAATGAATCATTTCTAAAATATTGAATAAAAATTACTGTAAAAACAGTGGCCGTTGCAGTATTTCTTATTTAAAGTGAATTCTTAATTCAATGTATTCGATCTGAATTATTGAAATATTTTTATTGAGGTATTATCGTTTTGATGTATTTTTAAATGCTTAAAATTATTAATACAATATAAACACAATATCGTCATTAAAAATAGTCTTAAATTAAATAGTCAAACGTTTCTATCAATGTAAATTAATTTTTTTACTAAAAGAGTCCACCTATCAGACACATTATTTCTAAGATTACAGAAAAGTAAAATTGTAGTTAACAGTAGCAGAAACAGTATGGAAATAATAAGGAACAAATACATAATCTATTTCACAGCAAAAAAAGAAAGAAAAAAAAGCTAAGCTAGAAGCTGTTAATTATAGCTACTCAAAGCTCCATTTTTTGAAATAAAAACGAGATTCGATGCATCTTCGACTATCCGGAAAAGTCGCAAATTCACAGAATCCGACTTTTTTTTGTTTCCCTTCAATTATTTTATGGTTAAATTTTTTTAGACCTAAAAAAATTTCATTACTTAAAATGCTTTGTTTTTACATCAACATCCAAATACTGGGATCATTAAAACTTTGAAAAGATTTCCGCGAGTGAAAGGGGAGTACACAAATAATTCACTAAAGTAAGAAACATAAATGCAAAGTCGATGACGAAAAACGGATGATGGTTTTCCCAAGGTTTATAAAAATAAAGAAAATAATATCTGCAAAAAAAAAAAAAAAAAAAAAAAAAAAAGAAGATGAACACCTTGATATCATATTACGACTTCGTCGTTTCCGAATCGAAGTTTTTTACCGGAGGAAGTAAAAAAAACAACCCTCCCTTAAAAAACTGAAAGTAAAAAAACACCCCTTCTTTAAAAAACTGGAAGTAAAAAAGTACCCCTCAGTTAAAAACCTCCAAAGCATTCTTTCTTTCTTCTAACATTTCCTGAAAATCAAAAATCAAACATTCCAACTATACTCATGTTACTGCATTTTTTATATAAAGGCTGGTAGCACACATGATGGATTTTTCTATAGAGTAGTATAGTCCGTTTCCTACAGTTGTGCACTGAAGTAAATAAAAGATAGCACACTAAACGGATTTTTCTATAGAGTAGTATAGTCCGTTTCCTACAGAAGTGCACTGAAGTAAATAAAAGATAGCACACTAAACGGTGAATTAAATGTGCGGTGAATTCGCGGCGAGAGCGGTGCGCCGATTGCCGAAATCGTCGCCGTCCAACTAAAGACGTTCGCGGCTTAACGTAAATCTATTCGCTCGATTGTTTTTCTCCCGTTCTCTGAGGGGGTCTTTTATTTCTTAAGAGTAACTTAAGAGTTTCTTAAGTGTTTCTTTTCTTCGCTTCACCTTTGAGTGTCAAACGCTTTGAGTGTATCAGTTGATCGTTTCTATTGTGAATATCAGTGACCTAATATTGATGATTTTAATATCGTTTTATGGGATAAAAACAGTTAACATGTGTACATACGTATATAGACAATTGATATTTGTATAGACCATGAAATTTGCATGGAAATTCAGAGCTAATTTGATGTGTTGGAAGATAAATAAATGATTTTGGTTAGTCCATACTTTTTCACATATACTTACTCGCTAGACCCTCAGAAATGTAGGGGGAAAGTAAAAAATTCGAAATGGCCGTTATTACACTCTCTATTGGCATTGGATCTTTATTCTCATACACTGTTGTTTCTGGATCTTAATCATTACTCATTAGTTTGTTCGTATTTCCACTTCTCTTAATCATTAATTTGCATTTTTTACTAAACAACTTTAGTCGGCTATTTAAAAATGCATTATTTGTAAAAATATAATCATTAATGGAAAATTAGCAATAATATTACATTTTTTAAAAAAAAATTCACATATACATACTTTCTATACTCTCAAATTTGTAGGGGGATAGTAAAAAAATTTTTAGTGGCTGCTTTCGCCCTCGGTATTGTCATTGGATCTTTATTCCCATACACTGTTGTTTCTGGATCTTAATCATTAATCATTAGTTTGTTCTTATTCCTAGTTCTTTAATCATTAACTTACATTTTTTTTATTATTGTAACAACTTTAATTTACTATTTAAAAATGCATTATTTGCATAAATATAATCATTATTGGAAAATTAGTAACAATACTACATTTTTTAAGAAGTTTTCACATATATGCACCCGCTACACCCTCCAAAGTGGAGAAAGATAATGAAAAATTCGAAGTGTTTCAGATTACACTTTGTATTAGCATTGAATCTTTATTCTCATACACTGTTGTTTCTGGATCTTAATCATTAATCATTAGTTTGTTCGTATTTCCATTTCTCTTGCTCATTAATTTGCATTTTTTATTAAACAACTTTAGTCGGCTATTTAAAAATGCATTATTTGTAAAAATATTATCATTAATGGAAAATTAGCAATAATATTACATTTAAAAAAATCACATACACATACTCTCTATAGTCTCAAATTTGTAGGGGGATAGTAAAAAAATTTGAAGTGGCTGTTATCGCCCTCGGTATTGTCATTGGATCTTTATTCTCATACACTGTTGTTTCTGGATCTTAATCATTAATCATTAGTTTGTTCTTATTCCTAGTTCTTTAATCATTAACTTACATTTTTTTTTATTATTGTAACAACTTTAATTTACTATTTAAAAATGCATTATTTGCATAAATATAATCATTATTGGAAAATTAGTAACAATACTACATTTTTTAAGAAGTTTTCACATATATGCACCCGCTACACCCTCCAAAGTGGAGAAAGATAATGAAAAATTCGAAGTGTTTCAGATTACACTTTGTATTAGCATTGAATCTTTATTCTCATACACTGTTGTTTCTGGATCTTAATCATTAATCATTAGTTTGTTCGTATTTCCATTTCTCTTACTCATTAATTTGCATTTTTTATTAAACAACTTTAGTCGGCTATTTTAAAATGCATTATTTGTAAAAATATTATCATTAATGGAAAATTAGCAATAATATTACATTTAAAAAAATCACATACACATACTCTCTATAGTCTCAAATTTGTAGGGGGATAGTAAAAAAATTTGAAGTGGCTGTTATCGCCCTCGGTATTGTCATTGGATCTTTATTCTCATACACTGTTGTTTCTGGATCTTAATCATTAATCATTAGTTTGTTCTTATTCCTAGTTCTTTAATCATTAACTTACATTTTTTTTTATTATTGTAACAACTTTAATTTACTATTTAAAAATGCATTATTTGCATAAATATAATCATTATTGGAAAATTAGTAACAATACTACATTTTTTAAGAAGTTTTCACATATATGCACCCGCTACACCCTCCAAAGTGGAGAAAGATAATGAAAAATTCGAAGTGTTTCAGATTACACTTTGTATTAGCATTGAATCTTTATTCTCATACACTGTTGTTTCTGGATCTTAATCATTAATCATTAGTTTGTTCGTATTTCCATTTCTCTTACTCATTAATTTGCATTTTTTATTAAACAACTTTAGTCGGCTATTTAAAAATGCATTATTTGTAAAAATATTATCATTAATGGAAAATTAGCAATAATATTACATTTAAAAAAATCACATACACATACTCTCTATAGTCTCAAATTTGTAGGGGGATAGTAAAAAAATTTGAAGTGGCTGTTATCACCCTCAGTTTTGACATTGAATCTTTTTTCTCATACACTGTTGTTTCTGGATCTTAATCATTAATCACTAAATTGTTCTTCTTTCTGGTTCTCTTAATCATTAATTTGCTTTATTTTTTAAAGAACTGTAGTCGGCTACTATTTAAACATGTAATATTTGTAAAAAATTTTAACATTATTGGAAAATTAGAAACAATATGACATTTTTTAAGAAGTTTTCTTATGCTTGTAATTTCTAGTGTGGGAATAATACTTTTCTATTGATCAAAAGCTATAAAAATAAAGAAAAATTTTCTCTTCAGATTCTTGTATTAAATAAATAAAAATATTTAAAAAAAAACGGCACGTTTTACATTTATCTGTTATCATTGTCACAGAGATCGGAATGTTCTTATATTTTGGACATTGTGTCAGAAAATTCTTCCTACACTCGGAAAAAAAAATGGTTTTCTTTGAGTTCAATAGCGCGCGACGGTCAAGGAAATTTTAATGCGGTGACTGCGAACGCTAAATTCCGGGAGCGGCGACGGTAAATTCGTCGGTAACTACAGCGAGAAGCTCCGGAGCTTAAGCGGCCAGCCTTTCGCTTCAAACCGCTGCGATATACTTCTCTAGAAGATGGTACCGTTGTGCGTCCCGATTCTTTTTTTCCTTTTAGTTGGTTATTTGGAGATGAAAGCGATTTTTACAGACTCTGAAATACTGTAATTTTAATACTTAAATGAAAGTGTTTACTTTATTTCTTTGATGCGGAATTTGTTTACTTGAATATCGTAGAATTTATGTATTAGACGTACAAACTAAAAGCGATGCATTTTAAAATAAAGAGTTACAATTTTTAATTCATTTAATTATATGATAAAAAGCAATAACAGGGAATATTTTAAGCTCTTAATGAAGTTGAAGAAGACTTGAAATTTGCTTTGAAAAGTCTTTATAAGCATTAGTAGCAAGTATTTGTAAAAAGAATTGGAAGAGGAATTAGTAGTTCCCGGATCGGTACACTAAAAATCAATTTATGAGAATCCATATTCATAAATATGAAAAGAAATAAAATAACTACAATGAATACACAAAGAACGATAATGAATGGAGTTCTGGTGGAGAAAAAATTTGTAGGTATTGAATGAACAATAATGTATAGATATCTGGTTTCTTTAACATAAAAAAATACTATTAAGTTAAGAGAGCTTTTATCAATAATTAAAATTTATGTTCAAAATAAAAGTGCATTTAAACCAAAATTTAAACTTATAATTTTTTTTAAAATTGCATCCCAACGTATTAGTTACATATGTTGGACGCTTGCTGTTGCTCCATATAAGTTTCACCACTATCGTTCTACGAAGAAAAAGAATCAGATATTATCTGATCATTAGAATCAGATAAAATCATCAGAATCACATAAAATCCTCAGAATCACATAAAATCATCAGAATCAGATAGAATCATCAGAATCACATAAAATCATCAGAATCAGATAAAATCATCAGAATCACATAAAATCGGATTAACCCTGCAATGCATCGTGTTGCCATTTCCCTGCACATTTTTATTTTCATTTATAAGCTTCACATGACTGTTGCAAAGAGTAATAATGAGTGTTTGGAAATCCTTTTTTAAACGTTTTTTGATAAAATTTGTAAAGAACCAATTTTTTAAAATTTGTGCAAAAGACCAATATATGGCAAAATCAATATTAGAATTAGATTTAAACTGGAAATTTGAAAAAAAAAACCAAGGTGACTGTTATATGAATAATTTTACAATTAAAAATATTTTTTCTTGCATTGTAAAAAATATATTGGTAAAATGGGCCTTTTATTTTTATTGCAGAATTGTTATAATGGGATTTGTGTAACTAGAATACTGTTAAATTCATGATGTAGCCATTTGGCATGTCTTAATTTTTAATTATTTTTCCGTGAAATTAAAAAAAAAATAATGATTTTCCTAAATTATATGTAGTTAATCAAAATGAATATATTTGTTTTGTAAAAAATAAAATTCATGCATTCTAAAGTTAAAAACTTATAGTAAACAGGTCCTATATTAACTAAAATTTCTGCATGGATAGAAAAATGATAATAAAATATACCATTAGGTTATATGATCAAAGGCAAAAAACCGTTTTGCATCCCTTTGATTGTGTCATTTTCAACGGAAAATATTTATCCTCTTGTAAACTCCTTTTCTGAATTATTTCCTCAAAGAAGCAATTGGTATTAAAATTTCTTTTAAATAAAAACTTACCGTGCATTGATTTAACTACAACTGTTGATAGACAGAATTAAGGGAAAAAAAGCGCGAAAAGTACTTAAAATCTTCATCATTAAGAAAGCATTTGATTACCTATTTCTTTTTCATCTGCTTTTTCAGAGCCTTTAATAGAGGTATTTTTTTAGAGATTAGAGTAGCTGCTATAATCCTCTTCAATTTTTTTTTCTGTTGGAGACTTCCGTTGCAAAGATTAAGCTCCTGCTAAAAAAAACTAAAAATTAAGTTTCTTAAAAAATATGTAAGAAACACTGAAAACTACAAAATCTCTGTTAAATAAATTTTTAAGTTTCAAATAAAAGTATCTTTCATTCTTTCTCTGATCAATAAGTGAACGACAAAAGGCAATTCTGCGAAACCCTTAGTCTTCTATTAATAGAGATAATATTCTTTAAGTGAGCCGCGCTGATTTCTAGTTTCAAATTTCCAATTAAAATTGATGACTAGACAATATTTCAGTTTTGCTTTCATTATCGGAAGATAATTGCTGTATAAGAGCTACAAAAAGGATTCTCATATTCCATTTTAGTCTTTTAAAAGGATAAGGTTCATACTCTATTTAATCGCAAGAAAACTGACGATCGCATTACAGGATTCGTTAAAAATTTGTAATTAAAGCGAATGATTATATTTTTCATCTATTTGATGCTCTTAAAGTATCTGACTAGGTTCGGAGGGGATTTTCCAAAAAAATATTTTAATGTTTATAACACGTTTTTCTTTATTAATTAATATAAGTATAAAATGATGAATAAAAGTGGAATTATTTAAAATGCATGTAATTTTTGAAGAAAAAGGCATATTTTTATGTAAATATTAGCATTTATTAAAAAAAAACTAGGATTATTTTAGAGAAAATTTTTTCACAGTTTTTTTTCTTTGTAACGCTACTTGTGTAACATATTTTAGAGTGTAACTAACTATTATCTAAGAATTATATTCAAAAATAATTTTTTCGTGTAATATATGATATTATCTATGAAATTTTGTAATATTTTTCATCAATATTTACATTAAAAAATAATAAATCCACTTCTAGAGCATTTGTCATCAAACCCATAGTTCATTACATTCTGCATAACATAACAAGCATTAATTATAAATTTCATTAAGATATCTTGATTATTTTTTTTTGAGATATGACGATACTCGTATAGTAGAACTATGGAAAAAAACTCGTTCTTCAGAAAATGCATTTAATGTTTTTAAATGCTTATAAATAAGTATCCCTTACATATCAACAGTTTGTTATAACTTGGCTTCTAATTGCCATAGAGACAAAATAATCATTGGAAATAAAAACGTACCTATTTTTTGAAACTGCAAAAAAATAAAAATGCGAATTTTCATCTAAATTCATGTTTTCAACCTAATCGGATATCCTAGTTACTCAAATAAAATCAAATTATATAATTCATTTTTATTGCAGCATGATATGCATTCGTGGAATCAGTTTGTCGTCTTGATAGGTTTTCTTATCAAAAGTAATGAAATGGGATAAAAGGATAAAATTATATTTTATTAAATTTCGGTTCAATATTGAAATAATTGATGCTACAAAAGAAATTTCACAATGGCCAAAACGCATTTATCAAAAATGTATCAAAACTACTTTTCATCATGCATTCGATCGAAATTTAGTGTAAGAGCTGTAGTTTTCCAGCATTTTGATTGTGTAAAACGAGTCATATTTGAATTCTATTTAATTTAGCAGTATCAAAGGAACATTATCTTAAGACACAGTGCTGGTCGATTTTCAGAAATTATTTATTTGAATATTCTTTTTCTACTGGGTTGCTGTGCATGGGAATTCTTGAAAAAACAGGGTGAGATCTTTCATATACCGTCTTCAGAAGAAGTTTCTTTACAATGACATAGACCAGCTCTATACTTTTTTTTTTTGATTTTTCAGTTATTATTAGGGCCAGATTAAGCCATCTAGAAGCTATAGAAAATGCAAACCTTGAACCCTCCCTTTCCCTAAGTAACCCTCTCCAACTTCCCAAAACAGATATGTTTTTATTCGCTTTAACTTAATTTCTATGTTTTAAATAACAAATTTTGTCAAACTGAAACAGTGAAACATCAAATTATGGAATTACTTTCAAGATTTGGTTTTAGTATATCGTATATAAAAAATGCAAAATTAAAATGTAAAAGAGATTTTATACTAAAAAGTAAAGTTAAAAAAATGAAAAAACATTTTAACGCAAACTAAATTCTATTTAAATATAAGATCAGACATTAATTTTTTAAAAAATTACAAAGCAACTTTTTTTTAAAACGACAAAATAACATTTTGCAAAATTTACCAAAGATAATTACGAGTGTTGTTAGAATCAAAAAAGTAAAGTAAAAAAAAAATGACAACTTTTATAACGCAATATAAATTCTATTTGATTATAGGATCAGATATTTATTTTTAAAAAATTACGAAGCAGAATTTTTTTAGAATTACAAAGTACCATTTTGTCAAAATTTAAAAAAGACCATTAAGAATGTTAGAATAGTATTCCAAAATTTAAACGATACTCAAATTTAATTAGAATAAGTTGGAGTAAACGCTTTCGTTCATTCAGCAAAGTACAAATTTATATTAATCTGAAAATATAGTGATTTCTCAAGGCTTCGGGACAACCCCTTCTCCACAGTTGTAGTTGCTTACTTCGCCCATTGAAAACTTCGACTCTGGTTAATATTTTCCCAGCGATGTAACCCTAAATATTGAAATAAATTTACTTGAAAGACAAAGATTCAGAATTCATTCTTTCTTAAAAAAGATAAATTTATAAAAGTCGTAATCCAATCATCACCTTACTATGCGGACATATTTGATAGCAAAAAAAGGATTCAGATTTTAGTTCTTTAAAAGAGGTGCAATATAGGAACAAAAAGATAATTCTCCTTATTCTAGGTTGTTTTGACAAATAATGAGAATAACTGAAAAATTCATTAACCCAATAATACTCCCTATTTGCGAGTAACAGTCGAGCAATACTAAAAAAGAAATACTTCAGGGTATTGAAGCAATACTATAAATGCTTTCAAAGAATTGCATTTATAGCATGTATTCAAAGAACTGCATTTATAGCATGCATTCAAAGAATTGCATTTACAGCATGCATTCAAAGAATTGCATTTATAGCAATGACATTGTACTAGAACTTTTAACTGTTTTGATAACATAACGATACTTAAAATTTTGCTCACCATACATATAGAGCTTGTAGCATAACTGAATGAATAGGTAAACCTAAATGTGTATAAACTTCCTTAAAACCAGTCCTTACCTTGAAATGTTTCCATAATTCCTAAAAGTCTCTACACCAATAAATCCTATATAAATCATACTCTAACGTTACAAAAGTTTATCACGGTCAATTTTCTTCAATCTCATTTCAAAATGCAAAGGAAATAGCTGCATATGAATTGAGCGCTGTAAAAAATGTAATTTATTTATTAAAAGAACTTAAAGAAATATTCAATCAAATAATAAAATGTCTCGAAGTTAGACTTAGAAATTAAAATATCCCAAATAATAAATATCAAATAATATTTGAATTTTAGTAGAACATTAAAAAAATAATGATATTCTAATATCTTCTTTTGTAAAGTTCTCCCATCCAATCATAGCACCTCTTTTATCCGATAGCCACCAGAAAGTCTGATTATGCTCGATGTTGATCTATTATGTTCCAAATTTCCTTTCTTTTTTCCCTCATTTTATAATTCACAACTGAGCAAATAGATGCCATTCTTACAGAAATTCACAAAAATTTGACTGCGGGCAAATGTGTCGCTCATCTCTTTTCTACATTCCATTTGCAACACATGTCTAGAGTTGCAAAGGGAATTATTAATCCTTTACATTCCGATTCAGTGATTCAGCGGTTGCAAAATTCCATTTTCTTTGATAAACATTGCTGCTGACAAATTTGAGAAAGAATGGGGAAGGGGGTCGTTCCCTTCACCGTTTTCGATGAAAATTTTCGCTTCGTCAGTTATAGGTCTAAATGGAATAAATTGGATAGGTGTTGTAGACTTCAGAATACGCTTCGAGATGGTGAAGAAAGAATTGATATTGGATTAATTCAATAAATAAATAGAAGGGTACTACACTTTTTCATTATCTTTTAGAATGCCGTTTCGTTTTTTCTGGTGATCTTTCAACAGGTGTTTAAACAATGTGAGGAGACTTAATTTACTTTTTTCTTTTCACTTTATAAAAAAATTAATTATTTCCTTTTAAAAGGAATTATTTATTTATAAAAAGTGTGGATAATTCCAGGATAATTTTTCAGACAGGAACAAGCAGTCAAAAATCATCGGATAACTTTAAATTTATTCACTTTTTTTTTCTCGATAAAATAACTAAAGTAATTTACTTCCAATTTATCAAGAATCATTCGTTAAGATCAAAACAGTCAGTCAGTAACTAGAAGAAAAGTTTTTTTTATTAATTCGAACCCGATTCTGCCGAATGTAAAAGAGTGTAAGTACAAAAGTGACCGTCTCCAAAAGAAGCACTCTCTCGGCGAAGGGCTCATCTTTATTCTTCGATTGATGATTGCAATCGAACACGTGACTTGTTTGCAATCGACAACGTGACTTTATAATCGAACACGTGAGCTGTGGCAATTAACGTGCTACAGAACGTGTTCTGTACACGCAACGTAGTACAGAAATCTAAAGTTTTTGTAATAGTCAGTGTTTGTTTCTGTCTTAGTTACTGTTGAAAGCAGAAAAACGAGACATATCCACCTCCGTTTTTTTCTTTCTTTGAAATTTGTTAATGAATTAATAGAACTTTTCATATTTGCTAAATAACACAACACTTGTTAAATTTGTTAGTAAGACAAGTTTTTTTATTTTATTTTGGAAGATGCTTTTTTTTAATTTTTTGATTTTAAGGAAATGTCGAAAAAGAACTAAAAATATACTGAACTAAAAAAATGAGTTAAGATTTTATAGTAAGATTTCACAAACTATAGTACATGTACCACGAATGATACATTACTTTATTTTTGGTGATATAATTTTTACACTAAAAATTTAAATGAATGCTTAAAATGAACATGATATAGCTCTAATATTTTTCAGATATATATTTAATTTTTCGTTTTTGCCTCTACCCATTAAATCTGCACTTATGGCTACAACCATAGCTGTCATATGTTAATTAGGAATCTAAGATAACTACTTTCCTGAAAATTTAGAAAATGGAATTGGATAAGGAAACGATTTTTTAATTCGAAAATTGAACTAGATAAAATTTCAAGTTAAGAAAGAGATCACCTGTTAGATATTTCATACGACAGAAATCTCATGAAGGACTTTATAAATATTATTCAAATTTTGCATTAAAAAGTTAATATAAACATATTTTCAAGAAAGTTATTAAATTTTTAATCCACCTCAGCTTTGTGAAATTGGTTTTACAACAAGCTGCTGATTAAGAATGAATATAGAATACTTTTGCGATTGAACTTGTTTTATGTTTGAAATAAATAAAGATGAAACTAGATATAACGAAACCGATTACAACAAAACAGACTTATTTGTCGCATTAGTCTTTATCAGAAATAAATCTGATAAAGACTAATGCCATTTGCCACTATTTATTCCACATTCCTATTCCACTATTTGCAATATTATTTAAGTTTCATGTATTTATTTAAAAATATAATTAAGTTTAAAATGTTTTATTCTTTGATTATCGATAGTTCATTCAGACGCGTTAATTTTAATTGCAGAATGTATTTTTATGATGCATGTATTTTTAATTTTTATTCATGCGGTATAAAATTTTAGAAAAAATTGACAGCCGATGTATTAGAATAAAATGAGATGGAGCTAATACTAAAAGCATAATTGTGGCTTTGCTTATATTGCACAAGTATTGTTCACAAAATAAACTGAATCGAATCCTAATGATCGAAAACATGAGCCCCCCCCCCAAAAAAAAGTTTTCTTTTCAATGAAAATCACTGCTGTAAGGCTTCGCTTTCATACTTTTTATGTTTCTTATTCCAAGAAACGATGAAAGGGAAAGTTGCAAAACATTATTTTATCCCACGTGGCACATGAATGGCTTCAATAATTTTACAAGAAACTGCACATTCAATTTTAAAACTGGCAATCTGAAGATTAAATAAATTAAAAAAATAGATTCAAGTTTATTGCAAGAATCCCTTCAAGAGGACATTTTAAATTTAAAAAGAAAGGAATTGGATGGATATTGTAAGCTGCTGGATAATAGCTTATTTAGAGGGAAAATGTTATACATAAGGACTTTGTTTCAATGCAAAGAGGATAGAATTATAACTTTGCAGTATAATAAAATACATGTTAGAACTCTGGTATTTGGTATTTTGAAACCAAAGCTGAATTAAACTCTGTAGGAGTCTTTGGGCAATGAAAGACTAATTAATAAATGGCAGTGTAAAACTAGGGTATATTGTTTCTGTTTTAATTAATAACTAATTCAGTATTTGTTAAATACTTTATAGCTATCACGGTAACTGTAAATATGAAGCAATACAAATTTTCAGATTAGTTAATATCATCGTTTTCTAGAAAACACGATGTAATCAAATTTTATTTATTTTGTAAAAAAATTATTTCATTTTCAGTTTAAAGTATAAAAAATGTGAATTTCATTAAACGTATCTTTTCTGATAGACTTAATTTATTAACTTAATATTCAATGAAAATTAGAATTAGTTTCCTTATTTATTTATTTATTTTTAAATACGCGAGCTTTTTCCGTGCAAAAGTACTCACGTATCATCACTTGCGATCATATCCGTTTGATCTGTTTTGTTAATAAAAAGAATCAACAGATATCAATCAATCAAAAGAATCAATACATTTTTCATTAAACTCTGGGTAAGTCACTTTGGCTGGCTTAAGCTTGAGATTACGCATTTTTGTAAAAATTGTTTAGTATCGAGATTTATTATTATTTTTTAATTCCGCCAATTTTGGAATACTAGTATCCGCAATCAAACATCATTTTACAAATTTTATTGCTTTCTTTTTAAAATCAAGGCATATACGACTATTGTTGTAAGTCAGTAAAAGATATGAAAGAAATTTTTTTAATTTATTTTTTAAGTAACCTATGATTATTTTCCTATTATAAACGATTTTTTATTAATTCAAAACAAATAATCATGCATTTAATGGTTAAATTTTCAACTATAAGGAAAAGATGAATGAAAAATATAATAATATAAATAATAATTTTAGAATTAATATAATAGTATAAATAATAAATAAATAAATGATATAATAATATAAAAATAATAATAATACATTTACAAAAAATATTACTTAAACCTTCTAAACCCCTGCAAATCATATATAATTTTCCAGCATTCAAGTACTTCATTTCGAGTGTTAATAACATATTTAAATATCTGCATTCAAATAATCAATATTTATTTATAGCTCTCTTAGTTGATTTGTATTAAGAGAGAATAAACGTCGAGTAAAAGCAATTATTAAGCATTAATTGAAATAATTACTTACCGAAGAATTTCCTGGAAATTTTTTAAACTTTATTGTTCTGATAAAAAAAAAACTGCTCTTAAAATCTACTGTCTTGTTTATTACACTTTTCAAGTTAAAGCCCTCCATCCTCATTAATGGAGTGCTCACATTTCATTTCCTTTGCTAAACAGATCATATAACATGTTTCTCTCTCTCTCTCTTTCTCTTTCGGGTTTCTCAACAGGTCATTAGTTCCTAACTCTCAAGCATTTTACCCTTCATTAGCGAAATTGTGTTGTCAAAGCTTCGTTCCTTTTTTTTTTTTATTTCTCTTTCTGTAGATTTATTTTCGAAGCGCTTCAAAAAAAAATCGGAAATAATCTTTCTTTTCATTAATATATATTTTATTGTATTTTATGATTCTTTCAGTATTTATCAGTAAAAAAAGTTTTAAAAAATATTTTTTTAATCATTTCTTATTATTAATTATGCTCTAAAATAGAGAACTTTTTTCAGGAATGAAATTTTTTTTCCATTGTTATTTTAGTTCCGTCATAGCTATTTTAATTGTGTTTTTAATTGATTTTTAAAAGATTTTAATGACATTTATGTTTTAAGGGGACGGTGGACTTTATTAGGCACTTTTGAAAAATATTCACTTAGGGTTCTGAATTTTTTTTTATGCTTATGTATAAAAATATAAATATGTCAAATTCCTTAAAAAACTTTTTTAACGAAATTTATTATTTTTAAATAATTAAAAAATATATACTTTAAAAAAATTTCAAAATATTCCATGCGATTTAATTTTTTTCTGCTATTTTTTCCGTATTACCCAGTACAAATTTATTTGGGAAAAAACTGTGCATAATTTTGTAATCCCAATTAAATGTTAATTTTTTAGAAATATTTTTATGCATACTTACTGAATTTTTATAAGAAATTTATTTTTTCTGCCCTAAAATTAATTTTTAACTATTTAAAAAACCTCGAAATATAAAATGTATACCCAATTTTTTTTTAATGTTTAACAAAAATTTTTATTATCGATTCTATTCAATTTTCTCAAAGATATATCATTTTTTAAAAATTTCGAAATATTTCATGATCCTAGATTTAAATTTAGTTGGAATAAAACTATGTATTATTTTTTAATTCTAATAAAATGTTAAATATTTAGAAGTATTTTTATGCACGTGCACTCAGTTTTTATTTTATTTTTTCTGAACTAAAATGAACTTTTGACTATCTAAAAAAGACTTGAAATATAACGTGCATACACAGATTCCTTTTAATATTTAATTGAAATATTTATTATCAATTTTCTCAAAAATTAAAACTTCTAGAACATTTCAAAGTTATTTAAATCTAGTTATAATATAATTTTGAGAAAAGTCATTGTACTTTTTTTCTCCAGGTCCTTCATTATATTAAACAATAAATTTAATGACTATTTTAGTTGAATATAAACATATATTTTGGTGATGAAATGATAAAAATGAAATTTCATGTTTTCGTCCCTTTTTTGTTTATTTCCAAGTCCACTGTCTCCTTAAATTTATTTGGCCGTTACTTATTATAATGTACAATTAAATTCTGATATTGTACAATTAAATTCTGATTTGTACAATTAAATTCTGATAATGTACTTTCCTTGCAGGTAAAATGTCTGAAGGTTCTGAGAGTGGTCGTCAGGCTGGAATGCCCCCGGCTGCTGATGGTGGTCGTCAAGCTGGAATGCCTGAGACTGATGATAGTGATCGTCAGGCTGGAATGCCTGAGGCTGCTGTTGGTGGTCGTCAAGCTGGAATGCCTGAGACTGACGATGGTGATAGTCAGGCTGGAATGCCCCCGGCTGCTGATGGTGATCGTCAAGCTGGAATGCCTCAGGCTGATGATGGTGATCGTCAGGCTGGAATGCCCCCGGCTGCTGATGGTGGTCGTCAAGCTGGAATGCCTCAGGCTGATGATGGTGATCGTCAGGCTGGAATGCCTGAATTTGCTGATGGTGGTTGTCAGACTGGAATGCCTGAACTTGTTGATAGTAGTTGTCAGACTGGAATGCCTGAAGTTGCTGAGTGTGGTCGTCAGGCTGGAATGCCTGAAGGTGCTGAGGGTGGTCGTCAGGTTGGAAGGCCCCCGGCTGAGCATAGAAGTATTTTTTCTTTTTTATAAATTTTTCTTAAATATTTTAAATGTGCGAAATTCTTCAGTACTTACATGTATTCATGGATTTATTAAAGAAATTGTTGCTACAGATGATAACAATGAAAATACCTAATATTTTCAAACATACCCCTCTACAGTTTTAGAGTCTGCCCCCTTAACATAATATGTTCCTGCCTAAATTTAATTACAAGAGCTACGTTATATATACAATTACATTTTATATATTTCTATAGTTATATTAGCTCCCTGCTCTGAAGCAACATTTGGAAACTTTGGGACGGACATCGCATATTCGAGCCGTAGTCAGCTGTCGAGGATGGCACCTCGGTTATAGCACTCTCCTAACTTTCTGCACTGGAGGGCGTTTAAGACCGATGGATTTAGTTGCGCGAGACCCGGTTACACAGCTGTTCTTCGGTGGAGTCGTGGACTTGGAGCCATCCGATCCAATATCGAAATCTTGCTACCAGACCATCGTGGCCCTCTTACGCTTCTATATTTTGATTTGTTTCCCTTAAAACTAATGTTCTCTTAGAAAATATCTAAAGAGCATTTATAGAAAGTAATTGTGATGTTTTGCAACAAAATGTGTTTTTCACGTCTTCGTGTATAATAATATCTGCTGTAAGCCCCTGGGTTTTTTTCCCCTTTTGTTTTTTTCTTTATAAATAATTATATCTACCGAAAGTATAAAATAAAATTTTAAATATTTCAATTTAAAATTAGTTTCTAAGTTTGGTCTTTTTTTTTCTAATCAACCTTTTGACATTCTAATTTATTTCAATTAATATGAGTAATAATTAATTAGTAAAATTATCAGCGTTTGTTCCTTCAGCTCCAACTGGATCGATGATATGCATGCTTCAATTTTTTTGCTGACTTTAATTAATTATTTAACTAAAAAATAGATTTAATTAACTTAGTAGGTTTAATTAACTAAATAGCTTTAATTTGAAAGGAAAAAGAAATTAATTTTTCAACTCTTGCTATGTATCTGATATGTGTAAAATGATCTGGTGTCTTAGCGAAGCTGGGATATTCCTAATTTATGCCTGATTTTCCAGAAGAAGAAAATATCCTAAATTTTAATTAAATGTCCCATTTTTACCATATTCAAAAGAAAAGATAAATATAGCCATTCTGAGAATGATGATCGTCGAAATTCTATTCCTCAGCTTTTCAAAACATGGATTATAGCCAATTTAATAAGATGGTGTGCTTAAATCAATCGGAAAAAAAATAATGAATTTATTTGTAAAATATATATACTCTTTTAATGTCTTCCTGGGTTTTGAAATTTTTAAATCGGTAATTAAATGATTATTTCTAAATGTATTTTGTTTTATTTGTTTATTGGATCATCGTCATTCATCTACTTAGCCTAGATACTTTATTGCGTATCAGAGTTCTGGAATGTCCCAGACTGAAGATGCATCTCTGATTTGTAATGATTTTTACTACTTAAATATAAAAAAAATAAAAAGAGTTATTAGATTTAATTTTTTAGAAAGATAGTTTCTAAAAAATTCTTTTTCCATGTTTTACAATATGTACAATATGGTCACCTATATTTAACAAAGAATAAGAGAAAACTGACCCCAAAAATTTCTCTTTGCATTTTTGAAGGTTTTTTGCCTATTTTGATTTATATGTATGTTGAAAAATAGTAACATTTTACTGTATGGTGGAATGTTGCTTCGATGCAAAATAGAGATTATGATTCCCCTATATAACCATGAATTGGAAGAAAAATAGTAGTGTAATTCATTGTTACACAGATACTAATACACATTAAAAATCATTATGTTTTTGTCATGTAAGAAAACGTTTTTTGAAAGCAGCGACCAACTAAATTAGTTAGTTAGTTTTTATAGTCCGGATTTATGGCTAATAAAATTTATTTAGCTTGCTTTTGATCGCTTACTCAAAAGAGTATTTTCAAACTTTTGCATTTTTGAAGGTTTTTAGCCTATTTTGATTTATATGTATGTTGAAAAATAGTAACATTTTACTGTATGGTGGAATGTTGCTTCGATGCAAAATAGAGATTATGATTCCCCTATATAACCATGAATTGGAAGAAAAATAGTTGTATAATTCATTGTTACACAAATACTAATACACATAAAAAATCATTATGTTTTTGTCATGTAAGAAAACGTTTTTTGAAAGCAGCGATCAACTAAATTAGTTAGTTAGTTTTTATAGTCCAGATTTATGATTGATAAAATTTATTTAGCTTGCTCTTGATCGCTTACTCAAAAGAGTATTTTCAAACTTTAAATTTGATTACCATGTAACATTTAAAAACCTTATACGGTTCCATTTGTTGTGCAATGCATCTCTAAAATTGCCGATCATCTCAAGTAAAATGGGAACTTTAATTTGAAAATGGGAAGTGTTTAAACTTCAACTAATACAAAAGTTTTCTTGAAGAATAGAAAATCAAATCGTTCTGCATTATTTACGGGTATTTAGAATATATTCTTTTCTAATATTAAACACTTTTATTAACATTAATTACTACAACAATTTGCAACTACAATTTTACATTAATTGGTACTGAAAGACTTTTGTGGCTAAATGAGAGTCAAAATCAAAAGAGTTGTCAAAAAATTGAACATTCGAGATATATCACAAGAAAATACAGATGATTTAATCTCGAGAGGGGTGGATCTGGACTCGCTTTCCAACAGTATTCTCTAGTGGAAAGGTCCTGAATTTATATTCTGTAAACTTATCATAACTCCACCCTGCGCCCTTTGGAGTCTATAACACTGAGTTATTTAACCAGTTGGATGAGCACAAGATGGAAGGGGGGGGGAAAGAAAGATACGACAAACCATCCACGGGATCTCCACAGGTAACCCCAGGGAAGTCCCATTCTGGACAGCTACATTGAACGTTTCAACAAACTAATAGTAAAATGAAGAGAAAATATACCTGAAAACAAATGGTGACAATAGGTTGAACTTTGAGAGAAACGTTGATGCTTACAGATGCAACCTCTCTACATTTTCGAAGCCATTAGCTGTGAGTAAACAAAATAAAGATGACTGATTGAAGAGAAAAGAAGGAAAAAAAATTGAAAATTAACATTGCAAACCTCTATATGACATGTATAAAAATATAAATAAACATTGTATATAAAAAAAAACATTGTAAAGATTGATGCAATCAGATGCGCCTTTTAACAATTCTGGTTCCAACTCATTTATGAGGAATTAAAATCTTGGACACTTTTTTTAAAGAAGTCACTGTGAGATTATACACACAGTGCTAATATGGAGTGCTAGTCCTGTAATATAAAGAACAATTTTGACTGTATGATAATAGAAATGATGAAAATACTCTCGAGAAAACATGCAAAAAAAGTATGCAGAATATCTTCTTAATTGGTGATTAATCTCAGGGACAATCTCATGAGTCTAATGAGGATTACTGCTCAGAAATCTGGCGGCTTCGTGGTAAAATTTCGGATCCGGAGGGTTTCAGGTTCATTACTCGATTCCACCGAAGAATCGTCGTGTAAGCAGGTCTGGTGCACATTAATTCCGTCAGGGCCAAACGTCCTCCCGCCGTTGTGAGATCTCAGGTGTCGTCCTCGTCATCTGATCACGGTTAAAAATTACGAGGTCCGTCCCAAAATAGCTCTAGTGTTGCTTTAAAACGGAACGTTAATATAACTAAACTAAACTCAGAAATCTGTAGCAACTTTTTGAGTCCTGTAGTTTTTATTTCTGTTTTCTCTTGTAAGAACAAAGTTAGTTGGTTCTGTTGGGAATATAGTTATGAGTAAGGAATTTAAATTGACTTTGATGAGTGACGTTTTGAACTTAGTTATTGAGTAGTCTTTGTGTTTATGAATATGATTTATGATCTGAGTTGTTTATATTAAGCCCGGTGCAAAATAATACTTCACTAAATATGTTAGTTCTTAACAGGGTTAGTTCTTAACAGGTTAGTTTACAGGAGGTAAGTAAAGATAGTCAATTAAGAAATCTACATCCATTTCTTGATGATGACGATTTTGCACAAGTTAGCAAAAGACTGCATAATATCGAGTTAAGTACTGATTCTATTCTATTACCATCAAAATAAGAGTTTAGTAATTGGACATTGCAGCATTATCATAAAGTAAGTTTACGTTTTGGACCTCAGTCTCTACTACTTCATGAGCTCCAGAAATAATTTAACACGTTGACTACCGTGTCACCTATATTCAGATGACAGCGTAAGTTCTACTTTAGTGTAGAATTTGATGCAAATAGAATAAGTCTGTGCTTAGTTTATATCTCCTTGATTTAACACGTTGTTTGCATGAATAGCTTAAGATTCTCAAATACTACCTAATTAGATATTCTTTTCTATACTACAATTAAGGGATAGCAAAGAAGCGCAGGAATCAAGGAACTGAACATGTTAAACAGTCGAACAATTTGTAAAGAAATTGTGCATAAATGTGTAACCTGTTTTAATGTGAAATCTATAACATATAGGCAATTAATGGATTCTCTTCACCCATTTTTCTCCTAATTGTTCAGGGGGAGATTTTACAAGTCATTTTCCAATCAAATATAAAAGTCAATGAAAAGGAATTTTCAAAAAAAATTACATGCCTTTATTTATTTGTAACTAAATGCATTTATTTAAAATTGGTTACTGAACTGTCACCTCAAATATTTGTAACAAAATTAAAGCAATTTTTTACTAGAAGAAAATGCTCCAGGCAGTCACTAATTTTGATGAAAGTAATCGAAAATTCAAAAAGTTACATAACATGGTGAAAACCAAGACGAAATTTTATCCTATTATCTTACCAGTGAAGAAATTCCTTCTGCCTAGGTCTCCAAATTTTAGGGTATGCTAGAGTGAAGTCATTCGAACATCATTCAAAAGGAGTATTGGGCAGTTCAAAATTAACTTTTGAAGAATTCTTTAGTTTAACAATACAAATAGAAGGGATTTAAAATTATCATCCTGTTGTCCCTTTAATTAAAAATGTAAAGAATTTTAATGTCTTGACCCCAGTTCATTTTATTATTGGCTGATCAATTAATTTGATAATAAAGCCTGGCATATTTGATATTCTAAACAGTTGATTGAAAATAAGCTAAAATATAATATAGGCATGTTGTTTTCTGTGAGACGTGCATTTTCTTTATTCCCTCCTTTCAAAGAACACTACGATTTCAAAGGATTTGGAGCCTTCCCCACTGAAAAAACAACTGTGGCCAGAAATGGGCAATATGGTGTGGGGAAAAGATCTAGAGGTCGGAAAAAAAAATCTAATGTTTTTTTTTGGGGGGGGGGGCTAGAATAGGAGATGAAGCCAATGAGACGTGGAGGAAATTAAGCACGGTAAGGCTATGTAAGCAAGATTAGTAGAGTCTCTAAGATATGTTTAACTTTCCACCTCAGATAAATTCTTCTGAAAGTGCTGCGATGCTACCCCGTTTTGAATGGATAACAATCGGAACATAGAGTAAACAGTTTGCTGATAAATAATCAGAAGTGTGACTACATTTGCCTAAGAAGTCGAAGGTGTCGTCGACTTCCCAGGCAAAGGAAATTAAAACCTCTGATAGTAACTTTAATAGCTCCTGGACTCTGGAAATCATGCTGTCCAATATGATGCGATCAACTTTAGAAATCGTCACTAAAGACATCTGCAGTGGACAATTAAATAGTTATCTACGTGCTGTAACTCTATCAGCTAATAAGCATCATGAATGTCCCTTCTGTAGCTGACATCAAACAAATTGTGAGCATGCCATTCGTGCATGCGTGGAACTCGGATATTTTTTCCTTTATATTTTGGACTATTCCGACGGATTAAAAAAATTTTAAAAAATGTCATAAGGAGAAAGAAAAATTTAATTCATTATCATTTCCAAGGAGTCCTGGGGAATTTTACCATCTTTCCTAAGACTTGATTTTCAATGGGTAAAAAATACGTAACTTTGCAGTTCATTGTAAATAGGACAAATAGAAAAAAAATATTTATGTATTTTTAGTGAATTATTCCTTTAACCTTCAGGAACTAAGAGCCGAAAAGTTCCCCCTTTACTCCCTCCCTCCCCCAAAAATTAGAATAAGTCAAGCAACGAAATGATTAATCTTGCTTATAAAAAATCACTATTAATTTTTATCTAATAATTATCTATGGTTGCATGCTCATGAAATCTTAAGGATTGAAGCAACAATGCAATTTTTGGAGAGTGCTGAATGAATTTTTTAACAGAATTTAAAATGTATGTTGTAATTTATTTTTATGTTTTAGGGATCCTAATTAATTGTTAACTATGGAAGTAAGATGTTTGAAATAATTTAAATAATTGTTCTAGATTTTAGCATGTAAATGAAATTAAATCATTAAAATTATCAGTGCATAACTTTTTTGGCTTGTGCGTATCTTTAGATCATAATCATTCGGAGTATGCCAATGTATTTGGCAAAATTCAGTTTTTAAGAAAAAGTTGCAATGTGTTTTCATGTGGTGATTTGTGGGTTATTGCGGGAATTATGTTAACATATTTTAATGTTATTATAATAACTGAGTAATGTGGTAATTTATTTAATACCACACAATATTGTTTAAATTGTTAAAGGTAATTTTAAATGTTTTCGAATGAACAGTATTCGGAAAAAATACCCTGTACATCTCATAATTGTTTTCAAGGTTTTTTGATTTGTGAGCACTGATATAAACAAATGATTGCAATGAAAATAATTAAAGATAGAAATAATTTATCTTTATAGTATACTAATAAATATGTATTTTTAAATGCTATTTTCATCACATTTATTTCAAAAGTGGCTCTAAAGTCAAAGAAAAACATTTTAACGACTTGAATTTTTCTCTACAAATTTATTTTCTAATCAAAAAGAGCAATTTTCACAATGATAAATTATTCATTTTTTTTTCGCTTCTCAGGGACCTTGAAGACCGAATGTGATCGATGCATCAGGGATGAGATATTCAAATCTCCTTTTCAGAGGGAGTTCGAAAAATTTGTCAGAGAGAGTAAGAATTATATTTATGTGAACAAATACTAGATATAGCTATTTTTCTTGCGCTGGTAAAGATGCAATATAATTCAGTTATATGATCTGTTTTCTTTGAAAGTGGTGCAAGTCCATTTTTGACGAACAGTTGGTTAGTGATGATAGTGAATGCAATCTACTAAGAAAATTTTATCTATAAACACTTACTGAAAAAAAATCCTCCAAAATTCTCAACAATTTGTCAATAAAAATTTACGTAGTCAGTGAAATCACAAATATAATTACTTTGAGAGTGGTATGAGTGCATTTTCAGCAAATACATAGTATTTAGTGATGCCGATTTTGGAGCTATCAAGACATCAATCAATCATAACAAAAGAAAAACATTTATTGCATATTTCAAAATTTATTAAATCATTATACAATAATGCCGAAAAAAATTTCGAAAATTTTTTTTACACGAAATAAAACGAGACGGTTTTGTTTTGACGAAAGCACATAAAATGCAATTCTAGGAAGGCAAAAAACGACTAATAGTAAAGAGGTAAAATAGCTAAAGATAATGTTGGATAAAGGTTTTAAAAATCAAACCATATACGATTTTGTATAAAAATTCATTCGATGAAAATGCTGAGTTTAAAACACTAGATTTATCCCCTGGACGAGGAAGACTACGAAAATTTGAGAATACAATACTACCACCTATATATCATCTTGCCCCATCACATTCGAAAAATTTAACGTTGTGATGGACCTTATATTTCTTCCTTATATTCCTTCAATAAATCATGCCTACTTTCAGAGACTTTCTCATAATGATAAGAATTAAAAATAGCCTATATTAATATAAAGTTGTAATAATTTAAATGGCATTACTTGAAGAAATATTGAAATAAAGTCTTTTAATTTTGTTTTTTAACATATTTCATAAAAATTTCATAAAAAAGTTTAGTTTGATTCAATTTAAATCTTATATTTGATATTTCACAAATGAATGCTTTTCGAGCTTTGTTAACTTTCAAATTGATGTAAGGCCATTTGAGGTCATCAAAAGTATAAATTTCTTTTAACTGATACTTTTAAAAATGATCACACTACAAACTTAAATCAGTTTAATACAGGGTTATTCAAAATGAAGATAGCTATTACAAACAGCTATAACTATTTAATGAAAAATAATTTATTTCTTGATAAGATTAACACATAATGTAGACAATTGAAGAATTCAAAGTACGTATTTGTAATGCGCTTGCGTCGGTGATTGTAGACATGCTTCAGAATGTATGGCGTGAAATGGACTACCGCCTAGATATTGTCCGTATGACCAAGGGAAGTCACACAGAACACCTATGACGTATGTATACAAAATTTTGAAGTTCCATTTACATTATGTGTTAATGTATCGATAAATTATTTTTCATTAAATAGTTGTGGTGGTAACATTATAAGCCAGTTAACAACTTCCGGAGAAGAGTGTACACTTTTGTCTAGTGGCTTTGTTACTCGGCTACGAACCCTAACGTTGCGAGTTCAAACCTCAACCTGCACATTGGTGACCCTGGTTCTGAACAACCGCAGCCTTCATTCAGATGTCGTGGCTCCATCTACCGGCATCAACCACTCACACACGCTCGCCGTCGCCCACTATAACACTTGGCGCGATTACAACGTTCGTCGCTCGCCATAACGCCTGGCGCGATAATCACGTTCGTCGCTCGCCATAACTGGCGCAATAAACTCTACCGACTCACTGGTGGGGGACTATTGTGGTGGTAACATTATAAGCCAGTTAACAACTTCCGGAGAAGAGTGTACACTTTTGTCTAGTGGCTTTGTTACTCGGCTACGAACCCTAACGTTGCGAGTTCAAACCTCAACCTGCACATAGTTATAGCCTTTTGTAATTGCTATATTCATTTTGAATTACCCTGTATTAAAAAAATATATAAAATGAACGCATTTAGATATTCCAATAGTTTTCAAACTACTCAAGTGCAAAACTTTAAATGTCTCCATATAATATAAAAAGGACTTGAACCATTTTGAAAGAAAACAGTTCATATGAATCTGAAGTTGTATTGAAATGGCATTTTACCTAAGTAACATACAAGTAAATTAATTTCGAAATATATTGTTTATCTCTTCTAGTTAGCATTATCAAGAATGAAACACTCGTTTCACAACTGCTTTAAAATGCTCCGTTGTTGTTGTGTTTTTAATTTTTTTATTTAGTTATGCGCATGTAAATATAATTTTCTTATCTTAATTTTCCAACAACCATTATCAAGTAAGCTTTCTGTGTTTACTTCTATTAGTCGGTTTTCCTCGTTTTGCAATTATATCAAAAGTTTATTTATTCTTTTATAATTTCTACCAATGAGCTCTATGCTTCAAAAGTTAAAACAAAATAATCACTTTCTATCGCCTCGGTATTTATTCAATATAAAATTTGAAAAAGAAAAGTGATTGTAGTTCAATGATTAAAATAAAAGTTTTTTTTTTTTTTTTTTTGGTTAAGCTTGCAATGAGAATATTATTTTATGATTTATGAATTTTTCTTTATAGGGGATATTAGACTCAATGCGGATCCTCATATTAACGATGAGTGTCCTCATCAGGATGAATGTAATTATTATTGATTTTGATTTAAGTATTATATATTAACTCGTGTTAATATTATGTGATTATTTTAGACTGAAATAAAGTTGAAGGATGTGATATTTATCTAATTTCTTAATACTCTAACATTGAAGAAGACAATATAACGATATTATTTATATAAAATTAAAAAGGGATGATGATTAACTTAACTTTTCATGCACTTTTTTAATTATGAATATTTTCACTGGTGATTTATTATCCTGGAGGCAGATAGGCAGTTTTAGCTATGACGAATCGCGAGTTCGAGATTCGATTCCGTCGAAAATCATTCGAGTTCGCAAGCCTATGTCCGTTAAATCTGTCAAGGCGACACAGTACTCGAAAAATCATCAAAAAGTCAATAAAAAAATATTTTACTGGCTCATATGATAAATTGAGTCTTTCTAAATGTGACTGCAAAATTTTAGAGCTGTAGCTTTATTTTTTACTAGCCGCCTTTGGCGACCAGCCGGTTCGCCAATCTTAATGTTCGTTAAAATTTTAATAATTAAATATTTTATGCAATTACTACTTTAATAGCTGCTTCATCAAAATATTTTAAAACTTCAAATTTTGATTATCATATAATTCATTCATAATGTTATAAAGGCCTTCAGTCATAACGTAATATGTATCTCTCTCATTTTCTGTTAGCACCCGTAGAATTTATGCTTTAAATTAAAGTGGAAAGAATTTATCTTCAATTAATATAATAATATTTTTTTACTGAAACAAAGCATTTTTTTATAATCTGATTACTGAAAATAGAGTCACTCAACGTTTAAACTTTATGGGCACTAAAGAATATCTTTTTTAATTTATGTAATATCTCAAGAGTTGGTCAACAAAACTTTCTTAGATTCATTATGAGCAGATCGATTAATTAACAATGTTTAAACTTAAATGCATCAAACACTAAGAAAATAAAACGAATCGTTTAAAATAAACGGTTGAAAACAGGTTTTAAAAAAACTACTTAAAAAACGATGTACTTAAAACTATAAGCATATACAAAAAATATATAACTAACATAAATACAATTTACTTACAAAAGCATGCAACTAACCCAAAAATAATTTAAATCATCCATTGATAACGTTGTCATGGCAACAATCAGAACAGAATGAGCATGCGTGAATTTTCTTCGCCGGTTACGTAACGCAAATACGTGAATTTTTCTACGCCAGTTGGGGTAACGCTATGCGGATTAGAAATTTTTAATTTCCTTTATTCTGTTTTATTTTAATTCAAAAGTACTTCAGAATGAATCTGAAAGATTGATTCATTAACAATGTTTAATTTTAAATGCATCAAACATTAAGAAAATAAACAGAACCGATTAAAATAATCCGCCGAAAAATTTTAACCCTAGCCTCATTACTGTTGGGAGAAAAAAAAACTGAAGCCTTTCCCGTTTGGCGCTGGGGATAATGGAAGATTTTTTTGGCGGAAAAGTTGGCGGTGGGGAAAATGGAAGATTTTTATGGCGGGAAAGTTAGTTTTTAATTAATAATTAAAATTCTAATTAAAAATTCGAAAAAAGAAACCTCAGGTGCACATTTCCAACCTCCAAGGTATACATGTACCAAATTTGGTAGCTGTATGTCAAACGGTCTGGCCTGTAGAGCGCCAACACACACACACACACACACACACACACACACACACACACACACACACACACACACACACACACACACACATTGAGCTTTATTATAAGTATAGATTAAGTTATTGAAGAATTTTTGATGCATGAAGGAGAGTAAACAATATTGCCGCACCCGTTTTTCAGATTCAAACACCTGTAAAAGATATGCTCAAAAGTTTCTACTGCATCGATCAAGCAGAACAACAGAATAGCAGAAATATACATTTAATCAATTTTTATATGCATATTAATTTTTTTAAAGGTGTTATGATAAAGATTTGTGAAGTTTTGATGCTTCGTTAGTTTTTCTTTATATCTTCAATATACAAATATAATATTTTGTTTCTATAGATTTTTGCATTTTTTAACTTTAAACAATTTAGAATAGATTGAATCATATTTTGTAAAAGTTACAGGTAAATTGGATAGATTTTATATCATGATTTAGATGAATAAAAACTTTAAATGCATTTTTCTCCATGTTGAGTTTTTGCTTATATGCTACATTTCAAAAGTCTTAAATCTTCTTAAAAATGTAGGTTAGGGTTTGAAATTTTTTGTGAATGTTCAGAAATATATATTTTATAAAACTTAAAATGGAATTAGATTTAAGGTATGTAGTAATTTTTTAAAAAATGCCCAAAGTCAGAATTTCTGCATTTTTCAGATTTTTTTGTGTTTTTTACTAGGGTTTATACAAAAACCGACTTTTTGAAAAACCGGTTTTCAAATCCGACATTTCCAAAAAAACCGGTTTTACCGGTTTTCGAATTTTTGTCAAAAAAATTGAATAGGGAAAAATAAAATATTTTTCCATTTTTCCCTATTCTATTTTTTTTTATTTTATTTTAATTTATATAAAATAACAAAAAACGAAATCAATACCAAAGCCAAAATATAAAAAACAAAATTAAAGATTACATATACATATTACTTACATAAAATAACGAAAACTCAAACAAAAATTTCAAATAATATTTATATTATTTTCACTAATTTTAATTTCTTCTAAGAAAATAGGATTTTTAAAAACATGAAATATCCACTGAACGGTGGCTAATTCTCGTTCTTATTTTGGACACAATATTTCCTGAAATTGAAAATACTCGTTCACTAGTTACTGAGTTTGGCATCAAATTACAAATCTAAGTTTTTTGTTCTTTTATTCGTTTGTTCAAATAATGAAAATTCAGCTTGTCTTAGGATTTGTAAGTTTTTCTTCAGGGTCTTCAAGAAATTAAACAATTATATTATTTCCGACAATTATTTTATGAACTGATTTCAAATGATTATGTAGATTGCTCACAGTTGATCCTTTGCATCTCAACATTTTATTACAATGATTTCAGATTGCCTTGTCTATTCCGAACTTTTTGAAACTATCCCAAACTTCTAACTTACACATTTTTTTCTAAAAATGAAATTAAAGTTATTGAATAAATATTTTTGACGTTTACTTTAAAATTTTATTATTTCAACTATTAATATTAATGCAATTTAAAATAAGCTAATCTACACATTTTCTAGGAATTAAAAAAAAAACACTTCTTAATCAAATTATGATGCTTGCTAAAGACATAATTTATGTTAAAACATTGCGAAAGAAAATATGGAATATTTTAACACCCTGTGTTTTATTTAAAATTCCATTAAACAGAAGCCAGAACTTCTTATTTTACACTAATTTTTGACAGAAGAAATTTATATAATAAAATTTAAATTTTAAAATGGAAAATAGAAAATATAAACATAAAAATTAAGCATACTTAATATTTACGCTATTTTTACCAAATATAACAACTTTATATTTTTGTTCCCAGTTTTCACGTTCACAATATTAAGCAAACCTGTCATAACTCGAGACGGATCGGATTCTGAGAACACATATCGACAATTCCATTTCATTAAGGGGTGAGACGCGGAATCATGAGCTCATTTGATCTTGGATTCCTCGCATTAGATACTTTTTTAGTTCTATTTTTTTCACGTGTATAAGAGTGTTATGTCATTTCTGACAGCATTTTATTTTAACTGAATATTTCGTATTGATATGGCTAGTTCAAGAGGTGTAAAAAGGCTTTCAGGAGTGGTACGAAGAAATTTTAAATGATATCATTAAATATTGTGATCAAGACGCAGAAAACGGGGAATTATTTATTCCTTTCACATGTTCTTCGAAACGAGCCAGTCAAATTGCTGACGTTTCTATTAGCACCGAATACATACCGATTGACAAAACATCAGACGAGAAGCAAGAGATAACTTTATCAAACTTTTGTTTCACCTAGAAAAAAAAAAGTGAAAAGGGATGTTCATGAAAAACATGAATTGATGAATTCCAGGCGCAACTGTGCAGTGCGCAAGCACTGGCCAACCCAAATTGCAACATTGAAAAAATATGTTTGCTGCCCGTTGCATAGAATGAATAGCAAATCAAATAAGTTCAAAATTAATTTTTACATAATAATATGAATTTTTTAAACCGGTTTTCTAAATTTAAAAACCGGTTTTCGAATGTGACAAATTTACTTAAAAAAAACCGGTTTTTTAAAACCGGGTTTGAAAACCGTCAAACCCTATTTTTTACTATAAAAAAATTAATACTGTTGGCAGGAGAAAATCCATACTAAGTTTTAAGTAGCATATTAATAGCTACTTGGAAAAATAGAATTTGGAGAAAAGTCTTCATATTTAAAAAAAGCCTTAGTTTTAAAAAAGCCAAAAAATTTTAAATAAATTTAAAATTATTTCGAAAAAAATTTTAGGGGGAGTTATAGAGTACTATTTTACATAAAATAAAAGTAAACTATAATTTTAAACATTAAAATTTAAAGGAAAAATTATTGAGGTACCGTGTCGCCTTAATGTCAAATTTAATTAGATTATCAGAGCATTTTGTAATTTCAGGAGGCTTGTTCTAAGATAGACCACTTTAAACGCTGAATACTGATAATAAGACAGGGACGAAATTTGAGGCTGCTTCCTTTCTCCACGCTAGATTTTTAAAAAAAATGAATCGCGACATCAGGCTCGGTTAGATGCCGATGAAGGTTAGATGCTGTCTTGGCTTCAATAACGGATGATCGGATCGTTATTGAAGCCGACCAATCATCGTTGAATTCTAGATTCCAACGATTATTAGATTTAGCAATGATTCCAACGACTTAGCAAATATCAGACTCGCAAACACGACGAATCATTGTTGGAATCTAGAATCCACGATCATCCGCTTTTGAAGTCAAGACAGCATCTAGTCGTCATCGGCAGCGGCAACTGTAGCGTCATCAGATTTATATATATATATGGTGCACTTTCCGCAGAAATTGAATCAAACCCAAGACTCTGCCAATGTGTTTACTTTGGGCTCCTGTGCTCTGCTAAAACAAGACTTCTTTGGAAAAGGATTTTACTACTACTTATTCTCATTTAAGAAATGCTCAAACAAATGAATTCAATTTTCAACACTTGTTTTAAAGCTGTTTCTATTTGCTTGCTAACTTCTTTTATGAACATTATTTTCAAAACTTTCATTCAGAATAAAATAATTATGCTTCTTTTTTTAGGGCGATATGATCTTTGTGATGGTTGCATGAAGGAGGAGATCATTGCAAAATATGATCCCGAGGCGCTCAGACGCATCCGGGCTGAGAGTAAGTTATTTATACAGTAATATAGACAAGGAATAAGTACAGTATACAGTAAATACAATATTTATCAGGTATATATCAACACGAATGACTTAATTCAACTGAGCTTCAGATTGTATAGTCCGAACTTTAAATATTCAAATTCAAGGATCCGATCTTCTTCCAGTGTTGGTGGGTTCTTGAAAGGCTATGAGTCACCAGCATTCATGTCATTATTATGCATTTGGTAAATATTACTTGATTAAGTATACTGTATTAATTTCAATAAAAACTATTGCGTAGCTTCAATATTGTGAGAGTAAGCCTAACTCTCTGTGATGAGAAAGAAATGTGCAAATAGCAGTCGGTCACAGAGAAAGATATCAAAAATTGTGGTTTGATACGTGTGGGAGTATTCATCATACCTTCCGAATTGTTTCGTCGATTAAGAATAACCCCTTTAAGACTAAATAGAAGAAGAAGATAAGAAATAAAGGAATTAAGAAGAAATAATTAAGAAGAAATAAAAATTTCCAAATTTTTCAGAGATAATAGAGGCAAATAAAAAAGGATATGCCAAAACAAAGAACGGAGAAATAAAATCCATAATAGAGGAAATAAAAACTTTTCAAGTTATAGTTGCTCTTTGATTTTACATTTCATACAGGCTGCAGCCCGGATTAAATAGCAATATTAAAATATTTTTTAAGTGTTTTTAATTGTTTTACTATATTTCCGCCAACGTATTTTATTTCTTTACTTTATATAACCGGAGCTAAGTGATTATTGAAGAAATAATAATTCATAATTAACTTTGGAGAAATTCTATAAAAACGAGTTTTAGCATAGGTTCAAAAGTTGTTAGATATGTCTGTCACGCATTTTGGACATGGTATAATATTTATTATCTTGATTTATACTCATTTTTTATTTTCTGTAGGGGTTGCAGCCACTCCATTTCACCGTAAAGAGTGCTGCCTGTCTTTGGTTGAGAGTAAGTAACCATTCTTTAATATCATATGTTAAATCAAATCTCATATATATTTTCCCCTCCTTCTTAAAAGGGCTGCAGTGGACTGGTGGTAAGTTCTTGGCTTAGGAACAGGAGGTTTCAAATTCGAAACCCGATTACCCTGAAGAACCGTCGTGTAAGAGGGTCTGGTGGATGTTCAATCCTTCGAGGCCAAACGTCCTCCCGCTGGTGTGGTGTGGATGTTTTTAGATGGGGCGCCAGTTCAAGTGTCGTCCTTGTTATTTGATCATGGTTCAAAATGACGAAGTCCGTCCCAAAATAGCCTTAGTGTTGCTTTAAAACAGAACGTTAATGTAACTAAACAGTACCCTCCTTTTTAAAATATGTTCTTCGTCTTTTAAACACCGAAAAATGGCGAGTACTACAAATACTTCGATTTTTCCCTTCTCACAAACTTCACCATATCTAGTATGCTTTTGTTGCCATTCTTACGATAAAAAATTTCCGAATCCAGCGCAATCGTGATTCTTATTCTGACTTATTCGTTCATAAAGTAGAGATTGAAACCAAAAAGATGAAGAAGATTCCTAATATTCAATACATCTTTAAGAACTTCCCGTATATTTAATCACATTTATAGAAAACTAATTACTATCTCTATGATGAAGCACGTCCTGTTAAAACGATTTAAAATCACTGAAATATGCGAACATTCCATACTGTAAAACGAGAATAATTTGAAAATTTTGCGAACGGATTCGGAAGATATTATTTTGACGTATCTTCTTCTCAGTGCATACCAAAAAGTACGATAGAAAAAAGAGATTTTTTCTGAATTTTCTGAAAGAATTCAAGCCTAAATATGAAGTATACCAGATTATTTTCTTTATTATATTTCATATGCTTTATATTACGTTCTGTAAGACGTCAAATAGCTTCGAATAGCATTTTTTTTTTTAAATTTGGATTAAACATGAACAAAAAATGACATATTAACTCCTAGCAAAGAGACATTTATCAGAAATTTTTTTAACTCAGTTTAAGTAAATAAAGCTACATTAATTTCTCAGAAAATGATCAAAGAATTTTTTTAAAAAAAATGATTAAAGTAGTAAGAAGAAACAACAAAGAAAGGGCGACCATTATAATATGTTGTCCCAAGGACAATTATGCTTCACCCTAAATATTTCATGATTTTTTAAAGCTAACGTAACATTTTTTCCTTTTCCTAAAGTCATGCCATAAAATATGATAAGAATACCACTTTTATTACTTATTTATTTTAATTATAATTCTTTCTAAATTAAGAAAGCGTTTACTTATTTTAGCTAACCATACATTGTCAATTATTATGTAATGAAATCGAGTTTTATGATGAAGTTACTAACAGCTTAAAGCATATTTAATCAATTCTAAAAAAAATACTTTTTTTTTTTATCAATTCAGTAAATCAGTTTATGTAAAGATATTTTAGTATTAAACAATAAAATCTACTAAGTTGCGTATGAGTGACTTGTTGTGCCGTCAACAGATGGCGCCACAGTTTCTCAAAAATATTTAAAATTTAAATAAAGAGTTTCATTCAAACACTTTCAGTCGAAGATTGTTTAGAATGTAATAAAAATTTGCGAGGAAGGTGAATACTATTTAAATTTCAGAAAAATCTTTATTATTTCATTAGCAATTGGATTTATTTGATATATGAATTCCAATACTGTTAAAAAGGGCGTTGCATATCTAGAATTAATTTTTTTTTCATATATGATTTCATAAGGGAAAAAAGAAAAAAATTAAAAAGTAATTAGCCCTTTAAGATCACGTATTTATAAAACTTCTCTTCTAAAAAATATTTTCTCTCCCCCCCCCTCCCTTTTGTTTGTTTGCTGAAAAAAAACTGCTATCATCGTTTTCGCCTTTAATAAGCAAAAGAAAAGGAAAAAAAAATCAAGAGGCAATTTTTCATCTAACTATGGGTTCCTAGCTGTGTAAATTGATTTCTTTTAAATTCAAACATTTTGACATTTTCAAAACACTTGTATTCAGATTTCATGAGGTATTTCCTATAAGTCGAAAGTAATGTAATCAATAGCGATTTATTCTTTAGTTTTAAAGAATTTTAAATTTTTTTCATCAGAAGAACTTTGAAAGTAGCTTATTAAACGTAATATGGCAAATAAACTCAATTTAATAAAAAAAAAAGAAATATTCTGATTTTATTTATTTCTAGTTCAGAGATTTGTCAAACAATTTACTTAAAATTTTGGAGATAGCTAAATATGTACTATCAATTTCTTGAATTAAAAAATAAACTGTATTTCTATCCATTCTTTAAATAGAAGAATTCGACAGATAAATAACGCGACATTTTCAATTTTTTTTCACATTGTGAAGCATTAAAATAACTATATTTCTAATTGAATAGATTATTTATTTTCTACGTCAGGAACTGTAGAACATTTTGAAAAAATTTTATACCAAATTTAGACAAAAAATATGCATTAAGTTTTAATTCGTGAGGTTTTTCATAAGAAAATTTTATCAAAGATTAGAATTTGAAAAAATAGTGTCTAAATATATAAAATAGCATTAAAACGAATATAAATGCTAATATAAAAATTAGTGTAGCTTCAATATATATATATATATATATATATATATATATATGTAATGATATTTTAACTCTAATTTCAATTAAATTAATTTTCATAATAACTTCATCTTAATTTAGCCCATAGTAACTTCATTCTAAAATATTCTCTTATTTCGTGATCCAATTCCACTGTCTCTACTTAATTAATTCAAGAGAAGCTTTGTTAAATTGTTGAATCAGCTAAAATCTAACTTTCCCACACTACGCGTGAAGAGATAACATACCGCTGACCAAGCAAATTCTTTTTTAAAATCTCCCTTTGTTTCCCCTACCTTCTCGGCGCCTGTAATGAAAATCCCTATCGAAATCTCATAATACATTAGCACTGTGAAGAAATGTTTTCCCTATCAAAATCATAGGTTATATAAGACCAGGGATAAAATGTCCGAGAGCTCTTCCCTCATTCCTTTCTGTGTCGTTCTGTGTGCTCGTCGCTTGTACATATGCTTGCTTCTTCAAAATGAAATAAAACGACGTCACGAAATTAAAAGTATCTTCATTGCCTTCAACTGCATCATGCTTCACCACAAATAATATTACATATTAAAAAGTCGACAGGATAGTTTCCTGTGAAAAATGATGAAATGAACTAAACGAATTAAAATTAAATCCGCTAGCCAGGCCATCGCCGCGCTCCAAAGATGATTGCTTCGGTCCAGGTTCGCCTGCTGCGATGTTACCGCGGCGAAGCTCTTTCATCGCCGTCACCTTCGGCTGCCTCCGTCCACATCGTTTCATGCAAACCGTGGTCCATGGTCCAGTCCAGTTCCCGTTGAATCCCCTGCATTCCGTCATGTTACCGCATCGTCGATGGTACCGTGCCTAACCTGTGACTTCATCCGACACTGCTGCTTAATACCCTTGTGCTTGTGCTCCATATCCTCATGTGCGTGCTCCTTATATCTTCAAAGTGTTGGGGCTCCTTGTCATCATAAAAATTTACTGGTTCCTTGCCTGTGCTGAATAATACCGATCTCGACGTGATTTCCTTTTTATATCACCACCACAATATAATACTCGCCAGTGGTCTCCAATGCCAGATTGACTCACTCAAATTTCGAAAATATCTCTTGTGTATTACATTATCAACTCAATATAAAAATAGCCTGCCGTAGTCACCATTTCCAGTGCTCAAAATTGCATTTTTGTGATTAATTAAAAAAGTGATAATTCATCAAGAAAGTGTTAAGTGTTTCCCGACTCAACGGTGAAAATCAAGATTTACGTATATTGTGTGTTTTTCTTTTCTTTTGATTTTGATTTTTGAATTTTAGAATTATTGCAAGTTATATTTTTATAGTATTATTTAAAATATTGAATTTGTAGTCATTTATCAAGTTTATTTTTAAAATTTTATGCATAAATTTATAATGTTTTTTATTTGAAGTATACTTAAATGTTATTAAGATCCGGAAAAATGACTGACCAAGATAAAACAAATGTGTCTAATTCTCAAGGTTCAGAAACTGAAATTGATAAAAAAGATAAAAAGTCTCTTCACTGCTGGTCATAACTGCATCATGTTCACAACAAATAATGTTACTCATTAAAAAGCCGACAGGATTCGAAATTATTACATATATATATATATATATATATATATATATATATATATATATATATATATATATATATATAGACTTGGAAACAAAATTCTAATGGGTTTTGTAAAGAAATCTGTTCAGCCATTAAAAATATTAAATTTTTAAAAAATCATAATTTCGTGAAAAATTGACTTTTCAACTTAGTCACCTACCTACCTTACAAATAAAAAGGCTTATCATGCAAGCTATCAGCTATAAAAATCTATATTTTGATTTAATATGGTGTAGGTATATTAATCAAACGTTAATCGGATGTTTATCCTATATACACATTCATAAAATTATTTCTTCATTTTTAAATTATGTGAGACAGATCTGCTGATACTTTTGCCCTCAGCAATATGAGGCGCAAGCTGCGGAAGATCTTTTTATCTTACTAAAGCGTATTTATTTCTATTTCGCAGCTTCAGTACGACTGAAACAAAAAAAGATTGTGATTTAGTTTTTTTGAACATGATCTGGATTTCAACGTGCATAACTATATCATAAATGCTTTCATATCGATAAAAATGAGGAAGGCAAATTTTTAACATTTCTGACACATAAAGCCTTCAAAATTTTTCAGAAAGTAATGCACCCTTTTTTGTATAAAAATAATTTATGCTAGAATATTACACGAAAATACAGTTTTGCATGCTGTAGACAAACTATAGTATTGATTTTAATTCATCTTGGAATCAGATATTTCAAATTTTGCATAAATTCCTTCTTTTTAATATTATACAATCCTTTTTAAATTTCTTGCAGGGTGTTAGATATATAATGAAACATTATTAACTGTAAAGTTTAATAAATAAATTGAAAGATATACGTGAAATAATCTTGAATATTATCATAGATATTAACTTAATTACCAGGACATTTGAATAACATTTCATAAAAAGGAATTATTTCAATTTTCAGAGTTCCATATAATGTTTAAGGAAAAATAAGTAATAAGTGTAATTTTTTCATTTTATTCGCATATGCGTTCCTTTTCAATGAATTAAAATATTTGTACGAATTTTGTATTTTTTAAGCATGGTATGAATAAGAATCATTTTTGATTCGTATTTCTTTAATGTATTGTAAGTATCATATTAATAACAACGATAACATATCCATTATAGTTTTTATCAGGGCCTTAATTATTAAAAATAGAACGAATAAAATACTCTATATGAGTTTAGAATGAAGCTTCCGAATTGAATTTTTTAAATTCGTTTTCCAAACATTTTTGAAATATTTTTATGATATATTTTGTATTCAAGGACTGTCCTTATACAAGGATCATTTTGAATTTATTTGATTGAAAATATCAATTACAAAATGTTTCATCTATTATAATTTAGGTTTAATTCAGTCATTCAGTTCAGTCAGCATATTCAGTTTTTCCGTGAATATAGAAGAAATTCTCTTACATAAAAGAATCTATCTCTTATATATATGTATATATATATAATATAAAAGAAATTCTTTTCGGGATTTCTTTGACACGTGGCGATTTAGGAAAGGGATTTCAGTTACCTTTGAATGTTACGCCGTGGGTGTTAGATATATTTATTCCTTCGCTCGGATTGTGACAAGTTAAATGTCAGCAATTTTTTAGAGTTTATGTAAAAAATAATTAAATGATTAAGTGGGATTTGGATCTAGAAATAAGAACAGATTTTAGAATAAAGTAATATGAGCTAATCTAAGATAAAAAGTATAAAATTAATTAAGATTTAAATTAGTGTAGGAGGTAGGGTAGCGTAGAGTAAATTAGTTAGGGCGCAGTTTTGGTATGTGCTCTGTACGCCACTCCGTTCAACACTGACTATGCACGAATTACTATCTAGTATGGAATAAATAAGCTATTCATTAATTTTGGAAGACATTGTGAATTATTATTTTTAAGTTATAACATTAGAGCTTTAATTGTATTTTCTTTCTTTTTCAGAGGAAGTTAGTGGCTTGTTGGACGATCCCGACAAGTACAAACGCATGCGGGCTAATAACCAGAAGTTCTAAAGAAGCCGCTGAAGAAGCTGGCTTCCACCCGCAACGGTCATTTGGTTAATATAACCATAGAGCTGATATATAAATGGAGGGAGCAAGTCGCGTGCTTTTTGTCTAAACAAGTGTATTGTTCGACAACGGATTGTAAAACCCTCCGTGCTTTTGCGCATGCGTTAGGATGGGTTTAATTCGTCAAAATAGGGGTGAAAGGAAAGATAAAAGGAGATGTTTACATTTAACAGCGAAGACTCACGGTTTTATCAGACGTAAATATTACAGATAATTACTAATACAGAAGGAAAAAAAGATACTAATGCACAGTAAAATATTTGAGAGCAATTTTTATTTAATGTAAGAGGCATAAACATTAAATTATGAAGAATAAATAAGAAATTTCTGTTCTTAAAATTTGGTAATTATTTTTTTACAAACTAATAACCATATTTTTTTAATATCAAAATGCTACTTTTTTATTTTTTTATTTTGAATTTTTTTGGCGATATTTTAAGATTAAAAACAATAGATAATCGAGAGTTTATTCTATTTAAAACATTTTATTTTCATTTAAGGGATTGGTGTAAATATAGAACGCCTTAAAAATATTATAAATATTATTTTTAAAATATATGATATTTTATATATTTTAAATAGGATAGGAATGAATAATTCCCTGTTTTCTGCTTCTTGGTCACAGTATTTAATGATATTATATAAAATTTTCTTCGTACCACTCCTGAAAGCTTTCTTGCCATTTGAACTAGGCATATCAATATGAAATTTTGAGTTAAAATAAAATACGGTCAGAGACGACACAACACTCACATACACGTGAAAAAAAATTGAACTAAAAAATATTTGATGGGAGAAATCCAAGGTCAAAGGTGAATAACGGAAATGCCATCATCGTTCGGCGTTTCACCCCTTAACCCTTTATTTACCGAATTATGTTGCAATCAATTTTTCAACTTCATTTTTTCACCAGTAGTTAAGTTTTCTTGCAGAATAATTCAAGAAAACCGAAGAAAAATATTTTAATTAATAGAAATATCTTAATTTAATTATTATTTAAATATATTTAATTCCTTCTTCTAGCTTCTATTAACTTTTTTCTATTTGGGTTACATTCACCGTATTCTTTAGAATATTATCAGCAAAAATTGTATTACAAAGATATAAGTCAGATTTAAATGGTACTTTTAAGTACCGTGAGTAAATAAAGGGTTAATGAGATGGAATCGTCGAGGTGTGGTCGTCTCAGAATCCGTTGACGAACAGTACCCAACATGAATCACGTGACTTAGTTTTTTACTTTGTTTTTGTGCATTTATTAAAAGTGATTACTTTTCCTCTTTAAGAAAACATTTTATTTCTTTTCTTTACCTAAAAACATCTTTTAATTTTACATTACATGTTCAAATACTTTTATCATTATCTAATACAGATAAAAGAACTTTTATAAAAGCAGATTATAAAAGTGACCTAAGTCTTTTTTTTTTCTGAATATTCTGAATATTTAAAAAAATGTATTCGTATTTATAATTAATTTTTTTTTCTAAAAATTAAATTATAATTCAAGAATTAGGAGGATAAATATTTATTTTTGCATAAAAAATGAAAAATATATTAATTAAAACTGTTAATTACCATTATACAAAATCTCATCCCGAACTCTTCCCCTTGTTAATATCAGTTTTAACTATTTCGTTTCTAGTTTCTAGTTTTGCCGGTAACTTTGCTTCTAAGTACCGCAGAAACAAAATTAAATCATTTTTGGAATCTTAAATGTGTTGATTTAATACAAAATAACAAAGAAATTCGAAATTTTTAAGAAAACTGTCTATCACTCCCTCTATCAGTATCTCAGCTCTATGAATATAACTGAATGACGTTGTGCTGAAAAATAATAAAAAATCAAAATACAAGTTTGTGTTTGAATTTTTTTAGCCCACACTCATAATACCAATATCAATATCCATTAACGAATTCAACATAGAATATCAAAAGGTTTTCTCTTAGAAATCACATGTTGATTTCTTTTTATTTAAAAAAAAAAAAATCCTTGAAAATCAAGATCTTTTTCTAACTGTCATTGGACCTCTTCTGTAAAAATTAATCGACATTTCATTGTTGATAAAGAGAAACAGAAAGTTAAAGTGATTTAGTATTACTTTTACATTTAAAAATAACAAAAATTATAATTTTGAGAAATTGTGGGAATTGCAACCTACAAGACCGAAATTCATCATTCATTTACCATATAAATTCAAACAACTCTTCATAAAAAAATTTGAACACATTTATTTTAGAATCCTTGAAGAGTAAGATCTTTTTCTAACTGTCATTGGACCTCTTCTCTAAAAATTAATCGACATTTCATTGTTGATAAAGAGAAACAGAAAGTTAAAGTGATTTAGTATTACTTTTACATTTAAAAATAACAAAAATTATAATTTTGAGAAATTGTGGGAATTGCAACCTACAAGACCGAAATTCATCATTCATTTACCATATAAATTCAAACAACTCTTCATAAAAAAATTTTGAACACATTTATTTTAGAATCCTTGAAGAGTAAGATCTTTTTCTAACTGTCATTGGACCTCTTCTGTAAAAATTAATCGACATTTCATTGTTGATAAAGAGAAACAGAAAGTTAAAGTGATTTAGTATTACTTTTACATTTAAAAATAATAAAAATTATAATTTTGAGATATTGTGGGAATTGCAACCTACAAGACCGAAATTCATCATTCATTTACCATATAAATTCAAACAACTCTTCATAAAAAAATTTTTGAACACATTTATTTTAAAATCCTGACTTTTTATCATTACTAAAATCAGGCTCTTATATTTTGGAGGAGGGAGGACTTTGCCAAGGTTTTTACTGAATTTTAACATCACTTTATGACTTTGTATTATAAGGCATAGCAATTCCTTCACTAACTGATTTTTGTTTCCATGACCAATACATTAGCGGGAACATAGGTGCTCCAGATCATTGTGTAGCCTAATATATTTTAACAAAAGCTTTTCATATCCCAAAATCAGCCTATAAAAATTGTTAATCTGTTTCGAAACTATTGTATAAAATACCCTTGATATGAAATTATCAATATACTGATGAAAGAAGACATGACATAATAATGAACTAAACCAGCCATTCACTGTGTCCAATATCTCTCGCAGGATTCATTCAAGTGACAATTTGCGGATTCTACATATTACAGTAGATTTTCGACAATCTGCCAACGTATTCGTTGGCCTAGTTAAAAAAGTAACTATCTACAATTTAAAAAAAAGAAAACAATTTACTTTGCCAAGGCACTGAAAAGTGCTAAAAACTTTCAGTGATAATTCTATGGGCTAAATGAAAGGTACCGACTACAGTGTCTTTAGTAAAACAGACATTCATTGTGTCCAATAGCTCTCGCAGGATTCATTAAAGTGACAATTTGCGGATTCTACATATTACAGTAGATTTTCGACAATCTGCCTTCGTATTCGTTGGCCTAGTTAAAAAAGTAATTATCTACAATTCAAAAAAAGAAAACAATTTACTTTGCCAAGGCACTGAAAAGTGCTAAAAACTTTCAGTGATAATTCTATGGGCTAAATGAAAGGTACCGACTACAGTTTCTTTAGTAAAACAGACATTCATTGTGTCCAATAGCTCTCGCAGGATTCATTAAAGTGACAATTTGCGGATTCTACATATTACAGTAGATTTTCGACAATCTGCCTTCGTATTCGTTGGCCTAGTTAAAAAAGTAATTATCTACAATTCAAAAAAAGAAAACAATTTACTTTGCCAAGGCACTGAAAAGTGCTAAAAACTTTCAGTGATAATTCTATGAGATAAATGAAAGGTACCGACTACAGTGTCTTTAGTAAAACAGCCATTCATTGTGTCCAATAGCTCTCACAGTATTTATTAACCAGACAATTTGCAGATTCCACATATTACACATACTAGATTTTTGACAAGCGACCTTCGTACTCTGTGGCCTAGTTAAAAAAGTAATTATCTACAATTAAAGTGAGAACAATTTACTTTGTCAAGGCTCTGAAAAGTGCTAAAAACTGAAATTTTAATTCTTTGGGCTAATCGAAAGATACAGACTACAATATTTTAATCACCCACACATTTACAGACGTTAATGTTTATCCTAGGAAAAACATATCACTAAAGTAGAGAGAGACAAGTGAAAAGGTAATCTCCAGTTTATTATCATATGCCTAAACACAAATATATAAACATATTTTAGCAGGTGCGTGGCCGAGAAGAAGAAACTACTGAAATTTTAAAACTTACATTTATTTCATATGATAGACATATTATGTACAAATAGCGATGATGAAACTGGCGTCCGTTTACATAGCGATACAAGAGCAGAAGACCGAAATATTTCCCTTCGGTGGTTTTACTATGAAATTTTGAAGGGATATCTTTGACACGTATAGTCTTAGGAAAAGGAAATTTAGGTATCTATAAAAGAATGTTTTAAGCATTATTGATTTTTATTCCTTTACACAGAGCGTAAGAAACTGCTGAATTAATCAGTTTTCTAGAGCGCGTGTTAAAAATAATTAAATAAAAAGTGCAATTGAATCAAGAAATAAGAGAGAATGACGTTAATATGAGCTAAATTAAGATAAAAATTTGGAAATAAATTAAGATTTAAATTAGATTCTGAGATATTATTGCATACATTTATACACAATACGAATAAAAATTGTTGTTATCTTTAAAACAATATAAAATCTAAAATCAAATCAAAAACACAAGCTGCATAAAGACATATAGCAGTTTTCCAGAGCGTCACCCAAATTCTTCTTTCTTAGTCCTATCTTTTCACACTAATATAACTTTTACAAAAAAAAAAAAAAAAAAAAAAAAGGACTATGTTTGAATAATTTTTGAAAAAATTAAGCTTACTTTTTACAATCATATTTAGTTTATTTTTAAAGTGTGTGTATTCATTTTATATAGTCTAGATAGTTTTAAGTTTCCTGCAATTAAATTAGGCTTTATAAAATTCATCTAGAAATGCGCACAGTAAATATATTCTAGGACATTTTTCTTGTAGTTGAGTTTTAAAACATTCGGTACTGTATCTATCTTGCTTTTTTATTATCCGAATCATCCTTTCTTTACATTAGGCAAAATAGGTGGCAATTTTGTACTATGTATTGTTACAGAAAATCCGGTTGACGGATAAGACATTCTAATTCACAAAAATGTACGAAACTGTGGTAAAAAATATATATATAGCAGAAATTCAGGCAAAGACAGCATTTGCAAATATCAAGAATTCATACATAAGCAGCAAATTATTAATTAAGTAAAAGAACAGCACAATAGCTCTCTGATTGCAGCTAGATAATTAGTTTCAATATTGAACTTTAAAGAGAGATATTCAACTGACTCTCTTTAGCCTCTCGCTTTATATAGATATTCCGACAAGGCAACAAATATTCTAGAAGGATCCCAGAGACTCGGTTCCTCTTAGAGATATCACTATAATTCTTGTAGTTTTAGAGCCTTCATTTTCTGTCTCCAGATTCACTGTCTAGATATCTAGCCAGATTCTTGTCATCTAACTAGCATCTATTAAAATTTCTGTAAATTTCCCTTACCATGGCATTAATTGCTCAAAGAAGCACTATTACAGATTCATAACATTAATGTGTATTTTTTTAATTCTAATTAATATTACTCTCTTTTCTGCGATTTACATTTAAGTCAACAAAGTGCCTACACTTCTTCCGTTTGGTTCCATCCCAGCAGATTAATTATATTAATAACTAGCCGCCTTTGGCGACCAGCTGGTTCGCCAATCTTACTTTTCGTAAAAATTTTAATAATTAAATATTTTTTGCAATTCCTATTTTAATAGCTTCTGCATCAAAATATTTCAAAATTTCAAATTTTGATAGTCATATAATTTACTCATAATATTATAAAAGCCTTCAGTCATAACGTATTATGTATCTCTCTAATTTTCTGTTAACTCAAGTAGAGTTTATGCTTTAAATTCAACTGGAAATGATTAATCTGCAATTAATATAATAATATTTTTTTACTGAAACAAAGCATTTTTTTAATAATAAGATTACTGAAAACAGAGTCACTAAACGTTTAAACTTTTTGGGCACTAAAGAATATCTTTCTTAATTTATGTAATATCTCAAGAATTTTTCAACAAAATTTTCTCAGATTCATCATGAGCAGATCGATTAATTAACAATGTTTAATTTTAAATGCATCAAACACTAAGAAAATAAAACGAATCGTTTAAAATAATCGGTAGAAAACAGGTTTAAAAAAAGCTTTAAAAAACGATGTACTTAAAACTATAAGCATATACAAAAAATATATAACTAACATAAATACAATTTAATTACAAAAGCATACAACTAACCTAAAAATAATTTAAATCAAGTCCGGATCCGTTGAAAATAGTTGTCAACAATCAGAACACAATGCGCATGCGTGAATTTTCAACGCCTGTTATGGTAACGCAAATGCGTGAATTTTTCTAATCCAGTTGGGGTAAAGCTATGCAGATTAGAAATTTTTAATTTCCTTTATTCTGTTTTATTTCAATTCAAAAGTACTTCAGAATGAATCTGAAAGATCTATTAATTAACAATGTTTAATTTTAAATGCATTAAACATTAAGAAAATAAACATAATCGTTTGAAATAATCGGCCAAAAAATGTTAAGCCTAGCCTCATTAGTGTGGGGGGAAAATCTGAAGCCTTACTCATTTGGCGGTGGGGAAAATGAAAAGATTTTTTGGCGGGAAAGTTAGTTTTTAATTAATAATTAAAATTATAATTCAAAATTCAAAAAAAGGGATCCCAGGTGCACATTCCCGACCTCCAAGGTATACATGTACCAAATTTGGTAACTGTAGGTCAAACGGTCTGGCCTGTAGAGCGCCAACACACACACATTGAGCTTTATATAAGTACATATTACAATAAAATTCCTTGACAGTTTGAATAAGCAGGAGAAGACTATATCTTGTCAATACAAGACGACTTGAGAAAGTGAACCTAGACCCACAAAATTAATAAATGGCTGTAAATGATATACGCCACTGACACAAAGACTGTGAATGAGTACATACGCCACTAATGACTGTCTTCGTTACAAATCAAATGCAAAATACAAAAAGAAGTGAAAAAATGGTAAATATTAGTCTTATTATAGTTAATTTGTTAAGAATTAAATAAAAGTGAATCAAGTCAATAAATAGAAGTGAAAACGATTAAATGGGGTGGAAGTCTAAGTGGAAGTCTAAAACACTCATTGTAATTAGAAAATGCCCACTTATCCAGTCTTTCGAGAAATAAAATTTTCAACGGCTTTACATTGATAACTTTTGAAGTTGATTACGGCTAATTTAGAAGGAGTAAAATTTTTCTTGATGGTGTTGCTGCGGATGATTTCTTTCTGTTTGTTGATAATTGTTACAAACTGCTGAAACTTACTGTAGAAGATGTTAGTAAAGATTTTTTCTCCATTAGATAATTTTGATGTCTTGTACAGTCATCATCATCAACAACAACAAAACAACATAACATCTTTGTAACTTTTTTATTTATTATCACATCTTCATAAATTTGATGTCAATGATAATTACTCGAGGGAACAGGTTTGTTCCAAATAACAAACTTATTAACCAAGTTAATTTACTTGGCTAATTAACTATGTAAATTAACGTGATTAATCAGTAATAATAGTAATAGTATAATAGTGAGTAATTATAGTAGTTAATTAACTACTACATCGAAATTTTTCCATTACGACCATTAATATTTTTCTCTAAATCGATTTGCCATCATAAAATTAACCATTTCGTAAAATCTTGTGGAATTTTAATTATGAAATACGAGGAACGAGGTGCTAGATATATTATTAAACATTTTTAACAATGTTTGATAAATAGATGTAACGATATGCATGAAATAATATGGCATATTATTATAGATATTAATTTAATTAGCAGAAATTTTGAATAATTTTTATAACAAAGGAATTATTTCAATCTTCAGAGGCAAAACAGTAATATATGTAACAAGTATGTGTGTGTGTATATATATTATATATATACAGAGAGGGAGAGAGTGAGAGACGGATAGAGAAGGGGAAAGGTGCAGTTTTGATATTTGCCCTGGGCGACATTTTATATAGATACGCCACTGACTAAGCACGAACTACAATCTTTCATAGAATAAACCTACTACTTGTTAATTTTAGTAAATATTTTGCTTTATTATTTTTAAATTGTAGGATTAGAGTTTTAACTGTTTTTTTTTTTTTTTTCCTTCTTTCTTTCTTTTTCTAAGGAAGTCAGTGGCTTGTTGAATGATTCCAACAAGATCAAGGTCTCCCAACTTGGTAAGCCCTTGTAAAAAATATGCTCAAGAAGTTGGCTTCCACCCACAACACTCATGTGGTTAATGTAACTGAATGGTGTTATGTTGAAAAAAATAAAAAATAATAAACGAAGTTTGTGTCTGCATTGTTTAACACACACTCACGATATCAGTATCAATATTTACAAAAGAATTCAACATAGATTATCAAAAGGTTTTCCCTTAGAAACCGAACGTTAATCTTTTTGTCTTTCAAACAATTTTTTTTTTCTTAAAAAGATAAATTATTTTCTAATTGCCATAGGAATTCCTCTGTAAAAAATCAAGCCATATTTCACTATTGATAAATAGCAACCGAAAGTTATATAATCTAGCATTACCATACGAAAGTTGTAAAATTTATTAATACCAATTGCATTATTCAGTTAAGGAAAGAACAAACTGTGAAAAAAGTATAGAAATGTTAAACATCCTAATAAAATCTCTTTGGTAAAAATTCAATTTGTAACATGTTCTATCTATATATACTGTTTCTATGAGCTTTTGAATTATTTTCAGCATTTTACGAACCCTATCTGCTTTCGTTACTGTATTCATATAAAGATATCAATGAATTTAGAATAGTTTGAAGATAATACATTTGTGGCATTGAAAGTGTTATGATTTAAAAGTAAAGTAATTATTTCAAGCAGGGAGAGCAATGATGGACCCGGGGGAGGAAACTGGCTTTCCTATCGGAGAAGATGTGCGTCTCCGTTGAGGAGGGAGGGAGAGAATATCTTGAGGTGGAATTTCCTTCGAGAAAATTTTTTTTACGATTTTCGCCCTGATAACGACCTTTGTTTATTACTTCAGAGACAATATGAGATTTACTTTGTACACATGGATCACTCAATTCTGGACGCTGTAAGGCATAGAAACCTTGGTGCCACAGTCACCAACATATTTGAATACTGAATATATCGTTGCTCTTGGCTGATTATACTGAAGCAAATCACAAGATTTAAAAATTGATCTGCCGGTGTCCTGGCATAGGGGTAGCGCGTCTTCCCCTTGATCTAGGCGTCCCGGGTTCGAGTCCCGGTTTGGGCATAGTTGTTCTTCCGTTGTTCTATCTGTGAGATGTGCGAATGTGCCCTCCTGTAAAAAGAAGGTTGTGCAAACGAATGAGTGACGCGTGAGTAGCTAAGTCGTACGCTTGGCCCTAGTTGGCGCTACTATAAAAACAAGAGGCGTTCCCCCTCATGCTTAAATCGGCTGTCTTTGAACAGCGGGCTTGTCCGTGGCAAGTGCCATAAGAAACAACAACAAAAAAAATTGATCTGGAGAAAATGCGTCATTCTTTTACAAGGATGCAAGCTGCATCTAAACCTGAATAACATTATTATAACTACAGGAGCATTTTCCTCGAGTTGCTAACGCATTTTACGAAATGAATAGATTGATAAAAATTGCACCTTACCAATGTCAACACGTGCACGTGAAAGTGGTTTCAGAACATCTCGAATTTAAAAAAGAATGTACTCTCAGAAATAGTTTCAAGGTCTCGTGATTTTTTTGGAGTGCATAGCAGCAGAACAAGAAAGTTAGATTTCCGTCATATAATAACAAAGTTTGATAATTCTTGTAGTTTTAGAGCCTTCATTTTCTGTCTCCAGATTCACTGTCTAGATATCTAGCCAGATTCTTGTCATCTAACTAGCATCTATTAAAATTTCTGTAAATTTCCCTTACCATGGCATTAATTGCTCAAAGAAGCACTATTACAGATTCATAACATTAATGTGTATTTTTTTAATTCTAATTAATATTACTCTCTTTTCTGCGATTTACATTTAAGTCAACAAAGTGCCTACACTTCTTCCGTTTGGTTCCATCCCAGCAGATTAATTATATTAATAACTAGCCGCCTTTGGCGACCAGCTGGTTCGCCAATCTTACTTTTCGTAAAAATTTTAATAATTAAATATTTTTTGCAATTCCTATTTTAATAGCTTCTGCATCAAAATATTTCAAAATTTCAAATTTTGATAGTCATATAATTTACTCATAATATTATAAAAGCCTTCAGTCATAACGTATTATGTATCTCTCTAATTTTCTGTTAACTCAAGTAGAGTTTATGCTTTAAATTCAACTGGAAATGATTAATCTGCAATTAATATAATAATATTTTTTTACTGAAACAAAGCATTTTTTTAATAATAAGATTACTGAAAACAGAGTCACTAAACGTTTAAACTTTTTGGGCACTAAAGAATATCTTTCTTAATTTATGTAATATCTCAAGAATTTTTCAACAAAATTTTCTCAGATTCATCATGAGCAGATCGATTAATTAACAATGTTTAATTTTAAATGCATCAAACACTAAGAAAATAAAACGAATCGTTTAAAATAATCGGTAGAAAACAGGTTTAAAAAAAGCTTTAAAAAACGATGTACTTAAAACTATAAGCATATACAAAAAATATATAACTAACATAAATACAATTTAATTACAAAAGCATACAACTAACCTAAAAATAATTTAAATCAAGTCCGGATCCGTTGAAAATAGTTGTCAACAATCAGAACACAATGCGCATGCGTGAATTTTCAACGCCTGTTATGGTAACGCAAATGCGTGAATTTTTCTAATCCAGTTGGGGTAAAGCTATGCAGATTAGAAATTTTTAATTTCCTTTATTCTGTTTTATTTCAATTCAAAAGTACTTCAGAATGAATCTGAAAGATCTATTAATTAACAATGTTTAATTTTAAATGCATTAAACATTAAGAAAATAAACATAATCGTTTGAAATAATCGGCCAAAAAATGTTAAGCCTAGCCTCATTAGGGTGGGGGGAAAAATCTGAAGCCTTACTCATTTGGCGGTGGGGAAAATGAAAAGATTTTTTGGCGGGAAAGTTAGTTTTTAATTAATAATTAAAATTATAATTCAAAATTCAAAAAAAGGGATCCCAGGTGCACATTCCCGACCTCCAAGGTATACATGTACCAAATTTGGTAACTGTAGGTCAAACGGTCTGGCCTGTAGAGCGCCAACACACACACATTGAGCTTTATATAAGTACATATTACAATAAAATTCCTTGACAGTTTGAATAAGCAGGAGAAGACTATATCTTGTCAATACAAGACGACTTGAGAAAGTGAACCTAGACCCACAAAATTAATAAATGGCTGTAAATGATATACGCCACTGACACAAAGACTGTGAATGAGTACATACGCCACTAATGACTGTCTTCGTTACAAATCAAATGCAAAATACAAAAAGAAGTGAAAAAATGGTAAATATTAGTCTTATTATAGTTAATTTGTTAAGAATTAAATAAAAGTGAATCAAGTCAATAAATAGAAGTGAAAACGATTAAATGGGGTGGAAGTCTAAGTGGAAGTCTAAAACACTCATTGTAATTAGAAAATGCCCACTTATCCAGTCTTTCGAGAAATAAAATTTTCAACGGCTTTACATTGATAACTTTTGAAGTTGATTACGGCTAATTTAGAAGGAGTAAAATTTTTCTTGATGGTGTTGCTGCGGATGATTTCTTTCTGTTTGTTGATAATTGTTACAAACTGCTGAAACTTACTGTTGAAGATGTTAGTAAAGATTTTTTCTCCATTAGATAATTTTGATGTCTTGTACAGTCATCATCATCAACAACAACAAAACAACATAACATCTTTGTAACTTTTTTATTTATTATCACATCTTCATAAATTTGATGTCAATGATAATTACTCGAGGGAACAGGTTTGTTCCAAATAACAAACTTATTAACCAAGTTAATTTACTTGGCTAATTAACTATGTAAATTAACGTGATTAATCAGTAATAATAGTAATAGTATAATAGTGAGTAATTATAGTAGTTAATTAACTACTACATCGAAATTTTTCCATTACGACCATTAATATTTTTCTCTAAATCGATTTGCCATCATAAAATTAACCATTTCGTAAAATCTTGTGGAATTTTAATTATGAAATATTTCAAAATTTTTTTTCATTTACTTGAAAAAAATTATCATATTTCATAAAATCATAGAATAAATGCAGAAATAAAAAAAATTTGTGACTTTTTAATTGTGATTGGGGGAAAAAAGTGAATTATGAAATACTAAAATTGTTGCACGGGAGCAAATCTGAGATGCCAAAAATCCGGTATTCAAAAATTGTGAGCATTCGCAAAATGGTTTTCGAAATATTCACAATAATTACAAAATTCCCACAGTCGATTTGCAGCCCCACTTTTTGAGGGACTGTATATTAAATTTCCTTGTATTTATAAATCTACTCTTTACGACCCACGAGCTTCAACGACCAATATAATATCACAATTAGATAAATATTAAACGTATTTTCAGATCAGACGATTTTATTTTATTACGAATTTGGTTTTCTTTTTTAAAAAAAAATTGAAAATTTTTTTCTTTACTTGCGTGGTATAAAAATTGATTGCAGGACAGATTGATTGTTGGAATGTTTAATTTCTACTCGTTACCGGCTGTTACATCTGATTTCGTTTCAGAAGTGTTTCGATATATCAGGCCCTTTAAATCTACCCGATTTCTTCTTTAATTCGGTGAATTACTCAAAAAGAGGATAAAATCCATCAGCAAATACAGTCACTTGCATTTTAAAATATTTATTTGACTTAGACGCAACATATTTTTATCAATTCACACTCAAAACACGGCTATGTATAATGCTTATATACAATCAGTTACGAAACATATTTTATATTGATGGAACAAGAGCACGCAAGCTCGTGAACAGTCCGTTCACTTCAGTTTGTTTTTAACCGTGGACGGTCTTCTTCACACCGGTAGTTACTAACAAGCGGAATTTACATAATACATGGTCCCTGGTGACTTAGCTCTTTTTTGGCGGAATTTTCAGAAAACAAAATTAAGAATATCTCGAGAACTACTGCGAGTTTCGGATCCAAATTCAATACACATACATAAAAAGCTCTGCTGAATCGAATTATTAAAAAATCTCGGTTTCAGTATTGGGAAAATTTTGAGACAGTAGTCGATTAACTATGTTAATTAACTATATTAATTAACTTGGTCAACTAGTTTGCCTACCTCAACAACCTATTCCTTTGTCATTTCCATCAATACCAATTTTGTGAAAATGCAGTAATAAATAATAAAATAACAAAGTTGCAGAGGTGTTTCTTTTTTGTGGTTTTTGACGACTGTACTAATTTTGTTCCTCTTTAGAAATAAATTAAAGATCAGTTTATGTAACGGAATGTAAAGGAAATTAAAAAAGGGTCTACAACAGACTTTCCTGAGCTGTAGAACTGTTTCGGCCTCAAGCATCCTAGACGCAGTTAAATGAACTTAATGATAACTTAATCATCTCATTTTCTCTTTCTTTTCCTGGTTAAATTTGCAGTGATTATATTACTTTGTGATCCATGAATTTTTATCTTGAGAGGAGTTGAGACTTAATGTGGATAATTATAAAAACGATGAATGCGTACATCAGGATCCAAATAAGTACCAATGAATATGATTTATGTATTAACTTTCATATTAATGTTTTGTACTTATTTTAGATTAGAAAAAAGATGATCGGTGTTTTGTGGTTTGGAATGGGTGTTGAATTTATGCAATTTCTCAATTCTCTAACAATGAAGAAGACAATGTAACGATATTATTTACATAAAGTTAAAGATGCAATATTATTAACAAAACTTTTCAATTATTTTTAAAAAATTATGTGTAGTTTCTTGATAAATTATTAACCTGGCAGCAGAAAATCAGTTTTAGTAATGAGGAATCATGGGCTCGAGACCCGATTCCGTCGAAAATCATTCGAGTTCGTAAGCTTAGTGTACGTTAAATCGGTGAACGTCAAATTTTCCTCGTTTGTGTGAAGTAGAATTTTGGAAAAGGAATATTAACTTGTCTATCGTTCTCAACATCTAACGGAGCGGCGGGGGCCTTATGGTAAGGTCTCGGGGGCGGTGAGTCCTAAATTGAAAAACTGATTCCATGTTGGTTCGTAGTGAATGCAATCATAAAGCTCTGTAAATCTGACGTTGTGTTCAAAATATCCGCCCGTTGCTGAGGCGCGGAAATTTCAAAAAGGATTACCAGCTCATTTGCCGTTCTCGTTATTTGGCCGGAGCTCAAAATTTGAGACCCTGGCCAATGATACTCAATGATACCTAACCAATGATAATAGCCCTCATGATACTTCCAAATGAAACGTCAGTGTAGTAAAACTCATCATCTAATCGTGCCTCAGAATTACTAGGTACACCGCACAATTTTTATCGTGATGATTTGGAAAAAGAGGCTAATGTAACTACACTAAAATCTGATATTGATTTTCGGCACATTTTAATTGAGTCGCCAATTTTTAATTGAGTTTAATTTGAAAAGTGACGATAATCTAATTAAATAAAACAGTCAAGTAACTTAACTTTGTTTTTATTAATAAGATTATCGTCACAATTTAAAAGTTTCAGGAGACTTGTTTTGAGTTTAGTTCAGTCTTTTAGTTTTATTAACGTCCCGTTTGAAGCAACACTAGGGCTATTTTGGGACGGACTTCGTAATTTTGAACCGCGATCATATGACGAGGACGACACCTGAGCTGGCACCCCCTCGCCACTCCACACCAGTGGGAGGACGTTTGGTCAGGACGGATTTAAAGTGCAACAGACCCCCTTACACGACGATTCTTCGTTGGAATCGGGTCTCGAACCTGCAACCCTCCGGTTCCGAAGCCGAGACCTTACCACCAGGCCACCGCGGCCCCCTTGTTTTGAGATAGACCCCTTTAAACGCTGAATATTAATCATATGACACGGACGATACTTGAGGTTGTATCCTTTCTCAATGCTCTACACTAAATTAATTTTAAAAAATTGAACCACAACAGTAGACATAGCATATAGCAGGCTCATTACACTAGGAATCATAGCTGGAATTGAATAAAGACCCCCCCTATCCTCCGCTTTTGAAATCAAGACATCATTTTGCAGTAGCAACCATAGTATATACTGCGCACGTTCCGTAAAAATTATTACTCGAGTATATATGGCATATAGTTGTATAAAAATCCATGGTATATATGGCATATAGTTGTATAAAATCCATGGTATATATGGCATATAGTTGTATAAAATCCATGGCGTGGCTTCAGTATTGTGAGAGTGCGACTAACTCGCTTGTGAGTAGCAAGTTGCGTGTAGAATAGCAATCATGGAAAGAGGTATCAAAAATTGTGGTTGCTACGTGTGGGGGTATTCGTCAAAGTTTGCGAATTGTTTTGCCGACTAAGAATTAACCTTTATGAATAAATAATAAAAGAAGAGAAGAGAAAAAGTAAATTGAGAAGAAATAAAATTTTCAATATTTTTCCGAGATAATAAAGAAAACTCAAAACGAAGATGTGTCAATACAAAGTACAGAAAATAAAATAAATTACAGATGGACAAAAAAAATTTAATGTTACAGTTACTCTTTGATTATTCATTTCAATAAAAATAAAATAGTAAAATGAAAAAAAAAATTAAAACCTTCTTCATTATTATATAAAATTTCAACTACGATTTTTTTTTTTTTTGCATTAATTAGCAGGAGCTAAGTATATTACTAAAAAAAGAATAATTCAGAATTAATTTCGGAGAAGTACCATAAAAACGAGAACGCCTTCAAAGATTGCTATGTTGGACTGTCAAATATTTTTGACATTGTATAATATTTATTATCAATTCTCCTTAAGTTCAACGTTTTTATTTATTCATTTATTTATTCTTTTTTTGTACTAGCTGCAGCAATTCCTTTAGACTTAAAGAGTGTTGCCTTTCCATGGCTGAAAGTAAATAACAATTCTTGAATACCATATGTTAAATCAAAATCTCATCTTAAATTTTTCTTCTTCCTCCGTAGAAATTGTTTTCATCTTTTAAACATTGTAAAATGATGAGAGCAACAAATGCTACGGTCTTTCATTCGCACACATTTCAGTATATTTTGTATGCTTTATTCGCTATTCTTATAATAAAACACTTCCGAAATCAATGCAATCATGATTTCTATAGTGACTCATTCGTTCCTAAAGTAGAGATTGAAACCAAAAGGATGAAGAAAATTCCCAATATTCGATACATTTTTTAAAAATCATCCTCTGAATTCAGTCGCATTTAAAGGAAATTAATAATTATTAGAAGAGTAAGCACCATTTATATCCATATGAATATAATTTTCATATGGTGACATTCATCCTGTTAAAATGATTTAAAATCACTTAAACATGAAAACATTCCATACTGTTAAGCTAGAATAATATATTAACGAATGGCTGTGTGATCAATTAGAATTTGGAGATTCACTGAATATCAAAAACCTCCTGTTTGCAGCTTCAACATTAAATAATTTTGAATGTTTATGAATATATTAAGGCACTACTATACAGGGGGGGGGGGTATAAAACTAAATTATGAATAAAAATTTCACAAAACAATTTAAAAAAATATTATTTCGATGTATCTTCACCTCAGGACTATAAAACAAAAATAAAAAGTAAATAAATAATCATAATGGCTCATAGCAACAAGACATTTATCGGAAAATTTTCCATTCAATTTAAGCATAAAAAGCTATTTTAATTACTAAAAAAAAGGATGAATGAATTTTTTTTTTTTTTTTTTTTTTGAAAACAATGACTAAGGTTAGTTAAAAGACAATAAAGAAAAGATGAGTATTATGATTTGTTGTCCCAATAACTCTATTTACGGCCATGATTCACCATAAACATTTCATGATTTTTTAAGCAAACATAACAGTTTTCTCTTTCCTTAAATTATGTTATAAAGTATGATAAAAATACTAGTTTTATAATTTATTTAGAAAGTACAATAATTAAAATAATCAATGAAGAAATCGTCTACTTACTTAAATTAATCATATATTATCAATTTTTATGCAATGAAATCGAGGTTTATGATGAATTTACTAACAACTTCAATCATATTTAGTCATTTGTAAACAAAACAAAAAATACATTTTTATCAATTCAATAAATCAAACTGTTCGTGGAAAACATTCTTATTATAAAACAATAAAATAAAAGTCCATATAAGTAACTTACTGTGTCATCAAAAGATGGCGCCACTAACCCTTAACAATATTTCAAATTTTCTTTTGAGTTCGTTCTTAACACCTTCAGTAAAAGAGTTTTTAAAATATAACAAGGATTTAACGAAGGAGATTTGGTGAGAAAGGCAAATAGGGATTAAAGTTAAGACAGATCTTCATTCTTTTATAAGCGATTGGATTTTTTAAAGAGAATTCCGATACTGATTAAAACAGCTGTGCGCATCTAAAAATAAAGTTTTTTCATATGATTCTCATACTTGAAAAATATTTGTCTTTTCATCAAACATTTCATCAGAGGAACAAAAGTAACTTAATAGACTTAATACGGCAGATAAGCTCAATTTGATAAAAATATTTTAACAACCTGATTTATTGTTGTTGCTTTTTGTCATATAATTCTTGATTTATTAATTGGCCATAATATCATCAGGATTGTTATTATTATTTTTTGTTTCTCTGTAGTTTATTAGACAAACTAAACACAGACTGCGTACAGTGGCATAACTAGGGTGCGGCAGGTAGGGCAAATGCCCTGGACGTTGTTGCCGGGAGAGGGGGCAAAATTAAGGAATTCAATTCGTTGAATTAAAAAAGAAAATTTTCTAATAAGCTCTTATTCCCAAATTTTTAAAAATTAACTTGGTTTCAGAAAATTTAGAGAAAATTAGAACCTTTCAAAGATAATTGGTTTCCCAAATTGGAAATCAGGCTTATTTGTAGCTTATGGCTTACAGCTTAGGGTTTTTCTATCTGTTAAACAGAATAAATTATAACAAAACCCTTGTTAGATAATTTCTTTTTTTGCTTTGTATGAAAAACAAAGAGTAGCAATTTTAAATAAGAAATAATTTTGATTTCTGATTCTCGCGAAGACAACGAACACTTGACAACGGCATAGTTAGAAATTGTATGAACTTCAAAATCTTTCAATAAAAGAATCGTATGTGATTCAGAAATGAGTCATTTTTCAAATGTTTGGACTCTAAAACAGAATTATCGAAAATAAAGCTCCTAATTATAAAATCATGAATATTAGAAAGCATATGACTGATATAACCGAGATATAGACCGCAAGTTAAAATAAGGAATGGAAAGTACTCATAAAGAAACGGAATTTCCCTCCATTTCTTATTTGGAGAGTGAAAAGAAAACGGAGGAAAAAACGCGACAATCCCGGCGCCAAACTAGACGCAACAAGTCCAAAAGACACATTTATTTTCAATCATTGAAACCTCTATCAATCAGGAAAAAATATCTGCTGTATTCTCAACAACTGATCTTTTGGAATTTGGATTAATGCTTTTGAATGCGATACACCGGCATTAATTTTCTTTAAAGATAAAAGGTTCTATCGCAGAAGTTATAAGCAACAAATATCTATATTATGATTTAAGATTGTGTAGGTATATTAACCAAACGTCCATCGGATATTTTTACCACTTACACACATTCATAGATTTAGTCTTACTTTTAAATTATGTGAGGCAGCTCTGCTGATACTTTTGTACATAAATATCAAGTGGAAAGTGTGGGATATCTTTTAATTAACTAAAGCTTATATATTGAGAATTCGCAGCTTCAATACGACAAAATAAAGACTGTGATTTAATTCTTTTGGTCGTGAATTAGACTTTAATGAAATCAAAAATACTTTGCCGTCGATAAAAACGAGGAAGGCGAATTTATAATATTTCTGATACATAAAGCCTTCAAAGTGTTTCAAAAGTAGTACATTCCTTTTTGCGAGTATATAAATATTTTTTACTGTGAAATTATAACAAAGCGCAGTTTTTTATGTTATAGACGAATTAGTAATGTGTAAATTCATATCTGTATCAGGTATTTGAGATATTGTGTAAATTCATACTTTTTAATATTATGCAATGCATTTTAAATTTCTCACGAGGTGCTAGATATATTATTAAACATTTTTAACAATGTTTGATAAATAGATGTAACGATATGCATGAAATAATATGGCATATTATTATAGATATTAATTTAATTAGCAGAAATTTTGAATAATTTTTATAACAAAGGAATTATTTCAATCTTCAGAGGCAAAACAGTAATATATGTAACAAGTGTGTGTGTGTGTGTATATATATTATATATATACAGAGAGGGAGAGAGAGAGAGACGGATAGAGAAGGGGAAAGGTGCAGTTTTGATATTTGCCCTGGGCGACATTTTATATAGATACGCCACTGACTAAGCACGAACTACAATCTTTCATAGAATAAACCTACTACTTGTTAATTTTAGTAAATATTTTGCTTTATTATTTTTAAATTGTAGGATTAGAGTTTTAACTGTTTTTTTTTTTTTTTTTTTTTCCTTCTTTCTTTCTTTTTCTAAGGAAGTCAGTGGCTTGTTGAATGATTCCAACAAGATCAAGGTCTCCCAACTTGGTAAGCCCTTGTAAAAAATATGCTCAAGAAGTTGGCTTCCACCCACAACACTCATGTGGTTAATGTAACTGAATGGTGTTATGTTGAAAAAAATAAAAAATAATAAACGAAGTTTGTGTCTGCATTGTTTAACACACACTCACGATATCAGTATCAATATTTACAAAAGAATTCAACATAGATTATCAAAAGGTTTTCCCTTAGAAACCGAACGTTAATCTTTTTGTCTTTCAAACAATTTTTTTTTTCTTAAAAAGATAAATTATTTTCTAATTGCCATAGGAATTCCTCTGTAAAAAATCAAGCCATATTTCACTATTGATAAATAGCAACCGAAAGTTATATAATCTAGCATTACCATACGAAAGTTGTAAAATTTATTAATACCAATTGCATTATTCAGTTAAGGAAAGAACAAACTGTGAAAAAAGTATAGAAATGTTAAACATCCTAATAAAATCTCTTTGGTAAAAATTCAATTTGTAACATGTTCTATCTATATATACTGTTTCTATGAGCTTTTGAATTATTTTCAGCATTTTACGAACCCTATCTGCTTTCGTTACTGTATTCATATAAAGATATCAATGAATTTAGAATAGTTTGAAGATAATACATTTGTGGCATTGAAAGTGTTATGATTTAAAAGTAAAGTAATTATTTCAAGCAGGGAGAGCAATGATGGACCCGGGGGAGGAAACTGGCTTTCCTATCGGAGAAGATGTGCGTCTCCGTTGAGGAGGGAGGGAGAGAATATCTTGAGGTGGAATTTCCTTCGAGAAAATTTTTTTTACGATTTTCGCCCTGATAACGACCTTTGTTTATTACTTCAGAGACAATATGAGATTTACTTTGTACACATGGATCACTCAATTCTGGACGCTGTAAGGCATAGAAACCTTGGTGCCACAGTCACCAACATATTTGAATACTGAATATATCGTTGCTCTTGGCTGATTATACTGAAGCAAATCACAAGATTTAAAAATTGATCTGCCGGTGTCCTGGCATAGGGGTAGCGCGTCTTCCCCTTGATCTAGGCGTCCCGGGTTCGAGTCCCGGTTTGGGCATAGTTGTTCTTCCGTTGTTCTATCTGTGAGATGTGCGAATGTGCCCTCCTGTAAAAAGAAGGTTGTGCAAACGAATGAGTGACGCGTGAGTAGCTAAGTCGTACGCTTGGCCCTAGTTGGCGCTACTATAAAAACAAGAGGCGTTCCCCCTCATGCTTAAATCGGCTGTCTTTGAACAGCGGGCTTGTCCGTGGCAAGTGCCATAAGAAACAACAACAAAAAAAATTGATCTGGAGAAAATGCGTCATTCTTTTACAAGGATGCAAGCTGCATCTAAACTTGAATAACATTATTATAACTACAGGAGCATTTTCCTCGAGTTGCTAACGCATTTTACGAAATGAATAGATTGATAAAAATTGCACCTTACCAATGTCAACACGTGCACGTGAAAGTGGTTTCAGAACATCTCGAATTTAAAAAAGAATGTACTCTCAGAAATAGTTTCAAGGTCTCGTGATTTTTTTGGAGTGCATAGCAGCAGAACAAGAAAGTTAGATTTCCGTCATATAATAACAAAGTTTGATAAAATGCATCCAAAAAGCCCAATTCAGTTATACTAATGTCATTAGGACCAACTAACACTATGAGATGGTTTATCAGATATTTCACTACACCATCATAAATTAGTCCATTAATGGTTATTCCATTATGAAGGGAATTGCAATGGGAACAGCTTTTTCACTTGCTTTAGCTAATATTTTTCTACAATATTATGAGAAAAAAATAATTAAACATCAGTTAATAAATGATTTTAGATTTATTGATTATTTACTTTTGTCTAGCAAAGGTAATGCTAATGTTGTTATTCCTTTTTATCCATAAGAATTAAGTTTAAATGAAATGAATGAAAATCAACGCAAATCTACTTATTTGGATTTAAAAATAGAAATTTCTAATGGAAATACTTTGGTAGGTATTTACGATAAAAAGGATGATTTTGACTTCAAAGTAATTAAACTTAGTAATTACCATTATAATTTAAACTCCAACGTTTTCAAAACTTTTATTTTCTTGCAATTTAGCAGATTAAAAATGTATAACAAAATTTCTTACATTGTAGAAACAAACAATCTTATTAAAAATTTAACTTTTAATCATTTTTCCCAAAACTACTGCAATATGGATACTTTAATGAGAGATTTTATCTGTTTTCTAACCCTTATTCTGATATTTTCACAACTCAGGTTAAGCTTTCTAGTTTTATTCTCTTTGGTTTTTATTTCAAGTTAACAGATGGCGCTGAGATCCTTGAATTTATTTCATATGATGACGAAGCACTTTTAGAAAGTTAGTAGGCGTTTCCAGCTTTAAGCGCGGGAAAGTTGAATTTATATTATTATAATTGTCTGCAGTAATAAGTTTTGTTTTCTTCATGAAAGCCTTTTGGAATATATTTACTTTCTGCTGGTATGTCCTTTGCTTTTATATCTTAATTGATGATTTTTGGTTTTATAGTTTGATCATTGTTTTATGGTGGTTTGATTTGATTCAGTTTTGTTTGGATTGGAATTTTGAAATAATATTTTATTTATTATTGCCTAATTTTAATTTGTCTGCAGTAATAAGTTTAGTTTTCTTCATGAAAGCCTTTTGGAGTATATTTACTTTCTTCTGGTATTTTCTTTATTTTTATATCTGAAGTGAAAATTTTTGGTTTTATAGTTTGATAATTGTTTTATGGTGGTTTGATTTGATTCAATTTTGTTGTGGTTTTGTTTGGATTAGAATTTTGAAATAATATTTTATTAATTATTGTCTAATTTTACTGTCTTGCTTTATTCATATTAATTTTGTCCGCAAAAAACCTAGTTTTGGGGATTTTCGAGTCATAAGGGGTGAATACCTGGCCGAAAGTCAGAACACTCACAGAAAAAAAGCGGTGGTTTGAATCCCTCCCTGAGGGTAACTCGTAATAAAGCTTTCAGGCAGGATACATCATTTCCTTTTTATTCCATATTATTCCATTTTATTCATTTTTTGCAATTTAAACTTAAAATTTATTTCTAATTTAGTCCATTTATGATGATGCCTGTCTTGTAAAATCTTATATATTACAATTTAAAAGACCTAATTTTTAAATATGAAATGTTTCGGAGGATATCTGGTAATGGAAGCAAAAGTGCACTATCTATTTCTAAATACTTAAATTGATTTTTTACGTTTAAATATATCGAATATGCTAAAATATTTTTATATGTAAAAGCCTTGTGTTGAATGTAGTAAAAATTTAAAAATGTTTTTAAAAGTTTCTGAAATGTACAATGATGCATGCTATCGCAATGGAATTCAAAGATTTATAATTTGAACGTCAGATCCTATTATTGTCCTTTGAGCTTGAGTTCCATTTAAAATGGCTTTAATTAAGGAAACATAATTACGGTTTGAGGCCAACTTTATCAAAGGCAGGGAAAATAATTTCTTCTGAAATGCATACAACCAGAATAAAAAGTTACATAGAAAAAATGTTCTTCTATAGATTTTGATAGTATTTTTATACCCCAATCACACAACGGGCTATTCAGTTACAATATAAAAAAAAAATGTGAGGATCATCAATACTTCTTGCAATACTTCATACATATGCCTATCAGTCCGATAGACCAAGACACTCGGTCGGGCGAACTTTAACGCTACGCCTCATTTCAAATAAAGTTAAAATGTAAACACAAATCTAAGAAAATCTTTCAATCAAGATTATATTTATTGTCTGTTAACCGGTTATGACGAAATATTGCGATGCGAAAGGAGTTAAATATAAGTTAATTAGCCTATTAACTAGTTAAGCATTATTTACAAAGGATACGGAAGAAAAAATACTGGCTGAAATATTATCGATTTTTTTTATTTTGTATTTATGGGTACGGTTGCCTTCATACTGTAGGTAAGTGTGTTTGACTTTCTTTATTCACAATGACCATTGAAAAAGCATTTATGACAATTAGGATAAAACCGAATCTGAACAATTAAATCCATTTTAAGAGAAATGACTAAAGAAAATCATCCTTAAAATTAATTACAGTGAAGTCCTCATAATTATTCTGGAGATGTTTGATCGGAGGTCCCAATAAAAACAACAGCTTCACAGTTTGGGAGTAAAATCCAAAAGATTCGAATAATAGGCTTTAGTTTAATAGAAACCATTGCACTGATCCTGTTAAAACCTAATAGTTCTAAATCAGATTTCACTGTGATTTCATATGGGCTTATTTTAAAAACTAAAACGGTAATTACTTAAATTTTACATGCTATATCCTTTTACTAATTGATCACAATTTTAGTATAAACTTACTCGTTTTATTTCAGAAATAGAAAATATTTTAGTAAAGTAATTGTTAAATTAAATTTTTGAATAATTAATCTAATTAAAATTAAGTCTATAATTATGTCCTATTAAATTAATTATTATTAATTCTATTCAAATTAATTCTGTTCTCTAGGTAAAACTTTTAAATTTCACATTCAATAGCAAGATAAAATACAAAACTTATGTGATGAAAGAATTATTAGTAAGATATAACAAGCAAGAATACCAAATAAAATTTCTATTGGAGGCTGCGTTAATGCAGAGTAAATTTTGAAGAGTCGATATTTACGGTGTTAATGCTTAAGCAGTTTCCATTGAAGTTTCTATCAATAAAACTATTCCATAGATGGCGCCATGTTTGAGAAAGAGATAAAATTTTATAACTTTTACTGTAGAAAAGTATAAAAAACATGCATCAACGCATTAACTGCAGCTCTCATTCATGGATTCAACGAATGAGCATTTAATTAACTAATTAGAAAGTTCTTTTTCTTTAAGAAAAATATTTTCGTCTTTTTTGTTTCTTTTCAAAGTATGGCCGTACGGATTATTTCAATTTCGAAAATTAGCAGTTCATTTCAAAACGAAAATTCGTTTTAAAATATAACAGTATGTTTTGCGAAATTATTAATACAATTGGTGACAACTCATAAAATGGATTCTTTACTTTATTTGGATTATTTAAAATACTTTTAAACTTCCCATTCTATAAAACAGAGTCATTTGATTTCGGAGGATGATCGAACATTTTTTAAAAGTTTTTTTTATAAACATTTGCATTTTAAATGGCCTATTTTATTTCTCTCATTATTAACTGCCATTTTATATCTTAATTTTTATAAAGTTGTCATAAGTATTTTTCCCACTCCTATTTTTCAACATTCCATAATCCATGAATAATTTTTAAGTCTACGGCTATTTATTATTCTTTACAATAGTGCAGCACTTAATGAATGATACATTCAGTACTTCATAAGTCTGGATGTATCATTCTGGATATTACCATAAATGGATACATCCCATAATTTTATAAGAATGTAATATTAAAGGATGGATAATACTTTCATGCTTAAATTTGTCAAATTTTATAGTGGACTTAAATGCATTATCATGCTCTATTATGACTGAGTTCTACAACTTGATAAAAGCGTAGGGTAAAAACGCTCTTTTAATCGGATTATCAAGTAGGAAATGTAGGCAACTGCTAATCGGCTGACAACATTAAGGGATCCCAAAATCTCAATACATTTTTTGTGATATTTTATGCTTCCATTTAATTTACAACAGAAGTGCACTCAGTATAATTCAAATTAAAATCAAGTACCATTCAAACATCAAAACACTATTCTAATATTTCTAATTATCTTTTACAAGTTTTATATTATGTTTCTTGAAAACTCCAAAAAATATGCAATTTTATAATTTTAAAAAATGTCGGATTCTATATTTAAATAATACACTTAGATTGTGTTCAAAGATTTTTGTATTTTTATTTGATTTAAAATTACCTTTAAATTTCAATCTTGAATTTTTTTGCATGCAAAATAATGAAAGCAGCTCTCTCGAAAGTTAGCTTTTATTAATTGCTTGTCAGTTTATCAGAATTTGCTGTATGAAATTGCTTGTCAGTTTATCAGAATTTACTGTACGAAATTACTTACACAAACTATTAAAATCAAGCTTTTGGTGTTGGGAGTAAAGAAAAAGCCCCCCCCCCCGAGGCTTGCATTACCAAAAGGCCCTTAGATTCGGCTTAATACTGCTTAATACGGTCTTAGGTAAAATTATGGCAGTTTTTCTCTCAAGTATTTGCAGTAAAATATTATTTTAAATTAATTTTCACAATTTTTTATCTCTCTTTATTTAATTTTAATTTTCTATAATACCATTCCATTAATATTTTGAACTGGTTTCGAGCGAGAATTCTCAGTCCAAGCAGATTATTCGATTTCGAGGAACACGTCGATACCAATAGAATCCTCAGTCTATGCAGATTATTTGATTTTGAGGAATACATTAATACCAATAGAATCCTCAGTCTATGCAGATTATTTGATTTTGTGTAAACACCGATATAAATACCAATGTTTGAAAGCACACTGAAATGTTTTTGTGGTTTTTTTTTTATTTCCCTATTACGCTATTTGGCCATTGTCCAAGAATAAATGATGCTGGAGCTATAAGTTAGTACTTAATTTGACATTGCACCCAATTTAGTTGTCAATTTTTTAATCCCCATTTGTTGATTGACTTCACCAGAAGGCTTATGATGAAGCTTTGATGCCAGGAAACTGCCATAAGTGTTACGGCATGGATATTCTATTTAGTCACAAACACACAATTCGGGTTTTTCAATTTACATCTCAATCTTAGGAAATTGTGCAAATTTCTCGCATAGATTTTAAATCTTATATTATATTAAAAGTGTTACACTATAACACTTATTAGATTTCAAACCCCTTCGACAGTTTTTATTTAGGGGAAGTTGCGAATATTTCCGCTATTGGTTATCTAGAATATCTTCTTCTAGAATATCTTAGTTATCTAGAATATCTTCTTCTAGAATATCTTGGTTATCTAGAATTTCTTCATATAAAAGTCAGTTTATCTACTGAGGCAAAAAAAAGACCTTGAATTGTTTTCTGGATATGATAGTCTGGAGGAAAAATAATTATTTTTTGACGTAATTAGCTGCAAATGAAGATACCATTTGCTTCCATCATTCTCATTTGAAATCTTAACTATATATTTTTTTAACCATTAGAAGAAGATTTTCTGAGGCAATATTCTCGTGGCAAACAGACGATTGTAAATAGGAAGGATAAAAACAAAAATAGTTAGCTGATAGTCTATGGTTTAGTATAATAGTTTTCAATAGCCAATGCATTCGGTATTCTATTGGCTGTGGATTGAGAAAAATATTACCAGAGAGATGGAATGCTGTGAATAACATCCAATTAATGTTAACAACAAATAGTATTTCTAATATAAGCTCATAGAATTTCTCACTATTTTTCGATTACTTAAGGAAATAAGTAAGTACCTTCACAATATATATTTTTTTAAATTTTGAGCCTTATAAAAAATATTCGATAGTAGTGTACGTTAAAATTGAAATAAAAACACTCTGAAAAAAAATTTATCTGCTTTCTTAGATAAAATATCAGTATTTTTTTAAAATCAATTTTTTAAATTCTCTTTTTTTTTCAAATATGAATATTTTTGCTTCAAACTTTTTTATAGATTCTCTGAAATATATAGCGCAAAATTGTGCATGGATTATAAGATATATTTAATACTTATAATAGGAAAAATTTTATATTAAAATATGTGGTGAAAAATAGGGAAATTGAACAAAACCTTAATTTAATTCTATTATATATATATATATATATATATATATATATAACTAAACAAGTGAATACATATTGCATGCACATTTTTATTGTAATGATGAACTTGTACACAAAATTTGAACTCGTTTTGAAATTTTGAACTTGTACACAAAACTTTATCTTATTTAGGAATAAAGCCTTAGCATTTTAAGAACACGAATAGAAAAACAGAACAGGGAGAAGCAGACTTTTAAAATGTTAATTTGTGAATAAAAATCGATATATTCTTTTCTCAAGCAAATATTTTATAAAAACTATATGATTTAAAATATTTATACAAAATTTAAAACACCTATCTTCAATACAAAATATTTTATAAAGATTTATACACTCTTTATTGCAGTGAGAAGAAACCTGATCGAGAAAAATAGCTGTATGAAATCGACAAAATAACTAGTTTTTTTTAATAAATTAACAGACCTGATAATTAAAATTTACAGATCAGATTATTCAAAAATACCCAGATTTGTATGTTAGTCCTTCTCTTTATAAATTAAAAGTTTATATATAAATTTATATTTACTTTTATAAAAGTATTTTAAAAGTTTATGAGACAATATGTAAGTTTGAATGAGATCTTTATTTGATGACAAACTCTGCTTAGTAAGATACCTGCGAATAAGCTGCTGAAGTAAAAATTGGTGGTATTTTGAGATATAAAAGTTGAAAAATAGTGACATAAAGGTCAGATATCACATTCGAGGAATTTGAAATTAATAAAAAATCAGTAATCCCTTTTGAAGATTTAGCAATTTTGATAGTTCTCTCGTATATAAGCTTATCAACTACGACATATTTTTTTTTTATGAAGGCTCAAAAAAGTATTTTAAAATGATAGATTGGATAATGTATTTCTGATCTATTAAGGTAGCTCGGAAATATATCAAGTGTATTGTTAAATATCATTTAAATTCAAAAGTTGTAAGTATGCTTACACTGCCCCTTCATTGTGCGAGGTTTTTCGTAACGACAGAAAGTTCCAGCGTTTGTCATTACATTTTATCTCCCGGAAAAGTTTTCAGAAATGAAACGCCACCGTGTTGTGTTCCTTGTGTTTAAGATATTCAATTATCAGTATTTTTTATTGAATTTATTTAATTTAAATTCAACATTCATTTTTAAAAATGAAAAAAAAAACCTGTTGACGCAGGTGAAGTTTCTTAAAATTTGGAATCTTCCTGTAAATGATTTAATGCATATTTTGACTTCATTTTTAAAGTGTTGATTATTTGATTACTGTAATGTATGACATTTTAGTTTATTTTTTAAAGCAAAACGTGATTAAGATGTTATTAATAAAATTGCATCTTATTGTAACACGTATATTTTTATGCAACTTAGCGATCTGCCTAGCCGTGTCCTAACAAATGCAAATGAACTTTAATATAAGGCATGACTGATTTTGAATTTGGAGCAATTCCATGTTTTCTAACTAAAAAAATGGATAAAGTTGTGTTAAATTACCTAAAATTAAGTGTTAAGTATATGTAACAGTGAACATTCGATGATATTTTTACCCTTAACGCTCAGTGGTAAGTATGTTTGCCACTTTGTTTCCCCTGAACGATGTCTGTTAATTTACCACCCTTTATTTCATAAATAAAGGTCAAATCAGCAAATTTTTGATGTTTTAGTATTTACATCATCAGTTTATTATGAAATAATACCAAGAAATTTTATTTGTCGATGCCCCGGAGTTATGCCCTATAAAGGGTTAATCTTCTTTTAGCAATGGCTTTGCATTGCTAATTTCATTAAAAGTACTCATCTGGAGATTATATGGAGCTTTGTTCTGTAGGATATTTAAATATATTTTCTTCTTTATGCTGTACTAATGAGTCTTAGAAAGAAAACACCACACCCATACACTTGAGACATATTACCTCTTGAAGGAAATAACACAAATTCAAGGTTACGAATAACAAAACCTTTCAGACTCCTTCTTTTCTTATATATCCTCCTCAATATTTCATTAGGTACAGCTTTATGAAGAAAAGAAAGGAACATGTCTCCCATCTTAGAAACATTTCCCCTTTTCAAGATTTACTCATACTCTCGGTCAAAATGTCTCTTCCATTGACAATATTTCCACTATTAATGAAATAGTAGGTCGTTACTTAGATTTGCATGTTTTATACTATGTCATCTTATCATTTTTAAGGGAAAAGATGAGCTAAAATATTTGTTGTATTCAGAAGAATCGAATCGCCAAATATAGATACAGCGCTACCTTCGGATTTTGATGCCCCTGCCACAAATATGTAGGGTCCAAGTAAATAAAAAAAATAATAAATAAATAGAATCTTTAACTTTTATTGTAAGAAATGAAACTATACAGCATTTATACTTATTTAAATAGGAATACTTAAATTATAGTGAATTATTATTAATCTGAAAGGGAAATGAAAGTAATTTAACTTTAAAAAAATTAGTTCATCAAAGTATGAATCTTTTTTCTTATGAGAAAAACTTATCTATAACAGAATTCACCATCAAAATCTAGAATACTTGGCAAAGTTAAAAATATCTACCACAGGTCTGCTCACTATTGAATGAACAAATCTCAAATTCTGTTTGGGCTTAAAACCACTCAGACAGGGTTCGTTTTTAATGTTTAAATTGCCTAATTAATCGGTGTACAAATAAACCTATACATAAATAAAAGTTATGGTATCGTAATTTTCCCATTCTATTTACATTTTTTATGTTGGATTTTAGCAAAGGTCAATCAGCTGAAGTCTGCATTTTTTTTTTTTAATTTTATATCATTTCTTATTCATTTAAGGTTATTACTAATATTTTCTTTCAGAATTATTTTGATTTTGTATTTAGCATTGCATTTTTTTGTTAATGGATCACTATTTGTTCCAGTCAGCTTTTAATAATTAGTTTTTATTTAAGTGTTCGTGAGCATTAGGGATAGAGAAAATCCTACCACAAGAAAACATCATTATATATTTACATTTAAAGTGTGCTGCAAATAATATATATATATAATTTTTTAAGCACTCTGCCTGTGTGTATGATATTTTCTAAAACAATTTTCTTTAGTTAATCTTTGCTAATCAAATCTGAGATTTATTAACAGGATAATAGCCCGTCTAGACGGGCAGATTTTTTTTAGTTTACTAGACTCAGTCTAGGTAAACAGCTTTGGTAAAAAGGTAAACATGAATGACTCAGCGCTTTTCGCAATCGGAATATTTCAAATGGTAATACACAACGCATATTTTTTCATGTTGAAATCTGTTGTTGTCATAACTTCGCATTTATTCTAACTCACGCAGCATTGATTTATTGTTATTTCCTTTCTAAGTCATTCTTATTGACTTGAAAATACAGAAAATAACTTTTACTCAATTTCAAAATCTTTAAACTGTTTCTGGTCTAGCTTGAAGTACTCATTGCAGAGTCCCTCAAGTAATAACATCTTTGTTTGCACTTTCACCCCGCTAAAGTGCATGCAACTATCAAAACAGAAAATCTTGAATGAATTTTGGGGACAATTATTATGTAATAGGAGAAAAAAATTTAAAAAGCATTTTATAAATATATTAAAAAGGAAGATTTTAATTTTATATCATATCATGCTTTTAAATGTTTAATACACAATTCATCCTCATATGTATATATTTTGGAATTTTGAAATCGTCTTTTCTTAAATTCATTGCTATCATCAACACACAAGAACACAAAATTTCAAAGCTCTGTGAGGAAGGGAGTGAAGAACGGGTTGCAAAATTCCATCTTTATATATTTTTAAAAAGGTTAGTAATAAAAGCATAGGATAAAAGTATTTAAAAATAAAATACAAATGTAAATAATAAAAAATACAAATAAAAATAAAAATAGAAATTTAAACACAAAATATATAATAATAAAAAGAAAGCATTTAAATGAAATAACAAAAATAATTCATACAAATCAGTTCGAGAAAATTTTATCTATAAACTATGAAAGATATTGGATGTTTTTGTTATTGCTTTTAAGAGTAGAATGAGGTGAACATACAATACGGGAAAATCCAGAATTTAGTGTTATGAATTGTATTGTAGAAGAACTTTGCAGGTAGGTAATAGCTAGTGCTCTTCACAATAGCTTTCTTGTGTTTTAGAATCCTTATTGAATGTGTATCAGGCTTAATGATAATAAATGATTTTTAGATGTCCTTATGAAGGTGAAATTTGTTATTGTCAATTTCATTATTTCTTTGATCATTGCTCAGAACACTTTAATGGTGACATTTTTCCATATCAGATTGATTCTAAGTGTGATTTTGTTTGATAAGATGGAAGAAATTGATGGGGAGGAGCAGTAGAAAAGGGCAGTAGGTCATTTAGATAACCATGTCCACAATAATCTTTTCGACTCTTTTTTTTTTTTTTTTTTTTTTTTACCTTTAAAGATGATTAGGAAACAGTGTTCGAGGCTCGATTCCTCCAAGTATGAGAATCTAGTGAATATTAAATCTGTCGAGAATCGAACTTCTTCCCGCTAGTATGATGCAGAAGTTTCGAATTAGGTTGCCTGCCCATGTGTCATCCTCGCTATATGACCATGGTTACCAAAATAATCCTCGTATAACTTCAAAACTGGACAGTAATCAAACTGATTGAAGGCAAAGTACAGGCTCCAAAGTAATTTTAACTTCGTATCTTTCCCATAATGTAGATAATAATCTGATTTTTTGAGGCAAGTCATATCCCATTCGATTTCTCATGCAGAAAGAGAGCGGTGATCGTTAGTTTCCTTTTTAGGAAACTTCCTGGAGTTGGATAATATAGTGGGTTTCCTTGCGTGATTGCTCGTTGTGTTTTTCCGCTCTCTTATTTCTTTGATGTTCAACGTAACGTTTGCTTCGCTTTTATTTGTGATGAGAGTGACTTGTATTGATTTTATTGCCGCTTTTGAAGTTTCATAAAATGTCTGCGAATGTAGGCTAGGTTTATTATCTCGTCAGATTCCTATTTGATGAGTTCGGTAGCTAACCCTTTCTATTACATTTTGCAGAGCAATAATTTCAGTATTGAAAATAAAATTGTTGCTATTGTGTTATGCCGTTCAGTGTGTGACAAGTGAAGTGTCAACTAAATAAATGGTTTCTATACACCCGGTAGAGTTATGTCTTTCAAATGGTTTTGTGACAAAAATAAAGCCCTTTTTATATAAAATCAGTACTATTAATTTGTAACATGTATATTGATTTTCCTATAAGTATTTTAAGTTAATAAATGATTTACTAAGTGGTTGACTCTACAATATGTAATACGAAAGACATGATTTTTTCAAAATTTAAACGGATGCAAGACAGACCGACCGACTGAACTTTAATTGAAAACTTATTATAAATTAATAGCAATAGTTTTAATTCAATTGCTATGCTACAATTTTCAGTGTAGAATTTTTTTTTTCAAAATTATGGGCAAAATGACTGGTGTGACAAAATAAAATCAAACGTGCCAAGTAAATAAATTGCTGCCCAACGTCAGGACGCGCTATGTTTTCCGAAAGGCTCTTGTTAAAAAGAAAATTCGTTATATAAAATCAGTCCTTTTTTTTTTTGTAATATGCATATTAATACTCCTATAAACTGATTTACTACGAGGTCTACTCAAAAATATATAATACGAAAGGATTATTTTTTAAAATTTGTGTGAATGCATAACAGACTGTCTTTAAATGAAAATTCATTGTAAATTAAAAGCAATAGTATTAATTTGAATGCTATAAGACAATTTTCAATACAGAGTTTGTTTTTCAAAATGATGGGCAACATTCTTCTTTCTTAAATACGTTTTTAATATCAAATTTGATTTTTCTCGGAATATTTTTTAAAAATTCGTTTGTCTGAGAAAATCCAATAAAATTAGTTGAATTAGAGTTAAAAAAACTCCTAAAATCAACATTAAATTCTTCTCTGTAGTTCACGAAAAGAACGGTTTATAAATTGTGTCTAGAATTTCTGTGGGGCACATCCTATGTATTTGCCTTTCCGTTCTCACAAATGGTGGTACATATCCATAAAATATCTTGCCTGTAAAACGTGTTTAATCACCAAAATGAAAAGCAAATCTATCTGGTACATATTTTTATAAAATTCTGAAAAAAAAATAAATTTGTATTATAATTATAACTATTTTTTAAAAAAAATCATTTTTATAAATTACATATTTTAATAAAATTCTGAAAAAAAATAAATTTGTATTATAATTATAGCTATTTTTTTTAAAAATCATATTTTTATAAGGTGCATATTTTTATTAAGTTCTGAAAAAAAATAAATTTGTATTATAATTATAACTATTTTTTAAAAAAAATCTCAATGCATAAGTATGATATTTTATTGTTAGTAAAGAAACAAAGTGCTAGAATATAGTTAAATTGCTGAGTTTTCTGAAAAAAAATATTAATTCATTATTGAGAGAAATTACAGCTGTATTCTTATTATTATTACAAGAATATGCAGTTCCACAAAAAAATTCAGGATAAGTTTATTTCCTGTAGATAACTGTGTTGAAACAAAATATATAATAATTTTTTTAATATTTTTTATTTATCGAATTTAAAGCATATTTAGCATTTCTATCAATATTAGTATGCCAAACTTAAAGTGCACACTTAAAGTGCCAAAAATAAAAATAGTTTTTTTATTGATAGTTTTTATAGTTTTAGAAACAAAAACTATAGAATATTTATTCTGATATTTCCACGAGAATAAAATTTCCACGTAATAAATACTACGGGTAAATCTAATTTTGATAACCTCTACTTCTTGCTTGTAGTGTTGTCAAAGTTCAAAGAAGACAGTGTTAGAAAGAAGGTGTATTGATTTTTATAATGTGACGTCATGTGAAATCACCCTTTTGAAGTACTGTCCTTTACTTCAAAAAAAAATAAAATAATAATCCTTCATTGGTTTTTTGAATACCATAAATTCAATAATAATTAAGATGATAAAAAGAAAAAATAATGATAAAAGAATTTATCATTATTTGCTATTCATTTAATTCTTGCTTTTTTTCATTCTCATGTAATTTCCATTGAAAAGATCGATTTACTCAGAGTAAAATTTAATAGAAGGACGCTTCTAGGGTAGATATTTTTTTAATTGCTTGAAATGCACCGATGATAGACAAATAGTTGACTCAAGCAAACATGTTGAAGTCAAATAAAAATTCTTTTTCTTTTTTCCAATCATAAATTTTCCTTTCTCTGAAAAAGCCGAAAAGAAGTCTATCTTAATCATGTGTTAAAATTACATTTTATTATCTGCATATCATATAAGAACAAAAAGTTATTTTAGAAATTACAGATTTCTAGAATAATTTATTTCATTACCAAGTTCTTTATTTAATTAAATTTTTCTACATTATAGCAGACAACTGTGCGTTTTCTTTTCTTTGACCTACTAATTGCATGATATGGGAAAAATAGGAGCTATCTGGTTTATTGTTTTTTTTTACCCTTTCCAGTAAAGTTATATTAGCAAAATCAACCATATTTAAATTTTTAAAAAATGCAAATTTTATATATATATATATATATATTATTTTATTTATTTTGCAAATTTTTATGCAAAATAAAACTAGATTTTTGAAACCATTTTATATAATTTGATGGTATAAATAAGAGTTATTTTACCTTCCCCTATTAAGTTTTTTTTATTTTGTTGATTGTCATAATTTTACACTTTTTAATGATGTAACTACGCATCCGTTATATTTTTATTTATTTTTACTGATATATAAGTAATATGATAAATATTGAATTTTATAATATTACTTAAATTATCAGTGAAGCAATTACAGATTTAAAAAATTAAATCATAATTAAAATTTTACTTTCAAAATTAATTTTGATTTCACTTTTTCTATATTTTTTCATTCATTCATATTAATTTAAGCAAATTCTATTGAAAAAAAATCGTGTAGTATGAATTTAGTGATGAATAATGTATTTTTTTCTTCAGAAATTTTCAAAAATTTTCGGCCAATAATCCTTTTCATCACTAAAGAATAAAATTTGGCGAAATTATTCGATCCTTCATGGAATTCCATCAATTTGTTGTAAACTATCTTTGCAACATTCAAGTTTTAGAGTTTTTAAAATAATTTTCACAATTATAATAGTTAAATAATATAATAAGTTACTTTTTATAGTATTTACTTGGAAGATTTCTTTCAAAGTAATGTTTAAAAAACATAAATTTTTTATTAATTAATTTTTTTAATGTAAATGCAAACGAAAGTTTTAAATATTTTTTTCTATATTTCTGAGGCTTGTTGATATATATTTACGCCACTGCTATTTAAGACAAAAATGTGCTATATGGATTTAATGATGAATTTCTTACAAATAAACGTTTATAAAAACATCACAAATTTTTAATTAATTTTTTTCTAACATAAATGAAAGTTTTGCATTATTTTTTCTGTACTTCTAGAGCTTTCCCCCATTGCTATTTAAGACAGAAATGTGTAACGTGATTTCATGATGAATGATGCATATTTTTTTTTTTTTTAAATCTTCTCACAGACATTTTTTAAATTCTTGTCCCGTTTTTTGTAGAAAAAAAAAAATGCGTGGAAACATTCGATCCTCCGTGGAATCGATGAAGGGGATGCACGTGAAAAATGTCAAAGACACTGAAATGTGTCTAATATTGTTTGTAGCTATTTTTACTCCCCGCTGTCCTACTTTCCTCCCTCTTACAGGCATGCGAAAACTACTTTGAAAAAGTGCGTAAGTGAAACAAGACTCCTCTAAAATGTCTATCACTTAACAACTCGCTTTCACATACTCGCTTATCCGCTCGCTTCGACTGACATGCGATTTGAGACATGTTTCTCTTCGTGGTCACATCTATCAACGTTTCCTGTTGGTGCGGATCGGAATGTGTTAATTTAGGAAATATTTGAGCTATTTTGTGTCCTGGCTGTTTTTCCGTTTTTGTTCCTTTTTTTTCGTTTTTGTTTTTCAGCTAAGGAGAATGGGAAAATTCTAAATATTCACTCCTTACAGAAACAAAAACCTGAATCATTGAAGCTCTGTTTCCCTACAATAAAATGAAAATTGAATTGTTGCAGTACTACACATCTGAAAGAAACTGAAAATTAAATTATTAAAGTACTAGAATGAAAGAAATAAACCAGAACAAAGAAGGTCCGTTATTAAAGAAATAAAAACTCCAATTTTTTGTTTTTAATTGATTTCTAATAAAACTTTAATCTCAACAACATAAACTGCTTCATTTTTGATAATTTATCTTGAATGAGATAATATTAAAGAAAGTATTTATTCGATAGTTTTAAAAGTTTTAATTATATCTAATAAATTATAATTTCAAAATTATACTTTGCTTTAGTTAAATAATTACTTGGAAATTATATCTTATGTGTTTTCAGCAACAAAATAAGTTTCGATTATATTTAAAACTCATTACTCAAAAATTATCTTAAATCTAAGACAGTAAAGTATGTTTTATAATCCAGAATATCTTTTTTCCAAAAAGAAATTATAAAAGAAATCCACGCTGAATATAAATACATGAGTATTTATTTCTCAATAACATTATTGTTAGGGCTTCAATGATAATGTGTTCTGGGTCCGAATTGAGATTACCAAAAATACTCACTTGCACATGTTTTTTTTTGTGTGTGTGTGTGTGTGTGTGTGTGTGTGTGCGTGTGTTTATTAAACAGCAATGACTAAGAAAATCGCCCACATTTTCATATTTGATTTACCTTTTCTAAATCATTTTGTAAAATTTATATTTTTAATCGTTATACAATATTTTACTAGTATGGTTTATTTTTCAATATATATGCAATTTTCCAGTTTCAAAAAAGTCTTCTTTGGTAAAATAATACTTTAAGCACGTAAAATGAAATCATTTTTTGGAAACATTAATTGAAAAATGAATTGATTTTGTTGATTATAATCATCAGTTTAAGAATGAAGAAACTGTCTTTTTGCCCATATTTTTCTCTGCATGATTAAAAATTTATCAACATACAAGCGAGCCTTCGATGTTTCCTTTTTCCCCTTCTAAATCAATAATCATCTTTCTCGCCTTCTGACAGCAGTCATGTTTATCACGGTATTTTTAAGGATGGCTTTCTGAAATTGGTAAAGTTATTCCATTAATTATATTTTTAACAACTTTATTATTTTGTATTTTTTATATGATCGCATTAAATGATATCGTTCTGTTAAGAACTGTAATGACTTTTTAATTCAATTAAGAGTTTTGAAAACTTGAGATGCTCATAGATTCTGTGTAATTTTGATAACAAATAATGAAGCTGAGGAATGTCTTAATTTGAGTTTAATGAGCTGAGGAATGTCTTAATTTTTAAAATACGATTGTACGATGGACAAGTAATTAAATGTTTAATTTCGCAATGATTTGAGTATAAATTTTGGAATAATTATCACGGATATATATATATAATATATATATATATATATATATATATATATATATTTAAAGCTAAAGCGTCTCACAATTTCAATTAAAGGTCTCTCTCTATATTTTTTTTGAATTAATGACAGATGTTTATAATGTAAATGAAAGAAAATTATTTGCCTTAAATACAAATATTAATAACTTGAGAGACTAACAACCATCAACATATCGCTAAGAAAATAATTGGCTATTCTGAAAACATCTATAACATTATTTTATAGCATATTAATGATATTTCATAATTTGCGCATGCTCAAAATAATGAAATTCTCATCATTTCCTCTTTATGAATTACTCTTCATTACTCTTGTACTGAATAAGCATTTATGTTTTATTTCTTTCGTTTAATATAGTTAAAAATACAAATGAATTCATTTTATTAACTGAAATATAACTTTCGGGCGGAAGTAAAGTACACCAATTCAGTGTTCTGCCATTTGCCATAACAAATTTTATAGCAGGTGGAACAAAGAACAGATTTTAAAAAATTATAATAAAGATCACTGATTAGGCTAGATAACGAATTTTACGATGCTCATAATACACGGTGTCATAATCCGCATTGATTAATCTAGAAAGCAATTTTTATGATGCTCATAATACACGGTGTAATAACCATCATTGAGTAAGCTAGACAAGTTTTTTACCATGTTCGTAATACACGGATATAGTTAAAACGTTTTTAACAAAATCTTCGTAAACACAAGGTAGACAATGCTCCCAAACAAGCAAAGTTATGCTCAATCCGATGTTCTTCCATATTTATAAAATATGGTGCGTTTAGTGATTAAATCAGTAGTATGGCGAAGAGTTAGACATTGTCATACTAATTATTTAACACAAACGCCATATTACTTATTTAACACCGTAGTTGTGCATAGAACGATAGACAGTGAACTCTTTAATGGAATTAGTCCAATATTTAATATAAATCTACAATTATGATGATAAAATAAAATTCATTCCAAATGCCAAATTTCATTCACCTATCTGGTTGACTTTTTGAGTTACTGTGCTCTATGCACAATGACGGAGAGACAAATCAACTCTCCGTTGACGTATATTTTCCATGGTTTCATAGGAATCTATAGTTTAGACGTAAAACCGAAAAACTAAATATCATTTTCTATCATGAGCACTTTTCAGTTATTTTATTCATAGACAGACAGACATAATTCCATTTTTTTTTTTTTTTGACTAAGAGAGATTGATTTGGTCGAGAGATAGAAAAGCAGTCAGCACCAAAGGAAAAGATTTTGATTTTCTTCATGTTTACGTGAAATTTCTTACCCATATTAGAATAACTTCACACTGTCTAATCTATAGTTTGGATGTAAATTCAAAAAAACTAAATATCGTTTTCTATCATGAACACTTTTTAGTTATTTTGTTCGTAGACAGACAGATACAATTCCAAAAATTGTTTCTTTTGACGAAGAGAGATTGATTTGGTAGAGAGATAATCAATCAGCTCCAAAAGAAAAGATTTTGATCTTCGTGTTTACATGAAACTTCTTACCCATGTTAGAATAATAGAACACCTCTAATCTAAAATTTGCATGCAAATGTGCAAAAACTAAGCATCGTTTCCCACCGTCTAATGCATAAATACCTTTCAAAAAGAATAATCAGACTGATTATAGCCCGCTTTTGCAGGATCGCATGTCAAAACAGGAGTTAATAATAAAACGCTCTATACACATTCTTTGAAATCAGCTATTTCCCAGAGCGAGTCTATTAAAAAAGAACTTGTTTCAAATGGAAAAGACTCTTTCTCTTCAGTCATTGATTCTAGTCAAGTAATTTATGCTCTGACGTTTAGCCACAAGAAAGCTCCTCATCCATCGAGGAAGTGTAATATATAGCTTCAATCTTCTGACGTTTAAGTGGGGTTGGTTCTTCCAGAAGGTATGTTACTGAAAAAAACAGTGTCCGCCAAATTCTGCTTCTTGACGGAACATTTCAGTCACCGACTTCCAAATTAAGTTATCTTCAGACTTCCCGGTCGCTTTACTCTAATAGACTGTTTCCGGTAAAGTGCTTTATACCAAGAGCTTTATATAGATAGCTGAAAATGTTGAAAATATTTTCGAACATATGTATTTATCATCGTAGGAGTTTGCGAAAAATTAAATCAGTTTTCATTTACACTTGGTTATTCAATTGCAATTATTATATACTAGAAATCAAGTTTTTAAAAAAATCTAACATTGTATAAATCACTTTTTGTTGTAAATTTATGGCAACATTGCAGTTGCATTCAGTTTCATTTACATTTCGTTGTTAAATTGCATCCAATATATGTTGATAATAATTGTGAAAGTAAAGCTTTATCTGTAAGTTAAGCTCCGTTAAATTATCTGTAAAGCTTTATCTTTTAAGCTTAAGCTGTATGGAAAGTTAGCATAAACCGTTAAACTACGTTGTATATTTACGGTAATGCTACACTGACATTTTTGGGAAATACCCTTAGAATGTTGATTCGTATATGCAATAAAAAATTCCTGATATTGAACAAGCATTTAATTATTTACCGAAATAGAAAACCCAAATTATACTAAAGTTTTAGACCTAGAAATATTATAATCTTACGTCTTGTAAAGCATGAAATTTTGATTACATTTAATTGGACAGCTGACTATAACATAAGAAAAAAGGGACAAAAATATAAAATTCTCTTTTTATTATTTCATTATTAAAATATATGTTTATATTCAACAGAAATGGATTTATAGATAAAATGAATGTCTGAAGGGCTTTGAAAAAGAAAGTATATTTTAATGACTTTCTCAAAATGATGTTATAATTAGATTTAAATATTATTTAAAGGTCCCAGGAGCCTCAATTTTTGAGAAAATGCAAGGAAAATAAAGATTTAAATTAAATATTTAAAAAAACTGGGTATGAACGTTATATTCCGAGTTTTCTTTAGTTCGTTAAAAGTCACTATTTGTCCAGAAAAACATAAAATTCTTATGAAAATTCAGTGCATTTGCACAAACATATTTTTTAAAAATTTAATATTTTATTGGAATTACAAAATTATACACAGTTTTGTTCCAACCAAATTCATATAGGATAATGAGGGAACAAATAACAGAAAAAATTTAAAACAAGTCTCTTTGATTATTTTGAAATTTTTTAAAAATATTTCTTTTAATTTTTAAAAAATATGTTTTGTATTAAAGAGCTTTTTTAAGATATTTTACTTATTTATATTTGAATACATATAAATAAAAAAATTCATAACTCTAAGTGAATAATTTACAGAAGTACCAAAAGGAGTCCACCGACCCCTTAAATGGTGGTGAAAGGGTAGCCTTTCGTTCGTTTTGGAACAATATATTATGTTTATCAGAACAGTTTTTTATTTTCCATGATATAACAGTTTTTTTTAATTCCAAAATCGGGTATTTTTCTCAATGTTAGGTCTTGTACATTGTAATGTTACAATTTCAGTACACTATTTTTCACTTTCTCGTATACGAAGTATACAAACAGAAAATATTGTAATCGTCAAAGAATTCAAATTCGGAACTTTAATGAATCTCCACGTTTCAGAACTCCCTGAATCTGAAAAACACGTTTTTGGAATTATGTCTGTCTATGAAGGTGATAACTCAGAAACGCTTTGAGGCAAATGGATGCAAGTTGATATATGGTCTACACCAAATTCATAGATTTCTATCAAGTTTTGAACCAAATCCATTCAGAGCAAGTGTGTCTGTATGGCTGTCCGAATATAATGAAGAACTCTAGTTGGATAATATTCGATATACAGATTTAACATCTAAAGTGTAGATACCTGTCGTCGAATTTGGAACCATATCCGACAAGGAGTTGACCATCTGTCGAGATATGCTTTCACGTCCATGTAAACGCGATAATTTAAAAGCAGAATGGCGTGATAATTTAAATGCAGAATGAATGAAAGCGATAATGACTCAGAATGACATATTTCATATTAAATATATGAAATTTAATATGGGAATTTGCGATTACAGTTAGAGTTCTGCATCAAACTTCAGGCTTAGATGGCCAGAAAAAAGTAGAAAATATACATTCAGTGTTTTGGAGCTTGTGTAATAATGGCATTCCAGCGATTAATCGCCAAACACTACTAGGCTGCGCCAAACTCTACTATTGTTCGCCAATGGATGCGATTAATAATACAATAGAACATTTTCTAGAAAGTGTACGAGAAAGTTTCCAGGAGACCATTTCTGTTAGTTTCTATTATGAAAAAGTCAATAATTCAATAATAAGAAAGTCAAGTTTTTGGGATTTTCGGGTCACGAGGGGTCAATTTGTGGGACGAAAGTCAGACCCCTCACAGAAAAAAAATCCCTGGTTTGAATCCCTGCCTGAGGTTGACCCTTGAAAAAGTCTTCAGGCCGGATTAATTATATCTTTCTTCTTAGTTTTTTGGCTTCAAACTTAATATTTATTTCTAGTATTATTTTAATTTGGTTAAATTTAATTAGATTCTCTTCCCATTCTTAAAAACTTCTTTGGGAAAACAATGATAATGTTCGGGTAGTAGATTAAAAAAAGTTCATGATTTACTATCTAATACTATATGCGTTCCGTTTCAAGAATAATGGGTTTGGCATCTTTTAAATTTTACACAAGCTAAGTTTCTTTCCTGTAATAAATAATAAAAAACAGATGGAAATTCATTAATTGCTTTAACCTTCTGTTATTTAGCTTCTACAATTATATAGGAATTTAATTAGTTTACAATTAGCATCACAATGTAAGAATTAAAAACTGTATCTCTAAATACAGTATCTGTTTAAATGTCTTATCTTTAGTAGAATACGGAGAAGGAATTCCTCGAAAATTCCTTCCATCCTCCCTTCCTAACTTTATATTTCAATTGAACAAATGCGTTATATGAATGTTAGGCGGGTGAGAGAATATTTAGATATTCAAATTTTAAAGTAAGAACTTGTTCGTGGTTTTCGAGCATTAAAAAAACTCAAGAAAAGCAACAAAAACAATATTTAAATATCCTTATTTATTTAAAAATGAAGTACAGAATCAATTAGATATAAAAGTAGAATTGCATACTCATCAAAATAGATCTTTTCTTACTTCTTTGTGGCGTATAGACGTGGCGCTTATCTGGGCATGACAACTGATCTTTAAATAGTTTTATTTTCTTCTGTGATGGCCACTTCAAGATTTTGACTAACAGAGAGCTCGTCTTCTGTCATGATGTGAAACTGCTCCACAAATTAAAATCTAGATAAAAACATTAAAAATCAAAGATATATTCTAACATATAATTTAATAACATATGGCTTCTCTTTATTCTTATAATCTTTATAATCCATTCTCAGCCAGCGACGTGATAACCAAGAATCGAGCATCTAGATAACACAAGATATTTTCCGATATATGCGCGATTTTCTTCGATATTCTGAATGCTGGCCAATATTATGAGGATACCGTAATAATATTGTTGGGCATTTCGTGTTCATGGTACAAGATCAACAGTTCACTCTTTGTACCATCATATAAGTCGCCAAAAAGCTGATCACACATTTTAGTGGATGCATAGTTAAAATTTATTAATTACAATTCGGAAAGTAATTTTCTGTTTTAACTTTAATAAGATTAAATTAATAATATATTGCCTATTATAATGTTTATTTATATAACACATGAGATTTGATATCATGGCATATGTAACAGAAGATTACAACAGCAATAATATTTAGATGAATGTTAAAACCACAACAAAAATGAAGCCCAGAATACCCTAGATATGCCGTGCATACGAAGTGGTCAATGAAAACGCTCTACCCTAGATATTGTCATATTTGATGCACGAGGCACTTAATGTATGGTGCAATAGCAAAAACGAGGATTCAACCATGCATTGCTATTGCAAACCGAATCAAAACTCCTTCTTAATAAAACTAGACAGTATTATTCGTCTAATTCAAATTTATGATGCCATATTCATAAAAAATGCAGAAGACATTTTTTTCATTGATCACTACTGTATATACAGAGTATTTATTCTACTTTTGACCAAATAACCATAAGAATAAATAAGAACAAGTTTTAATAAAAATAAATACGAAAAATTAGCATATATTTCCGCTTGAAAAAATGCTTTGTATAATGTAAAGAATCAAATTTTATGTTCTTTGAGCCTACAATTTTATTTCTGAAAAACTTACAAAGTCTAATTTTTTATACAGTCTCCTGTTCCCATAAGTCATAGATGGTAAAATATTTTTGATACATTAACATTTTGAATAAAGAAAAGCTGATGCCAAAATTGGATGAATTATGAAGCTTTGACTGTCACTATTTTAGGCAATTTGAATGACTAAAATAAAATACAAATAAATCTAAATAAAATATCCATTCTAAAATAAAATCCACTAATCAATTCACGGTGCTTTCTCGAAGTGACCGATGATATCTTTGAAATTATGAAATTCAAATTTTCATAAATCGGACGAGTATGAGAAATATGACGCTTTCTTGAAGTGTTTTGTTTCAAAAATATCTGAGTAAATGCGACTAATATGGTTGAGAAAGGCTGCATAAAATTGTAAACATCGTAATTCTTACAGAAGCATATTTATTGATAGAAAACATGCAAAATACAATCCCGCACGTCACTTAGAACATTTTTCCTACTGGAAGTATACTGGCTGATCTCTAACAATTCAGAAATGATTTATTGAGCTACTTTTAGATCAACGTAATCTACCGCAATTCCTCGTAATCCAGCGATGTAGAAGTATCGAGTGCACTCGAACAATATAACAACAATAATAATGACAGAAAAATAACAATAATAAAAAACACGAGCAGCAATACGATAAAATAAATATAAAAACTGAGCCTTGTTTTTATTCGTATAATTAATTGTTGCAACAATATATGAAGTCTTTGATAAATACAACAATTTATAAAGTATTTAATAAATACAACAATTTATAAAGTATTTAATAAATACAACAATTTATAAAGTCTTTAATAAATACAACAATTTATAAAGTCTTTAATAAATACAACAATTTATAAAGTATTTAATAAATACAACAATTTATAAAGTATTTAATAAATACAACAATTTATAAAGTATTTAATAAATACAACAATTTATAAAGTCTTTAATAAATACAACAATTTATAAAGTATTTAATAAATACAACAATTTATAAAGTCTTTAATAAATACAACAATTTATAAAGTATTTAATAAATACAACAATTTATAAAGTATTTAATAAATACAACAATATATAAAGCCTTTAATAAATACAATATATAAAGTTTTTAATAAATACACCAATATATAATGTCTTTAATAAATACAACGTGTATAAAGTCTTTAATAAATACAACAATATATAAAGTCTTTAATAAATACAGCAATATATAAAGTTTTTATAAAGAATATTTCATATATGCCAACTATATATTTCATGGATTTATGTATATAACATTCCTACCAAAATATAATCTTCTCTGTTTACATATGAGCTTCTTGATCAACAACTGCTCCAGCTAGTCACACAATTCTGGATTAATTTCGTGCACGTCAATACATTTCATCCTGTTTGAGTGACGGGAATAATTTGGAAAGCAAGGCCTTAGGGAATGAGAACAGCGCCAAAATTCCAATATAAGATTAACTGAGCGACAGGCTTTGTAGATAAAAGTTTGTTCAGAGTCCTCGACTTTCTTCCTGTCCAAAAGTCGAGGAGGAATTGGGTTTAGAATAAACATCTCGACATGCCCGGAAGCTAATAAATGACATCTGAGAAGTGGTGCAATATTATAAGCAGTTCTTGTTGACGATGAATAAGAAGTCGGTTCGGGTTTCTTTTACGTTCTAGTAATCAATAAATTATTCACAATATGATAAAACTAAGAATGGCTACTTGCTAAAATTGTTAATTTAAGAATTGTTTTTTTTTTCTTTACCTAAATACCTTTAACCTTTTAAATGGACATTTTTTTCTAGCCGTGGTATATTAAAATATTTTTAGGATTGAGATTGGCATAAGGAAAGTGATTCATTTAACTTATTAGATAAATTTGATTTGATTAATTAATTAATTTGGTTAATTAATAATTAAGTAACAGATAAAAACACGGCATTTTGTGTGAGATAAGGAACTGAAGCATCTAAGTTTCTGTCTTACTGAAAAATGCGTCAGAACTTATCCCAATCTATGTAATTTCATTCGAAGATTGATAAAGTTGGTGGGAAGCATAATTCCCATGGCCCTTGAAAGGGTTAAACAATAAAAAATATTGATCAAAAGAAGTCTATAGTTTTTTACCCTATTAAAGTTTTCAAAACTCTGTAAAGAAAAGCAAAAGTAAAAAGATTATTTTTAACGCAATGTATTAAAAGTAATATAAATACTCACATTCTATCATTTGTAACCTAAACACAAAATGTTTTATTAATAGTGCAGATTTTCCTTGAAATTTTTGAGCAACTTGAAATTTTTATTACACAAAATTTGAAATAAGGAAAATTTCTCATAAATTATACCCGATATGTTTATAAGGTCATATTTTCTTAGAATACAATTAAATTAGTGAAAGTATCATGAAAATAGGACTTTTTTTGATGAAAATACTAGTAAAAATGTCATGAAAATAGGACTTTTTAACTTCAGTTTGCATTATCTCAGACTGAGGAAAATACATTAGACTTCGGAAACAGTATCGAATAATCTTATTTGAATAATATAAATTATATTTCGTAAATTTAAATAAGAATCTTAAAAATAATATTTTGAAATAAATAGGCGAAATATGTACCATGTTTTTATTTTTGTGCTATATCATCAAAATATTTCTATTCGTTTCATAGCACTTAGTAGAATGAAATATACATGTATGTGTATTTTATTTCAGACTGACACTTTCAGAAGTTCACTGTAAGATAATTAAACTATATATGTATATAGATTTTATGTAAATGAGAAAAATAATTCAGTGTAATGCAGATACTCAGTTTTTATAATAAATTCCGACTTAGTATCGCACTTTTGGATCACTTTTTATGTCTTCTCTGATTTTGTTGGAACGATTCTTACAAACAAAGAAATTTCTTTCTTTCAACAGAGTTGTAGAGAATCCTCTTCCATTAACTTCGTAAGTTTTTTTAATTTGCTTTTGTTGAATGGATACTATCCAAAGGTTTCTTTGGAGCGACTTTCAAAGCATTTAGAATTTCATTTACTTTTACTACAAAAAAAGTATATCTTTGTTACTTAGTTCCTTAACATTTCGAATTTGCTTTGATTTAATTATTACTAATGGGTACTGTATCATTCTGTAATATATTTTGTTTAAATGAATGTAAGGAACAGATGCCTCTAAAGAAACAATAAGATAAGTAAAGTTTCAAAATGTCAGTTTTTTGTTATTTAAGATTTGTCTATATTTCAAAACAAATTGATAAACAGTTTATAAAATTAAAATCCTCAGAATAAATATACTTCTGAAGTAGTTCAATCAAGTTAATTGCATTAGATTTGAAATTCTGGACGAGTTTCGTTTCCTTTCGTTAAATTTAATTATGTTACATTAGTGTCCGATTTTGAGGCTATTTTGAGATGGACCTTCTGATTTTGAACAGCGGTATTATGAAGAGGAAGACACCTAAGCCTCTTCAAATCTCCCCACCACACCATTGGGTGCACTTGTTTCAATCTGAAATTTTCTTTTTTTAAAATTCTGACTGAATTAAGTATTAAATTAACTTTTGGTTTGATTATCTTAGCCAAGATATCATCATTGGTGTGTAAAAATGTCATAAGTCAAATTTGTCAAAGTATTTTATTCATGGAAAAGATTTATATTGGCTAGTTGAATCTAGTTTCAAATTGCTGTATTTTGTTAATGCATGTTGTCACAAAATGTCGTATATTATTTGTGATTCTAGTTGTCATATTAAAATTTCGTATGCGTTGCTATGTCTGCTGTGTATAAATTTTAATATAACAGCAACGATATGTTAATATGATTTTTACCATGCACGTGGTACATCCATTTGTTTACCCAAGAGGGCTAAGTTCTAGTTGTAGGTGGTGGCTCTTTGCTTATCATGTATAACCCTATTCTCAATATCGTTAAATCATAGTTACATTTCCTTTTATACAAATTGGGTTACTTTTGGAAGAACGGAAATTCCTGAAATAAAATGTATTGCATTAGCTATTAAATAACAATACCTCTCACCATGCATGCAATTCTATCCTCATGCTTAAAACGTAAACTTCAATGCGCATAGTTCATAGTTTTACCAAGTATTATATGAATCAGTTATTGGCTTGTGCATAAAATATTAGATTATTTTTATAACGAAATCATTTATTACAGTACTATTTATGAATATTCATTTAAAGTTACAAAAGACTCTTAGAGACATAAGAGAAGTAGACATGCCCTCATCTTTTACTCAGTAGCTGTGGAATCAAAATCAGAAGCTTGAAGTATGTTGGCAGAACGATATCTTGAGTCTAAATTCATGAATTCACACTAGCAGTCATTAATGACTTCCAATGATTTATGATTTCTGTTAAGTTACTGACTTTTATAGTCAAACTTTTAGCAAAAAAAGGTAAGAAATTGCTTTACTTTTTTCAGGCATAGTAATTAAACACTTTTGTGTTCAAGCGAAATACTACATGGTATTGTAGTTATTGTAGATTTATTTTATTACTTTAATGATTTTGCTTTTGGCGAGGGAGTTGATGTGGACTTATGTGACAGAAGTCAAATGCGCCATACTAACTTAATTTCTATTGCGCATCTTGCGTCATTGAGTCTATTTAGATGTCTTTCACATGATTGCGCAGCTTTAATTGTTATGCGAATTATTTAATCCTATAAAAACATTAATTTCAAAGATTTTCGTACTCTGTATATATTGGCCACTGTGTTTCATTTGTATATTAACGAATTTATTTTGTACACACGTCTATATAATGGGACTTTTCTGTTTATTATCACATCTTCACAAAACTGGTTTCGACAGAAAGGGCTCAAGAAGACATGTTTGTTTAGATAGACACATTAAGTAACTGGGCTAATTAACATAATTAATTATTATATTGACATTGTTCCATTAATTCCTACCAATTTTTTCGCTCAATTGATTGCTTTTCATAAAAATATCTATCAAAAATTTTTGTAAGCTTCTTATAAAAATTTAGAGAATTATAAAATTTTGAAAAAGGGCGCTTTCAATGTTAAATGAATAATAAAAACTTTTGGCGATATTTCGGAAACTATAATGTTTTGAATATAATTTCTCAATTTTTTAAAATTAATTTAAAAAACATCATTTTGCTACACAAATGAATGAAACAAATTTTCACGTTTAAAAAATTAATGTTTTACAAATTTTTAAACACAGCTGTGATAAAAAAAGTGAATTGTAACATGATCAACTTTTTACTTGACAGCAGAGCTGGGATATTAAAATATCGGAATCCTAAAAATTACTCGCGAATATGTACTAATTTCGAAGTATTTCGAAAAAATGCATAACTCCCATTGTCGATTGGAAACTCCTTAACACGTCTACTTGTTTAAGGACTGTATAATATTTCTAATTATTCATATCGACCTACTCGGCATCATTCATGAGTTTTAATTACTGCGATAAAATCGCCATTGGGTAATTTGCATATCAAATTATTTTTATATAAAGTGGGATTTTAATTCTTATCAAAAATAAATATATTTCATCAGTTGATATAGAAAATTTAGAATCTTAAGAAGAATATCTTATTAGATGAAAGAAACTTATGCTACTGGACTGCAATTTTAAAGACTTTTATATTTTGTTGTCTTTCTTTTTAAGATTTAATGACGACCAGATGTGCAAGTACAGGATATTTATGAATTTTGAAGTAAAACTTAAGCGTCAGTCCTATAGTTTAAATACTTTATATTTCATTGGAATAAATATTTCAAATTAGAACTATAAAAACTGCTCTATTTATAAATGACAATCACATATAATTACAAATTTCTGTTTTTCATATTGAAAAGCATTTTTTATCGATGCAATAAAACGAAAACTACCTTATATTTATTTAAAATATTCTATTGGTTGAAATCACTATCTTATCTGTGCTTTAAACACGGTTTTATGTTTTTCCTGAAATATGTAAATTATGATGGTGTAGCTCAAAAAATTAAATGATTGAATCTTAGATAAATAATGGCCAACCTATTGCTTCAAAGATTAAAGTAAATAAAATTTATCTTCCCTTTTTCTGTAGCAGCAATAAGACCCTGTGCTTTCGATTGAATAACTTTTATAAACAGCCTCATTTTAGAAATTTGCTATGCAAATATATAAGTAGCGTCCATCACAGCTGATATTGAATGACCGGTTTTATGATAATTTTTCTTCCTTATGAAGCGAATGTGGACTTCTTTTCTTTCAAATTTATTCACTTTTATATCCTTCCTATGGATGATTCAGCCTTCTATTTCAACTGAATCTCTCATTTCATATTGCTCAATAACTGTGTTTTATTCTTTCATGTTAATTTGATTGTGTGACACCAGTTCATTCTTATTGAAAGGAGATTAGAAAAATTACTTGTTCGCCTCACATAAACTTATTGCGTGAATATAAGTCAACCATCTAACTCTCCGACCCGCCACGAAGGCACACGAATTTAAACCATAAAACTGAATGACCGGACCGCCGCAACAGCAACATTGGCGGGAACTGTGGTTGAGTCCTAAGGGCCATCACCGGCCACGGTACAACCCTCCCCGAAGGAAGTACGTCCCGTCATCGATGGGAGGAGTCAGATCCCCCAACTATTAGTGTACCCTCCAGGGTGGCGAGATCCAACCACCATGCCGGAAGCATCTCATCCTCATTTCGAGGTGCCTCCCTGGGGGTATTGCGTGAATATAAAATAAAATTCAAAAAGGACGAAAGTTATATAACCTTAGAACAAATGCATATTTTATAAAAACAAAATTTACGGTTCATATTTCATACAATCCTGCTAAATGCATTCTCATGCTTCTTTCTATGGTTTTTGGTGTCTGTAGTAGAATTCGAATGGAAAGCTGTAATATCCCAAAATTAATATGCAAATTAATAGTTACTTGATATTTTATTTGTTATTTTTATTGCTCCCGGATGTATACAAATTGTATCTATACCGCAGATAAATGCAATTAATGAAATGCTCTTAATGAAAATATCAAAAATGTCGATTCCTGTTTTGGTTAGTCACAGTGATAAAAATAAGTCTTTTTGACATTAATTGATTGAATAGAAAATTCAACACCTGACCAGTTTTATTACCAGAACTACATACCAAATTTTATATATCTAGCTTGTTGCACCTTTGAATAACCTTGTTTGACCTCTCAGGAATCGGCAGACTAACCGGCAGTGAACCATTTGATGGAACTTGATACAGATCTTTAAGTCTGATGATAAATCCTTATACCAGATTTCATCCATCCAGCCTTTTATGAGCTATCGTTTCTCATGCACTGGGCTGGATAGGAAAACATATAGCGTTCCTTATTTTGATTTAGTCAAAATCTGATGCAATATTATGTTTTTGGGGAAAAGACCATCTACGAAATTTTACTATCTCGCTTCATTTTTGGGCTTCTATTTCCTTAGACAGGTAAAAAAAAATTTCAAGGTTTTTTTTTTTTTTAAACTTCAAGAAGGTCTAAAACATGAAGTTTTTGTATATTCAAGGGGTAAAATTATTAGACGATTAAAGTACTTTTAAAAGATTATACACTTCATATACGAGAAATAATGATTTAATTCTATGGAATAAAAGAAAAAAAAAACATGTTGATTCGGATGATTAATTCTTCATCACCGTAAATATTCCCCGTATGCAGTTATTTTAATCAGATAACACCTTCTGCGAATTGCCCATTATTTCTGTTATTTAAAATCCTAAACTTACTTTTATCCTATTAGTTAGATTAAAATATTGCTGAAATCTGTAATATCTGTATTATAAAAAAAGTGCTTCTCAGTTTCATGAATATCTTATCTGATTAACAATTGTTTCAACTTGAAAATAAAATTGCATCTTTTATATAAAGGCTGATAAATTCATGAGCTTAAAATGCCTGTATACGAATTAGTTTTTTATTAATGAAATAAAATTCTCTTAAAAATATTGGACCAATGAATTTTATTCACCATAAAAATTTCTGGGTGGTATTTAAAAAATTTAGGGCTCGATTAACTACAAAGGTGGATTCGAAAATATTTTGAAAGGTACTGAAATGCCCAAATTTCCAGTATAAAGATCGTAATATTAGAATTTCACAATGAAAATTCATGCTAAATATCAATCTGAATCGCGTTTGGTTAATTCTTTTAGAATCTCAATGATATAAAATGAAAGAAATTCCACTTTTGGCTTTTAGCAATCTGAGATGCACGATAAATCTTTAGTGGAATTAGATTACAAATCTCGAGTTTTCCGGTCCCGCAGCTGAGACATTCCACTTGGCAACCAGGGCATTAGGCGTATGTAAGAAATTTCTCCAAGATATCTACTCCTAAGCAATCAACCATTTAATTACTATGAATGACTTATACTTTCTCATGTAAGAATGATATAAAGACTCGAGATTGCGACAAATAATTTCGGTTCAAATACTTCTAAGTACAAAAAAGGCATTTTTTTTAAAAATTTTGCTTATTTAACTGCGAATATGATAGTTAAAAGCACAATCGGCTATGAACTGATTGCAGAAATATCGTGAATCTATTATGAATTTCGGGTATCAATCTATGAAAATGTTTTTATCTGCCAGTGTTATGTAAGAGCGATAACTAAAAAACACAAGCTAGATGAATGCCGGTCGAACAAACTTCCTCAATCACGTGACCCTAGTTGAAATCTTTCAAAGAAGTGGAATGGACCGAAAGATATACGAAATCTTAATGCTTTATTTTGATATGTTCGACACACGATTCCACCGAAGAACCGTCTTGTAAGCGGGTTTGGTACACGTTAAATCCGTCGTCGCCAACTGTACTCTCGCTGGTGAAAGTTTGGAGAAGGAGTGCCAGCTCAGGTGTCATCCTCGTCATCAGACCATGGTTCAAAATTATGAAATCCTTCCCAAAATAGCCCTAGGGTTCCTTTATTACGGGGCGTTAATATAAACTAACTATACTGGTTTATATAGATTTTTTCCCCTTTAAGATATTTCTCCATGACATCTTTTGTTAAATATCCATATTTTTTTCAGCTACATATAATAAAATACCAGATTTTGTATTGAAATTATTTTTAACTGTTCATGATACATTTTTTATGACAAAATGCATCTGACAACCGGGAGCATTAGTTTGGGCATCCATCCCCTTTCAGTTCAGTTACTTGATCTCTTTAATTAATTTGTAGAAAACATTCTTACTCTAAGGTTACAAACTTCAAAAAAAAAAAAAAAATTCTAATTCTTCAGTTTCTGTGGAAACCATTTATAATGTTTATCCTTAATATTTTCTTTATATGTAGAAGCCGCCAAATTTGATGAGAAAATTAAATCGAGCTTTTTTCTAGAAATTCTATTACCCCCTCCCCCTGTCGGACTTTAGTTGCGAGATACTTTTTAATCCTCCTTTGGAACGAAATCAGACGTTTGTAATCTTGAACAAATCAGTTAATTCACCTGATCACATATTAGATTTGCAGATGTTTTTCTAAAAACTTACTAACACCTCGCCTGCTAAGAAATTGGGGGGAAAATAAAGAAATAAATGAAATTTCTTCTTCACTGCATGCTTTCACTTTTGGAGTTCAATTGCGTGACCCGTTTGAATCCTTTGTTTGGATCTAGCTTAGAAGTAATGATATCCAAAAAAATTGCCTATTTTTCTGACCATGAAAAAAACCAATTACTGAACGTTTTCCTAAATAATTTCTTTCTGTGTCAACAGTTACAAAATTTGAAGCAAAAAAAAAAAAAATAATAATAATAATAATGAATAAACTATTATCATATGCATGTTTTTGTCTTCTTAGAGTTCAAGAATCTGGCAGTTCCAAGAATGGTCTCCTTTGATTGAGCGAGATTTAAAATATGAAGTTTCATTCAAATCTTGTGACCGAATTTGTCGATGATTATAATACTTTCGCTTCATATACCTAGTATACAAGAAAATAAAAATTTTGATTTAAGTGATTTTTTTGCCCATATTAGAACAGTTTCGGTTAGTATTTTGTATAAATATCTTAAAATAAAAGCAGTCACATTGACTGCAACGCCATTTTTTAAATCATAAGAATTTTTTGGTAGAATTAAATGTTAAAACAGGAATTTATATTAAATAAATAAACGGGAACTTCTTTCGCAAGTATGTTCTTGTCCTTTCAGAGTTCAAGAGTGACTTTTTCAGTTGAAATCAAGGGGTTAAGAATAGATTTTTTTATTCTTCTGATCAAGAATTAAATTATATTTGTCTCAATATTTTCTTCACATCCCGATGGCTACAGAATTGTTCTAATTTTTTAATAATGTTTTTTTCCAATAAAATGTGCTTGCCCCCGTGAAATTCAAGGGTCTGACCCCTTTGAATTAATTTATGGCAAAATGTTCTTATTCCTCAAATCATGAATAGAACTAGATTAATTTAATTTCCTTTCATATTGAAGGTTGCAAAATCCTTCGAAAAAAAAATCGATCAACGAAGCTTTCTTTAAACATGTTCTTGTTCTTTGGATTTCAAAAGTTTGACCCCTTTGAATCAATTTACAGATTATTACTTTTGAGAAATTTTCTTATTCCTCAAATTATGAATATATCTATGTTAATTTAATTTCCTTACATATTGAAGATTGGAAAGTCCCTCGGAAAAAAAAAAAGAAACGATAATCGAAGCTCCTTTAAGCTTGTTTTGAATTGAATAAACAAATTAATTTTTTTATTCTTCAGATTATGAATAAAACCATGTTAATTTAATTTCCTTACATATTGAAAATGGAAAAGTTCCTAGGGAATAAATAATAATAATAATAATAATAATAAACGGTAAACGAAGCCCCTTTAAGCTTGTTTTTGTCCTTTGGTATTCAAAAGTCCGACCCCTTTGAATCAATTTACGCATTATTACCTTTCAGAAATTCTTTTATTCTTCACATTATGAATAAAACTATGTTAATTTAATTTCCTTACATACTGAAATTAAATCCCTCAGGAAAAAAACATAAGCGAAGCTTATTTAAGCATATTCTTGACCTTTGGAGTTCAAAAGTCTGACCCCTTTGAAAAAATTCCCTCTGAGATTCCCTCTGAGAAATTTTCTTATTCCTCAAATCATGAATAAAACTATATTAATTTAATTTCCTTACATACTGAAGGTGGCGAAGTTTCTCTGGGGAAAAAAGAAATAAACGAAGCTCCTTTAAGCATGTTCTCGTCCTTTAGATTACAAAAGTCTGACCCCTTTGAATCCTTTTGTTGTGATCGAGCCGAAAGAAGACTTGTTGGATTGGTAGATCCCGGGCGAGGTGGCGCTTGCGCCGTTTCGTTCTCTTCCATTGACGTCCCCTTCGTGAGCCCCATATTGGAGTCTCCCTCAGTAAAGCACGGATGGTGATCGGTCGACTCCAGCGCTTCCTCCCCCGCCTGTCGGGGATCTTCTGGATCGCTCTCTCAGGTACTCATCCCATGCCCACACATACGAAGGTATTGCGTAAACACTAACACTCGCAACAGAACAGGCAGTTTTTCGCGAAGCTTGACTAAATAACACTCGACAGAAAAAACAAGGCATTTATATGCAGCGCGCATTAAATAATGCTTTTCGCATGCCTTCGGAAACATGACTTTTAAAAAACATCGTGGAGAGGCTATAAGTGCAGTAGGGGAAGGGTTATGACAATGAATGAAGTGTCGTTGTTTATTGTTTCTTACTGGCGGAATTTTTATAATAAATAAGAATTTGTTTGAGAAAAATATCAACAGGAAACTGTTTCGGTTGCTCGGTTATTTGTTTAGTTTTATTAGATGTGCAAACAGCCACTGTGCACGCTTTTAAATGCATTGTTAAAATTACGCACGCTTTTAAACGGAAAGTTAATAATTGTTTCTTAATACCTTCGTATTTTTGGGCGCATACATTAAATTTTATCATAATATTGCAAGTTTTCATTCAAAAAAAATTTTGAGTACTGAAAAAAGAATTATTTATGCGTTAGAAAGTCTCCCAGTATAACAAATATTTTTTGTATAAGTTATTTATGCATAATAATATGTATAATTTCGAAAAAAAATTCTATAATAATACTACAATAATGATGACAGTATATTAATTAATGAATGGGGTTAATTTTTGAAGTTTATAGAGGAAAAGATAAGGAATTTACATTTATAATTAGAAATCAAGTCTATATGTTAATTTCATGGCTTCATTCTCATTGTATACAAGAATCTTGCATTCAGAATTATTTTCTTTAAATTCTGAAGTGTTTTGAATATTTTTCCATAAAATATTTCGCTAAAGATAATTTTCTATTTAATGAAATAATCGACACAGTGTTATAAGATGTTTATATTTAATGACTTAAAAATAATATGCTTCTTTGATAAATGGATAAAAGTACTGTTTTGCATAGTGTGCTGTTTCTAGTTTTCATCCAAAATTTATAGAGATTTCCAATATTTTTTTTATATATTCATATAGCAATTCTCGATAATACTAGTTTGTAAATAATGTTTTATATGATTTTTCCAAACTCTTTATTATTTAAAGGTTACGTAGCTTATATTTTTTGTTGCTTAAGATACAATTCCAATTCGCTTACATTTTTATTTATACGTTTCTATAAAAATAAGTTTTCAGGTGTTTTTGATGAAATCTTAAATGTTTAAAATTAGTTCTGGTTTCTTGGATTTGACATGGTTATTTTTCAACATTTAAAAGTAGACTTTTGTATTAATGTTATTTTCTGGTAATGTCTCTGAGCTATTATTTCCTGAATAATTATTCATTCTTCCAACAGGAATGATTTTTTTCTTAATATTATTTTTTTCCTTCAAGAAATTACTTTTTGAGATTGGATCTTGAATAATCATTATTTTTACTTTTTGTTCTAAGTAGAAATACATTCCTGGGTTTTGTTTTATTACTAATTTTGCTTGACATTTCGCAGTACATTAAATATAGTGGATCTATCATCTGTATTAGATGCGACAGTTAAAATTTCGAATAAATAGCTTGAAAGCTTTGAAATTAATCTGATTTTTTTTTTTATTTTAATCAGAAACTTTTATTCTTTTGAAGGTGTCATTATAAAATTGCCTTAAACAATTTTTCTCTAAAGCTAAATTTGATGGTTGGGTTTGTTCAGTTTCGAAAACTTTCACCACACAAAAAAATAATTATTTGAACAGATAAATCATTGCAAAGTTTGGAACTAATCCTCCTTATTACGTGCAATTGGGAGATTACCTGTATATTTGCTGGATATAAGCGTTTCTTATTTTTAACGAATCATGTCTGATAGCACGTAATCGTATTTTTAGTATCACGAATGATTGCTTCCTTTCTCTTATGAACGACTCTTTCAGAATTTATCTTATTCTAGAAATTCCTATCATTTTTTTAAAAAAACTTAAATTTAACATATCTGTGATTTTTAGAAAGTAATAATCAGCGAAGATTGTGAGTTTTTTTAGTCTTGTATGTTAAAAAAAAGTTTCCCACCTAAAGCTTCAAAAAGTTTTTTTTCTATTCAGTGTTTATTTATTAGATTGTAGTATAATATAGGACAAATGCTGTCATTTTTCTCTTGTTACACAACTAGAGCTTATGAATCAGCATGAACTATCCATGTCTGCTTATAACGTACAAAACAGAAAAAGGGTAGGCGATTCTACAGCACGTTGAAGTTAGTATATTATATCACTTATTACTGCCCGGTATAAGTCAGAAATAGATTTTTAATAGGCAAACACAGATTATTTAACTTGAGTACTCTTAGAATAGAATTCTACAATACTTTATGATAATGTGATTAAATGAAAAGAAAATCTTTTATCGAATATAATATTCAATAAAAAGTCTTCTTTTCCTTCTACGATTTTCAAATGTAGTATTTTGTTTTTTGTTTTCCATCGCTAATGCATTTTGACTATTCTTCTCAGAATTATTAAATTATTTAGATTAGTACTAGATATACTTTAACGTTATGGAAGAAACTGCAATTCTTTTGTTCAAATTTGTCAGATTAAAAATTGCACGTTGAGAGCATATAGTGTGTTTGATAATATTATCTTACTACGTATCAACACGTTACTACTTTGAAGCAATTTGCCTTTCAACAAGAGATGATTCTGCTGCATAAATCCTTGAAATCAGATAAGAAATGCTATCCGCGCAAAGCTTAAAGGCTTAACTGAATGAGCTAAAGTTTAATGAAAGCTCTAAAAAGCTTAAATGAAAGCTAAAGGATTTAAATTAAATAGAATTGGAAACTGCAATCTGAATATATGAACATAAATAGTAATCTTTACATCGTGAATTCAACAGGTTATTGTTATTTTCGTTGTTTCAAATACACGATTTTCTATTGCTACAAGTTTCATGAGTTGGAAGAAATTTTTACTGGTTGTTTAGAGTATATAGAAGTTAAATTGAAATTCTGATCAACCTATTTAGAGACAACGGGAACCTCTTTGTTTTATGAGCATGAAACTATTCACCTGTCCACTTATTTATAATTACATATAATGAAAAAGAAGGCAGTGTTATCAAAAAAGTGATCCGGAATTTGATTAGAAAGGAGAATAGCATCTTCATGTAGTGACTTTGAGAATTTTGTCGATTTTTGTTTTAAAAGTATCATTTTTTTTTTTCATAAAATGAATGTAATTAGCAAAATCTGATTAAGTTCTTTGCTGTTGATTTAAATGCTCTGATTGCTTTAGAATTGTTATTATTAAGTTTTCTCAGTTAAATATTTTTTAATACACCAAAAAAGATTTATTTGTTAATAAGTGTATATACATATTCAAAGTACTAATTGAAGAAAATAAAATTTCACATAGCACAATTTTGGTTTCAGTTGTTTGTTGGTAATATAAGGCTGCATGGCGAAAGTATAAAAAATTATTTCAATTATAATAGATTTCTAATTATATAACTTTGACAGCATGCTCTAATTTATGAAAATAATAATAATGTTGTACATATTTTTATTCTTTTGAATCATTATACATGCTTAAAATATTAAAGCTTCAAAAATTGTACTTAGAAGTGGGTTATTAAAAGTACGCTTCATATTCATATGCATATCTTTGACGAAATAATTCGAATTAAGGATTCATTACATTCATTACTGTTTCATTTAACAAACGATTCATTCTTTTGATTAATGATTCATTTGGCGAATGAATGGTATTTAAATGAAAACAATTTGCTCTCCACATTTCTTTTATAATCAAAGAGAGGTCAAAAAGATAGTCTAGTAGAATTTTATTTAAAGTTATAAGAATTTATTAAATTATATCGTGCTAGAAACGAAAAATAATGCAGAATAATGTAGACATCATTGCATAGACAAGCAAACATAAATCGAATTGCAACGCTATTTTCAAATAAAATGATATAGGTTTTATATTTTGTTCGGTGACATCAGTAATTGCATTCCGCTTGTCTTCGTCGGCCAGCAACAACATTTGTCAGATACTCGCTCTAAAGAGACATTACACTGATGAAATGGAGACTCTGATTTATGATATTCTTCATATGATTAATAGGCTCTACAACTGAATTAATGTCGGCTTTTTTTAAAAAATAACAACCACTCGTAGACATAAATTTAGTTTGTCTCTCGTTAATCTTAGTATTACATCTATTTCTAATAATATAAGTAAAATGGCTTTTGTCTGCAAATTCTTCTGAAAAATTATATAATGCTTTGGTATTTAGTTTTAGCTACTGAACTGTTAATCGATGTGTAATTCTAGTCATATAATTTAGTAGTAACTCGATTTGTGAGCTAATTTAGGGTTAACTATTAATATGATTAATTCCTTATTTTCAGTCTGCATACCAAGAAAATAATAATCATAAATAAAGGAGTAAAAGAGATAAATAATGTAAAAGCAGATAAAAGAGTTGAAATTCCCTTCCATCTCTTTAAAATGTTATTTTTTAATAATTTTATTTTACATTTCAAATGTGCAATGTAATGTATTTTAGAACGCTTAATAATATTCACAATAGTTGAAAAGAGCGTATTCATAGGTCCCTAGTGTGAACATTCCTATGGCTGCTCTCTTATCTCTTTTTCCAACAGTTTTTTTTTTTGTAATTTTTATTTTCAAACAAAAGTTTTCAGCACGAATTTCATTTCCTGTATTCATTTAAAGAACTATTGCATCACGGATATATTCAAGGAGGTTTTTATATAGCCTATATAGCATGAGCAAATATATTTAACTATATTATAGCACAAATGAAGAAAGCCTTCACATATTTTAAAATAATGTCAGCTTTTTTGGTTAAACAAAAGAGGAACTTAACTTACTCCACAAATATTTCATTAAGTATCGGAATTTAAATAATAGATTTATCCAAGACATCAGAAATGAATGCGTTGATTTCAGGAACTGCATTTCTATTCCGTTGCGGATAATTAATAAGAGTTAATCCCTATTCAACTATGCCAAAGCATGCATAATGAAATATATTGAATGCTTTCATGTTGAAAATATTTATCGGCAGAGAAAGGCATTTACTAATTAATTAGAATTTATCAGCACTCGAAAGCATTTGGATAATTAATTCCGTATACTGATATTTAATACGAATTCTTATTAGAAATTAGTATGTCCTAATTTGTTCCAAGTAATGTTACGAGTTCATAACAACTGTCATTACTGCGGTGAAACATTCGAATTAAGTATCCATTCTGTCCACAATTCATAGAATCGTGGATTGTTTTCGTATAAGTATTTGAAATAAAGATTGTCTTTTTTAAAATCTATATTTCTATTATTGAATTATTATTATAAACATGTTTATTTTTTATTCAAAATTAACTTAATAAAATATTATTAAGGTACATATTCTTAAAAAAGAATCTCTACCTGAATTTGCAGTTTTGATACGTAGACACATCATGTATAGAGATAATTCAATCATTTAGAGGCAGTTTACTATATGTAGTATTCCAACAGCTTTTTTTAAATATATTGGTTGATAAAGTGAAATTAGCATGTCAAAATTAAGTTCTATTTTTGTTAACATATACGTAACTTAAATCTTTTGCTTATAAAGATATTTTATCTTTCTGTCTTAGTTATAGGTACCATAGATAGATTCTTATTACTTTACATTACTTATTCTTATTACTTTACATTTTAAACATCGTTTCTCAAAATGCAAAGTGACCAAAATTATAAATTTATATAAAAACATTTCCCTCTTAAATGATTAATTTTATATTTGTTCCACTCATCTTCAAATTAGTTACTATAAATTATATTTTTAAACTTTATAATCTCTTTGGTTTAAGAAAAACGAAAATTATTAAACGTAATAAAATAACTAAATGCAATTTGGTTTTGATGGTAATAGTTGCACTGAATTTTAATAGGCCTGCCATCTAAATTCTACATTGAGATGAAATAATAGAATCATACTTCAACTTATTGTACATTCACCCTATTTCTAAACTGTACCAGTTACAACAACATCGCATAACTATCACAACCACCTTGATTTGAGAATATAAATTTCCTTTTCTATATTCTAAATAAGTTTAAACGATTTCTCTTATACTTTTATAATACTTAATCCATTTTAGTTGCAAAAGAATTTCGCGATTTCATAAAAGAAAAAAATCACTTTTTGATCCTCAGGCCACAGTTTCAATGTCCACTGTGCTTTTAGGATCAAAAAGAAATTTTTTCATCTAACACCTTCAATGTCAAAAGCTGATAGAATTGTAACTTTTTTATTTTAGTCATTTAATATAGAATATCAACAAATGTTAGGAAAAGGGAATTTTAACTGCCTTTAAACGTTTGTTCCCTTTAGGCATTCTTTGTCGTTATTGTGGATAGATAGACAGATGTTTTAAATATGTTTTTAGTATTTTCTTTAGATGGAGTTTTATGATTTTATCTAAACTTTAAAATGTCCTGTAAGTCTCGTATATTTGGCTCCAGCTTTGAAGCTTTACAACTATGTTATATAAACACATATTGATGAAAGTTTGCATACACAAATAATTTATGAATATTATTTTTTGAATTGAGGATCTCGTGTATTATTATTTCGAATTCCTAAAGAAAAATTGTTTAATTCTAGAGTTAAAGCTAGAAATGTAATTTCAGTAAAAGTTATTTCAATCTTTCTAAACTACCCTTACTTCTTTCAAAGAAATATTATCCATTAAGAAAATAAAGTTGTTACACAAAACAACTTGACTCAAAGTATTAAGTTTAATCATATAATACATTTTGAAATTAAATTTTTAAGTGAATTTCAGGTTTTTGATATGAAATATGCGATTCGTAAGAAATTATTAACATATGCTTAGTTACCTTTTTTTAAAATTTAAAAACCTTTTATAACATTCACATTTCAATTGCAGGAAAGCAAATAATAGTATTAAGAACAAAAACTTTGAATACTGAAAGTATAATAAATAAACTTTAGGAATTCTTATGACTGTAAATTTTAATGTATGATATTTCTCTATACGACCTACATTAACTAATGTATATACATAACCTCTTTGTTTAAGTCTCTTAAAATTTATGGTTTATTTGAATCTTGTAATTTTTCTTTAAATTCTCTAGAGAATTCACTTTTACGATAATACATTTCATGCTTAGCAAACAATTTAGCTACAGTGAAGCTACTTCGTTAACATATTAAATATATGCAATACTGATTATAATGTTAATGTACTTGCATATCTTTTCTGAGACAATGTAAATGGGCGAGACGTTGAAATTATTGTATTCGAACAATTCTAACTTTAATTGAGGAAAATAATGTGATTCTCCTGATGAGTTCAAATAAAAGCGAAAAGTCTTTCGATAATAACAATTTCTGAACAAAGTATGTAAATTTCTTTCACAGAAATTAATAGAAATATTTCCTGTAATCAAAACTTTGTTCAAAACTATCCTCTCATTCATAATTCTTAATTTATAAAATGAAATTATTAGTATGTCATAAAATTCAATGCATTTTACACTGTTGTCATCGATAATATGTATCATACTATCCAACAATGCATGTATTTGACTTCAAAATCCTGATCTATGAATTTCCAGGGATCTATTCAAAATATCCTTTTCATAAAGAGAATTCTCTAGATTCTGGTTGAATTAAGAGAACATGCCTAATCTAGGAATTTCTCAATAAGCTTTAGATCTATCCAAATATTCTATGCAACTTCCATAATACTTGTTTCATATATAATAGAAAAACCTTAAAGCTATTTTAGATTTTACTCTTTCTAAGAGTAATCCAGAATCTTTTGCAAAGAAATTTAGTATACGTATTTGATATTTTGCTTGTCAAGGAAGAATAATAAGGCATAAATTTTCCCAATGAGGTTAGAAAGAAAATAAAATCTCTTTATTTAAATATTTCATACATTTGGTTTCTTTTCCTCTATTATTATCAATGCAAAATATATTTTCAATCAGAAAAATTGCGCTCTAACATAACGAAGAAATACAACAAACTAGTCATTACAATAAATCTAAATGGAATAAAATATAAATGAATAAAAATAGATAACTATAAACACACCTGAATTTCCCATTCTTCTATTTTGTATGTGACCATTTCCAGATGCGATACATTATTACAAACAGCATATAGTTGTTAAATTCAGAATTAATGTTCACAGGCCAGTTACATTTGTATGCTACTACATATATTGCAACAACAAAACTCACGCATTTGTTGTGGTGAAAAGCTATCCGATAGCAGGAATCAAGTAAAATCCTATTTTTAAACCAAACAACGCACGCGGTATGATGAATGAAATTGTCATGTTTTTGTTTGCAAATGGGACTTGTTTCTAAGCAATTAAGCCATTCACAAGAAGTGCCATTTCCTTGGACAGGACGATCAATAATTGGATGGCACTCCTAACAGTGACAGGCATTATTATGGTTTTAATGCACGACTTGACATTTTTCACTATGTACATTACGTTTCGTGACATCTGTGCTATGTCTATTACGAAGCTCTAGAGTAAAGCCCTTCAGTTGATGTTTGATGTTTTCCTGAGTATCTACAAATCAAATATGTCAAGCTTAAAGCCTAGCAGGAGCATTATAAATAAAATTTCTGCGGGTCCTAAAATAAAGAAGCCTCTTCATATTTTGATGAATAGTATTAAACAAATGACTGTAAAATTAGCGTTTCCTCATTAATTCTTGGCATTTCTTCCCTGGTACAAAATGTCACTCCCCAGAAGAAATTTGATTGTTGTTTCGAAATGGCGAAAGGAATGAGGATCATGCAGGAGACAATTTTACTTTTGAAAATTTAGTATAAGATCCATTTTATATACACAGAGCCACATACTTCTTAAAATAGTTTTCAAAATCTATTTTCCTTTTTAATAAAAATTTCATGCAAAGAATTTGATAATCTGAGGCAAATGTACGTCAAATCACATTCCAGAAATATATTGCAATGGAAATTTAAATCTGAAAATTTGGTCAGTAAATATTGCATAATTTCAATCAGCCGAGTCTCTTTGAATTCTACTCTTAAACTCATGATTTGACGTAATTCCGTTAATTGTTTAATGTTATGATTAAACAATTAAATAAATTAACTACTTAATGTTAACAATTAATAAAATTAATTACTTAATGTTATGATATTACAATTCAGCTATTTGCTGGTAAACTTGAAGAAAAAAAAAAGATGCTATTTATGAACTACAAATTTCGTATGTTTTCCATGAAAATTTGGTTTTGATAAGTACAGATATTGCTTCTCAACTTGTTAGAAGAATCTCTAGCTCGTGTTCACAGCTTCGTTGTATCCTCTGTTTGTGGTAGGCAGTCAATGAAAAGCCCAGTGATAGATGTTGAACTCGTTCTCGTCTCGTTGTGTTGCTCTCGTTTAATAAAACACTTCTACCCATAATGATCCTTTTATTCTTGTTTTATCTTGGCAAAATCTCTTTGGTAAAATGGGCGAACATATATTTTTGTTAACTCTTGAAGATTGTGCAGTATATTTTCTAATTTATTTTTCCTTTCTCCGTCTAAATATTTTTGTTATTGGTTATTGAGCATATTCATAAATATTCGCAGAATTTAAGCAAGCTAAATAATTTTAAAGCGTCCTTAACATTTCTTTTCAGTGTATAAAATATATGTATAAATTCTGAAATAAAAAAAAGTCCAAAATAAATTCAATATATAAATTCTATGCATAAAAAATAGAGCAGTTGAATTATTAATACACACACACATTTAACGTATTCTCAATACACCATTCTCTCATTCATAGCTTATAAATTTTTATTTTTACAAGGGAGAGTTATAATATATTCATTTTCCTATAAATTGATTTTGGATTGGATTCTAAAACTGAATAAGTAGCTTAACTTTGGCTTGGATATCTTTTTAATATCCTAGAACGAGAATTTTTAACTCATTTTGTTAACTTAACAATACAGTTCTAGTCAGGTTCATTTAATTAGTATTTATCTCAATGCTAAATTTAACTTTAAGCTTACAAAGAATGGTTGGTTGAGTCCTCTTAAATAACTCAAATATTACCATTCTAAGATAAATATTTAATTCTTTTTCTTAATAAGCATGTGTTTCCGGAAGTGGGCGTACTTTTAAAATAGAAATTGCGTCATTTTAATTCATAATTATTTAACAGAAACATTTGTTTCATGGTGCTAATAAATGAGTAAAAGTGTGGTGTTTTTTGTGAAATGATATAGTAAGAATGATTAAAACTTTATCAATGTAGACATTATTTAAGAAAAATTAAGTTTATAAGGTTTTCTCTTTTTTGGATGGAAGTGGTTTATCAAGGTTTTTTTTATATTTGTATAGACATAATTTCATAAAAGGGTCATAAATATTTTATGAAAACTATGCATATTAGTTTAAAATATTTTTTATCTGATTTTTTCTCATTTCCTTCACTAACTTATGTAGAATTACTTAACTGGTATTTCAGAATTAAAAATTATGCAGTGTATCATTAATTTTGTTTATGCGTCATATCGTATTCATTTAAGATTTTTTAAAAATTTATACAGGATTTATTCACAATTTACATGCATTTTTTATTTATTTTTACTGACTTACCTCATTTATTTCTACTCATTTTTACATATAACTTTATTAACTTTTTTTGCTAAGTTAATGTCTTTCTTTACAGTTTAAAATTATTTTTAGAAGATTCTGCGTCGTTTCCCACAACAACATTTTTTAGACTTGCATAACTGGTATTTAAGAAAGAAAAATCATGCATGTAAAAATGATACCTTCTATGCGTAAAGGTGTCTCCCTCATTTTTAATTACTCAAAAAATTAAACTGAATTATTCCTTTTGCGCACATTTTTATTTATTTTTGTTTTCACTTACTTATCTTATTTCATTTAAATAATGAATGCATTTCTTTTCATTTCAAAATCTCCTTTCAACACAAAAAAAGCAAAACTTTAGCATTTTTGGTAAAATAGACATCTTTGTTGACTTTCGTGAAATAGAGATATCCCTCCCTGGAAAATATAAATAAATTCAATCACCTGAGAACATCCATAAGATGTTGGAAAAAAGTTTTACTTTGAAACGAGGTGCAATAAAACCAGAACTACCGTTTAAGAAAACAACAACTAGTATTATTATATTTCTCTAAAACAACACTAACTAAGGAAAACCCTCGTAAATTCACTGAGAAAAAGCAGACCATTGGTTTGGTGGTAAACATAACTAAAAAAAACTCATTCTTTTCGTAAATTGTGAGGCTTTATTTTGGAAAGCTTAACTGCAGTTGCGTTTTCAAACTGGCACTCATTCTGTTCCGCATTTCTAGTTTAAAAAATTGTTTTTAAGGCTGTTCAAACACAACTTCGATTTTTATTTTTGAAAAAAAAAATCTATTTTTGTAATCTTTACAAGGTTTGAGAATGAGTTTACTGTAGAAATAAACATAGTTCTAACCTTCAATGAAAAATTTGTTTTGTTTGTATAATTGAGTCTCAAAGCAAGCAAATGGTTGTACCTTTTATCTTTTTTTTTTTTTCAAGGTGATAGTTAAATTTTTATATAGCTTTTTATGAAAATCGGCATATAAACTGAAAGTTATTCTTAAAGTAATTGCTTATTAGTTGTTAAGGCAGCTATGTTAATTTAAGTCTTCATAAAAAGATTTTCTCCTTGAATAACTGAAAATATTAAGTGATATAAAATTCAGTTTTGCAAATAAGGACTTTTTTATATAGGAAGAAGATACTTCAATATTATTTTGATTGATATTTTAAATCTTTTAGTTAGATAAGTAAAACATCTAATTGGTTAAAGCAAAATATACATTTTGATTTTGAATCGCTTGTCTTGGTATCTATTTTCAGCAGACCATATTTCGGAATTGTTACTTGAAAATAACGCATGTCAAATATAGCAAATTATTGTATCTATGTAAAATACTTCTTATTGCTTCTATTACTTCTTATTGCTTATACTTCGTAAGGTACATCTACTCTCAAATTATGTATGTATATGATATGTGACTGCTGTTACAAAAAGCCATAAACCGCTAATGGTTCCAGTATACTGTATTATTAGAAAACCATATCCAGTTTTACTGTATATGGTTTTCGATATAAAAGCTTATCAAATTTATGAAAACCTCATTGCAACTTCAAGAAAATAGAAACTGAGTTTTTTAAGATATACTCATAATAAATGAAAATAGAGAAAATCTTAATTTGAGCAAAACGAATTGAAATTTTTAAAACAAAATGATTGCTAATAATTCTGACTTAAATAATTATTGATGGAACAACATTTAAAAACTAGAAAAAAAATTCAAATAAATTAATATATTAGAAAATTAGCTTTATATAAAGAAATACAAATTCGTAATTTTTTATTAAAAAAACTGCCAAATTTAGGTGTCTATATAATTTAAGATTATATACGCGCAAATATTCTTTTTAAAGAGGAACGATGGCTCGTATTGAAATCTATTTCAGCCATTTTTGCTGAATTTTCTCTTTTCTTGATCATATTGATTTATGTCTGGAGGGAAAGATTTTCTTCTTTCAATTGCCGACAAATATAAAGGATGGTTAAATGTCAGCTTTGCAGTTTCAAATAGATTTTATACATTGAAGAAATATTTTTTTATGTTTTAGATGAAAAGATGTATCGTTTTTGCAAATTTTTTTATTAAAATAAATTAAAATGTTACTGAATAGAGATAAAATTTCATATGTTACCGAATACTCTCCATTATATTTATTCCTAGCTCATAAATAGCTCTTTTGAAATTTATTTTGATGGTATATTGTTTACTTGCGATATCTAGGCTTAAAATTTTCTGAAAAATGGTTTTGTTTATCACTAGAGATAAACATCCTTTATTAAAATGTATAAAACTCTCTTAATATTGATGAAAATATGTTATATATTTTTGAATAATTTGTTTTGGCATTTATTCTCAGCTCATAAATATCTTAGCTGGTCTGAGTTCTGCTTCAAAATATCTTTTTATTCTGAAATATTTATTTTTGTTGTTCATTAGCTAAAATTCATGAAAAATCAGTTTAATTTGTTAGTTGCAAGAACAAAGGAATACTGAAATATTTCACCAACGAGGACTCCATTTTAATGTTTTTGTATTATCATGGAAAATCATTTTTAATTATCAACAGTTTTTCATTTAGAGGGATATATATAATATAAGCTGCTATACCAACGGCTACGTTTACATTTATTTATTTATTTATTTTCTTACTTTAAGAAAAATGAAAGTATAAATACTTCAAATCGATACAGAAAAATAATAGAATTGATGCACATTACGTCTGAATTCATTTTGAAAAACTGATTAAAAGTCAGAGAAAATAGTATGATAATAAAATTGTTGTCACTATAAAAGTTATTTTTTTGAATTTTAAGATGATAAAAACAAATTTTTTTGCGGTAACTTTTTCCGAAATTACTGCGGGAAAATATAAAATCTCTTAACCTCCATTTCACCCTCTTTTGAAGGATGTAAAGGGTTTTTAATAGTGCAGTTAATCCTTCGAGGTAAAAAGAAACATGTGTGTTAAATTTTGTAGGATACTGGAGGGACGTTGAATTACATTGATTCAATAAGACAGACAAACAAAAGGACATTCAATTATATAATATGTTTGTCTTTCATTTCAGCACATAAATGCACCGACCCTGCTTTTTTGTAAATCAAAAATAATTTGGAAATTTTAAGCATCATTAACATCGTTATGTTTTCCAGTTATTAACATATATATATATTGAAGTTTTTCCTTATGCATTATACACAATATGTTTGTGTATGGTACTCGTTATTGATTCTAGATGACAATACGATATTTTGATATTTTAAAACCGAATTATTCATTGATTAATCAAATTTAATTAAATCCGTTTACATACGAGTGATTCCATGTGTTTTATAATTTGAGAAATGAAATGCGTTAAAGATTTAGTAATATCTATAACAATGAATTAAAGACTAAAAGGTGAAAAAATTAAAATAAAAATTTTTGCTGAATACACTTATAAAAATGCGTTTTTATTAAATTGTTTGTAATTCTGTTGCGCTGTATTTGTATTATTACAAAAATCTAAAGTGCAGTTTTTCTTATTCTTAAATAATTGCACTCGATTTCCATATATTCTATTTCTTAAGGAAATTAAACTGTATATTAATAATAAAGGACGCTTTTGTTGTAATTATTCGCAAGACATGTCTTAAATTCGTCTTATTCAAATAGAGATAGTACCTATGAGCAGTAACTATTTTATTTTAAGTTGCATGCTTATAAAAGTTTTTTCACTTTATTTTATGTCAGCATATCTGTTTAAATCATGGATAGATTTATTTCTATTCAAGTAGCCTTAAAATATTCCGATCGTTTTTGTTTCATTTTGTACAAGATTTTATGTTGGTTGTCTTGTAATTATAATTTGTTGCATCTTCATTACATGAGTAATTCAAAACATATTTTTCTTTCACCACTTCCATAAAAGCAGGCAATCACCCTCTAAAGTAATTGACAAGTGACATTGACCGGACAGCAAAAGCATCGCAATGAATAATTACACCCAGCTGAGCGATGTATAATTACACCCAGCTGAGCGATGTATAATTACACCCATAAGTATTCTTTGGGTATTCCTATATATGAAATCAAAATTATACCTGTAATCAAATATCCATGAATCAATCATTTTAATTTAATTAAATTTCTGCTAAAGGCAATTGGAATAAGACATGAATTTTTCTGTTTTCAAAATGTAGCTCAAAATATAATGCCTATATTTTTCACCCAAACTTGTTTTTCAAACTAAATCAGCGGTGAAACTTAGTTTATCTGTTTATTTGAAAAGTAAAAAAGAAGTAGGCTTGCTTGTTTACTGTTGAATTTTCGTAAGGAGGTTATATTCGCTTGTAACTAATGAAATCAAAGCACCCTCAAAAAGCAAGTTTGTAATTTCTCACATTAATTGAATGGTTGGTACATAAATTAGTTCTCCTTTTCAAAATGTGAATAAGAAACGAAAGATTTCTTTTGTATTGATGAACGACGTTTCAAAGCTGATACTCTGTATAAATTGTTTTAAATTTCAATTTTATTTGCATTCTGTTTATAGTAGTAAGCAAGCAGTGTTATTTATTTATTCATATGGAGACAACATCATTTAATAATCAACGAAATCGAAGCGAGTATGTACGAGCTTTAGGACCGAAGCAAACACTGTTTGCATATATATAGTTTTCGCATGCATTCTTAATTTTTACTCCTGCTTGAGTGACATTGAAACATACTATATTTTATTTAAGTGCTTATAAATATTTTACTATGCAAAGCAGTACATGCAGGATATACCTCATCCGATATTAACCCTAAACTGCGAAATGAGGCATAACTACATCATTCATATTTTCACATCTTTAATCAAGATTTAATCAGCTACAAGATAAGTATTTAGTTCCTATTTGTTCTTAATTTTGATCCTTTCTTTAAAATCAATTTATAAAACTTTCCTTCCAACAAATGAAAATATCTTGAGGGCTTTTTTTTTACTTGATATTGTATTCTTATTGCATGTGTCTTAATATATTTCTTACAGACTAATGTTTGTGATTTTTTTAAATGACATATAAAAATAAATAATTAGATGAAAATTTTGTAAGAAATACTTTTTCTTTCTTTTTTTTCAGTTGTAGAAGGGCATGATTTATCCCGTGATTTTATTATATTCCTGATAATTAGTTGCTGAAATGAATCATGGAATGAGTTCGAAAAATTTGCCAACATACTTTTTTTTTTTCTTATATACCTTACACTTTTGTCGACTGTCTTTTCTCATTGGGACTTAATAGTTAATTTCTAAGAAAATTGAGATAGTTATAGATAGTTATGTATACTTCTATTTGGAAAAATGCTTTAAATGCGCAAAAAATCACATTTTATGTTTTTTAGCAAATAAATGAATTGTAGAAAAAAATTTAAAAATCAAAAATTTTATGCAGCCAACCCTGTTTTCCAATAATTTGAGTAAATTATTCTTGAAGCATTGTTTTAAGCAAAAAATAAAATCAACTTGTCTGCTACCAACCGAAACAGAGCTATAAAGCTTTCAATACGACTAGTTTAGATCATTTTAATAACCGTCTAGAGGAAGATTAGCGAATCAACGGGTGGCTTCCCTAAAGGTTCCCGTTTAGTGGCTCAAAATAATCAAGTCCAAATCTCATAATTCAATCAGTTTCAGTAGTAGGAGAGAACTTATTTGCTTAAAATCGTAGAATGTCAAGATTTTTTTTTATTAAATATTACTAATAGAACCGAGTGATTGTGCAAAAATTCAAACACTGGAATTTTTTAGCAGTACATTTATTGATTCAAAGAATATAAAATATAATCGTTTAAAGAGATTCTGTAATCAGAAGTATATATTTCTAACAGTTTAGAAATTAGCTACTGAACCACGATAGATTGGACTCGTTGAATAAAATCACACAGTTGTTATTTTAAAATAAAATATTTCCCAACATAAACAGTTATTTAAAATTATAACATTGTGCAGCGCCCGTAGAATTCTTATTACTTTTAAAAAATGAATACAAATCCCAGTTTCTTGCGAACAGAAAGATCTAATTTATTCAGCTCTGATAAATCAGTGCCAAACATACTCTTCAGAGTATAAATTCTACTTGAGCTCCATGAACTTAATTACTAAATTACACCTTCGGTCTGTGAAAGCTGTTATTTAAAAATAAATCTTATCTAAGCTATTATTTAAAAGTATAACATTGTGTAGCGCACATAGGATTCTTACTGTACATCTAAAATGTCGACAAATCCCAGTTCTTGCGAACAGAAAGATACGTTTTGTTGAATTTTATCACTAACTTATTCAGCTTTGATAAATCAGAGCCAAGCACAATCTTCCGAGTATAAATTTCCGATTGAGCTCCATGAGCTTGATTACTAAATTATGTCTTCTGTTCGTGAAAGCATTGACAGTGACAAATTGACCGAGACCCTTATCTGAGCATAAAGGAGCGTCGTGTTTCTTTGCGATTGCGCATTAACGCCGCGGATGAATCAATTCCCGCGATGGAAGTCAGACAAAAGACGCACACTTTTCACGCATTAGTGAAAGAGTGCTTACTCCCATTTTTTGACTTCATATTGTGATAAGAGAATAAAGGGTAGTATTAATTTGAAAACTTATGATGTAAGGTAATTTTTATCTACCACTGACATTTGTGAAGCACCTCCCCCCCCCCTTTACCCCATAAATTTAGTAAGATACGTGAAACCTTTGCACAGCATCGTTTGATAATATATTTTAATAGAATTTTCCTAAATACATTATCGCTTTAATAATATATTTTGAAAACTTCCCTAGCAGTTGTCTTTATAATTAAATGCTAAAAGTAAGATGATCTTAACCAAGAAAAGTTTTTTAAAACACAATTTTACAAGTGTATTTAACAGCTGAATTATTTTCATAAGGTAATGAAAAAATAATTTTTAATCTTGAAAAGCTAATGCCAGTGGAATGGAATTGAAATTTACCTTAATGTAGTTAGTTAATGATTAAGTGATAGTTAAGTTCTGAAAATATTAAAATGATGCATTGTTATTAAGGATTCTCAAGTGTATAAAAATTCGATGCTCCTAGCATTTCAGAAAGTGAGTGAAAATTAATTTATAAAATTCCATCTTCAAAAATATATTTTAAGTCAAGTTAAACAAAAGTGTATAATTTTTTTTAATGCAATCAATCATCCGATCAGGCAATATTCAAAAATTGCGCTAGCATTCCAACAACAGTGTATTCTGAAAACAGTTCCATGATAATAGTTATTGGTAAAAGCAATCAGCTACTTTTTATGTCAATATCTTTATCAGAAATCTAAAAAAAGACGTGAAAGTTAATCCTTTATTCAAAAGGCAGTGGACGCGGGATTAGTAAGACAAAAGACTAATTGCGCTGCAGCAAATTCATCACAAAATATTTACCATCTCTAGCAAATAGAAATCTCGATGCTGCTTTAATCCATTTGCTTATAGATTTTCAAATGATTTGCTAATTTCGTTATTACTTAAAAAACAAGAACCAAAATATTCACAATTAAAAACAGGTCTTTGCTAGTCCTCAAGATTTATACTTCTTTCGAATAACTTAAACATTACCAAACTATTTATTTAATGAGAACCCTCATTCTTCAATTTTCTCAGTTTAAAAATTTATTAGATCCTATCTATCTTTTAATCAACAGATTTTAAATACAGTCAAAAGGCTTGTTATATATTTTTCCCTGTAATCTACAATTACTGTATAAATAAATTTGTACTGTACAATACACTTATATTGCTGTTCCAAGATATCTCAATTTCTTGAAATATTAATTTTAACGCAGTAATAAATACAATGGTTCTTCAGCCACAAGATTTTGATTAAAAAGATGATAAGGTTTTCAAGAAAAACAACTTGAGTACTCTTTATGGAGCACGAATTTTTCTGCTATGCTGTTTTCATTGTGATAATTAAAAAGATTAAATCAACATGGGGTGAATTAAGAGTGTTATAAGAGGGTTGAATGTTCATACATTTTTCGCTTGAAAGAAGACCACTGTTATATGAAAAACTGAAGAGAATCGTTCAAAGCTTGCCTATTTGCTTAAGAATAATAGAGCAAGTCAAGAGCAATAACAGAGTCTGCAAGGTAGCCAGACTGCTTTGACAAGTGGTTAATGCAGAAACCTAAATTGTAGCAATGCTTCTAAATGAAACGTATTTGATTTTAAATCTTTAAAGCCAAAAAAAAAAAAAAATTGTATTATGGTACTTTTTCCCCCCGAGAAATGGATATGAAATAAAATGTAAGAAAAGGAAATTTAGAAATTCGATTCTTTATTTCTAACCCATTTACATCTTTTTAATATTCTTTTTAGAAATACAGCGCCGCGACATCTGAAAGCGAGCTGTAATTCAAATTTCGTCACTTCAAAGTTAATCAACTATTGCCAAAGGCGCTCTAGATAAATAATCTGTTTAAGCATTAGTTCTCGCTCTCCCACTTCTGCTAACGGGGAAGTATGAAATCATATTTACACAGTCTGGACTCGTTCCGTTTAAATTTGGATTACAAATGATTTCGTCGCTACAGAGATGATTGCTTGAGAGTGTTACAGAAAATGAAAATTCTGAATGTCCTTTCTCCCCTTCGCAAATATTTCTTCAACAACACATTTCTCTTGCAGTAAAAATACAAAAAAAAATCTTCTTATAATAAGAGTAATGAAGAATTTTGTAAAATAAACAAGAGAAATGAAAGCTTTAGGATGAAATGTTTTCTGATATTAATATTCTTATATTACTCTTGAGAACATACGATTATTTTTGAGACTTCTTTTAAAGTCATTTTTTGCTTTTCCTTTTGAAGCTTGTTTAATTTTCTTTTTTTTTAAATCATGTTATTAAAACAAATATCGCAAATATCCCCGCATAAACTTGCGAATTATAAAAAAAAAATCTCTGCAAATTAATCATTTCTGTTATTTTTTATGACACATAGCTATTGTATACATAAGCCGCCATCTGTTGTTTATGCAAGTAGTGGAAATTTCAGTTATTTTTAAAAAAGAAAACGATTTATTTGCTAATGATAAATAACAGCTGAAAAAACAGTAAAAAATAACGAGTGAAATAGTTCAACTGAACTTATTTGCTTTTACAGATAGTTTTTCTAATTCATTTTCGAAATGATGTTCGTATTTACAACGATAGCCTTTTTTTATCATATTTTTGTGCTAACGAATACGATTCATAATGAAAAAAATAGCTACTGACAACTGTTTGATATTTATTTACCTGAAAAGAGAAAAAAAAATCTATTTTCGTTTCCTCTCATTAGCTGTTATTTCTAACAGTTGGACTTATTTTTACACTTCGTTAGAGCATACAACCCATTTAATAAAATCTCAGAAATGAAGAGAAAATATAAAACTTACAAATCAGGCAAATTTGATAGCTTTTTGAAATATAGTTTAAAAGCAGTCACATTCATTTAAACGTAATGGAACAATATATTAATAATGAATCAAAATTTAGGAAATTTATAAAAATATTCTCAAATTTAAAACTTTTATAAATAGAAAAAATAAATAGAAATAGAAAACTTTTTCGTAATAAAACGTGTTAAATGGATGTTTTCGAATTCGTCTTTCTCTATCAGAATATTTTGTTAAAATAATTTTTTCTTTCTTTTTCATATTCGAAAACTCATTACCTAAAAATAATACCGAGGTTCAAATTGGAATGTTTTAAATGTATTATAAAAAGAATACTTTACAAAGACAACATTTTAATACCTATTCGAAGGCTGTTTTTAACGGAGCGCATGATTTTTATGTGTGGTTAGAAGGACTATACGCCTGTCCCTGATTTCCAATTCTACAAATGGGAGAACGTTTCACCTTGATGTATTTAATCTACATCGTGTCTATGCACACGGCGAAATTTTGTTGTTGTCAGATCTTATATCCGTGGTCTGAGATCTGATATTATTTGACCTAATACACCAAAGAAAAAATTATAAAAATAATTTACTATGCGCAGTTCCATGTCCATCGTTAGTGTTGTTCTTGGATTTTATTAGTAGTTCATAAATATAACTTCTTTATAAGTTCTTCAGTAAACAAATCACTCCAATTTATTTTCATTTTCAAAAGAACGCAAAAAATATTAAAATTAATTTCTAATTCGCTTCCAATTTTAAAATTGAGACGAAGACATCAGCATATATTCTGAAAACAAAAACAATTTTCATTATGTATCGAAATATATCGCGTACAGCATCCTTTTTATTCAAGAAAATAAATTAAATGGCAATTTAATTTATTTTCTTGAAATGAAATAAATAATAATTTCAGTAAAAAGTAAAAATAATTTCGGACGAAATGAGTCAAGTGCATATGTTTTATTAAATACATATCATTCAAATGGTGAAGACATTTTCTAAACCTTTTCGACGTGATTATTTTTTAAATCAGAAAAAGTTATCTAAAAACTTTCTCTGTATTTGTATGAGAGTATGTACACATGAGTTTTGTATTTCATAAAATAGTGAAGAAAACTGATTATATATTTTGGACATCTTTTTGAAAACAGATCAAAGCAAAAAAATTGATAATGAACTACAATATCAATAACAGGATCTTATGCTAAATTTTATTTTACTAAGAATAATTTTTCAAGAATCATGTTTACAGACGTAGGAAAGTACAGACCATTGAACGGACATGGTTCAAAATCTTATATATATCTGCATTTTAAATACTAAAGATAAGTATTCCATTTTATCTATCAAACTTCTTTCGTTTTATAGTTGTCGCACCAACTTGATTTCAGACAGATCATCATGCATACTTCCTGCAAATGAATTTCTTTCGAAATTTGAAATATATCTACAAATTTAGTGTTAAGTCTACATCAAACTTCATCTGTGTAGCTTTTGAGTTAACGTGTTCACACACAGACGTAATTACAAAAATTAGTCTGTGGGATTCAGTGAGGTCTGAAAACCGGAGATTGGTCAAACTCTCAAGTTTGAATCCTTAGTATATTTCTTATACCAGAAAGCGAAAAAGTTTAAAAATTCTTCGTTGTTCGTTTATTTTGAAGAAAAAGAATTGCAATAGATCTTGCTCGAGAAACATGGTAGAAGTTTATTTGAATTTTAAAAAGGATACAACTTTCTTCGACTTTAAAAGGAAAAGAACAGTTATAGATTTTTCATATATAACGGAAAAACGAATTTATACTTCCTTTGACAATCAGTTGTGATTTATGATCGAGTTTCAAAATTTTTATCATCTTTTCCTTCTTATTTTTATCCTTTGCATTTGTGAAATATGATGCATTTGATATTCATTTCGTGTAGCAGAAAGAAACTGCTTAAATTTTGAATCTGAGAGATATGCTATGTGAAAACGAGCCATAAAAATTTGTCTGAGAAAAATTAGGTGTTGAAAGTGCATTTCTCATGAACTGTAAAAAATAAATTCATAAATATTTTGTCGCTTACCAAGATATATTAACAAATTCTACATGAAGAAGAAAAAAATGAATTTTATTCAATCAATAACGAATATATAACATAATTTTTTTTTTCACATTTGAAACATTTTATAGGTCTCGTGCTTAAACCAAATACGAAAATATTTCAAAACTATTCACTATTTGCTGCAAAAATTCATTTTACTCTATTTAACCATTTTTAAACATATACTTACAATGTGAGTTTTTATTTATTTATTTTCGAGAACAAACTTTAAAAACATTTAAAAGCATATGAAAAAACATTTTTTAAACTACATTTTCATTAAAAGTCTATTCAAAAGTGGAAATTTTATTTAAATTTTTTTTCTACTTTATAACTTTTAATGTACAATTTATTATTATAATTATTATAGAATCTTGAAATCATTTTTTCTCAAATTAATAACTAGAAAGAATTAAGAGTCTCATTTTTTAAATTAAAAAAATGATGCACGAATTCAAAAAACCAATTTATAAAATTTTAAAATAGACAGTTAATTAATAATTAAGGTATGAAAATATTAAAATTGTTTGTCATCAATAACACACCTTTTTATACAAAATTTCACTGCACTTCAGAAAATGAATGCAAAATTTTTGCTTTAAAAACATCAAACAAGTGGAAGTTAAGTAAAAAAAAATTAATATGTCGAATTTAAAGAGTCGAAATCATTTTATTAATAAATTTTTTTTCACCACAGGCAAGATATTTTTAAAATCTTCATCTCGTATTATAGTGGGGGGGGGGTTCAAATCAATCTCTTAATTTCACTTACCAGAGGAATTTTATTAAATATATTTAAATTAAAGCATTGTTTCTGAAATTAATAAGCTTTTTAATTAGAATTATCTGAATAAAGATGTAAAGTAAAATTTTCTTTTCACTGTTTAGTAACAAAAAAAAAAAAAAAAAACCTTCTTTCTCGTATAAAAAATCTCTTAATTTTCTCGAAAAGCAGACTTACTGTCTAAAAAGGAATATAATCTTTCCAATTTAGCGCTCAGATAATTAAAAACAAAATTTGATGTCCATATGCAGAAGTTTCCAGAAACGCAAGGGCAGTGTGATATCGATTCTCTGTGCTAAAATTTTACCTTTTCTTTCAATAAAGTCTCAGTGAATAATTACCTGTCTCGATTCATTCATACTAAACAGAGTAGCACGGAAGCCCCACTTGTAGCAACTGAATCATTAGGGTAATTTTTATTATTACCAACAGTGTAATTTTGGGCGAGTCACTCCCACGTGTTTCTGAAACGGATCAATGGAATGAACGTCACAATGCATTGTAATTTAGGTGCTCTCGGTACTTTCCGAGTATCGATTCTCAGCGTCATTCTTATTTGTCGAGACTCATTACGTTTCCGCTGGCGTTGAAGGGGAAATCGTATCGGTTTTGAATCAGGAATTCAATCTGGCATTCAATACAAAACTTGGGACTTCGTCTCAAGAAATAAAATTCCTAACGATTCGGTAGAAGAAAGGACGTGAAGCAGCACCAAGAAACGTTTCCTAACTGAAAAATTTTGCATAAGAACTTAAAGCAAAGTTATTGAAATTGAATTAGCATAAATCTGCTTAATGTATGTGCACTGACCATCTTAGGAAGTTTCCTTTAAAATATATTCAAGTCTAGAGTTAGAATTTATAATGTTAGAGTACAATTTATTGTTATTATGTTTCTCAAATTCAACATTTTTTTCCCCTTTCCTATATTTAAGTTAAAAGTGCAGTAATTTTTACTACACAGTTTTATTTATCTTGTTATATGCTTGCAAAATGAAATTTCGAAATCTATTTCTTATTCATTTATTGATGTGCTAGCCTTTTTAAAATTTTGTATGCTTATGTATTCTTAATTATTATACACTGTTTTAGTACATTCATAATTTAATTATTAATGAAACGATAAAATTAATTAAATATTTATTTAATATAATTGGAATTACTTGATAGAGAATTTGAGAAAAAAATTTATTTCAAGACTGTATAATATTTACAACAATTAATTATACATTTAAAATTAGAAAAGTTAAAAAAATAACTATGAGCAGCATTATTTTTAGTACACTTATAAAAATATGTTTTTAGAAACTGTTTTTATTTCAATTCTTCATAAAAACTTCTCAAGTTTGCTGGAAAAATAATTTTAAAAGCTAATTTTACATTAATGCGATGCAATAATACAAAAAAAAGTGACTAATAGCTGCGTAGATATGAAAATCATAAGCATAAATGATGTGCTTCGACAAAAGTGAATTGACTTAGAAAAACAAAACCAGATATGTACGTTTCTACCCAGAAAATCTGCCAGTTTTTGAGGAAAGAGACTATTTTATGAATTAGATTTTTTAAAAATTATGTATGGTAAATTTGTGCAAAAGTGTGAAGAGTTTATGCAAGTATCTCTGTCCAATATAAAATAAATAATAAAACCCTTTAAATGTTTAAACCATTACTTAACCTTTCTCCTTTAGGATAAATATAATAATTTAACCCCTAATAAAAGACAACTGGTTTTCAGTCATTTTTTTTTTTTTCAAAAAATATCCATATATGCTTTTGTTATTCATGTTAAATATAAGCAGCGAACGGAAAGAAATCTTCAAACATATTAAACAAGTGATTATTAAAAAAAGCATCCCTTCACTTTTCTTTGTCTATAGTTGTATTTGTGAATAATCCCCCTCGATGCCATGAATGAAAAGGAATTTTGGAATTTTAAAAATCATTTTTGTTTCCCACATTTCAAAGGTAATTATTCATATCCTTTGTCGTCTATGATTATATAATTCTTAGAGCTCTAATTTTAAACCAAAAATTATATTTGAAGTAAATGTATAAGAATTAGAATATTAAAAACCTGCAATAAATAACCTTTAAATTTATTAAACAAGACCTCCGAATCAACCTTTGATTTCAGTGCTATTATGATAAAAAAATAAAATGTTATCATTTGGAAACTCTATACATAGAAGAAGCAAAGTAATGAAAACGTGAAACAAAATTTCCAGCACAGCCGTATTCCTTTGTTAAAAATCGCTTTTGCATATGTTGCTATAGAAGTATTGAAGCAATCATTTGAAATTACAATTTTAAAACTGAATTTTTTATTTGTGAAAGATATATGTGACTCCTTTTATTAAAGTTAAATGTAATTAAATATGTAAATGTCCAGCGTTTTTTTTTTTTTTTTTTGCGGAAATCATAAAATCACTAGAATCCAAGTAAATATATTTCAAGTGATTCTGAATAATGATTAAATGCTCAGTTTTCGGTCTAATCTCTCACTACACATAATGAAGATGAATTCGTGAAAAACATGGCGGGATTTATCATTCACAACCTCAACATTATATTGTGGTATGTTTCTTATTAGTAATAGAAGTTTTTAAGAATTTATTTCCAGAATTTTTATTTAATGCATTTTTTTTTGTCTTTATTTTTTTATCATTCTTAATTTTTTCAGAAAAGATTTTTTTTAAAAAAATTATAATGCATTATCATTCAAGCGCAGGATTTTTTCAGCATTCTTAACGATTTTATTCCTTCCGACTAGGAGGTGCAATTTGACATTCCCAGAATTTTGTTTTTAATAATGAACAAATGCCATAATTCGCAATCATACTATACTTACATATTCCTAGAATGTCAACATGATCTTGATACAAATGAATAAAGAATAAATCATTTAAATTAATTTATCTGAATGAAACGAATAATTTTAGGCATGAAGTGCTTATAAATTGGTTTTTTTTCATCATTTATTTTTTGTAATGAATAATTAAACTGTAGGTCAACGACTGGTGATCGGGATGAAAAAATAAAATAAAAAAAACGTACTAAATCTCTTCATAACATTTTGAATATAACATCTGCTTGCCGTATAGCAGACGATCACAACATACATCGAACTGGCAGATGTTAAATTTGAGAATAGACTTTTACGAATTCATTTGAGAGAGTCGACAAATTCGTATTTGCTCTCAGACCAACGCTGAATATGTAATCATTATTCAAAATTGTTGTGTTCATTACAGTATTCTGCAGCATTATTTCAAGCTTCTATTATCTCCTACATAATTTTTATCTCTGTACTAGCATTTTTGTCATTTTTAAAATCAATATGATTAATTTAGTTACACATGTAAAATAATTCATCATTTTTTATTTGATACAAGAAAATATTCAAGAGAAAAAAAAATCAATTAAATAATAGCAGCTTTTTAATAGGTTTTGGTTAAAAATTTAATTCCATTTTTTTCGATATATTCGTTTCTTTTTATAGATGTGTGCAATTGATTTAAAATCGCAAAATATTTCTGATGTAAGTTTTTGAAAAGAAAAAAGAAAATGCGAATATTTAATACTATAAATGACGTATATAAGTTTATCATATAGTTTTAATTAAAAAAAAATGGTACATTATTGCATTACTTCAAGCCTAAATTTCCGTTTAAGACAGATAATTCGTTAAAATTGTCTATAATTTAGAAGATAATTTTTGTTGCATTGTTCTTTTTTTAGTTTTTTTTTACAATCTGGTTAAAATATATTTATCAACTATAGCTCAAAATTCTTTAAAAAAAATTTCTCTCAAATTTCATTATATTCATCCTACAAGATTTAACTGGAAAAAAAATTCATTATATTTATCTTATGGAATTTAATTCAAAGGAAATTTGTTATATTGATCTTAAAGGATTTAATTGCGAGAAAATTCTTCAATTTTCTCCTAGATATTTAAATGAGACTGTAATCATTCACTTTCTCGTAAAATAATTTTTAATTAGTCCTCAATAACGCTTTTATCACAAGTTCAATATACAATGCAATTTATAAAAAATTCCTTTGATTTATCTTATCCCTCTACTGTTCTTATCCTTATCAATTTGTCAACATACATTTATTATTTAGAAAAGTTACTTATTTATTTAACTTTTGATACTTAGGCAGTAAATTTCCACTAAAATGAATTTCTTCATTTCAATCATAAGCATCATCCGAAGTTAAAAAGGATTTTAGTGAAGGTTTTCGCTTGGAGATGAAATAAAATGCTTTAACGTGAGCCTCATACAATGGATCCCGAAACGGCAATAAGCGAGATGCATCAGTCCCATCATCGATTACAGTACGTGAGGAGATTTTTTCTGAGGAAGAGCGATGAATTTCGTTGGGTCTAATCCAATAAGAAAGCTCTCGACCAACAACAAAAACGGGGTGACATACGCCGAGAAATGCAGAAGTTATTTAGGAATTAACTTCTGCATTTCTCGGCATTGTTATCTTGTATGTCAAGCTGACGAATCATAATTTTATCTTTCAGTAGTTGTTTCTCTTGAGTGCACTAATAGGATGTCAGAATTAGTAGCAAATCTACTAACATAAATAGTTTTCATATAAAGATTCTAGGAAATCATTCCTGTCTTTAATGCTCTTATAAGAGATATTCTTTTTCATTTCGTGAAAGGAATGCAATTTGTGTCCGATTACTTTCAATATCTTTTGTAATTGTTCAAATAATTGCTTCTATTACCGCGCTGTTTGCGAATTCGAAGAATCATAACTTTATCGTCCAATAGTTATTTTTGTTGAATATACAGAATTAGTTTGTAAATAGTTTTCATATGGAGAATCTAGAAAATCTTTTTATATCCTTCCAATACAAAATCTTTTACTTTTCTAGAAGAAAATATAAATTGCTTTGTTATCTTTTAAATGTATTTATTTTTATTATTTCATCACTTACAACCATAAGAATAATAAATTTATAATACTATATTTAATTCTTTTGAACGATAAAAACACGATGGCATCATTAGTTAGCCATATTAAAAACAGTTTCATACAGATACTAATGTAAAGATTCAAAATCCCAGAAAATTGTTTTTCCTTTTTTATGTCCTACTATCATATATTTTTATTAGATTTAGTTCTGGTTCTTTAAAAGTCATATTAGAAAATAGCCATTTTAGAAATATATATATTTGTAAAAATTCAAGGGAATCATTATAATAATATAGTATTTTTTCTGTGTAGCAAAAAGCGAGGTGAGATACCAGTTACTACGTTTTTTGTACAGAAAATAGCTTCGACAACATGATGTAGAAGTCATAACAAAAAATGTACAAATATGGTGATTACAGAGTATAAAAGAGACCATTTCTGTCAAAAATTATATCACACTCTCATTAATGCAGTTCTATAATATAAAATATCATTGAAGATAAAGCTGTTGTAATGGACATGTGACACACTTAAAGAAAGATTTTCAAAAAAATGTGAGTATTGTTCATGGAATGATACTCCTGGATATCAGGCTAATAATCTACATCAAGGCGATGATTTTGGTAGCATAAGGATAATAGTTACTAAAATTATATTTAAAAAATTATTTTGTGGAATTTGCCTCCATATATGTCATTTTAAAGTGAGCATTATAAATTATATTTAATGACTGTGTATCTGGAATGTGTATCTGTGTTTATAACTGAATAATAAATGCAACTAGTATTGTACCAACATGATTTGCTTTTTCTTGTACAAAAACTTGGGAAAAAAGAACAGATCTTGCCCTTCATTTCGTTGTCATGAGGCATTTCGATGTGCACTTTCGAATGAAAAAGAATTTTTTTTTTGTCTTAGAATTTAAAAATTTTCTATTGGTTGTTTTGCTATTTTGGGTGAAATAAGCAATTCTGAATGTGTAGTTTTAGAGAATTTATAGGTTTCTCTCTTGAACAATTTCTTCGTTATATTCACAAATATAATTCTTTTACAAATATTCACCATATTTTGAATTAAAACATAACTCATTTAGAAATAAACAGAATATACATAAACATACAAATAGTCATCTGCACACTATAATAAAGCAACGAATTTCAAAAACGCATACATTTAAAACATATAATAATATCTTAAAAGTTCTTAATACTGTCTCTGGTCATTGGGTTTGCCATTTGAATAACTTCTGAAACTCTAATTCAGATCGAAAAAGTATTTGAAAATGCCTTTTCCTTCTTTCACTCTGGCAAATAACCCCTCAATAAAATTCTGCCGACAGACGATAGCTGGCTGAAGCCTTCAAATCGATCACCGTGGTAGTACTAAGAATAGAAGAAATGTCGGTAACATGACTGGACATTTGAAATTCCTTCATATAAATGCGAATCAGTCTGAATTCATTCAGACTGAATTATTGATTCTGTCTTTTTTTTAAATATTTTTTATTTATTTTCTGAGGAAACTGAAGACTTAAATTCATCTCTTTTAGTCTTTTCATTTCATTCTATTTCGTTTTATTGCTCTATCAAACTCTAATCTTACTCTTTATTGATATATCAATAAAACTTCTCACTTTACTTCATTTAATTTTCTCCAGAACGTATTTTATTCGGGAAAAAATAACAAGAAACTTCAGAATTTCATCTCAAGAACAGTTCTTTTGTATCTTGTTTAGTACGCTCGTGATGTTGTGACTCACCGGTGAGCCACGATGCCATTGCTTCAGTACCATGGTAGAATTCTTCAGATTATAAACATGTTATGAAAGAAATCTCGCCCCTCTCTATATATGGTTACATCATTATAATTTTTACGAACTATTTTTCTATGAAACTGTTCCCTTATGTATATTTACCAAGAGCTAAGTTTTAAACTACAATTTAGAGCGTTAAATTACCTGAAATATAACAAAATCAAAGTAATTAGAATATAAATGTAAAAAATTTAGCACAAAAATAATGAAAATTTTCAGCACAATAAACTTGTCACTACAAAAACAAATGCACATTGTATAACAACAGTAATGCTATTCAGTTAGGGTTGACTATTCTGCATTGCAATAATTCTTTTAATAATATTCAGATAAATATCCTTACTGTATTATTTTCAAATATTAATTTTACCTTTAAATGAATTTTCAGTTTTAAACCCCCATTAATTTCTAAACAAAGGCCACTATAGTTCATTACCTCCGAGATATTAGAATCCATAACCAAGGTTTCATTTTAAACATTGAGCTAAATATGTATTCTATGAGCATAGTAAAATACCTTACTTTAATGCAGGATATTAATATAATTAAGGATGTTTACAATAGCTTATCCTTTCGCATTATACTGGCGCCGCTACAGAATAATAGGTTACAAGCATACTTTGATCTTAAAAACATACGATACAATTTTTCATTCAAACAACATACACTTTTACTGAGATCACGGCTACAAATTTTGATCCTAAATCTTTTACAGGATTTTATCGCCAAATGCGATCAGCAAATCAATATAAGCATAATTGATTTTTCAATGGCAAAAGAGAGACCAAAAACTAAGATTTTTTTATAAAAATTTTTTTAAAAAGTACATCCATAAATAAAAAATGCTTCTTTTTTTTTTCAATTATTATTTTACAATTTACTGTTTACACTTGGCGACATGCATCGATTTCACTCAAATCCTGGTGTTTAATTCGTTGGCTGCCACGTGACTCACCCCTGATTCACGCTTACTATTTAATTAGTTCAAACTTATCATCGACTTAGATGATATTTCTCGTCTATAATTAAAAGATAGCAAAAAAGGGGGTCATCTAATAAGGTAGATGATCCAAATCTCAGTAGCAAATCATGGCGGCGAATTTGTCAAGATATCTACCAACTAAACAACAATCCTTAATATTAAAAAGAATATCTAAATTTAAATGAGAAGATATCAAAAAAAAAATTTAACTTAGCTTTGACGATAAAATTAAAAAAAAAAAAAAAAACACATCAATAGACAGAGCCATACGTATCACCCAGTATCCTCGCAAAGGATATCCTCAGCAGATTTTCCTCAGTATTTCCTAACTTGTATGGCCGCAGTCCATTCAGAAGCCAACCTCTCCAGGAGGTTGCAGGAAGATGAGTGATAATAACCAATCACTGATTGCGGTTAGATTCTCAGATATCAGGTGGGCAGTTGGAGGTAACGTCTAAGGGAAACCCGGATGAGAGCGCTCGCTTCTATAAGTTGAAAAAAGTGACAAAAATCGCCGTCATTCTATTTCTTGCTCTCTCGTTCCATCCCAAACTCGGGGGTCCGGGAAGTGGAAATTCCTATCGTCACATTTAACTGCAAGTGTCATCATGGTTTTCGAGAAGAAGAAATGTCTCCAGTTCATAAACAACATTTTTTTCCAGAAAACTCTCCTTTTTTAGAAAATTTAAATATTACGTTTTAAAATCAAAAGTATGACATGTCAAGATTAATCAAGCTGAAGGATTAAACAGTTAACCATTTTGACCTTTTCGGAAAATGCGTATCTAAATTGTGTCGCAAAAATTTAGCGATGCCGAGTATACTTGTCAAACACAGAGTATGTGTAATATGAAATTATGTTGTAATGAAATGACTTTTAATTTTTTATTTCAATAATCACATTTATTTATTTACTTAAACTAACATACATGTTTTGCATATGAAAGGAAAGAAACATAAAAAATTAATTTATTATTTTAATTTGCTTTTTGAAAATGGTATTGAATAAAGCATGGTACAAAAGGATCCTCATCCGGTTTTTATTATCAGGAGCACCACTTATTGAATAGTCTAAAACAATTTATGTTTGCCTAATTGCGTCTGGATGACTAATGCAGCACAGCAATACATTTAAGAAAAACAATTCATATAATATGCGGAGTTTTTTTTATAATAATTATTAATAATCTTTGATTTCTACCTGGCCTCAAAATATTTGAAGCATCTTGAAATTTAAGGATATGTTTGAGTTTTTACTAAAATTGTAATTCAAACTGCAAATTGCCACTACTTATTAATCCTGACGAATAAACTCGTGAAAACGCAAAATGTTGTACTTTTTCCAGGGCGAGTATACTCGTCAGAAACATTTAACTGGTTAAATAAAAACTGTTAAAAAATTTATCAAATTTATTAGCTTAAAACTTTCCTTCTAGCAACCCTGAGGGGAATCGTGAAAGAATGGCGATCCGGAACAATAAGTACCTACTTTCCAGGCGCATAAGACAAAAGGGGTGAAACTTAAAGGTCAGGAGATCAAATCAAAAGATTCAAGTTACTTACTCCCAACAAAGATACCCTGACATAACCGAAATATCACTTTTGTCAACCGGGGTCTAAAAATTTGAGGAGAGATGTTTCTTGCACATTTTTGCAAAAACCAGGTGCCACACAAAAAACGGGTCGATAACAGAAGTGCGAATTTTCTTAGTAACTGAATTCAGACGAAAAAACTTCTCGCTTCTCCAATAAATATAATATTTCCCATTAAATTTGAAATTTAGCAATATAAAAATGTAATAAAAACGCAACTTGATTTAAATTTCGACAGGGAAGTAATTGAATAAAAATAACAGAATAAGAAATTCATTTATGATTTTTGCCAAGGAAAAATTGATTGAGCAAAATAATGGAATGCATGCGAAATTTAATCAATCATTAATTTAAATCACCACATATTACGCTCTTTATTACTTACTTTTATCTAATTTGATTTGTTTTAGGAGTGTAGAATTTAAATTTATGCTTCACTCATATTTTGATGTGCTTGGGCTCTAAGATATTTTGCACTCATTTTCTTTAGAGGGCAATAATATTGATGATAATTAAAATAAAAAAATTCTGATTTCTACTTTTTAGTTCAATAATAACAGTGTGTTTTTAAAAAATTGTTTCTATTGATATTGTTACAATAGATATCACGGATTTTTTATTTTGCTAAAAAAATGTATGGAATTTGTTATGATTTTGAAATAAGCATATTATTAATACATATGGTAAAGATAAAAAAAAGAAAGGATATCAAATATAACGATAAATATAAAAGAAGGAAAGATTGCAGATGTTTGCGATGGGGGATAAAAAAAATGAAAAGATTTCATTTTTCAGAGAAGAAAGGAAAGTTAATCAGCATTTTTTTTTTATAAAGCCCAAGATCACTATTTTCTATTTAGCCGTTACTTCTCAACTACTTATTTTCATCCCAATTTTATCACTAAAATATCGGAGGAATAACTTATAAAGCTTATCTTGCCTTTATATAAAGCATTTATATTATTATTTCTATTATAAAGCCATTATAAACAAAAGTCGCTATGAGAATAATCGAATAATCAGAGCTGAAAATATTCAGCCATTACTTTATATTCAAGATTATGTACATTTTTTCGACACTAAAAATGATTGAAATACGAATCAAAAGAAAATCATTTTTGCTTCAACAAGTCATTTTAGTGAAATTGAAATAGCGTTTATTATTTCATTATTTGAGAAGAATTTAAAGCAAATGAGAAATATATAGATTCCGCTTATGCGACTTTTTGTCAAATTATGAATGGTATTAAGAAAATTTTAGAGCTATATAAGAAAAAACATTCTCGCTTTTTTATGTGCAAACTATAGTAGATAAAAATAAATTAATCCTCATAATACAAGAAGTAGATCTAATCTTCAAAACCAAATGAGAAATATATCATTCAATTTCTTCTAATTTTCACTGCAGTCAGTATAAAGACCGATTCTGCATTTCCCAGATAATTGTTTCTTTAAACTTAATAATAAATATATTATGAAAATAAATATGTTAAATAGACATATTATTACTTCATAGTATTTAATAAAATTAATTTTGTGTATTTAATAAGATTTACTTCCTCTACATTAGAAGCTTATGCTATGCATTAAATTATACTAAGCTCTTACTCTTTAGAAAATTATGTTTGCATATTCCAAAATTGTAATCAAAATTCTGTACTAGAACTTAGCAGATTCTGATGAAAAAATTCCAGATGCTTCCTCTTTTGATTGGTAAAAAACCATGTACGATAAACCGGATTCATCGTCATTTGTTTAAGATTAAGGACTCTCACTTTTCCCATCCAGTTATAATATGCAAATTACTTTTCATCCAATAATAAAAGCTCACGATTTGAAAGCTCTTATGATATTTTTTTTTTCTTGAATGCGTTGAAGTTCTTCAATGCTTTAATTAAGGATCTTAAAAGACTTTCTATGGAACTTGGTAATTTGACAAAACGAATTAACACTAAATTAATTAAAGATTTAATCTGCTCTTTCTATATAAAAAGACCAGTTATAATATGCGGATCTTTTTATATTAATAATAAATTTGCATAATACAAAAATCTTTATAAATGTCAGGTTTTTTGTATTATTTAACATAATGAAGTTCTTTAATAAGTAATTCCTAAAAGACTTTCTCTAAAACAGCAGTTCGAAGATTCTTGCTGCAAATGTGCATCCACAGAAATAAGGATAAATATTTTTATAAATTTTGTAAATTCTTGATTGTAGATTCTTTTTTTGACAATTCTGATTGTAAATTCTGACATTTTAGATAATATTCTCCCCAAAATGTCAGAACAATGTTCTTTCAGTTAAAATGCCTTTCATAAAAATTCGTTTTTTGCAATAATGCCAGAATTTCCAGAAAATGAAGTTTAAATTAAACTACTATTTTAGTATAAAAATGTTAATCAAGATATATTGACTTTATTTTAAATCCCACATATTGAATCTATCGTATCAAAATGTCGTATATTAAAAATCACGCGCAGCAAAACAGATCAAATTTTGATGTAATATCTGGAGCCACCAGTGAGTGATATACAGCATTTTATGAAACGTAGAGCAATCACATCAATTTGTGAGCACATGCATCTAACCTGCGTTTTCCATCAATAAAATATTTTAATAAATTTGACAAACGACATTTTGATATAATAGTGACATTATGTTTGGTAGAATTCTTTTTTAAAATTTATCCAACTTTAATGTGATACTATTGGAATTTCATAATTTTATTGAATTTTAAAATTATAATCTATTATAGCATTAAAACAAAAGTTATTAATTTCATTTTTTGGTATATGTAACATGGCGTTTTTCATATATATTAAAATATATTACATTTCATATATCTCTATATATATAAATATTCTATTATCTATATTACAGAATATTTTATAGAATACAACTCTATTCTATAAGATTTTATAATAGAATAATAATTTATAATATTAATAATATAATATTTTATTTTATAATATTTTATAGAATATTATATAGAAAATAAAAATATTATATTATCTATATTACATTATATTTTTTATCAGAATTTATAGAATCTATTTTCTCTTTCTAATTTTATCAATCTTGCCAAGAAAAATCTATCCTTTATTATGTTTAATTTTATGAAATTCAGGGACTAATATTTTTATTGGCTTTCGTCAAGGTAAAATGTAAATAATAAAGGAGGGGGTGGGGGTGGTATCCCTTATCTATTCTCATTCCATCATCAACGATTTCTGTCGGTCTAAATTCTAGTGTCAAATAAAAAATGGATTTGCTATCGATGTTTATACCAAAAGGACATGCATCACTGTAATAAAATTGAATTATTCTTCTACTTCAAGAATATTTTGCCACAAAAATATCTTCGAGATGACAAATAAGTTCTGAGTATAGCAATAGAAAATGACATCTCAAAGATACAAAGCAGAACAAAAATAGCTTGAAACGAAGTGGGAAAACCAATATGTATCAAAGCATACGTTTTTACCCGAAGTGTGCCAGAAGCAATGCTAGTTCTATGCCAAAAGCTAGCAGCAATCTTATTTTGTAGGTTACAACCAGCAAAAGAAACCAATATAGAATACTGAAGATATCCTCGCAAATCAATGCGGATATTTGCACAAATAAATCCTGCATTGATAAAGAAACGAGTTCGTAAATTTAAAACCAGCGGGAGTAGTCTAACCAAAACTTTATCGCATACTCTTATAAATTTGTTATGCCAGAAAATAGTTACTAAATGTTAACTTTTGATGGGGATTTTATTAAATCTATCGTTTGATACTTGGCGAGTTATTTGGCGATTAATCCCTGACATGCGTTAATAATATCTAAAAATCGAATTTGTGTTTTAGACATATTTTTCTCAACTTATTGAAGCAAAAATTTAGCACAAAACTGCACTTGTAGTCACAAATTCTCATACCAAACTTGATACATATAAGTCATCGCGTTTACTTATTTCTGAAAGTATAGACTAACAAACAGTCAACCGTATTTAGATTTGGCTCAAAATTTGGTAGTTGTCTATAATATAGATTTTAAATCTGTGTATCGAATTTTACATATCTATATCTCTTCGTGTTGATTTATATACGAACAGCCGGACAGACGGCCCTCCTTCTGTACGGATTTTACTCAAAATTTCACAGAAATCTGCAAATTCGGTGTGAAGTACGTATATTCAATTTCAACCGTCAAGATCGAATCATGTTTTAGTTATCTTTGTTACAGACTGACAGACAAACAGACGGATATTTTTCAAAAATGTGTTCGAATTTTTTGACGATTACTATACTTTCTCTATACTACGTATACGCGAAAGTAAAAAAGCGTTAAAAACTTGTCTATAACATATGATCTAAAGGGCTTTCTTAGATCTCACTGAAATTCCATTTCTCTTTGGTGTTTTTAAAATTTCTCCACAGTATGATCATTAATAGGACACTAATGCAAATTTTCTTCAAAAAAGATTTAGTGAAGATTTCACTTGTCATTATGGATGATAATGTAAACTCTCTTCAAAGAAGCTTTATTGAAGATTTTTCTTCAACATGATCGTTAATATGATCCTAATGTAAATTCACTCCAAAGAAGATCAAATGAAGCCTTCTTTGCAGTATGGTCCTTAATATGATCCTAATGTGATTTCGCTTCATACAGGATCAGATGAAAATTTCTCCTCATTTTCTTCCTAAATAAATGGAATTGGAATGCTGACCAAATAAATTATGTAGAAATAAAATTATAAAAGGTTACAAATGTTTCGACCCCAAACTCTATGCGTTTTCTCTCAGACCAGAAGTTAATAAAATTCTATTATTTAGAAAAAATTAATGTTATTTTCGTTTAAAGGCGCAAAATTAATGCCCTAATATAGCTCCGTCTGTGCCAAATTACAGTCATTCTGACGTTCAAACATATGCAAATCATGATCATCAGGCATTATTATTTGAATAGATTTCTGCTTTCCTACTATCTATTACTAAAAGCAGTTTTATTTGTTCAAACATCTAATCTGTTTGGATTTTTTTCTTTTTCACGAAAGAACGTATAAATATTTATTGAAATGAAGATTGCAAACAATTATTTCCTTATTTTAATTTTTCTATTATCAGTTATAGAATAGATGTTTTCCATAACAAATCGGGAATTTTCAATTTCCGTAAAATTTTCTGTGCAGGGTTTTATAAACTTACTTAAGGAAGCATAGCATTAGCATTTGTAAGAAAATAATGATATACAAATATGAAAATGTACATAGTTTGTCGAGAATTCTTGTAAAACCTAGTTTTTTTCAACCATACGAAATTTCAAAGCTATCCAAATATTACAAGATTAATCTATTGTCTAGATAAAATGTTTGCTCAAAAATTACACTTTACAGAATGGAAACATAAGAAATTTTTAATATTTACAGGAAATTACTTTTTTGCTATTTTTGCAAATTTTTATAACATTAAAAAGACAAGAAAGGACACAGTTTTCTTTTAATTAATATTTTTGATGTATTAGTGCCAGTTGGTTAAAGAAAATCTTAAAAGTGTAATAATACTACCATCTTTCCTGTCCTTTGTCTTTCATGATATTTAACTCCCTGCTATATTCTCTCAAAAATCTTCGGCTTTGATTTGAAAAAAAAAAAAAAAAGCGTTTAAACTCAAGAAATCTAGAAATACACCATTTTTGTATGCAATATATCTTTGAGCCATTAATTTAATGAATTAATGTGTATATAAATACTATTTTTTATTTAACAAAATTATCTTTACTATCTTGAAGCAAATTTTCAAAATTGTTTAAAATTTCTACTACAAATAAATTCCCTTTCTTTTTACTTCAGTTCATTTATATTAAAATCCCATTTTAAAGCAACATTAGAGCTATTTTGGGACAGACTTCGCAACTTTGAACCGCGGTTAGATAACGAGGGAGACACCTGAGCTGGCACCCCCTTTCCTAACTTCCACTCTACACCAGCGGGAAGAAGTTCGGCTCCGACAGATTTAGTGTGCACCAGACCTGCTTACACGATGGTTATTCGGTGAAATACGGTCTCGAACCTCCACCGGTGCCAAGACCTTACTACCAGGCCACCACGGCCCTCCCTTTCCTTTTAGAAAATTCATTTAAGAAAGATACTAAATTTTTATAGCACATTCTACAGAATATTTTTGAAGAACTAAAAACGCCGTCACAGAAACTGCGTATATTACATTTTCAAAGGGAGATTAAAGATAGTAAATAAAAATAAAAGCAACTGCACAGTAAAAAAAACTTAAATGTAGATGTACTTCTATGCCGCCATACAATTATACTGCCATACACTTTTCTAATATTAGAACTAAAGAAAAATAAAAAATTACTCCCAGCCATCTGGCCTTCAAATTCAGTAAAAAAGATATAATTTTTTCCTTTGAACTTCCGTATTAAAGACAAGGACATCCGTCCTTTTCATCTTTTAACTGACGTTTAATATGACGGGAATGATATGGATATGAGCTGTCAAAACTCGGAACTTGAATAAGTCAAAATGAAGAAGCAAGGGAATTAAGCCAAACTGTCACAGGAAATGTCTATTAGTTTGAATGAAATAAATTGATATTCTGAATGCTAAAACGAGCGAGAAAATAAAGGATAAAATATTGAGATAAAATTAATTTTATTGTCTCCGCGTTTAAAAAATATTTCAACACATCTCGCCAAACGCTGAACATTTAATATGGGACGTCATAAATTTTATAAAAAAAAAGTGCCATTCTGCATGAGAAAAATATTATTTCTAAACCCCTTATCCTTTAGAGATATTTTTCCAGGTCCCTTGATTTGAAAAATAAGTAAGAAAATTAAACATTAACTAATAAAAACCAAAAATCAAATATATTTTTAAAAAGTTATTTAGCATAAATTTTAATGCAACTTTTTATTTCAAGGAGATTTTTTTCAATTATTTTTTAACCTTGTTGAATCTGAAAGGGAAGAAGGCTCTTGAGAATTCATATGCGATCCCAATCGGGATCACGACTCTATAATTTGAGTCTTGTTATAATGAATGTAAATGTTATTTACTGATATGTACAACTTACTTCTTGAAGAATCCGGAGGGGAAGACCATATGAGAGTTTATTTTTGATCCCACTTGGGGTCGTGACTGGGAAATTAAGAAGCCTTGGTGCAATAAATCTAAACAAAGTAACCATCATTTATATGTACACTTACTGACATCTTAAAGAATCTGGAAGAAGAAGGGTATGCGAGAGTTTACGCGTGACACTATTTGGGGTCGACACTTATAATGCCAGAATTTACATTTACATCCCGTTTTGAAGTAGCATTAAGGTTATTTTGGACGGACCTCGCAATTTTTAACCATTATCACATGAAGTAAACGACAACTGATATGGTACACTCACTCCAAATTTTCCCACTACACCAGCATGAGGACATCTGATTCCAACGGATTTAGCCTGTACCAGATTCACTTGCACAGCTGTTCATCGGTGGAATCAGGAGGGAGGCAAGGAGGCCTGATGGAAAAGTTTCAGCTTCGGAACCGGAGGGTTTCAGGTTCGACACCCGATTCCACGGAAGAACCACCGTGTAAGTGGGTCTGGTGCACGATAAATTCGTCGGGGCCACGTGTCCTACCGCTGGTGTGGTGGGCAAGAATTGGAGAAGGGGATGCCAGCTTCGGTTCAAAACTACGGGGTCTGTCCCAAAATAACACTAGTGATGCTTTGAAAAACGGGACGCTAATGGAACTGATCTTGTTGGAATCGGGTTTCGAATCTAAAGCCTTCTGGCCCCGATGCCTAAACCAAACCACTGTGGCTGAAGAAATGGGAGTGATGAAAGGAAACAGAGTAATTATTCTTTATTGGCATTCCACATTATTACTATAATGATATAAGAAATAAAAATGTAATTTATAACAAATATAAACAGAGCAATCATTATTTATTTACCTCCTTCATCTTTCACTCAATTTCACATTCATAAAAATTTCATTTTTTACTTTCCTAACTGTAATCCATTTTTCTATGAGAAAGTTTGAAGCGCGTGGTATTTTCAAGAAAGAACTTCAAAAGTGGGAGCATCTTTCTTAAATTCAGAATGAAAAGCAACGCTCGGGGGAGAATGTTATTGATTATTAAATTTCTCAAAAGTTCTTCAGCTGGCTCTGATCCAAAGCGTGCCGTTACCACCATTTGTACTGTTATCTAAATGTTTGACTCTTCAGATTCTTTTTTGTCCGCCCCGAGCGCTTTTTCAGTATTGAGATTTATGGAGACACTACTTGTTGTTCTTCTCGCCTGGAGATCTTTCAGAGCAGAAAATAATAGGTGGCTTGACAAATATCATTTTCTACAATGACATTTTTGGATCATGTCATAATGCTTGCTTTCTATGCTTTGAGACATGTATTTGGCAAAGGTGTTTTTTATGTTTTTAAGGCAGATGTTAATTTTTATTTATAAAGCAGAGCAGCTGTCACTGCTGGTTTATAACAATACGGATCAACAAATATTGAAATCGATTCTTTTTCTTTCTTTCTGCTGTTCTTTATACTGGATGCTGAATGACAAAATTGCTCGAGGTGATTGTGTAAGCTTTGGCCTCCTTTGTTTTCAATACAAATATTTTGATTTTAAATACATCATTGTATTCTAGATTCTTTGTCATGAATGTTAATAAAATCCTTTTTAAGCTAGTATTTTTCTTTTCAAAGTTTCCGACAAAGGATTTTCTTTTCGTTATGAAAATAAAACTGTTTGCATTAGCCAAGTAAGTTTAGGTGTTTGACTTTTAATATTTCTTTGAAATTGTAAGCTATTTCGGAGGGTTTTTTCCCCTTTTGACTACATTAAATGTCTTAGATTGAGTAATCTTAACAGATACTTGCAAATATAGCATATTATATGCCATAAGCGAAGAAAAAAAATAAAACTTCGACAAATCTCTTGATAGAAAGATTATAATTACGTTTTCAACATGTTTAGCTTTTTTGTAGTTGGATAATTTTTCGCATTCGGTATCTCTCTCTGCCATTAAGAATATAAAATAATAAACTGATTTTCAGACAATATTCCATTCGTGTTACAATGTTTACTTTCCTCGTATAGATAGAAAACGTATTGTTATTATTTCGTATACAAAGAAACGTATTGTTATTATTTCGTATACAAAGAAACGTATTGTTATTATTTCGTATACAAAGAAATGTATTGTTATTATCAAAAAATTGCATTGAAAGAGCTTGATAAGTTTATGTATCGGATCTCCCCAAGTTGAAAAAACTTATTGGAACTATGTCTGTTTATCTATCTGTCCTGTGAATGTGAACAAGATAACTCAAAAACGACACCGACCAGAGGTATGAAACCCTAATACCAAGACTGTGGGTTTGCATTAAATTTTGTATCAAATCGATCTAAAAGAAAATTATTAACCTTAGTATGGGAGAGCGGAAAAACTCAAAAGTGCAACAAGCAAGAAAAATGAAGTATGGCTAATGGTTTTTTTTAATAGTTCAATAATGGATCTTCGTCAAATTTTGTATCGAATGCATCAACTGTTTCATTTTTCTTAAACTGTCAATTCGCCTTTCTGTGAAAGTAGTAAAAAATCGAATTTATCTAAAAAAGCAAACAATATAAGTACTTCTCTGATCAAAAAATACCCGGAATGGAGGCATAAAACGAAAGGTATCCATTTATTGCTTCTCCATTAACCATTTCAAGAGTATTTTGAAAATGTTTTTATGGCTATGCTTATTCAATGAAAAATATTCCTTTCCTTTCTCTACTACTAAATTGGCTTTGCCACTTAAACTTCCCTAACTTCTTCTAAAATTTAAATTGCACCTAAAGAACTACTTTATTTTACACCACAAGCGCAAATACGATCCTTTTTTCTTCCCTTTCTGACACACCAATGGTTACTTTAATTCTGTTTTTTCCTCTGCTACTAGCAACTTCAAATTGAGTAGAAGTACTTAGGCTCTAAACCTCTTGACATATATAATTTAAGCAATCCTTTATTGGTCATAAAGGAAGTCATAGTGATTTAATCAAGCTTAAAGCTAAGCTTGAGTCGATCGCTCAAACAAAGACAATCGTTCTTATACTTCATCATTTGTGAATAAAACTTGCAGTACTAATACAACAAATATTAATAATTTTTTGCGAAAATTAAATATTGGTGGTAATTAAAAATCACTAGCTTAAATGATATTCTAATCTAAGTTAAAAGCAGATAATAAAAGGGTTTCGTATATTATAAAATTTTATACAACAGTAGTTTTTACATTAAAAATATTATGCATGAAAGAAATTTATATCCGAGAAATGCCAGATTAATAGCTAATGTGCAGTAAAGAACCACAAGGAATTCCATAATAATAATAAAGGGTGTCCCAAAATTAACGCAAGATTTGAATTAGCCACCATTCGTGGAGTAAAGTGTTAGCAATTCTAATTAAAAAACCATTTGACAGCTGATAGTTTTGGGTTAGTAAAAATGGAGCGTTACACGATAGAAAAACATGTTTTCATTGTTGAACAACATTTCAAAAATAATGAATGTCTGGCGACCACATTTCGAAAATTTGAGAAGTGGCCCCCTAGATCGTGTGATTTAACACCACTGGATTTCTTTTTATGAAGTTATTTGAAGTCAAACACCTATAACAATAAACCCACAAGCACGCGTGCATTGAAAGAGGAAATTCAACGCGATATCAACGAAATTCAGCCACATTTATGCAAAATGGTAATGGAAAATTTCTGCAAAAGAGTGTTATGAGGCAGCAAAGCCGTGGAGGCCATTTGCTTTATATGTTATTCCATACATACCCCTACCTATAAAAATATAACAATTTAGAGAAAAAAAAACTATGCTTTTTTATTTAATTCAGATCTTGCGTTCTATAGAATAACGCTCCATTTTTGCTAACCCTAAACTATCAGCTGTCAAATGGTTTATTAATAGGATTTCCAACACTTTACTGCACGAATGGTGACAAATTCATATCTTGCGCTAAATTTGGGACATCCTTTATTTATTATATATAGAACATTTTTAGAATTTATATGTCATTATTCATATGTTTCATTATGAATGTCATCATAGCTTCATATGTTTTAAGAATAAAAAAACCTCAATGAGTAGTTTAGAAACTATATTCAATCTAATTTCTAAAATCTTTTTATATGACAAATTACCAACAAATGTATCAAATTTTTAATCAGAAGGACATATTTTGTACTTTATTGTTCCGCAGTCTTAATTCCCTTTTTTTAAAAATTAAAGATTTGTATTTGAACACAGAAATGTTTAATAAGTAAAATTTATATGGAATATAAATTTATTAAATAATAATAGATACAATTTGAAAAATATGAATTTTTGCATGAGTAAGCTCCTTAGTAAATTTATCGGTTTTTAATTTAATTGAAGCTTGAAATATTTTAGAAGAAAAATTTTTATTTTCTGATCATAAATATGAGATTTTATTCCTCACATCTACTTTCGAGATTCCAAGCCTTTTTTTTTTTTTTTTCTTTTTTTTTTTTTTTCTATTTCTTTTAAGGAAAAAAAAAATCCTTGAAATCTACACAGAACTCATGAAATGGATTTCAAGAAGTCATATCATTTTAAATAGAAATCTCATTTTATTTTTAAGATAAAATAATAATCTGATCAACGCTTAAAAAATTTAAAATATTTTACATCAAACTAAGTAGATGGCTTTTTTAAATAAAGATCACTCATTGTCCTGTAATATTTGTAAATTTGACAAATCCAAGTGAAATGACGTGCATGGTTTTTTTTTTTTTTTTTTTTTTTTTTTTGCATATGAAAATAATATTAAAAATGAATTAGTAAGAAAAGGAAAAAAAATGAGAAATAATCTTTTTTAAGTTACGAAAGCTGTTTACCCAGAAAAAGTGAGGAGAGTTTGTTTACCATTTCTGTTTATAACACAAATAATAAAGAAAAATATATACTTTCCTATGCAACATGAAAATATTTATGGTGTTTTGCTCCCAGCGAATAGCTCATTGTGGTTTTACTATTATTATTATCTCTTAATTGCAAAGCTTTAGAACTATATCTACGATACAAAAGCTTTATTTAAGATATTTATTAAGAAGGAGAGATCTTAGCCGCATATTACGTTCAATTTTATTACTTCTGGTTCCACTGTTTTTAATAAGGAGCAGTTAGCTCATTTGATTTGTTTATTAGCATATTTAGAAATAAAATGGCTCGAAACTATGAAAAAAAAAACCACTATGATGGAATATTCAAAACAAGCGTTTGAAGAGGATGTTGATCAAATTAAGGCAAAATGCGTAAATACCCACAGAGCTATAAAAAACGCAATATACCATAAAACACAAAAATGGGCCATTTGAAGGAAAATGAAGGATAAAATCACAATCATAGGGAAGAAGCACGGCTGTTCCGAGATGAAAAACGGTTTATTGAGGGTCTCTTAAAAATAGAGAAGAAAGGATTTGTATTGCCCTGGAAAGAGGTGCTAGAGCTGATTGGAAATTCGTGAAGAAAGAGCTTTGTTAAAAAAGAGAAAGAGAGGAAAATTGATAGTTGAAATAAAAAATGTATTTTGAAGCTGAGAAATGTTTTTTTGTGGGAGATTGTTTAGTAATAGTGTTCTTGTTTCTTAGCATATGAAATAATATTGGATCGTTTTTTACTTCCATTCACGATCTTTTCGGGAAACCTTTTGTTGCGTCAACTATCGAAATAAATACAAACAAGGAAATCCTGCGTCAAAAATAATACCATGATGATCGTAAATGCATTTCATCCTCACATTGTTACGTATTTTCAACAGATTAAAATGCATAGGTTTAGAGTCCAGTTTTAGAAAAATGTCTTTATATCACCATGGTTTACTTTACATTGTTTTATTAAATAACTTGTTTCACAGCATCTTTCACAAAAAGCGAAGATTGAGTGTCAAAATTCACACTCCATAATTAAAATCCTATGCAATCTATATAAGATGATCCTCGAAAATAGGTTGCATTAAAGGTAGAGAGATAAAATAAAATGAAGCTGAATTTGAAATGGAATGAGTGGCCGAATTGGATTTGCAGTGGAGAGTGTGCTGATATAGTAGTCACTGTCAAGACTGCTTGTATATTCGGGAATATTGAAGACCTACAATCCTCGTCTGCGGGAACCTAATGATTCACATGTCTACCAGGAAAGGCTCTTCATCAATGCTCGGGCTAACAAGGTACACAATTATTTAGTGGAACAGCATATACTACTAAATCGGTAGATCGATCGGACATCGACTAATAACAGATAACATGCTTACTTTAAGTATATAAATTGAATTTCATCAAACTGCAGGCTCTTTTAGGATGCATACTCCACATCGAGGATGGCGATTTATTATATGTCCTTTAACATCTGAATATACCATTTGCGCACATCATTCCGTTATAAAATGTTCTTATTGCGTTTTCAATACCGTTATTACCAACAATTATTAAATGGACATCTTATTTTAGATACCTTAAATAGATAGAATTATCTTGTAGAAAAACTAGTCGGCATCACTGCAGGCTCTTTTAGGATGCATACTCTTTGAGTTCCGCATAGAGGATGGCGATTTATTATATGCCCTTTAACATCTGAATATACCATTTCCGCACATCATTCCGTTATAAAATGTTCTTATTGCGTTATCAATACCGTTATTACCAACAATTATTAAATGGACATCTTATTTTAGATACCTTAAATAGATAGAATTATCTTGTAGAAAAACTAGTCGGCATCACTGCGGGCTCTTTTAGGATGCATACTCTTTGAGTTCCGCATAGAGGATGGTGATTTATTATATGTCCTTTAACATCTGAATATACCATTTGCGCACATCATTCCGTTATAAAATGTTCTTATTGCGTTTTCAATACCGATATTACCAACAATTATTAAATGGACATCTTATTTTAGATACCTTAAATAGATAGAATTATCTTGTAGAAAAACTAGTCGGCATCACTGCAGGCTCTTTTAGGATGCATACTCTTTGAGTTCCGCATAGAGGATGGCGATTTATTATATGTCCTTTAACATCTGACTATACCATTTCCGCACATCATTCCGTTATAAAATGTTCTTATTGCGTTATCAATACCGTTATTACCAACAATTATTAAATGGACATCTTATTTTAGATACCTTAAATAGATAGAATAGATAGAATCTTGTAGAATTAAATAGATAGAATCTTGTAGAATTAAATAGATAGAATCTTGTAGAATTAAATAGATAGAATCTTGTAGAAAAACTAGTCGGCATCACTGCAAGCTCTTTTAGGATGCATACTCTTTGAGTTCCGCATAGAGGATGGCGATTTATTATATGTCCTTTAACATCTGACTATACCATTTCCGCACATCATTCCGTTATAAAATGTTCTTATTGCGTTTTCAATACCGATATTACCAACAATTATTAAATAGATATCTTATTTTAGATACCTTAAATAGATAGAATCATCCTGTAGAAAAATTAGTCGACATCAAATGACTATAACTAATAATTTAACTAGCGAGATAATTTAACTAAGTTACGAATGGGATAAATTTTTTGAAATTAAAAAAAAGCGAAGTTATTCTAAATTTTTCCGTTTGTTTTTTTTAATTTGTGTGTGTGTTGTTATTTGTTTAAGTTTACCAATTCAACTAAATCATTAAAAAGGAACTCTAAAAGTTGTCTGGTCGTTTCTAAGCCTTCATTATGATTTAAAAGTCACAAAAGGAAATCTTACTAGAAAAATCAAATACAAAAATCAAGCCCGAAATTCCTTTTAGAATTCTTTTTTTTTCTTTCGCTCCAATTTGCATATATATAAAAAAAGCCGTCTGATATTCTTATTGATGCTTGTAAAGTGGCAATGTTAGAATATGGGTTCTGCATTCTAATGCTTAGGATCTGGGATTTTATTTGTTCAAAACTTTTGCTATTCCACTCAGTAATTTTTTTTTCTTATTCAAATGCATGAAATGAATCTTAACTGAGATGTCTACATTTCCCTTGAACCGATTTCCTTAAACTGCTTGCTGACAACCGACAGCAAAGCGTGATTTTGTACTAAACTGCTTAGTAAGAATTAAATTTATTAGTACAAAATCAACACTCATGAATTGTAAAAAAGAGTTTTCTAAATAGCTGAAATAAAGAATGGCAAAACAGTTGTTTCAAAATTTCTATTCCATCACTTCAACATAATTGCAAAACGGATTTAAAATCTTTTTCAAAATGTGCGACAGAATCATAAACAGACAACAACAAAGGCTCTATTGAATGCAAGCGCCTGAAAGCTTAAAAGGGGCCGCCGTGGCTTGGTGGTAAGGTCTAGGCTTCAGAACCGGAGAGTTTCAGCTTTGAGATCGATACCATCGCAAAATCGTTAATTCGTCGGGGGCGATAACGTTAATCGGTGCACGTTAAATCCGTCTGGACCAACCATCCTCCCGCTGGAGTGGTGCGGAAGTTTAGAGATGAGTGTCAGCTCTCATCAATTCAGATGTCGTCCTCGATACCTGACTGTGTTTAAAATTACTAGGTCAGTCCCAAAATAGCCCTAGGGTTGCTTTAAACTGGGATATTAATATAAATGAACTCCCTGAAAGCTTGGAACACTTTGAAACATGAGTCCACAAGAAAGACACTGAGATTCTTGTCAGTCTCCAATGCCTCGGGATTTTTCTTTTCATTTTGTGGTATTTTCAGAATAATCTAATTTTGTGCTTTCGTGTATTCGAATTGATTCATATTGAAATGAAGTTTTTGTTTTTAATTTCGGAACATCACCCCCATGGTTTTTTTTTTTTTTTTCAAATTTACTTGCAGATCAATGTAGTCCAAATTTACCAACAGTGGCCGACTGATTCCCAAGACTACAACTTTGGCAAATTATAGATTAGAGCATTTGGATTATTATATTAAAAAATTGTAATTATTTTATCATTTTGTTAAAATTACTCTTAAATTTAAATTTTTATACGCGAGTTACTAAATCCATTTTTCTTTGTGACGGCCTCTGAAGCTATATCTTATACTATTTCAACTAATCATAGCATTTCGTGCTTAAAAACTGCTTATAAAGAGATCTAATCTAAATCAGTAAAAATATCTGGCTTTGGACATTGAGATGGGGATGCAGCCGCCCCAAAACTTGTATTACCTAAAAATCTTTATAAGATTTAATTCTGCCTTTACCCGACATAAATCTGTATGAATTTGTCGCTTTCCATAAAGTTCTATAATCTATCTATCTATCTATCTATCTATATAACACCAACGTACATGGTACAAAATCACTATTATTACATATTGTCGAATGGCAACAATCAAGTGTCATCAAATCAAACATTTAAACTACTTCATTGAACATTTCTCCAGCTGCACTTAATTCAATACTTCGCCAGTTAGTGAAGTTAAGTGCAAAATATTATTAGATATGCATTTGATAGTGATGACTAAAAACTGAGAAAAGAGAAGAGCAAAAGAAATCAGGAAATACACATCCAAATTTTATCTCGCTCAAAAATCAGGTAGGTAATCGCTATGAATTACCAATGGAAATTGATGGTCATATCTTCCAAAACTATTATTTCACAAAAATGAATTTTACATTATCTTAAAACACACAAAAATTATCTTTTTAATGACATTAATTTCATTTATCTACAAATTTTTCTTTTTTTTTTTTTAAATGTAACACACAATTTGTAATTGTTTATCCTTTGTACGCATGGATCCCCTCGGGCACCAATCAAAATGATATATGATTTTGACGTTTTATATAATTTTGATTGCTAAAAACATTTGCAACGTGGAATAAGGTGCAAAGTTTTCGTAAAAATTCATCTTAAAACACTTATTAATTTTTCGGAGCAATGAATAAGTCTTTTTATTAAATGAATAATTTTGCATCGAATTATTTTTCCGAGTGTAAAGGGCTAATTTTTAATACTATGAAATTCAAACTCATCCATCAAAACATTTAATTTTGTTGATTTACCGATATAAAAATTAAGATTAAAAAATGCTTTCTTCGGGCATTAAGTGAGAAATAAGATTATCTATTTTGCTTTTATTTCGAAGCATACATATATTTAAACCCTTGCACTCGAATGATGACTCGCACTCAGCATTCAAGACAGTACATCATTTTGACTTATTTGTTTATTTTTTAATTTTAATTGTTAAAAATACCTACAAAATGGTAAAAAGACGTGAAAAATAATTCGGGAAAATATAAATTAAAACAATTATATATATATATATTTATTTTTCGGAGCAATGAACAAGTCCTTGTCTTAAGTGAATAAATGTACATCGAATTACTTTTACGGGTGTAAAGGGTTAATTTGCCTCTACTTTTATTTGTTATGATTCATTTAATAAAATTGTTTTTCGATCTTGCCAAATAACAATGTGAAATTTTAGAGAATATATACATTCTACATTAATATTTAACAGTCTAAAAAATCAATAATTTGGGCAAATAGGCTGGTCGCAAAAAGCGGCTAGTAATATTGATATCTCCCAGTTTCGGAATAATCTTCACAGAAATCTAGTAGCGGCTCCCATTAAATATTACATCGAAGGAATGTAATAAGTTTTCACTTCACTTACTGCAAACCTGAAACGAAATGCACCGCCTCGGAGATTAGGAGAATTATGGTGCATATTTTCATACGCCCAAGTTAGGTTGGTTCATTTTCCGCTCTCCGCTTCCGTTTTGAATGTCCAGATTCACTACGAGGATTATATGCCTCTCTAGAATATATATTTGGCTTTTTAGATGCCATGCAATATTTAAACTGTGGTTCAGGTTTCGCATTAAGAATGTGGCCCATTCTGGGCCAGCCGAGCATCAGAATTATGGTAATTATAACCAACAGATAATTATCGCCGGATGAATTGTTGTCTAGCTCGAAAAAGCGCAATGACTTGTGGATGGATTTCGAAAGAAAGTCGCATTACAAAAAACAAAAGAAAACAAAAAGTAATAAATAAGATAAAACGAATTGTAATTATTCTTTAGCTGGATAATTTAATTTCAACGTATGATAATTATGTACTTCAGATAACTTTTTCTATACACAGATTATCGTAATGATTTATCTTTTAAGTGTCTTCAAAAATAAGGAGATTAAAAATTCAAACATCCTATTAATGATGTTAAATTTACTAACGTGTTTGCTTGTTAAAAACCTGTTAAGTAAATTCTTTTGTAAATCATCAAATATTTATTTTGGCTAATTAAATTCAATCATTTTACAAAAAGAATAATTTTTAATTGAACAACAAGTCACCAAATTTTTACAAAATGCTGACAAAAATCATACCTTACTACGAATATGTCTCATATCGGTTTTCTAAATATAGTCACAAAATTTTTATTCTACTAATGGAAGGAAATAAGTCCTTTAGTTTACATTAATTCATATTTGATATAGCGAAATTTTATATAAAATAAACTACTCGATTTCAATACATGAATGAACATAGAATCAATCAAGACAATGTACATAACAGAGTAATATTGATTATCAATCCAATCACTTAATCCTGTGTTTGAAACTGCGTATCCATAGTTATTGGATCAATATTTCATGTTTTTCTCGTCAATTTTTAGTCATCGATCACGCTTGTTATCTGACATGACAAGACAGAAAATATTGCTTATAGAAACCATTAAGTCTACACGTGGAAGTCATTTTGAAGATTCTGAAAAAGGTTTAAGATCAAAGCTTTAAAAGAAATAATAACGAGTTATGAATGGACGTTTGAGTGGCGAACGCACCAATTATTTTTGAATGACACAAACGAGCTGCCTGATGTTAATAATTGATGGAAAAATCATTAAATATAATTGGCTGGATACAACTGGTGTATTAATGGATTGTGATTCTTGAAGGGAAGAAGGTCTAGACTTCTTTTAATTTTATGTTTGTCAGTAGAGAGTTTTAAAATCCATTTTCACTTATTTCGAGATGTGTTAGAGCTTTGGAGCGTTATATGCTTGTGCGTTTTCGATTGCAATTGATTATTTTCATAGCTGGTAATCAGTGAGACTGATTAAATTTTGATTCGACGCGAGTGGCGACATCTGGTAGGAATTTGAAAAAAAAGTTTTGAAATCATGGATTATTTATCATTACGAATTATAAATTATATATTAAAAAATAGAAAATAATTATGTATTTTTCAAAGCAGTTTTTATAAAATTTATTTTATTTTATCTTATCTGTTTACTTTACACCATATTTGCGTTTTAATGTAACGGTTTTTTTCCCGCTTGATAGACGTGCAAACCTATGAATATTTTGTAAATCCTTAACTATCCTATTTATCTTATCTTAAACCGATGAATAAAGCCCACACCTTATTTAGGTAAAGCGAACGATGTTAAAATATCGATTTCTGGTGAAAATATTGAATGTTTTTTTTAATTCAATATTCTTTCTATGTTCATTATATGGGAAAAGGGATTCATTTTTATAATTGCATTATTTTACTTTTAATGTTATCTTACATCTTTAAATGTTATTTTCTCAAATTCTGAATTTAGTAAGAATCTTGCGAACAATCTAGTGAATCTTAATGGACATGTTTTGTACAAGTTTGATATAAAAATTTCTCTGAAAAATATTGATATAAAAATAGGTTTTGCAGTTCTTGAACTACAGAATATGCAATCTGGTTATAAAAAAACTTTGCAGTTGTTTTAGTATTTTATAATGTAAAAAAATTAATTTTACATGATTCGTCATTCCTATCGCAGTATTTAAAGGCTGGAAAGAAATAAACTTACTTCTTAGCTCGTAAACTAAGTAATGTATTTCTTAATTATCACCAAAATTTTATACAAATCATGTGATAAATTTGTAAATTGAAAGTTTTGATTTATACCTATTTTAGCAATAAAAATCCTTTAATTTTCTAAATTTTCGAAACACCTGTTGCTTTTAATTGCTATACTTTCGTTTTATCTATTTTATTTATCTGTTTAATTGATATATTAAAGTTTTATTTCAATCTATTTTACGCAAAAATTTTAAAAAATAGAAATATGTTATCGGATTTTTCCAAAACTTCATTACATACCTTCACAAATAGTTATATACTCTAAAAGAAGTTTTCAGGTCAATAAAATCTATTTTATATAAATAAATCTTTAAAATCGTGGCCGTTGTTTGATTGTATTTCACATTGAGATCTCCTTTTTTAAGATCTCTCTGAGTCTACCAAACCATTTTTGAAAGTATGTCTTCTTACCTGTCAGTCAGTAAAAAAAGATTACTCAAAAACAGAACGAGCTAGATGAATGAAATTTGGCATGTGGTCTTGTCAAACTCATAGATTTCTTTAAAATGTCGAACTAAATTTATCAAAGAGCCTGTTTGTCTATCTATGCACAGATAAGTTATAAGAATGAATAGGTTTTATTATCAGAATTATAGATGTTTACTTAATTTTGAAGTTTACTTTTTTTGTTTAACTTTTAACGGGTTAGTTATCTATTGGCCTGTAATTTCAAGTGTATATGACTGCAAGAACTCAGTGCTCAATATAAATGAAATCAGATACGTGTTTTTAATATTGACATTGAAATGGAATTTCAGACTCAATAAATCAAAGATAAAAGGTTCAAACCGCGCGTTCGATTCTCTTTAATATACCATAAAGCTAAACACCAAACGTGCCATATTATTAAAGTATATGAGATGGATTAAAGACAACACCTCCGCTTCTTTAATTTGTAGCATGATGGAGGGAAAAAAATTTTAGTTTTTGTAAATAAGAAGGTTTATTTTTTTAAAACTCACTTCGATGTAAAACTGTGACACTAGTTATGTGTTACTTAATTTAGGACCTTTTTCATTAATTTCGTGTCAAAGCAAATCTAAATGTAGCAAGATGCTGACTAGTTTGCGACTGACCTTCGACCTCAAACAGACGAGCTCATTTTCAGAGAGGGAGGAATCTAAGAAACTTATAGCGGACCGTGGATAAATAATAAATGCATATTGAATTCGACACATATTCTTTTCTCTGCCTCACGTTACAGAGCGTTGTTGACGAATTTGGAATTATTGAGGGAACGAAACGTAAACAGTTCTAACAAGCTGATTCCCAGCCATCACCTAACAAGAAAATGGACTCGTCTATGTCGGCAATTCTTATGTCACACTTACCAACTCGTCAGAGTTAGGCTATACGATGATTTTGCATTCATTTTAGATGAAGAAAAGCAAAATCAAGAGTAGTATTTACACAAAACTTATCGATAGTATTTATTATCTTAAATTCACAAGACAGCTTTTTTTTGTTGCGTTTTTCAAAACTTTAATTCTACGATTATTATTCCAGAAATAATCTATGAGCCTACTCTTTAAACCGTTAAAATGCATTAAACTCGGAAATGTCATCAAGTAATTGGGAGGAAATTAACTAACATTAAATCGCTTCTAAAATTAACGAGAGTAAATTAAGACTAATGGAACAATTATGTAGATTAAACTTTAATAGCATTCCAACGTTGTTTTTTTTTATTTTATTCTAATAAAATAAGAACGCTTAATCATCGAAAACACTTAATCTAAATGGCTACAACGCTTAATCATCGAAATGGCTACAGCATTGAACAGCTACTTCGTTATAATAATTGAAAGATTACAATTTTTTTGTATAGAAATTCTGAAACTGAAACAAATTTCAGAAAAATTCGCTATTTAAATAGCGCTGCTTCATTTATTTATCAAACGACTGTCCCGAAAGAAATCAGTAACTTTCTTACTGAGATATAAACTCTTAATTTACAGTAAAATTCTGAACCACATGCTTTATTTCTTCAAATATGCCGGGGGGGGGGAGAATTATTTCAGAAATGTAGAATTTATCTCGGATATAGAACCCTCCGTAATTCTAAACTCAAATAAAATATTTGAAGGTTTCATAGAATGTCCTTTTTTGAATCCACATGGGAGCTATTTTACCTAATCGCGTTATCTTGAAGCAGGGTCTAAAGCCTGCACCTTAAACGATATTAAACGAAACCACAACACCTGATTTAAAGGTTACTTGGCCCATACATATTATGGAATTCAGATGGAATTTTGAATTTAATTAGCAATTTTCTGGTCCCAAACCCGAGACTCTACTAATAGGCCAACGTGTTCATGTTTAAGCATTGGAAAATGTAACATAGTACATGACGATCGATAGCCTTTATTTAATCTTTTCTTAACAAGTCATATTTTTTAATATATTATTAAATCAATATATGATTTAGATAAAATAGCTGGAACTAATTAACTTCGTCATTTCCCAGAAGAAAAATCTGATCATCATTTTAAACATATTGAAATCCAACTCCGAAAATCCATGCTAATTCATCTTCGATAAATTATCACTAAATTTTTTTTAATTAGATAAATTAGAGACTCTTTAATTCTCTCAGTATAACTCAGAGCTATATATTTGAATTTATTAAATATCAATAAATTATTATTATCTGAAGCGATAATTTACTCAATAGAATAGTTTGAGGATATCCCTTAAAGTTGTGAGTTATCAAACAGACACTGAATTTATATTGTTGTGCAAAATACCGATTTCTGTTTTATTATCAAAACTAACTTTTGAAACATTGTGCTGAAAATAGGATCAAAATAAGTTTTTTTTACCAAAAATAAAAGAAAGAAAAATTTCCTTCCATCTGAAAAGAAATCTTGTAATCTATACAAAATGGGATCTATACATAATCCAATAACAGGAATGAAAAATTAGTTGAACAGTAGAAAAATCAGTAACCATATTTATGAATCATACCATTCTTTGTTAAAATACATCTGAATTTATATATCTACTACGACTATCAAACTCGCATACAATCGTATTGATTTTTCTCAATACTCATACAAGCTTCTTTGTATTTTCAATCAATTTCTTAGAAAGAGCTTTTTTATTTATATCTTTCTTAGAGAAGTAGTACTAAAGATAGATTGGATCAATAAATTACAAAAAAAGAATGAGTTATGTTATTTTTATTTAACTGTTAAAAATTTCAATTTATATCTGATTTGATTTTTTTTAAAACTATTGTAACCTATATTGTATAAATGTGCATATATGTACACGTTGTACACATACAAATATCGAAACCAAATAGAATATTATAACTTAAAATGTAAACTCCTACATAACATATACATTTGAATTCATTAGCCATCGTCGGGTCATTTTATCTTCTTGAAAGTAGATACAACAGGCTGTGTTAACCCTGTGACTGGGTTTTGGGAAAAGTGGGCCAGTGGTTGCAGGCCAAATTCTACAGACGTCGGATCAACCACGAATACGTGAGTGGTGCGAATTAAATCCGCCGATTGTTGTAAATCCCCCCGCTGGTATATTGCTGAAGTCCGGAGAGAAAACTACCGGATCAGGTATCATCCTTGTCATCAGAGTATGGTTTAAAATTATATTGTTTATCCCAAAATATGAAATTAATATAATTATTTACATAATAATAATATATAATAATAATTTACTAACTAAATAGTAAAATGCTATACTTCATGTAGTTTTGTTTTGTAAAATTGACATCATGATGCCTTTTTTGGAATAGATTCAGTAATTTTGAACCGTGGTTAGATGACAAAGATGACACCTAAACTACTACCCTCTATATATACTTTCACTCCACACAAACGGGACAACACTTGATCCTAAACGTATTTAACAAGCTCCGGTCGTATACTCCGTAGAAACAAGTATCGAATCTTCCGGTAATGAAGACGAAATCGTGTTATTCACTGTCCTCACGCAATCTAAATATATGTGTATTCATATGAAATGCTCGTATGATATCAATATAAAATGCTCATCCGTCATTTTCAGTCAATTTTTATTAATAAGAATTTTGATTAGCTTTTTTTCCCTTCTCCATCAAACTGTAGTAAATGTAAAAGAAAATTATTATCTCGCAATATCTTTTTCAAATGCAACAAATTTTCGGATCGCTTTGCTTCTTATTAATAATTCAAATAGGAATTTCCAACAAATTTTAATTTCTTGTTGATTGTTTATTAAAAAAGTTCATAAACACGGGAGGACATTTTTGTAATGTCTTAGATATACAGGGTATCCCTTGATTGCCCCCATTAATAATTAAATTTCTTATAAAAACAAAACAAGTGAACATCTGTCCCTTTATAAATTCAAAATATATGACAATGTAAAATTATTAGAATTTGTTTTGATTAATGTAAATGCTGATATATTGAATTACAATATGCTATTCTTTTACAGGAATTCTAACACATTGCACGTGGGTAGCAGCTGAAGAAGAATGTTTATGTAAGTATAATGAATTATACTCCATATTCTGAATTACAATGTATAGCATAGTGGTACATCAGAACTGTTAAGAAACTGATGTCTGTGCCCCGGAATATAGATTCACGCTTAAACTTGTATGATAGGTCGCCATGCAATGAAGATTCCATTTTTCTTACAAGCTTCATCTTGTTCTATGCTTCAACACATTTTATTCAAGCGTACTCTAAAAATTAAACACTCTGTTAAGAAGTAAAATCCATCACTGAAAACGAAGGCAGTCAGTTCTTTACCCTTCCTTTCTAACTTGGCCGAAGTGCCGAGAACCCATTTGCTTATTAATAAACCTAATATCCCTTTTCTCGAAATGGCCCGTCCCCCTCTAGCCAGGAAATGTTTGATATAGTGTAAAGAGCCAGTTGAAGAATTTTAGTAAAACATTTATAAAACCATCACTTGTATACATAGTTTAACAACATTATATATAATGATATTTTAATTCTAATTTCAATTTAATTAATTTCCAAGATTTTATCTTAAATTAGCCCATAGTAACTTCATTCTAACATATTCTCTTATTTCGTGATCCAATTCCACCTTCGGTTTAATTAATCCCTTTGTAAAAATAATGCGCCATCAGTACTACGTATTAAATGAAATTGATACTTTTACCCTTCAAAAGGTGTTAAAGGTCACACATGTATTGAATTGGCGCCTGGCCAGAAATCCAATGTTATATAAGGCTAGTGATCATCTGTTTGGCCTTTTTTCCCCTTCTCTTACTTCTGTGTGTGCCGCGCTGCGTTTTCTTGTATATGATCATGCCTGCCACTCGGAATAGAATAAAACGAAATTAAAAATACCAAGTCTCTTCACTGTTTCGAACCTGCATTCTACTTCAATCAAAATATGCTACATATTTAGTCGACAGGACCCGAACCTGTGCAGGGAACCCCCAATGGATTTCGAAATAAGAGAATATTTTAGAATGAAGTTACTATGGGCTAAATTAAGATAAAATCTTGGAAATTAATTAAATTGAAATTAGAATTAAAATATCATTACATATATATAAAATATGATATTTTTACATCTAATTTAAACTTAATTTCCTAATTTTTAGCTCAATTCAGCACATATTAACTTCATTCTAAAATATTTTCTTAGTTCCTGATCCCATTCCAATTTTTCTATTTAACTAATGCAACAGAAAGCTCTCTAAAAATGCTTTCGCCAGCGATTTTCAGGCTCCGAATGAAGAGATAAAAAATTGCTGACCTAAACAAATTCTTCTAAAAGATCTCTATGATTCCCTTGCCTGTGGTCGACACGTGTCAGAAATCCCTGTCAGAATCTCATTGTATATGAGACTGGGAAAATTATTCTCCCTCTCTTTTGTGTTTCTTTTCTTTTTCTGCTCTTGTATCGCGCTATGAGCGGAAGTGTTTTGTCCGTGCTGCTTATGCCTCCCGGGACGGAAATAACGCGAACTTAAAAATTTCAAAGTGTCTTTACTGTCTTCGTCCACGTCTCTGCTTCAAAAATCATGTTATATATATATAATATATAATATAATATTCGTAAATAAAAATTGTTATATATGTATATATATATATATATAAACAGAATTTTTACTTACCAAAAAATACTCTGAAGCAGACATATGAATGTTGCTAAACATACGTATGCAAGTGTTGGTAGTGTGTGTGTGTGTGTGTTTACCTGTCATCAGATTCAATTTTGTATTACGACACCAATCATTTCTAATAGGAATGTAATTCTCAAAAAGTTTTACTTTCTTTTCATTGCTCCCAATAATAATTTTCATACATTTACAACCCTGTTCCTACTTTTTAAACCTTTCAGGCTATTAAAAAAATCACCTCTTTCTAAGAAATCTCAATCGCTATTAAAATATCGTTCATATAAAGAAAAAACTCCTACAAGATGGGAAAACTCCTAATTTCTTCCTTTCTCACTTCACTGAAATGAAGTGAATAAATTATTCCAAATTATTTTCTTGGTTTTATTCTTGAGATGCAATTTTTAAAAAATCGGACATAACAGAAGCTCAAAATGTGTCTGACTGGAACAGAAAATACCCCTGAATTTTAGGCAAATAAATTCTCTATATATAATTCTGCTTTAAAATCAGACAAACACTGCATATGTTTCAGATATTGTTTAATTCAATAGCTGGTTATGAAATTGACGTCCTTTTTGAAACTTCACGAATGCTGTTTCAGAATGCAGCTCGTAATTTTCAGAAGAAGCTAACTATTGAAGAGAGGCTCTATGCGACAGTATTGAGAGAATCTTTGATAAATATGCAATAAAACAGATGAATGTTTCTCGAAATCTTATCCTAAACTCGGGAACATTCGATTCCGGAGCTAAAACTCCTCCAACACGTATTCGAGACTCGTTTTTCGTTTCTCATGAAAGAAGTATACAAAAAGAAAATATTGTGGATAGTCAAAAACTTCGACTTCTAGATTTTGATAAATCTTCACCTTTCAGACTTCCCTGAAACCAAAAAATACACTTCTGGAATTATGTCTATCTGTATAGGAACACGATGACTCAGAACTGCTTTGAGTTGAATTTGGCATGAGTGAAATTTGGCATGTGTGTGTGTTTTAACTCTAAATTTACAGACTTCTATAAAATTTTGTAGGAAGTTTTTGTGTCTATCTTACTGAGTGCAAGTGAACAGGATAACCATAAAGCACAAAAAAAACTGGATAAATTTTTGTGTATAGTTTTAGCATCTAACGTGTAAATCCAAACTAATTTTTTTTTTTTTTACTCTAAATTTACAGATTTCTATAAATTTTGTAGGAGGTTTTTTTTGTCTATCTTAATGAGTGCAAATGAACATGCTAACCATAAAGCACAAAAAAACTGGATAATTTCTTCTGTATACTTTTAGCATCTAACGTGTAGATCCGAACTAAATTTAGAATTATTTTTACTCCAAATTTACAGATTTCTATAGATACTTTTAGCATCTAACGTGTAGATCCAAACTAAATTTAGAATTATTTTTACTCCAAATTTACAGATATCTATAAAATTTTGTAGGAGTTTTTTTTTTTTTTTTTTTTTTTGTCTATCTTACTGAGTGCAAGTGAACATGATAACCATAAAACACAAAAAAACTGGATAAATTTTTGTGTATAATTTTAGCATCTAACATGTAGATCCGAACTAAATTTGGAAATGAAAACAAAATCGGTCAGACGATTGATTATTTGTGGGTCAGTGCAATCTCATGAATGTAAAGACGATAAGTCAACAATGCAACAGTTTGGATAAATGAGATTTAATATGTGATATTTTACTAAAATTGTATTTCTTTGAGAATTTTGATTTCAATAGGTTCACAGAAATGTGTCCAAAATAAATATTCGAATTTCCTCACTATACTACGAAACGCAAATCCCCACGTATGGGACTTTGAAAATAAAAATGTGTTCTCGCAATGTTCCCGAACTTGGCCAAGTTTCACAATCTTTTTTACTTTTTCCGAAAGGATGGTTGAAACTTTCATCAGGGATAATGCAAGAAAGTCTCATAAAGACCACTCCCCTATGTTTACTTTCTAATGTATAAAAAATTAAAAAAAAAAAACTATTGGAATCATCGAAAAATTCCATTTTAAAATTTTGATGGATGGACACTTTAAACATCTTTATGGTCAAGGAGGAAAACACTTTTTTCTAATTTTGTTGGTCCGTGAGTATTTTAGCTCAAAATCTCAAACAGCTGGTAGAATGAAATTAGATAGTTAGTCTTTACTCCAAAATTGTATATTTCTATTTAATTTTGAGAAGAAAAAAAATCTGCCAAGAAATCTGTCAGTCCGTATGTGAGCACGTGAACATGATAAAAAAAAAAGGTAAATAAATGAAATTTATTATATGTCAGAATGGTAAAATCCTGTCAAATTTTGGACCTAAGATCAAATCATCATTTTGGATCAAATTTTGACCTGGCGGGAAAAAGTCAAAATGCATGCTCGAATTTCTTCACAGTACTATAATGTTTTACATAAAGTATACTTTATTTAGCTCGAATACAAAAAAGTCGAAGGGTGTACACTCCCATTAGTAAAATTTTATTGAACCAATAAAACTCTTAATTGAAAATATAACCTTTTTTTGATCATAAAATAATTCTTATCTTTTAAATACTTTTAATTAACTTCACATATTTCATGTCTGTAAGGATAGTTTTGTGATCGATTTTTTACTTACTTCCTTAACTGCTACAGATCTGAAATTTTGTATAGTTATTGGTTCCCAATGATATTAGAATATTTAATAATTTTAGAGCTCTGAATTATCATTAATTTAGTTAAAAAAATGTTTTCACAGCAGTGCTGCCATCTAAATTTAAATTTGAGAAATATTAATTTTTAGATTCCATAGTATTTATAATAACGAATAATGATATACATTAATGAAAAAATAGAAATTAATGAAAATAGAAACTTTTAAATTATCTTTTATTAGTGTAACAAAAAGTAAGAAATAAATTTTTATTAAAAATCTAGCAATATTTCAAAGAAATTAAGATTCAGTGAAAACACAAGGAAATAATTCCAGTCATTCAATAAAGATTAAAGTGTATAATAAACATGATTAAAATTCCTGCTTATTAAAAGTATTTCTATCAGAATCTCCGGATTTTATGATTTTGTTTTGGTACCTATATTTCTGAATAAAAAATAATTAAAAGTAAGAAATTAAGAATATTGTAAAAAGAATTAAAATACTTATTCTTAGAATAAGAAAATAGCTAATACTAGTAGAATCTTAATTATTCTAACTAAATACTAATATTAAATATACATATTCTGCTTCTAATATTAAATATACATATTACGTACTAATTAGAGTATTTATTATTATTATTATTTGAAATAAAAAAAGTATTTTTCTCCAAGAAGAAATTTTATTCAATTATTTATAAAATATGTAAACTAAAAACAAATTATAAAATGAAATAACATATAAATTGGAGTATACATGTCGAACGTTCTTATGTTATGTTTCCGCTAAAGTTTGAACAATAAGAAACCTCAGCGTATGTCATTCTTCCCATATCTGACCACATAGCAAAGTACAAGATCCATAAAGCAGCCCAACTGCAAAAAGCTCTTTGATGGTCAGCCTTAAAATATTTTTCAAAGATAAAAATTAAAGAATTCGATATAAGCATGAAACAAATTTGATGAAAAACATATTTTCTTTATATATATTTACTGCATTTAAAGCTGTCGGCATATGGGCTTCTTGTCGGAGATAGCTGCCTTCAGACATGTCTCCATTTTTTTTTCCACTGTATGGTCCTCAAATAAATTTTTTATCAATCACAATGGGATAATAACTCAGGATGATCATTCCCAAGTGTGTAAAGGGAATGTCGTAGAAAGTTTCCAATTATCAGTGAAACGAGTCACTAGGGTCAGCAAGACTAATCATATGTGAAGGTTCTTGGGGATTTTACGGCAATGCTTTTGTTGTGTCCTCTAGCAATAACATTATTTTACATTCTTTTTCCAAACTGGAATTTGCGTTATCTAACCAGAAAACTTCTGCGAGCTCTGCTAAATAAATACGTGTTATATAAAATATCGTTTTTTAAAAACATGAAAATAGAAAACAAAAGCGAGCGTTTAATTCGTGTTGGTGATGTCTCTTCTCCAGATGGCCTGCCCCGGATCCATCTAAAAACAGACATCATTAAACCGCCTCCTGTCTTCAAGTTATAACGTAACTGAACTCTGAGAAAGTCTACTAGATGGAAGCTGGGTCTTTTTATTATTTTTTTTAGAATTGATTCTATTTTTTTTTTTTTTTCATCTATGCAATCGGATTCGCCAAAATTGATTTTAAGAATAATTCCCCTCTCCTCCCTGTAGATTCTAGAAATATTGATTTTCCATAATGAATCCTTTTTAAAATGCAAGACTACAGTTTGAAATGAAAAACTATTTTTTAAATAATTTTTTTAAGTTTAAGGTTTTACTTTTTTTTATTTGTGAGTTAAGTGAAAAAAAAATTCACCTAGTAAATGAGTTAGGTGAAAAAAATCCATCTATAAAACCATAGTTTCTTTACTGAAGAAAGAACTTTACTCTAGAAATATCTTTTGAAAATGAGGTTATCTATATCTGAAAATAGTACAAGAACGCAAGAATTTTATATTAAAGTCAGTAAATGTTTCTACAAATTTCCCTTTAACTCTCTACTAGCAATTTTCTTGGATATTCGGGTACAAAGAACACTCGTTATAACGATCTCTATATCAAAAAGCCATGAATGGTTTTTTACGTTGAGAGAAGAGATCATCAATCAATTAAATAAAATAATTCAGAGCACAATTTAACTAAACGTTGTGCATTTCAATTTATTTAAAAGAAGAATATTATGTTTTGTTGGGACTAAAAGTTCTTCAATGTTTAGCGAGGCTTGATTGACAAAAAGGTCTTAAAGGCGGAAAAAACGGTTAGATAGCTAATGTGAAATGTTATAGATTCTGAATATAAAATGTTTTAAAATGAATACTGTACAACAAGATCATTAGCAAATTTAAATCGTGAATGCTCAAATCGCTGAAGCCCTGGCTACTTCGTATCTAAGTTTGGGCTTCAAGACCCGATTCCACAGGAAATGCATAGTATATATGAACCTAGAGCCGTTAAATACATCGAGGATCAAACATCTTCCCTTTAAGTTCGAAGAATGCGATGCCAACTTAAAGGTCATCCTCGTCGTCTGACCATGATTCAAGATTAACCCTTATTGTGGCAAGATTGCTTTTTTGAAGAAAAGCAAAAAAAATGTGTATAGGTATGTATATATGTTACGGCCAAGGCCCGAAGTTCGGCCAATTCGCGAACTGGCCAAGAAGTTTGGCCAAAGTCCGAAGTACTTGCTATTAATATTGCATATTCTACTTTGGCTGGCCATTTCGCGAAGTGGCCGGGAATCCTTGGCCAAAGCCCGATGTGATAATCTGTACTTTATTTATAAGTTCAATGTGTGTGTATAGTCGCTTTACAGTCCAAACTGTTTTTGACCTACAGTTATCAAATTTGGCATCTTGGAGATCGGAAATGTGCACCTTGAAGCTATTTTTTAAATTTTTAATTAGAATTTTAATTAATTAAAAATTCTGTAATTTCGATGTTTTGTCGTTATAACTTCAGAAAATATTACAGCACAAAATCGATTTTTGCATCAAATTAAAGCTCAAAAAATTATCTTTTTAAGGATACCAATGTTTTAATTTATAAATTATGCTTAGATTTTAAACGAATTTTTAAAGAAATATTTTAACCATATTTTTCAATAATATATTTAGCTCAAAATAAAAATAAAATTTAATCTGCTCGAGCACGTCAAATAAAAAAAAAAAAAATTAGCTTTTATCAATGTGTTGCCATCACATTGATAGAAGTTTAAATTAACAGATAAATCAACTATATTGCAAATTTAATAAATAAAATTGTAATTTTCGGCAGGTGTATGTATAAAATGAAAAAAAAAAAAAAATAAGATATTTTCTGAAAAGTAAAAGGAGGAAAAGTTTTCTATGAGCTTTGACAATACTTATATAACTAATGCAATAAAACAATTTCCTTTAAGTCAAACATGGTTTAATATACTTTGGATAATCATTCTAATCAGCGACCATCAGCTAATTTGGGGCATTTGTTAATGGTCTAAAGGAACTGAATAATTATATTTAATGTAATTTTAGTCAATAAATGCACCGATGAATTAGGAATTTTAAATTTTTACATAGGTCCTCTGCACTTTGAATCATATTTAACAAAATATTCTTGAGACACCAATATTTGAAATAAAAATTGTTGAACTCCAATAAACAAACTCATTCATTAAGACTGAATAATTTATTAAATCTGAATAGCGCTCTTCTATAAAAACTGACGATTTTAGACTACTTCCCGACTGCCTCAGTGAAGATACGCTAATCTTCTGCCAGGGTATCTCGACAGTGATTGGCCTGTGATTATAAAAATGTTGATTGTTCAAAAACTGATACATAAAAACTTCATAAATCGGTCAGATTTATCGCAGAAGATGGGGACATTTATTTATTTATTTAAAAGTTTAAATGTCAAGAGTATTTCGCAGAATAGGATTCCTTGGGGCCAAAGGACTGTGTAAAATTTAAAATTCGTAATTTTTTCATAAGTTCATTTATTGACTGAAATAAAATAAAATAAAATATTTTTATTTGCATCATTTAAGTCTTTTGAAAGTAAAAAATTAATTTTACGATGAATCAGAGAAATTTTTGCTGAATAATTCTTTTAGATATTATATAAATTATTCTGCAGTGCACATGTAAATTCACTGCCGAAGGACTCTGATTTCTTTTTTTATATTTAAAAAAAGACATGGTTAGCTTCAGTATAAAAAGCTTTTATATTGATTGCAGTTTAACATTTCCACTTTAATTTAAAGTAGAAATTTTATCGATGCTAACAGAACATTAAAGAAAGTGATAAGTAGTATAATGAACAAAACTGTTTAAGGCCTACATAAAAGTATGACTAAATCATATAAGTACCAAAATATGAAGCTCAAAAATCTTTTCCAGAAAAAGCTACTAAGAGAACAAGTTACATTAATTGAAAATTTTAGCGATCATTAATACTGCGAACAGGCTGGTCGCCAAAGACGACTAGTGGTAAATAAATATAATAACATTTATGTATAAAATATAAATAAGGACATGTTGTAGGTGAAATTCGGCAGATGGCGCCAACAAAGAAATATCTTTAAATGATATTAACAACAAAACTATTTTTCCTTACATTTGTTTTAATTAGCCCTTATATTTGCTATTTGCTTTCGCAAAAAATTTCATATTTTTTGAAGCGATATTTCGGGAGACAATGTGATCTGGGATCTTTAACATTAGGTCCATGGAGCAGAAAAAGAGTAAGGATTACCCTTAAAGGTAGTTGAAAATTGAGTACTCAATTTGCCTTTATATTCATACACGATACACAGCGCCTTTGCTCAAGATATAATTCGTTCATTTTGAAGGGCGCAAATCTAATCTTCATGCTATTACGTTGTTACAGCATTCACTGAATAATTTCCATTATGGCTTTAATATTAGAACAGAATAATACGAGATCAAATTTTAATATATTACTAGCTAATTTTTAACTCAGAAGTGTCACTTCTATTTAAAACTCGTTTCTGAAACAATTGTACTTAAAAAAAAAAACCAGTACACAGAAGTACTCATTTTGAAATACTTCATTTTTAATAGTGTGTAAATAATAATAGTGTGCTCTTGATTCCTTTCTTCCTACTTTGGCCGATCGTCCCAAGCCACTTCGCAAATTGGCCGGCCAAAGCCCGAAATCAAGAAAAGATCGGGCATTGACCGGTAAGTTTACAGCAACGTTGGCCAGTTCGCGAACTGGCCGATTTCGGGCTTTGGCCGTAACATATATAAAAATGTGTAAGAACAAACATTTAGGCATGTGTATTTTATAATAAACATACATATTTAGGGGTACAAACATAAAAATAAGTTAAAAATTATTTTATAGTGGTAGTATATTTTTATAAAGTTGTATGTATGGTATACTATACAAAATGAACATAAGGGTTAAGAGGACCATTCTAAAATAATCCCCTCATGTAGCTTCAAAAGAGGCCTTTAATAAAATGAAATCAAGCTCAAATCTTTTATTAAATGCGTCACTTTTTAATTAGATTTTTAAAAGTTTTCTAACAAATAAATGTATGTTTTTACAGATATCACATTCCCCATTGCTGATGTAAAATGTTTTAAAATGAGTGTTATAGTCCTAAGATATTTACAAATTTGATTTGCTTTAAAGTGAATCGTATGTTCCAAATAAATTTACAAATTCGATTTGAATATATTTTGGATGAGAACATCTCTCTACTTAATTATATATACGAATGGTTAGACATTTTTGACCTTATCTTCACTTCATATGCATCAAGGTTATTACTATCCGATTCCTCTATTTTTATCCATTTACATTACTATAATTAATTAATTATACATTTTACCTAAAATAATTTAGTTACCTGTATATAAATTCAATCAAACGGATTTCTAGTCCATTTTTAACATGTAGTAATCTCAGATTCAGTATCATTATGGGAAGTAGTAGTTAGTGGTAGCATAACAAATGTAATCAAGCTCTAAGCATTAGTAACTAATCAACAAAACAACACAGTTTGGCTTCTAAATGTAATGTAATTGGGATTACTTTTCCTTCGAGTTATTCGTACTCTCACTAGTTTCTGTTTTCTGTTTCTGTCGATGAATTAGTTTCATTAAGTGAATTAGTTGCATGCCAAATAACTTTCGAGCTAATCTTATTTCAGAAGTTTTATCTAATTACTTAGGAATTTTTTCGTAATACTTATTAGCCTATTAATAAGATTATTTTCCTAATTTGCTTTGAATAAATTCAAAGCGGATTTATATTCATAATTTTATCTGCCTTCCATTCATCTTCAAATTTAATATCAATTTCATTATTTGTTTAACTGTATTTTAGAAATCCAAATGAAATTGGTGAAAACGTATTATGTGTGAATTGACTATCTTTCGCCAGAAATTTTCCAAAGAAATGTTATTAAGGATATTTAAATTTTGAATCTTGCTTAGATGACAGAGTTGATACCTGAGCCAGCACACTCTCTCCAAACTTTTGCACCACACCAATGGTAGAATATTTGTCCATTATGTATTAATATGGACCATAGCAATTTACACGGTGGTTCTTAGGTGAAATCGGGTTTCGAACCTGAAATTATCTGAATACGATTTCCAAAAATAAATCCTGTCTCTCAATGAGTAATGTTTTTTATGTATAATTCTTTATATATGCTCTTAACACTTTCATCTTTTAGGCTTAATTTGATGAATCTTTCAGGTGTTAAGGAATTGTAATTTCATAAAGTCAAGTGCTGAACGAATCTGTATTAATGTTTTTCTACAATATTCATATCATTGTTGCAATGAGAGGTATACAGATATTCCCAATGGATAACGAATGGATGTTAAAAAGGAAGCGCTCATACGAGTAGTAAGTTCTCTCTTTGGAGTACTCATCGCAGAGCCCGCACTCTAATTATTTGTGTTGGACTGTTTTCTTATTAGCTGTTTGCTGTCTGCTCGTTTTGTTATTATCTGCAAGTGCTATTTCTTCTGTAAGCCTTGAATGTGTTTTTTGCTCTCTGGGCTTCTTGTTTTCTGTAGATTATAGTTTCAACCACCGAATGGTAGTTAGTTCTCCCCACCCTGGCGAGTACAAAAATTATTTGGGGTTATTACCCCCTACCAATGGCAGGACATGACTCCTACGGGAGGGGTTGTACGGTGACCGGTGATGCCTCTTGGGTCTCACTCTTAGTTCCCGCCAATGTTGTCGTGGTGTCTGGTCATTTAGATTTTTCTATATGCCTCGGGGGGAGGGGAGGTCGAAGTAGTCAGTTATTATTATCTCAACTTATTCCCTCCTGACGATTTTTATTACAGTATTATGAAAGTATTATGAATGAATTACTGAAACTAATATCATAATCGTGATACATAATATAATTGAGACCCACAGTAAAAAATCCGTTTAATGTAATCAAACATATTTAAACAAATTGGCATTCTACAGTAAAATTCTGTCATGGTTAATTTGTAACAGGCTTTATAATTTTTCCATACGTTCTTAAGTTGTTGTGGTATTGAAGTTTACGGTGTCTGATGCCAGTTCAGGAGTCGTCTTCGTCATCTGAAAACTTTTCAAAATTTCGATTTCATTCTCGAAACAACCCTTATGTATCTTCAAAACGGGACGTTTATCTAGCAAATCAAATCAATGTGCTTCTTTATATTCACCATCAAATTAGAACCCCACTCGTCTTATAAACATAATACAGAAGTTTGGCAGAATCACAATTCGGATTTATGATCTTTAGCTATTGATAAAGCCAAGACACTGGAATTCAGATGACAATGATACAAACTGTCATAATAAGCGATTATATTATGAAATGGTATTTAACAGTTAGACAGAATGCCAGTAGATTTATATCTCTTCAAACATATATGAATATGAAACATGCTGTTAAATGTTGTAACAAAGTGCTTCGGTAACTAAGCTGAAATGTCAGTTTTACAAAGGACATTCTAAATTAACTGAAGACGTCGAAATGGACACCATTTAAATGAATAGAATATTAGAAGTTTCATGCTGTCAACTGCTGTTGCAATGCTCCTATTCAGAGATAGAATTTAAATATTTTGACAACTGCTTCGGTACAATTTAGATTGTTTTATGAATAAGAAAACGTTGTAACCAAAGATGATTTATAAATTCTTTCAGTTAATATTATGTTATAAAAAGAATTTTGAACATTAAATAATCTTAAAATATAAAAATGAATTTTTTGGCCAAAACATGGCCAACTTATTGCTTGCACATGCGCGAAGGTTATAGGTATAGTACAATTATTATATCTAATCTATAAAAATGAATTTTTGTTTGTTTGTTTTTTATGCGCTGCAGTACCATTCATTCGATTGCGATAAAACTTTGCCAATTTATTGCTTTAAACCCGGAAAATCCATGTTTTTCACATGGCCAGTTGTATGTTGGATGCTCACGAGTCAGACAGCCACGAAATTTGTTTTTCCTGAAGAGGAAAATACAAAAAAATATTATCTACCCTACAGTATACTTGAATAATAATGTAAAAAAAAAAAAAAAAGAATACATATTATTTATACTTCTCCTTTATATGTCATTCAATTTTACTGAATGTATTCATTGTCGACAAGAAAATAAATATCATTCCTAATTAAGTTAACTATTTCAAATTTCAAACGATATTTGCAAAATTATTTCTTCTGCGACAGCAACGTGCCGGTTAACAACTAGTATCTGTTGAAAAAAGCAATAAAACTACTTCTTACGGCTTTCGTCTTGACGAAAACCATCGCTTACAGTTACCTTCGTTTTTTTTTTTTTTTTTTTTTTTTTTTTAATACGACTGTACTTTTAAAAAAAACTGTACCATTTATCAATAAACATCAATTCTTTTATAGAAAGTTCTCTGGTATTTTTGGAAGAAACAGATAAATTAAATTGATAACCATTGTATTTCTTTACGAAAGTCAGAAGAAATCTCTTCATTGAAACGCTTTGTTCGTCTTTGAAAGTTCGCTTTCTACTTTTGCTGAATTTCGAGAAATTGATTTGAAAATATTTATAGCTCATTGAAAACTTTCTGAAACTAAGTAAGTAAATATCTTTGAAGAGTTCTCCAAGAAATTTCCAAAATCTTTGGTAATTTTCTATATTCCTTTGTTAAAAATTTCCCTAACGTGAATTTGAACTAAACTAATTGAAGAAAAGTAAATTTTCATAAAATACAAGCAATTGTTCTTCAGTTGTTTTCCATCAAATCGATAATTTTTTAATACTTAAGAAATGTTAATATAAAAGCATCAAAAATTATAATTTGCTCATATCTTGAAATTGATACTAGCTTTCTTTTAAATGTTCATAATTCATTGATCATTCGTTACGATGCTTCCCAAAAATATTTTTTTTTTTTTTTTTTTAGAAAGGAAGACAGATCAATGATTTTTCTATAAATTTTACATCTTTGAAATATTATGAAATGATTATTTAATGAACTTTTATTTCGTATCGACCCTACTCGGATTTGAAATGATTTCATAGATATCATTTGAAATTTTTCAAGCTTATTCAGCATATATATAATTTCTTATTTGTTGTGCATTTGAATGAAAAGTTTCACTTAGTTAACATTCCGTTTTCAAACTTCATTTTAAACATCAACCAATACAGATAAATTGCAATCATCAGTTGCAATCATGCAATTCCTTGTAATGTAATCATGCAATTCAACAGTCTATTGCAATCAGTTGTTAATCATATAGCTAACATAAACAAATACTTTTCATTTAAATAAAGAATTATAGATAATTATATTAATAATGTAACACTAGATAACACTGATTAAGTTGAGCTGCAGGGCATTTATTTTGGTTCCAAAACTGCTAGCTTTAATTCTAAGTTATCCAGGTGTTTGGGAAAGTTAAGTTTTATTGGATTCATGCGAAATACCATATTTCTCAACAAAGGATATGAATAACGATATATTTGCTTTATTTGAGCATTTGTCTTCCACTCTATCTCATTGACACACGGTAGCATTTTGCAGAGCAAATTAGCAAATGTTGTCCATCTATTGAAAACAACTATGCTAATAAAAAAAATGATACAAAACTTATTTTTTAAACTCTCTTAGAATTAAAAGCATCGGGACGCCATACTATTATTATCTCATTATTTAATCAGAAAACAATTCAATAATTCTGTTGGAACCATTATATAAAACATTTTTGTAAAAAAAAAAAAGTATAATCTTCTTAAAAGGAACGATTTATATTTCACGGACAATTTCCAATTCTTTAAAAGCTTATTTTTTTCAAGTAATGGCATATTAAAAGATTTTTAGGGAATTAAGACTGATTTAATAAAAAAAAATCCATTTATCTCATCAGATGAAATTAATATGATGTTTTAATTAAAATTAATTGAAAATTCATCATACTTCGTTAAAGTTTGAGATAAAAAAAAATTGAAGCATCTTCGGTTTTTGCTACAACGAGAAATTTTGCGTCAATTTACGTTACCTTTCTTTTTAATGTTAGTTATTTGTTTATTACTGCCTCAAAGTATTAATAATAATTAATTAATAATTAATTCGATTATTGAAACTATATTATATGATCAAAGTATTTATTAATATTTTTGGTGATTTTCGAACTTATTTAAAGATAGCAGATTTAATTAAAGCGGTAAAATAGCAAGCAATTTTTAGAGTGAGAACTAGAGTACTTAAAATTTGATTAATGCGAAGGTAAATATGTTTCCAGTGCTTAGAAAGATTAAAGAAAGTGAGTAAAAAAGGTTTTCAGATGTCTTTTGATGAGTGCTTAGACAGCATCAAGAAATAAATGGTTTCCACTCTTCTTTTATGACGATTCTTATTTTTGAAACTGTGCATCAAATTATTTTCTTTTGCCTATTGACTTCTATTTGATAAAATTCATATTATTTAATGAAATGTTTCATGCAGATTTTAAAAATACATGAGCTTTAATCTTTTTAATATAGTTTCAAGAATATGGTGCTATGAATGTGATACGTGGTCTGACCCAAGATGTAAAGACCCTTTCAATGCAACAGCTCATCCTCAAGATCTCCCCCCGCTGAAAAGATGTGAAGGATGTTGTGTAAAAATAGTTATGAATCAAGGCATGGGTAAGTTTGAAAACTTGTTTTGTATTTATGCAAATCTGTATGAGAAATTTGAAAGCTTCTTTTGTATTTATACAAATCTGTATGAGAAGTTTAAAACTTATTTTGAATTTATACAAATCTGTATGAAAAGTTTGAAAACTTATTTTGTATTTATACAACTCTGTATGAGAAGTTTAAAATATCGTTAACATATTTTTATGAAATTAAAAGAAACCTTATAAAACTGAAGCGAGAATTAGATAGTAAAAAATTCTTTGTGAAATTGTGTAAAAGAATATTATGGTACGACAATTGCAAAATATTCGTTCACATACATTTATAAAATATACAAAAGAGATTTACACAGTACATTGCATTGTCTACATCACTGTAAAATTGCATGATTATTAATGACATCAATATTTTCTACATCATTTTATGCAATGCTGCTTTCAGACATGGATTTTAGCAGTAAATCAATTTTTCTACATAATTCTTTTATTATTAATTATATAATAACTGTTGTATAAAACGTGGTTCAAATGTTCGAATATTTTAGAACGGTATAATTTTTTTTTTTTTGTGCAATAATAATCATTGAATAAAAACTGCATTTCCACATGGATTGCCTGAAAAATTTTTTGTCGTAATAATTTCCTCTTTTATAAACTTCCTACATATGCTAAAAATTAGAAAAATAATTTCTTTTAATGTCGCATAAAAATAATGAAAAGTGATAAATAGGATAGTTGGATTAGTATTCGATTAAACTACAATAATAACACAAAATCATTAATTTGTCGCTTAATCATAATTAAATCAAAAGTGGAAGGTATCCTTACAACTACCCGATCATTTCGCATATTATGAGTTCCAACGTTAAATTTAATTCACAAAAATTTTCATAGAAATAAACCAAACTCGTATTGTGAAATTTTCTTATATTTAATGATTAATATTTGTTACTGGATTCATTTAATTGAAATTCAATTTTTAATTTTTGGTACGTGTTATCGACTGTTGATGCAGATGACGTTTCTTCAAATTTGCGATCTCCCTGTTAATAGTCACATTCCTATTTCAAATTCATTTTGGGTATATTAAAAATTTTAATTCTGCTATTTAAAATTGTTAACGTATTTCTCCTCATAAAAGGTGGTTATGATGTTATTAGAAATATTATATTAGGTTGCAGCATTTTATTTGTATGCAATATAGCAATGCACTTAATTGCCCCATCCAACGCAAAATAAACTTCAAAATTCCTTTTATTAAACATTTCATCTCAATTCGAAAAAATTCCATGCCTTTTTATTATAAAAAAATTCCAGCAAATTGTTTTAAGTTCTCCAAAATTAAGTGGTAATTATTATTACCAAAGATCATTCTAAAATATATTTAATGCTCAATGGTATGCTTACCATATAACATTTTAATATATTTCTACTTTTAATGCGCAGTGGTAAGTATGTTTACCAAAGAACATTAAAGATATTTTTACCCTAAATGCTCAGGGGTAAGTATACTTACCAAGGAACATTTTAAGATATTTTTACCCATAATGCTCCGTGGTAAGTATACTTGCTGAATTATATTTTTAAATGTTTTAACCCTTAATACTCAGTGGAAAGTATGCTTACCAAGGAACATTCTAAAATCTTTTCCCCTTAATTCTCAGTAATAAATATATTTTACAAAGACCATTCTAAGGTATTTTTTATTCTTAATGCTTAGTGGTAAGTTTACTGATATAAGTGGTAAGTATACCTATCACTATTCATTTTTTCTGAATGATACTTGTTAAGTATAATTACCACCTCATTTCATAAATTACTAAATAAACTAAGAACATTTTCCCGCTTTCTTTTATTTAGGATATCATATCATAATGGAATATAAAAAATATTTGGAGGTCCCCGAAGTTATGACTTGTAAAGAGTTAAAAATTTTCCACGCAACACTGAAATATGTGAAATGATCTATTAAGTTATTACCCTAATTAAATACTCATATTCCTTGCTGTGTATTTCAATAGAGTTAAACTAGTTTTTTAAAAAGTAAAATGGTTTGTACCTTTCCCATATTCGTTTTTTCTTTTTATAAAAAATGAAAATTATTAAAATTGTGTTTGACTTTCCAAGTAGCTAACGTTTTGAGAATCGATTGAACAACCATTTCATCCATAAAATTTTGCGCAATAAACTGAGAATAAACATTTTCAGTTTGCTACATAAATATTATTTTCTGAACATAAATATGATTTTATGATGTCAAATCTCTTATATTTTTATCTTTTTTGCTTCTTATTTTTTTAAAGAAAAACCAGGATATTCATAAATAAAATAGGGGTTCAAAATAAGTTTTTATTTCTTTCATACAGCTTAAAATAACGTCTCACGCATAAAATGGAACGGAAAGACTTTGTCATTGTGAATATTTCGACTTAAATGCTCAGCATCCGTTTTTCCACCCACCCACCCCACGTTCACACACGGCATACACCCAGTAACGGAAAAAACAGCTGCTTCTGTCTGGTGCGTAAATCGGATTACTCCGTAAGCAGTTGAAAGATATACGAATGATCCGATATCAAAATGTCAAAATACAAAATCAAATGGTGTTTAAAAAAAGAAAAACATTACATAGAATTCCTGAGATATTCTTCATTCTTTTCTGACACTCCCTCTCGTTCTTAATCTTCCCTTTAAACTGATTCAATCTAATCGAACAAACGACGAATGTTATTCTCAATTGTAAGGTCATAGTTAAGTTTAGAAGGAAGCCAGAGAAATTCTAGCTACAGAATAGCTTTAGCAAACTGCGAAACACAAAATGTTTTCTTGTTCTTGTTTTTTAATCTTCAGTTCTGATTCGGACAAGAAGTTACACAACAGAACACAGTTATGCTCGACTCAAACTAAAACTATAGTCTTCGTTTCAACAAATGACACTGTACAAATCTGAAATATTGTAATAAATTGAAAACACGCCTGATATATTTTGTACATATTGGCGTTAAGAACAGGGAGGCAAGCAGGAATATAGTTACACAGTTGCCCGTTTAAGGGCACTATGAAAACAAAACAAAACATTAGAGCGTTTATGTCACTTTTTAAAATTAAATATGATCAGAAAGCAAAAAACTTTTGCCATGAGCCATTTAAAGATCCATTTGTGTTTATTAAGTAAGTCATTGATCACAACTGGAAAGGGGGGAAAAATCATATTATACCTCTAGGGATACTTACGCTTGCTACGCCACTGTATATAAACACAGTGCTATTGATGTCATTATTGAGTTAGTACTTCATTTGTCGCCATTGTTTGCATTAAAAAAAATAAAACTAGGGATTTATCTATTGGGCTAAAAACTTATTTTGAAGCTACGTGAAGACCATTTAAGAACCTATAGTTTTTCTTGAAATGTACTAGTACATTTCAAACGTGATCAAGTGACAAGAACGATTTTGTTCAATAAAACTATCACTCTACGCCAACTCTCGGGTATTTGCCCCTCGAAGGTAGATTTAATGTTCACTACCTCCCCCCTCCCCCCGCCCAAGCAACGTTAATAGGCCATACAAGTCTCACAAAATGTGCCGGTATATGAAACAGAAGTTTTTACTTAAAGACCAAAATACGATGCATAAATGTACTCAAATGTTAGCTACAGAAAAATCAGTACAAGAATAGGGGTTTAATACCACTCCTATTCTTGTACGCATTTTATGTGCATCAGGTAAGCATTAACTGATTTTTTTTTTTTTTTTTTTTTTACTTCGGATAAATAAACACTTTGAAAATTAAGAATTGATAAAAGAAACGAAATTCCAGGAAAAATTGTTTTTCCCTGCGTCCCATAATAATCGCAGCACCTTGATAATTATTTTGAGAAGTACGGTTCCAAGTTCTTGATATTGTCATTCTGTTGCATTTAAATTGTTTTGCAGTTAATGTAGTTACACCTTTCTGCAACTTCATGCTCTTCCGATGCATCAAGAACTTAACAATAGCAATTCCACCTTTGCTTTAAAATTCTCTCTCTCTCTTTTTCATCTTTTATAATGGATTGATATTCAACTGAAATAATTAATTTCGATGAGCAGAAGAAGTTGAAAATTAATAATAATTATTATGATTCGTAATAATTAGGTTAACCTAAAAACTGAACGATGTGTGAAAAAAAATGAGATGTCACGGAACATTGATTTTCATTGAATGTTCCACAATTTTGCGCAACAACATAACTTGCAGCTGCATTTGCCAATAATTCCCATTTAAATATTCATTTATTATTATTATGGGAAAGGAATTAGTTGAGCGAATTGGTTGTCTATTTTTTTTTTATTAGTTGTCTATTTTAAAGAATTCTTAGTTTTATTAATTAGTAGTATAAATTCAAGATGAATCATTTAAAGACCAGCTAAGAGATTGATAAAATATTTATAAAATAAATTTTCATTATTCGTAGCAGGTAGTCTAATAAAAGGCTCAGATTACGTTTTATAAATATTATAGAAATTGAATGCTTTTCTTTCAAATTCATTACCAACATCCGCCACGTGTATCAAATCAAAATCAAGTTAAATTATCGATTAATTGCTAATTCGGTTAAGTTAATAGTTCAGGTGATGTTATTTAAAAATTATGGCTTTCTCCCTTCAAATAAAATTATATAAAAAGAATGGGAAACTAATATTTAAATCAAGATTCTGATTTTTTTTTAAAAGAAAATAATTCGTATTTAAATCTTCTCTCTCTATATATACACAATCATGTACAAATATATTTTTTAAACGATTTATAATTTATGTGTGCTATTGCATTTTTGAAACTTATTTTGTTATTGTGACAGATTGCATAATACAAAAAGAGGAAATTTCAATTATTTATAATTATTAAGAAATTAATTCAAGTCAATAAATGATTGCCTCGGTTACGTACCTTCAGTTAATTGGCGATCTTCCCAGAGATGGCCCTTGGAGCGGTCTAAAATTCTCTAAAATAGTAATATTCAGTTTCATAATTCGGTCAGTATTAGTCATAGAAGAGAAGGATTTTTTTAAAATATTAATGCGTCAAAAACATTTTCTTAATATGAATAATAGAACCGGGGAATTATATAAAATTTGAGCTTTCGTGATATTTCCCGCTGTGCATTTATAGTGTGAACAATATAAAATATAATTATTTAAATTATTTAACGCGGTTTTTCCAAATGGAAGGATATGCCTCTCTCTAAAGATTTAGAAAGTAATTACCACAATTAAAGGGGACACGATGTATATATGTATTTAACAAAGCGGGAAAAGAACGAAAGAATGTGAGGGGAAAAAATAATTAGAATTGATATTAAAATCAATCTGATGAAATGTGCCTATTTCACTTAATAGGATTTTATATTTAGAATCAGGGCTGATAGAAAACAAAAATCAGTTATTTTACAAACTATAACAATGAAAGAAAAGAAAACACAAAATAGCCATAAAAATAAGAATACAGGATAAGAAAATGTAATCAAATTTTATATTTCGATAAAAGTAAGTATAATTAAAAGTTTTATAAAGAATATTACTTATATCTTTTTTAATATTAGGATATAATTATTAGAAGTCCTAAAACAATTATCAGCTAACTTGGATTTTCCATCGACGAATGAAATCAATTCATTCGCGAATAATACACATCAAATGCACCGTTCCCATTTAATCTTGGAATCAATTCCAGCAACATAAGCAAACGTACAATGAAATATTAGATGACATACGGGGTTAACTTAGTTATGTAGTTGTGCGTCACTTGGAATGACTCTATTAGTAGTTAGAATATTGATTCCTCGTGCAAAATATATGGACGGACCATATTTCAAATATGCTTATTGATACCGTTATGTATATTACTTTTAATTAATATAATAACATAACTTATTAGTTATTAATCACTATTATAACATACAAATAGTAATTAACGCAAGCGAAATGTTTGTGTAGGAACTCTGTGTATTACTTAGAACCAAACTTAACGTAACTAGAAATAAAAAAATAATAAACAATATAAAAGCACATTTTTATTAGTGTACTAAAAGCAAGAATATTTTTTATTTTAATTATTGTCTTATTTTTAGCCTTTAATTTTTACGTTTTATAAATATTATAGAAATTTAATGCTTTTCTTTCAAATTCATTATCAACATCCGCCATGTGTATCAAATCAAAATCAAGTTAAATTATCGATTAATTAAGTTTAAAAATATTAAAATAGTACATTTTCATTGATAATACACAAAAAGAAATACAATAACGAACGGAAAAACCGATTTCAAAAGTCCAGCTTAAAAAAAAAAGTGCTATTAAATTTGATAAAAATAGTTTTTAAAGACACACTTTTATTAATGGGCTAAAGAGTTTTACTAATTTATTATTATAGCATGAAAATAGAATTTTATAAAGTTCCTTATTTTTTATTTTTTAGGCTTTAATTTAACGAATCTTGGCTTCAATCTTATGGAATCTTAAAATCAATTTTTTTCTCAAATTTATTATCAAGTGCCTACCACTAGCATGAAACTAAAATTTAATTGAAATCGATCGATTAGCTTATAATTAAGTCCTGAAAATATTTTAAAAATATATTGCCATCGCGAAAGCATGAATACATACAATTTTAAAGTTCGAGAACAGCAGAAAATGTGTGAAAAATCAACTGCAAAATCCTTGCAAACATAGACCAAGTCAAGCAAAAGAGTATAAGAGACGCATTTAATATAACTGAATTAAATCCTGAAAACATTTAAGAAGTGTACTGGCATTGATAATGCATTATCAAATTTTATGTCTTCAAAACAGCAGAAAGTGAGTGAAAAAATCGATTGCACAATTCCATCCTTGCAAACATAGACCAAATAAAAGAGAATAAGACATAGAAGCATTTAATATAAATGAATTAAATCCTGAAAATATTTAAAAAGTGTAATGTCACTAATAATGCATTATAAAATTTCACATCTTCAAAATAGCAGAAAGTGAGTGACAAATTCGATTGCACTATCCCATTCTTGCAAACGTAAATCAATTCAAATAAAAGAGTATGACATAGATGCATCGAATTAAATCCAGAAAATATTTTTTAAATGTACTGTCATACTGTCACTGATAATGCCTTATAAAATAAGTGAGTGAAAAATTCTTGCAAATAGAAAACTAGTCAAGTAAAAGAATATAAATAATCGAGGAGTTTAATATAACTGAAAGCCGATAAACATAGAAAAAAAGTTCAGTAAGAGAAGAAAATCAGATATTGTCTTTCCCAACCATCATGCAAGAAGCCTCTTAGAAACCAAACCAAGAAATATAAGTTGACTGTTATGTGAAAAAGCATTGGCTAGTGCAATAGCTTGTAAAAAATAGGATTTTTCTCCCTCACATAAATCGGTTATTAAATTCAGTTTCCCAAAGACTTTTTCTTTGGTACAAAAAAATCCCTCGCTGTTATTCAGGACTCAGTTCTATAAAAGTGGTGATGAATTTCAAAAAAGAACATAAGACATTATGAAACACCTTAGGAAAAAGAACAGCTGTTTCCATTCCAGCAATCTTCTGAATATTTTTTTCATCTGTTAAAGCGATTTCCGACCTAAGATCTTTATTTCTAGGGAAAGTATTTTTATATTTAGCATATTAAAAAGTTTAAGAAGATATCCTATGTTAAACCGATTTCTAGCTTACAATATTTATTTCAAAGAAATGTCTTTTGGTATTTATTCAGTATTTTAATTTAATTTCAAAATTTTTCATTTTTGAAAACTTTTTAGGAATTCTAAAGTTTCTTTTCTAAGGCAAGAAGCTGAATACTTCAGATTATTTTTGTATATCCCAAGACAAATTATTTTAACAAGCATCAAAATAAATACTGCAAACAGAATGTCAAACAAATGATCTAGGAAATAAAGTTATAATTAATAATAAAAATTTATTGAACACTTAAGACTTAAATTCAACTAATTGTTTTGAACACTTAGAAACAACACAAAATACAGCTCATGTATGAGTTGCAGGGGTATACTTATATTGTAAGGCTTAGTATGAATTTTTATGTTATATATCTGTTTGGGATTGGAGGTATCTGCTTAATTTTAGTTCATCCATCCTAAGATGAGAAAGCCATACGATTGTATTTTAAATATCATGTAATTTTTTCCCTTTCTGATGATCAATAATCCATTGTATTTTTTTTTTCATCATTAAAACTTTTCTTTTTTTAAAAAAAAAAAATCCGTTTCTATCGCTAGCACTTGTTTATATTTTTGCTTTATATCTGTTATTTTTAGCTTTTCATCTTGTAGCAGATAATGGCAAATAAAGTTCATTTGTCCTTTTATATATATTTATTCTGCATTTGCTTTGTTTTCATAATTATATACATTCAAATCATATTATGTATATCATACATAATATGATTCATACATCATCATTATTACAAATCATATTATCATATTAAACATATTATGAAAATATATTTATACATTCTGCTAATGCTTTGGTACATTTTGCAGCAACTGAAGTGGTTAGACGGACGTGCACCTCCAATCTCCAAATCAACCTTTTCTTGGTAGATCATGTATGTATGCTAGAATCTGAAGGAAAAGGCCTCATGTGCTTTTGTGAAAGTGACGCATGCAACTCAGCGACCCTTGTTCAAATTACATTGCAGCTACTTTTAGGTGCCTTCTCATTCCTGAATATCTGTAAAATTATTCTCACTTAGTCACCAACTATAACTTAGTTAAACAATTTATCGTTTGCTGTATATCAAACAGTTCCAGAACCAGTGAGACCCTCTCATCAATTCAAAAACCGCCGTAGATTAGTGAAATCTGTCATAAACATACCATTTATGACTAATTTTTTTTAAATCTAACTTGAAATTCTGAATTTTCAAATGTGTCTTCAACATTTCTTAAATGGTGTAAAATCTTTTATGGTTCATCCTATTGGAGAGCAGGATTTGCAAACACGGAAAAAGAATGTCGGCGGTCAATTACGCGAATTTTGAAGCGGTTTTGAAATTAAAGTAAACATGAGACGTTATTGTAGAGATAACTTAGTCTCGAAAAGCAATATGTGAGGTTAAAACTGTTGCGACGACAGAACGAAAATGGCATACCAAGTAGCACACTTGATGCTGCTTGTTAAAGCAGTTGCTCAAAGTCGAAGTTCGCTAGCAGTTCACTTCATTAATACAAATATATTATTCAGTTACATGTTAAAGCCTATAATTACGATGTTATTGCAATTTCGATTCTTATGCGCACGTGTTAATATTTATAATGTAAACAGCAAATCAATGTAAGTCACATACGTAAAATATATGTTCCTCAAATAGTTTAAATAGGCAGCTAATAGTATCGGCTGATAATCATGATTGATATTTCAGTAACGAAGTTTTCATTAAAAAAAGTAGTAAATATTATATTGTTATAAGGAATAAATAACAGAAATGAAATTTTGTACATCGAAGGGAAAAAAAAAACCCATTTTTATCTAATTCTCATAACTTCCACCTTAAAAGTTGTTCCAAGTTAACCACAAAACAATGAAAATGATTTGATAAATATATATTTTATATATTTTTAAATTTGTTTTAAATATATTTTTAAATAATTAAATTATAAAAAGCAATAAGATCTAATGATTTGCATCAGATCTATTAATAAAAATAGCTTCAAATATCCGACGAAATGGAAAATTTCCTGATAAACTACTCTTCCCTAAAATATATATACAATAAAAAATGGAAACAATCAGAAATCGACATATTCCGAAGTCATTAAACTTCTTTATGTTTTATATCCAATAAGGAATAAAAATCTTGGACTAATTATATTAGAAACGGTTTTCCATTGTTATGCATAATCCAATATTCTTATGAGTTTTACAAAAATACATTTTTTTTAAAAAAATTTTTACTTTGAGAATACAAAGGGTAGACAAACCAATCAGCAATAATTCCTACGTTAATACATATCAAATTCAATTACGATTCTAGCAATACTCTTATGTCGAGCTACACAGAAATTGCATCTCCAGTTATTCCATACACGATCTATGTTATTATAATTTATTTAAATGAATAACGTTATATTATTAAAGCTCTCCAAATAAATTAACATTCGTATCGTAACAAAAGTAATTTAGCGATTAAAAATAAACCTATATCGGAGGTTACAAAACGTAAATAAAACTGCTCAGTGGAAATAATAAATGCATTAAAAAAACTCTTTCAATATATTTATATCAATAAGCAGAATTTTTTTAACTCTCAAAATATTTAAAATATTATAAACCTCAAAACTTAAATTAAAAACAATACGAGATGATTTGGGGGGGGGGGATTGGTGAGCAATATAAAAGTATCATGAATAAAAAGTAACCTCCGTTAAACACATTTCGCATCTCCAAAATCGAGCTTAAACATTAGTCTGCAAGGATCTGAATTCGAGATTATGAATGAATTTGGATTGTTTATTATTCTTTACAAAAGCTGAAAGAAAGGCCTTAAATTAGCATTGCAAAAGAAAGATATTTTATCAGCTGCGTATTCAGTAAAAGAGAAATGTCATTAAATCTTTTTCAATAGTAATGATAGTATACATTTTACATCTTCACGTCACCTATGAAATTTTTTCATGCTATCAAAAATTGATCAACTACTCCTATTACTTCAACAAAATTATTTCTGAAGAAGTCGTCTGTAATTTTATACGAGACATTTAAATGAGAAAACTATTATTTTGCGGATGTAATTCTAGGGTAGTGTTGTTATATCTTGATAGTTAATATATTATACAAATTTTGCTAATTAGATTGTTTATCGTGGTTCTTTGTGACAAAAATTAGATATCCATATATTCAATATTCTTTCATGTTTTTATATGAAATTCAAACATACATAATTATAATCGAATTAAATCTCAAATCGCATTTCAAGAATGCATCGCATAAACGCGTTAGTTGTGTATACTGTTTTGACAACATTTAATCTTCATCTTTCTAAATAAACATAATTTGTATTTGCAAAGGATTAATGGCAATAATAAAGGATTGCATGAAGCAATACGGATATGAGGCAATACTTCAAAACTATACATATCGTTTCTAGGAAATCGTATCTATTAAATCATCTTGGTTCTATTTTGTTTGCGATACTAAGTGTCAATTTTCAATTGTTGGCCCATTTTTGGCTATTATGCTTTATGGGAAAATGAGAGTTGAAATAATTTCCACTCACGTTTTAATGGATGTTCTTCCATTCATAATCAATATTTCTAAGCAATAAAAAGGAAATAATCTTGGAAGAATTCTTTGACGAAATACAAACATTCGTGGTTTATATACAGTATACAGCCAGAAAGACAAACTCGATTTCAGCGCAATAATTTTCATAAAAAAACTAACTAGTTATTGAATAACTGATGTCCCTAGTAGCACACAAATATTGTGCAATATTGTATGACACTGATCAATATTCGCAATATTGTAAAATATTGATTAATATCATATAATATTGTACAATTTGGTGCAACAGGCTGTGCTACCTGGGGTATCAATTACCATATACAATACAGCTGAAATGATAGTTAAGACAGTGTCTATGATAGCGCTAAAAATACAATTAACTATTGAGATATAAATGCTAAAATATTATCGTGCCAATAATCTAGATAGGTATACAGAATCTGTTTTCTGAATAATGTTAGCACGACGGATAATTACTTTCGGTATTAAAAGTTCCCCAAATCAAAACCATATGATAAAAACATTCTTCTTGTCCGTTGGATTGCATTTAAATACAGAAAGGAAAAATATTAAAATACTGAACTGATTATGCAAAGATGATTGGTTCTATTAATCAATCAAATGGTGAAAAATTTTCATAAAATTAATGTAAGTAAATATAACATTTGCATGGAAATTAATCATTGTCCCTTTCAACATAAACGGGATTAACACAAAAAAAAATATTTTAGAACTGAATTGATGAGAGCAGAAACAACATAAACTTAAAATATTTTGAAACTGTCTTTGCTTGTTCTTATCGAGGACTGCATAAAGAAGCTATGTTAATCCGATTAATATTTTAAAAAGACAATTAATTTGACCAAAAAACCTCCCATAAATTCTTGTAAACAAAACTTTCCCGAAAGAAAAAAAAAAAAAAAACTTAGGCCAGATTAAAATAGTTGTTCTTTATACCACAATGATGAAATTAATTATTTTTCGCATTTTTTATGATTATTTATTTAGATAGCCCAACAAACGTTTTTAGCAAGAAATCATCAAACGGCTTCTTACAAAAAATATATATATAAATTCCTTTCTTCCCAATCTCTCATCTTTTAAAATGAAAAGACATTTGTCAACTATACCATCTATTGTTCAGAAGAAAATTTTTGTTAGAATTAAAAGTTTGGCTTAGCTGCCCGCAAGTATTTTACGTTGATTTGTTAGATTATTACGAATTCTAAACACTTAAGCAGATGAGGAGTTGATATCCATTTCAGTAAAATAGTATAAAAAGAATCTTGAATTAGAATAAAGGTAGAATGTGATTACTGAATAAGTTTCCACGAATCTCAAATACGCATTTTATTCTAATTCACATCAAACATAAAATTCACATATTAACACATCAAACATAAAATTATCAATGAGATGTAAATGAAATCCAATGTACTATGAGATGTAAATGAAATCCAATACTACATTCTAATAACTAAATAGTCAATAATGAGGAATTTTCTAAATGGAGTTAAAAGATGAAAAATGGTGCAAATGTCTTTCCTTAAAAAATAATTACAAAACCGTATTTCTTAAACAAAAAACGTACGGAAAGTGCCGACTCGTGTATAACAATTTCTTTTCAATCGTATTAAATAGAAGCTATAAATTATTTTTCTTCCATTCCTGAAAATTGAATGACTTCGTTCAAAACTTTTTTAATGCGGGTGGAATACATTCAGTACAAACCTGAAGAAACCTAGAACGACACATAAATTAAAAGACTTCAGCGAATTAAAATCTTTGTTTAGTAAAACGCAATGGTTCCTTTAAATCAATGCTTTATAACCATCATTATTTCCTATAGATTTTTGAAACTTTTATGGCGCAAGTATTCGTATAATCCGAATGATCTTAAATATAACTACATACACATGTCAAAATTATTGTATACTAGCCGCCTTTGGCGACCAGCCGGTTCGCCAAACTTAATGATTGTTAAAATTTTAATAATTAAATATTTTATGTAACTCCTAATTTAATAGCTTCTTCATCAAAATATTTTAAAGCTTAAAATTCTGATAGTTATATAATTCTTTCATAATATCATAAAGGCCTTCAGCCATAACGTAATATGTATCTCTCTAATTTTCTGTTAGCTCCCGTAGAATTTATGCTTTAAATTAAAGTAGAAATGGTTAAATTGTAATTAATATAAGAACATTTATTACTGAAACGAAGCAATTTTTTTTAAATATGAGTACTGAAAATAGAGTCGCTGAGTATTTAAACCTTATGGGCACTTAAGAATATCTTTCTTAATTTATGTAATATCTCAAGAAGTTTTCTACAAAATTTTCTCAGATTCATCATGAACAGATAAATTAATTAACAATGTTTAGTTTTAAATGCATGAAACTCTAAGAAAATAAACAGAATCGTTTGAAATAATCGGCCAAAAATAAGTTAAGCCTATTCTCGTTAGCGTGGGGGGAAAAAACGGAAGCCTTACTCATTTGGCGGTGGGGAAACGAAAAGATTTTTTCGCGGGAGAGTTAGTTTTTAATTAATAAATTAAAATTCTAATTAAAATTTGACCCCCAGGTGCACATTTCCGACCTCCAAGGTATGCATGTGCCAAATTTGGTAGCTGTAGGTCGAACGATCTGGTCTGTAGAGCATCAATACACACACACACACATACACTGACCTTTACATAAGCATAGATTACATTAGAATCATAAATGACTAATCTAAAAATAGCCTAGCGAAATGAATAAAATATTCCATCGCATTTTCAAATTTGATAAGAATAAAATAATCAATACTGTAGTAAAATAATCTAAATTCAAAATTCTTGTCCCAAACATACATACGCGTTTTGTCCTAATAATCGTTATATAAACAAATTTCTGATATACTATGAACAAAACAGAAAATTAATAGCTAATTGCATTTAATTCTAGCTTTTAACAGAATTTCGAAATACTCTAAAATTAATGCCTCATGAGCATTGATAATTTTAAATAACAATCAACTTCTTTATCAAATGGGTCATTTCGCAAAAATTGACCTCAAAAAACTTTATAACACGAGTCTTAGGTCTCCGATAAATTGCTTCTAGCATTAATTGATAAAAATATTGAAAAGTGATCACTAAATATATCCTATTTTGTGCAGAAATGTGTGTTAAATTTAACTTGTAAAAACTTTAGGTAGGAAAAGAGCCAAAAAATATTTTTGTAAAAAAATATAAATTAACAGAAAATGACTATTCAAATTTGAAGTAGGATGTTGATGTACATAAAACAAAGTAAAGATTTTTAAGCAATTTGTATTCAAAAAGTGCAAAGTAAATTTGTTGATTAGTTTTAGAAGTTTTATAATTTGCTCCATAAAGAAATTCAAAAATAATTTTCATATTACATTTTAGATAAATTTACGGAAAAATTTATTTTATATCCATTCCTTCCAAAAAGTGAAGTAAAACCATTTTTCCACTCCTAAATAAAAGCATTTTGAATGCACATTTATAATAAATCTTCAAGTAGTTTTCATGGCTTTGATTTCATATGCTAATCAACTTTTTTACAATAAGCATGTCGAATACATCAAGAGACCCCCTTTCTTTCTTACTAGGTTCTTTTAAAAAAAAAAAAAATGTTTTTATTTGTTACTAATATAATGGTCAATACCATTTTTATCTCATTTTATCTCTCAGAATTTAGTTATGCCACTTGTACAAATTATCAATGAATTAAAAAAATAACTTTTGAAGGGTGTAATTATTTATAATGTTGTTACTGTATTAAGTGTACAAAGTGTTCATTGCCAATATTTGTAAAATTTATAAATCGATTTATTTGATGCATCTGCATCATTTAAATTATGCTAGTTAATAAAAATGTTTCAATATTTTATGAAGTTTCCACTTTCATTTAATGTGAATTCACTGTGTAAAAAAAGTCACCAACATGAATAAATTAGATTAATGAAAATATTCTATGCAGAATTACTGTTGAAAATGAAAAAACCATTACATCAATTAAAACTACACCATAGTATGATTTTTACAAAGACATACAATAATAAAGAACTCGGAGATAAATCATCTTCATATTGTTGCAACTTGAATTTTTATGAGGATGGAAATAGTCATCTTTTAGGAGGAAATATAAGACATGCAATTCATATCTAAAATTTAAAGATCTGTTAAAATAGTTTTTTTTTTTCTTTCAAATATACGTTGAGCAAGCTTTATCTTATTAGTGTTACAATATATAGTCTTTAATATAAATTTGAAATAATTCATACCGAGTATGAAAATATCGTCAGTAAACGAAATTTCAATGTAGTTATAAGTAAGTATCAAAAGCACAAAAAGAAAACAACCAAATTTTAAATAAGATGCTTTAAATCTCCTAAATTCAAGGGTAAATCGCAAATTTTTAAATCCATTTCAATGAAAGATGAAGCTATTCTCACTTGAATTTCTGAAAAAATAAAATTTGAAGCAAAACAAAATTATAAAGACAAAATAATAATGGAGAAAACAGATGACTATGAAAGTACATCTATCATTTGAAGAATAGTTTTGTCATCAAATCTATTAAAATAGAAACATTGTATTTGTATATATATCTAGTTATATAAATGAATACTGAGTCTAAGAAGAAATACTTTATTATCTGAATGTCTGCTATTTGATGAAACTGATTATCAGAGCTGATGATATTTGCAACTGAACTTAAAGACAAAACAAACTTCATTAAAATTTAGTTTCTCAGACAAATGCTATTTATATTCATATAATAAAACTAACAGTTTGATGTGGTCATATTTTCAGATAATAGTTAATCATTATTTGTACATCTTGCCACAACAACGGGAAACACCCAAACAAATCAAAACTAATATCACAAATTTTAATAAAATTCATAAATTTATTAATATAGTTGGTGCTTAAAAACAAGTATTGGACATATCTAGTAAATGCTGTCAGCAACAAAGCTAGTCAATTTCTACGGATACATACATAAATAAATAAGCTGAGACAAGGACATACATATACATTTAAGTATTAAAATCAAACTTAAATTAGAAGTAATGCAACAGAATTGTAAAAATTATCGATAACTGTCAATATTTAACGTCTGAATTCTAACATATATCATTTCAAACAAAAATAAAAAAAAAAAATCTTTCAAATTCAAAATGGATATAAAAAAATATCACCAAAGCATTTAAATGAAATAGAACACAAAGCATAAATTATTTCTGGATCATGCAAGATTTAAAATCTTATAATTAAAGATATTTAATAAATAAATACTACAGTCTTGAACTTAGAAACTCATGCATATGGATTATTTTACGTAAATAAAATGAAGGAGGGATGGAAATTCAACAGGAAAGAAGTTCCACAAAGCTTGAAGAGAAAAATATTAAAAAGGCTCATGGTACTGAAAAATAAAAATTAAAAAAATAATTATGTAGCTACAAATTTAAAAAATTTAGGAACTTTAAAAGTAAATCACACACATTTCTACAATTATTGCTTTAAGATTACTTTCAGCGTGCTTTGGAAATATAAGATTTTAATTAGTGAGGAAAATATTTCAATAAACCTCAGTACTTTACAATGCAATATCTCTTGGGAATGTACCCAATCTTCCAAATGGAAGAATTGATATTAAAGTTGCACCAAACCCTTTTCAGCCCATAATTTAAAATAAAATGTGAACTACAACACAAATTTTCTATTCATCATTTCCAGGAACACACTCCAAGGCAATGCTTGACAATTTTTAGGGAGGGAAGAGAGGGGGCTTTTTACTGCAACAATATTTAGATTCAACTTTAAATAACACTGAAGAACACAATTTCATGAAATAAAGGACAAATGGGCTGCATAAAAGCTTCAGTTTAATAATTTGTTTTGGGAAAATTGATAAATTAGAATTCCATTGCAGTATCAATTTTTTAAATTTATATTTAAATCCAATTTTTTCTTAAAGCAGAATAATTGATGGATTGAAAAAACTACAGATAAATAATGAATCTTTTCTCTTAAATTAGAGAGTGATTTGTAATGTACTCGAAAAACATTCACGAAAATAAATTCATCATTAAAAATAAAATTAGTCATTATTAGTCCTTTCAAATTTTTATAAATAGAAATAAATTTCTAAAACACAAATTCATTAGATGTAAAAATATAGATACTAATTATTCATTTAAAATCATAAAAATACAAACTGATATGACAGAAAATAAAACTTACATCTATAAAATTTCCACTTTTATAGCATTGAAAAATGAAAAAGCATTTCTTATTGCATCATAAAGCACTGTAATAAAATAAAATTATTCAAATAAAAATAATAAGTCTAAAACATGTTTCATACTTTTTTTTTTCAAAATAAATTTAAAAGATAGAGAGAAAAAAAGAAAATATATTATTTCTTGCAAATGCAAATTCTAAAAGAATATACAATTATTAAATTAATGAATTGAAATGAATATAGTAATGGAATCATACTAGAGCAAAAAATAGTGGAACTATGAATAAAAATCAACAATTTGCAAATATTTTACCATAACTTAAAACTGCAAACAAAATGACACGACAAAGGCACACTGCACTATTTGTAATATATGTTACATCATTATTTCTGCAAACTCAACCTGATATCGCCTTATTGCATTTAAACATAGTGCTTAAAATTATCAGATTCTTCCAAAAGAATCCTGATAATTCATTATTGAAAACTGAGCTATATGAATATGTTGAATATTTGTAAGTTACAAAAAATGTTTAAAAATAAAGCAGCTAAATATTATTTACAAACAAGCTGCTTTTAAAAGTAGGGTAAATCATGTGCTAAAATAAATTGAGCTGAAATAAAAACATAATACATAAGAAAAGAATACACCACAAATTTTATTGATATAAAATAAAATATGAAGAGCAGAGACACAAAAATTTTCTTCAAGAGTTCTTATTTTATCATTATCTTAATGATAATATAAGATATGAAGCTGAGGAAACAACTCTCATATGTTAACCTGACAAAGAAATTCATAATGGAAAAATTTTAAATAACATGCAAGCAAAATTTTCATTTAAACTATAAGTAAAACTACATTTATTATACAGTTACAGGAGCTAAATATATTAAAAGATCTTTAAACTTATTACATCAATTTCTGTTTTTAAGAATTATAGACATATTTAAAAGATGCATGGAAATGAATTATTTAAAGGGAAACATTTTCAGTCTGCGGTGAAAGAATAAATTTCTTCAAAATAGCAACATAAATTATTAACAAATCATAAAGAGAAAAAAAAATTACTTTCATAAAGTTGGGTATAAGGAGGAAAATCATATTAAGGTTTTATGTTTTCTTTTATGCAGTAAGAACCATATCAGAGTTGTATCAGCAAAAACTGTACAGAAAATTATTAATGTCTTAAAAGTGTTACTTCAAATCTCGTTAATCTACATAAAAATCAACTCAAAAAATGCAGAACTGAATTCATGATAATAGTTAAAACTTCAACTTTAATATTAAATAAAATAAATAACACTCTTTTATGCTGTTGATAATATCGAGAAAAAAAATACAGACATTACAGAAATAATAAATGAAACATGTAAAATATCTGCTCAAAAGGAAATGCTTGGTAATATATTAAATTGCAATTAAAAATATTACTCAAATGCCTTGTCTCTTTTTAATTACTCTTTTAGATAAAAGAAACATGTTTAACCATTTTAAAGGACAATTTTTTTTTCTAGTCATATTATGTTTAAATATTTTTAGGCTTGAAATTAGAATAAGAAAATGGATTCATTTAGCTTATTAGATAAATTTAATTTGATTAATTAATTTGGTTGGTAATTAAGTAACAAATCAAGACACACCATTTTGTGTAAGATAAAGAACTAAAGCATCTAAGTTTCTGTCTTTCGAAAAAAATTTGTCAGAACTTATGCCAACCTACATAATTTCATACAAAGATTGATAAATTTGGTGGGAAGCATACTTCCCACGGCTCTAGAAAGTAGTATTGACACAACAGAAAATATGCAAGCATTGAAAATGCTGACACGAGACCAAGAGCAAAAACTGTGGCCATGATTTTTTTATTTTTTTTACTTATTTTGTCATCTATTTAAAAATATTTGAATTCTTAAACTCATATTTTGAAATTCTATATATGTTCAAAGTTTAATTTTTATATGTATTCAATAGATTTCACTATTAATAATGCTTTTGTCTGAGTTACTCATTTGTTCCAAATAAAAAATATTTAAAGCAAAATACATTCCTAAAAATTTCCACCATCTTCTATACTTAATAATTATTGCAAAGGAATGAAAAATGTGTAAGAAATATTTTTATTCCAAATATGGTAAGAAATTTATGAACAATTAAAACACCTAAATGCTAATGGTACCATCGTAGCAGGCTACGGAGAGATAATACTCGATGCAATTTCATCCGATTGAACACATACAAGGTCGAGGAGATTCAACAGACTGTTAATCAGTTGGGTCTGACAAATGATACGATACTGATACCGTTCATTTATATATTTCTGCATAGTTGATATAAATAATCAGGTTGACAGAGTATCACTTAACCCTAGTGAATTTAAAATTCTTATTAGAGAAAACTTCAAATCGTGATTTTACGACACAGAAATAAAAGAAATTTCAAAATATTGAAGGTTATATTTAGCTTTAATATTTTATAAACAGGAAAGAAAAAAAGTAGAAACACATCACAAATTTGCTAAAATTTAGAATCGTGCAATTTTTGCTGCCATTCCTTAAATTAGCATTTTTGGACGAAAATCTTACATAAGTCTGTATTCACAAAAGAGTAATAAAATAGTTAAATTAAAGGAAATGCTTATTATCATACCAATCTTTTCTGCATAAAATACTTAACATTATAATAACATATCAAATAAAAAGTTCGTGAATGCCAATTCGGTCGTAATGTTCATTAAAAAAAGCAAAATCCATTTTTCCCCCCCACATGGATTTTGAAATGGAAATTTTCCAGAGCACAGCCCCAATAATACTCTGAAAGTGAAGAAAATCTGGAAAACCTAACATTTAAATCCTCGAACAAGTACTAAACTAAAAAAGCAAAATTCAGGATTTTCACAAAAAAATGCTTATTAAAAATTTAGAAGAATAAAACAGACGATGATGATTCAAAGACAAAGGGAGGATCATGAACCACCTCCAAAAATCTTAGATAGTATTTTGTAATCTGTAAGGAAAACTGTCAAAGGGTTGATTGCATTTGAGTAGTTGGTTGGGCTGTACAAGATTGTTCGATTTTTAAAAAAACTGATTGAAACCAGTTACACAAAATACTTAAATGTTTTATTTCCATAATCCAATTTTTTGTAGCCACACATATCTCATCTTCTTTTAATATTTTTTTGAAAAAAGCTTCATTGATAGAACAGTCTTGAGTAAAATCATTTATGAACTCTAAACACAATCATTTTATACAGTCGATTCAAAATAGCACGTATATAAGAGTGCTATATGTTATATATTTTGAATATAGAATTATGTTGGCAAAGCTTGCAGTAATGATTTGCTCTAACACTTCCTTTTATTTCCTTCAAAATTAATTAACTAGTTTCAAAATATCACCTCTAATTTTGCTTGTAAAATAAAGTAATATGGTGTGCAATGATTTAGTCTTGTTATCTCTGGCTGATTTTGCAATTTTTATTCACCTTCAAAACATCTAAAAAATTTCTGTATCCAAGACCATCTTCTTGAGCATTACACCCCCCATAAAATGTTAGAATGTATCCACCCCTGTTCAAACATGCAACTATAATTGGAAGTCAAATACAAAATCAATCAGAAAATTATTCATTTGAGCTGCCAAATCCTAGAATTAGCAATAACATAAGGAAGGGCTAGTAACTCAAAACTAAAAGAATATCAATGGATTTTTTTTTCTACACGAGTTGATATAAAATTTCAAAAATAAAAATGAATACATTAAAATACTATCATTCACGAACATAAAATCTTTAAACTGTTGGATATCATTCCATATAGAATAAAAGTACATGATTAAGAAATAAATATTACCAAAATTCTTTATTATTTTCATTTCTATATATATATATATATATATATATATATATATATATATATATATATATATATATATATATATATATACGAAAAATATAGCTACATGAAAATGTACATTTTATTCTTAACAGTAATTCATCAAACTTGATTATATACATATACTTGATTAGGAAAAACTTGAAAATTGTAGAAATGGAATTAATTAGTAAAATAATATCACAGCATAAAATCATATTTTAAGTTCGAAAACAATTGGCTACGCCTAGAGAAAATATGTCTTGTACCGATCCAAATATGGACAATTTCTTAAGTTCTCATGACAAAAATCATAAGAACATTTTACATCCATTTCATTATTACAAAATTTAATGAAACAGAAGTTATGAAGTTTACAAGGCATAATAAATGAACAATTGAACATTATGTAGCATTAATTATCAACAGCATAAAGAGATTACCAGACAAGTATTCCGAGATCATTACACATGGCTGAGCAACAACCTGGACGGCAGATAGGATGGCAATATCAGTGGCCTTCTCTTTTACGTAATGATTTTTTCCTTAAGATATTTTATCTCTTTTAAACATTCTTCGATCATTCATACATTTCTCAAGGAATTTTAAAAAATGATTGTGTATCTGCTTTGAAAAGTTAGAGATATATATATTAATGCTATTGGAAGAACAGATTTCAACTGTAAACAAAATAAGTTCTCTTTTCAAATTAATATATTAAAATTTTAAATATAATTAACGGGTGAAACAAAATGGTTTTGTGCCGATTTGTCAAAAATTAAAAAAACTAATATAAAAATAAAGTTTCAGCAATTCAAAATGTAAATTTAATAGCAATACATAAAATTTACTTAAGATATTGTTTAACTTTCAACTTTATGTTGAATGAACTAATATCAAAAGACACTGAATTTCCTAGCATAAATTATTTTTTTACATAACTTTTACATAAAGTATTAAGATTTGCATAGGAATATAGGCACTTTAGAGTCAACTATTTACACGTGAAACGTCAAAATAAAGTCGCATTATATGTTACAAGAACTAAAATTTTTTTTAAATATAAGGTTTGTCTTAAATTTTTTAAAAATAAAACATAACTCGAAGGCAACTTTAGTTTAAGAAGCGCTGTATGGTGTGATATAAACCATTCAGTTGCATTAACAAATATATATATGCATAGATATTTATTATATTTTACAGTTAATTATTCCCATAACATAAAATAAAGAAACAGCTTCCTATGATATCCCAACAGATGACACAAGAAATGAATCACATATGTAGCAAAGTTTTTGCGTATAATATATCACTTAGAGGACAAACAAATTTTATAAGGATCAAAAGGAATTTCTAAACTATAATCTGATAAGCAGAATTTTATATTCCAGCCACAACATAGAGGGCAGCCTGAATTAATGGACAGTCAGCATGAGTCCACTGTATTGATTGACCAACCAGAACAATTTCAGCTGTACTGTAGATTTCAATTATTCATTGCATATAAACGAGTCCATTCCCTAGCTAAGAGGAGGAGGAGAAAAAATTAATTGAAAATGTCGTAAAAAAAATACTAAAAATATCCAACAACCATATAAATTACAAAGCAATCGTTTCATTAAAAACTATGAATATTAAAATTGCAAAAATAAATTTGTATACCTGAATTAAGATAAATTACAATTAACCTAATACAATTTACTAGGTAAAAAAAAATTGCAATAGAAATCCGAATATTCTCCAATAAAATATGGCTTAATGACATACAAAATGGGAAAGTGGAGTACCAAAAAATGACCTCAGGAATGACTCGTAGGAAAGGTATGATACTTTTTATACATCAGTACGATCACTAAATTTTACAAGGTTTGAATTCAAATGTTCATTCATGTAAGACTGGTTACACCATATTATATAGCATAATTTTAGCAGATGCGCAGCCGAAAAGACGACACTTTTAGAATAGACTTTTTTTTTTCCACGGGAGGGCAAGGTTTATACACGGGGACAAATGTGGAGTGCGTTCGTTCGCACCAGAATACAAGAGCAAAGTGAGAAAAATAATTCTAATAAAATTCGTAAAGACATGTCGACTTAGAAAAGGGAATCCTGGGTATCTGACAAAAATGTGTGTGTTAGGAATTTTCATCCCTTCGCTCGCAGTGTGAGAAACTGCAATTATCGACTTTTTAGAGCGCATAATATAAATGAATAAAAAAAGAAATTTGAATCAGAAAATAAGAGAACATCTTAATTTAATCCATGTTAATTTATGTTAAGATAATAACTACTTAAAATTTGCATAAGATGAAAAGATCTTATTACATAAATTCCATAAGTCTGACGAACAAAAACTTGCCAAGTAGGCACAGCATATTTTTTGAAATATTTTTTTCCTCCAAGCATTACTTGATAATTCCATTTTGCTTTTAACTGCATCTTTTCAGTAACGCTTTAATTTGTGGCACTGATTAAATTTTCCCACAATAGTATGTCTCACAATATAACATGTTCTTAAAAAATAAAACCCAATCTTTTACTTATTTTTGCTCCAAAGGATACAACAGGATTTATTTTCAAATTGTGTCACTTTTTCCGATAGAATTTACATTCATCTATGTAAAAGAATCACAGTTAATACAATGAAAGAAGCCATTCAACTCATTCTGTGAGGCTTTGAATTCTTCTGGTGAGATGTCTAAATATGGTGCCATTGCAAGCACAAAAACCTGAACACAAATTCTGCAAAAAACCTCATACTTCACTTCTAGTCAATAATCTATTGATAAATTGTCTTCATAAATTCGGGACAGAATAGCTCCCAACTTAACCAAAGCTTATTCTTCCTCAGCCATGTTTATATCAGTGCTGAAATGCTGCCATTTCAAGAAAAAACTTTAATTATGCTCGTGCTGTTAACAGATTTTGCTTGTCTGCAACATTTATCTTCCATAAATTGCTCTAATTTTTGTTTTCAACAAATAAAGTCTTGAAATGTGAATTTTTCCTTATGAAACTATTTAGTTTTATGACTCGCTTAGAAAGTTTTTAATTTCTTTATTTCCATTTAAAAGAAAGTATAACCATTTTCAGGAACTAGAAAGGAATTTATAATGTGTATGTCCGATTTTTTCAATCAAATTTTTAATGATAATTTGCCATGCTTTATACGGAAAATAAGAGTGGATGATTCTTAATCAAAATAATTTGATAATAAATGCGATGCAAAATTTTATTCTGTGAAAGTTCTATCAATTTCAAAAATGCTTCATTACTCAAACTTTTGTTATTTTGAAAATTATAGAAGAAAAGAATTTAAAACGAATTTCAATTGATACTTTTTTTTGCACTATTTATCATTATGACCATCACAACCAAATATTCAAACATGCAGCTGGATATTCTCAAAAAATTCTAAAACTTCTTCCATCCGACAAAGAATCAAAAAAATCTTTTTTACATTTTAACAGCTTGCTTCCTCTGTAATAAGCAATGGCGATGATCTCACCCAGTCCTTCTGAGATAGCAATTACATACAGCAATACAAAACTATGCCGCCTTTTGCTGACATTTTGAAGGAGCGAGTAGAAAACTCATCTTTTTTTCTGCTGAAAATAAAAGCTGCAAGAACACGCAAGTAGTTTGTCGACAGAAAAAAGCCTTTGATACAAAAATTGCAGACAAGTATCTCCAGCACTAAAAGTAAATGCAGCTTAAACATTTGTCTTATTTTATTGTTCACAGAAGTTCCTTGTCTTCTGATCGCTTTTATTAGATAAGTTGACATTTCAACTTCTTCCCTAAGCTAAAAGTTGCAATGTTCTTATCCCATGAGTCTTCAATAATTCATTTCTTGTATTCAATGGCATAGCTCTTCCTTGAAATACTGATCATAACTGCATATCAAATATTATTTCCTTTTAATAAAATGAATACTAAAGAGTAATCAGTCGCAATTATATTACTTGTCAAATGTGCATGGACTTGCACTTGCACTTCCATTAGTCATTCAGCAGCAACTATGAACCAATCTACCAATTAGGAATAATTTTGGGAGCCTCTTGAGAAATCAAGATAGGGATCATTTTTCAATTATGCCCTGTTTTTGGAGATATACGATACTAAGGCATATGATATATGTATCCTAATATGCACAACTAATATTATGAAAAACTTGGCTTACATTAGGTATAAAGCAAAAACATCCAAAACCATGATCTAATTAAAAAACTTACAAAACAGTAAAATATATGTAAGACAGGATTTTAAGTTACATAAACGTTGAAAATTATTACAGATTTTAAAAAAATGGCTCACAGACTAGTAACCACAAAAATAGACTTGCAAGATTCTTACCAGTTTTTATAGCCTCTGCTTCATTAATTTTCCATTGTTCTGCAACATCATTTGCTAAGGGATCATCGGGGTTTGGAGCACTTAGTAAAGCTTGAATTGAAAGTAACACAGTCCTAATTTGAAGAGCAGGACTCCATTTATCTGAAGTGAAAAGGAAATGAAAATGTATCATTTGCCATTCTAAAATTTTCATGCCTATCTTCAACTAATAAATAAAACTACATCAATTACTTTTTGATAAAGCTAAAATCAGTCCAATATTTTCAAATATACATTCTACAGTAACATGCACACAGTTAAAATCAAAACACATGTGAAAAGAGATGATTAATTCTGTTTAATTCAAGTGGCACTTTCATCACAAACATCATTCAGTCATTCGTCCAACTGTAGTAAATTTAATGAAAAACTTAAAACAATTTAGTTCATTTCAAATCTTGTGGAAAACTTTGGCTGTAAATGCCTTTTCCATATAGCATGATTTAACTGTTTGTAAAAAAAGAAAAATATTTACAACTATTACAGGAAAGGAAAATATTATACTAATGTATCAGTAGTAACCAATACTTACAAGGACTTAATAAATTAGCTACAAAAATAAACTGAACAAAATATTGGGTTATAAAATATCTTTCCTTGTTTGTATATGTAGCTAGAATGTAGGAATGAAATTTGACAAAATTTTATATTTAAACTTTTGAATGCATGAATTCTGAAAAATGAAAAATTAGTACCACAATCTTTCAAAAGAGGAAATTTTGCCGTTGGTCGAGTTGAATATTGCAAAATAACTCAAATATGACAACTTAAGCAAAAGCCTAATCCACATTCTTACTGAATATGCATCACATTGCAATCATGATGACAACTTTAAAACAATCAAAACTTGTCACTGATTAATATGAATTTACAGTTATATCATTATCATAGAATAGAAAGGCCTTCTTAATCGCTCAGTATCTTCTGAATATGGTGTATATTATTGTGTAAGAGAAAAAAATGAATCCGATGTATTATAGCTGACCATAATGTATAAGTCATAATAATGAGTCTGCATGTTGTCTTTCATGGCTTATAAGCAGCTGACATTAATTATCAATATCGTGATTGAGGTGGCTGCAGAGACTGGGTCATTACTCTCAGTGAAATTATGGTATAGAAGGCATTGTAATAAATCGTGAATGTATAGCTGTGATCCATTATGCATCAAAATTATTGGATCAAAGCATTACTTAGATGCATTTCGTGAATTATAATATTATCCAGCATTTGTTCCGAATTCTCTCCAATAATGGAATATATCAACAAGGCACTTGCCGACTAGTGATATTATTTGGGGGTAAAGAAATTCCCAAATTCGGCAGTTATAACTGCTGATTAACTCATTGAAATGCAAGTCCTCGTGTTTCATTCAAATATCATTTATTAATTTAAATACAAGCAGAAATAGTACAAAGAATTACGCAGGTATCAATTATAGTTGAAACTGATATCGATAATTAATCGTAAATGAATGGAAATGAAGAATCTAAGATTTTCTCAACTGGACAGTAAGTCGCATCAAGAAGACAAGCTATTGCATGAGTATTTGCTTACGAGTTGATAACTGTGTCATTAAACACTGCAGTTGGAACTTCTGTTAACCATCTCTTCCTGTACCAGGTCTATTACTTATGACCCAGCTAATTAAAATCGCTTAATTCTATCACTCGTTTTAATACTTACAATCTGCAAAAAAGCTACAAAATTTTCTCAACAAAGAAAAGATCCTGGGAATCTCTTATACCTTAGATAATAAAATCTGAAAAATGATCGAAAATTGAGCTTAATCTGATAACATTTTAGTAAAATATTTGAAGGAACATCAGCGGCATTGCTATTCCACACATACGCACTTCATTTTACTAGCACTGAATACCAATATTGTTGCACACATTCCGAAAATATGAAAGTGTTCTATGACGATTTTTTTTTTGCAGTATTTATCCTACCCAAACAATTAAAAATCAAATGAGGAAAAAAAAAATGCCTAATTTCATTCATTAGTTTTAACCACAGATACATCCCAGCATAGAAATGTATCATATAATCACAGAAATTTTTTTTTAAATTTCATATAAAATTTTAAACTACACAAACTAAACAGGACTGCCACACAAATCTGGGGGGGGGGATCCCCTGCGCTTTCCATGAACGTATATGCAATATAAGAGGAAATGCGGGAACAGCACTTTTGTGTTAGTTACAACAGAATAACAATATGCCATAGTTTTAATGAGTGTTAAAAGCAAGGAGTGGAAGCAACAATTTAACATTACCGGAATAATAGTATATTAAAAGAATGCTTATATTTGCATATAGAAGAAACAATTTCTCTTTATTTACTGCCAAGAATTTAGCAAGATAAAATTTACATATTAAGGGGGAGAGTTATTGATCACCTCTCATGTTCTTTAATTGTAAGCCACACATAATTAAGGACTAAAATGAAATAAAACCCAAAATAATTTTTTTACTATCATTATACAAACCATTTAATAATTACTTTACAAAAAATATTATTAAGCAAGATTCTTATTTATTTTTGCCAATTCATATTTTTAACCATCAATTTTTGCAATTTCTGCAGATTTTGTAGTCATCAGTTGAAATTTTTTCTTTTGCAACAATTTCATTTGCAATGCTGCTTTGCATTTGTTGAACTTCTTTTCTTTTCCTGAACTTTTTTCTGCTCTTCTAAAGCTATATTCTAAGACACAGCTCTTAGATCAATTAAAGAATCGTCTTTCATATTTTCAATAAGAATATCCTTATTGATACTAAATCCAATTTCCAAAGCTGCAGTGCCATGTGACAACAAAAAATTTTTTTCTTCTCAAAAATCAGGAAAATGTTTTGACTTCAAAAAATTAGAATAGAAATCATTTAATATATTATATATATAAATATATTCATTAAATGAATCAAACTGTTCTTCGTATACATTTATAAGTTTTTTTCAAGAAAATTTCAAATTAGATCTTTGCACCTTCTGAACATGCTGGAGAAATGTGTTCATTGGAATAAAGAAGAATCCACTCAACCCTTCATTTGAAATCAACCATTCATTTTTCATTGTGTTATTGTGATTGTGTTCTTCAATAAATGTGGATTTAAACAACAAGTAGCTTTTAAAACAGCAAAATTTTTAGACAAGTGTTTAAGTATTTTTTATAGTACTTTTCACAAATATGAAACTGTCTGCTAAAAAGTCACTTTTTTTCAGCTTCAGTAGCTCCACTAGTAATCAAATAACTTGCGGTCACTATTCCAATATTGGTATTCTTTCTCAGCATCAGATTTTTAGTATCATCAAGCTATCAAAAATAAACTGTCTTATTTTTTTTTTTTTTTTTTTTTTTTGCTTCTTTGCTTATGCTTATTTTGACCATCTTTTTTATTAACTGTTTAACAAGCATGAAAATATTTTCATTTAAGAAAGGCACTATTGGTTCAGATGTCTGAGATTTTTTAAGAAATGGCTGAGGAATATTAGCAATATAAAAGAAGCTAACTTAAGCCAGAATCAATTTATCCTAACAAGCATTTATAATATCCACACATGGTAGATCCAGGAAAAACATTTCCCACTGAATTCTATGTATTTCTTTACACTCTTAAAAACTTTTAGAGCACGTTCGCAAACAGACATTTTCTACCTAGTGGATAGAACAAAACATCGAGGAAACTTCAGAAGAACCTACAAATTCCAGGAAATCAGTACATCCAGTTGGACTATCTTTAAATATTCTATACATTGATCTTAGAATAACGTCTACTTTCAATCAAGTACATGTCCATATTGAAATGCTCCATAGATTATGTGTAGTCCAAAAGTACCTAGATCTAAAATTTTACAATAATTTTCGCATGGAAGTTCTTTGACACATTTAAAATTTTTTAATTTACATTAGACCCATCCATATTAATATATAAAAATAATTATATCCAAACTGGATATAATTTCTTTAAAATTCTCAAACAGTTCTTGAGCAATGGTATGTCTTTAAAACACTTAATTCAAATATCTTGAGAGCCTAATGATTGATTGATTCACATCAATGTCTTACAATAAGATCCATTTGGCATTTATGTGAAATGCGGTTCAAAGCTTCATCAAAACATATTACAAATTTTTTATTGCTTAAAGATTTCTTAAGAGATTGTTGCAAAAAATGAGCTAATCCGTAACAAATAATGTACGACATTTTTAAACGACCTATCATACATTTTTTCGTTATTAAATTATAAGTAAAGATATGAGAAAATATTTCCGATGTTTCATTGAATGTATTAAAGGGCGTATGTGACGCAACAAGTTTAAATATCCATAAAAGTTCAACTTTAAAGGACAAAGAACAGTCCTTTATAACAGAACAGTACAAAATCAGCTTATTTTCCGACATCAAATTTGACGTTTTCGAAAGATATCACTTTGCATTCCCTTCAAATACTAAGTCCAATATCAATAATGATTTTTTTCGAAATAACAAGCAAATCTATGTTTTCCTCTTTTGGCATGACTAGTAAGTGCTTGTTTTCGTATATTACTATCTTCTTACAAAGTACGGAGAGAATAGATTGTGCAGAACTTGTTTAACCAATTCAACCAAGTCAGAATTGATATTTTTATCCATGCAATCCAAATTAAATACGGATTTTTTGCAACTCATGATTTAAATAAATTTTCTAATCTATTCTGAAAAATCTCAGTTTCGCAAATAATAAACAAACCATTCAATAAACTCAAACTCGTGTATGAGTGACTAAATACTATAGCAATGCTTCCGCAGATTGAATGTTACTCTTTCTGGAGAAGAAATTTATTATATTTTCTCATGCTTGTGACAGCAGTCTCGTGCATGCTTATTAGCTGCAATTCGGGAAATTCATGGAAAAAGAACTGTCTCTTAAATCGAAATTCGACTGATCTGTACAGGGAAAAAAGGGGGTGAATTTTTGCTATTTTACTGCCGCGAATGGTATTATTGCATTTTTGGAGTTATAACTAGAATCGTTTATTCTTGTAATATTTAAATATCTTAGAAGGAAAAAAAAAAAAAAAAAAGGAGCCAAGAAATTTAAAATTCCCAGTGCTTTTCATCGTTTTTATGGAAACGTTCAATTTCCCTGCATTTTCCCTTTTAAAAAAAATCTTTTTTTTTTTTTTTTTTTTTTTTAATGTCCTGAATTTGCCCACCCTCCCGGTGCCGTGGCAATCCTGTAAAATTACACTAAAAAATATTATAAACGCTTTCAAATGCCAAATCCGAAAATATTGTAATGTTATTGTGCAATATTGTACAGTATAGCGCCTTATACGCTCAGAGATTCCAAGAAATATGCAAATTACCTTTCCCACAAACAATGTATTAAATACTATGCTATGCACAGATGAGAAAAGACTAAAATTGATGAAGGATCAATGATCTTCAAAGGAAAATCCATTATTCAAAGAACATTGAACCTATGAAGCAGCATTAAAAAGTGCAACAATATATAAAAAAAAAAAACCCAATAACTAAGAATTATAATATATAAGATGTGCCACTTTCAGGAACTCTTTCCTGTCAATTTAAAAACATGACAATTTTTTCACCAGTTTAAAAACATACAGAACCAATTAAAATGATTATAAAATCTGGTTTAATAAAACGAAAAGTTCAAAAAATTTATACACACATTTTTGGAAATAAGAATATTAGTTAAAAAATATTTTTATTTTAAAAAAATGTAAAAGTTGCAGTAAATGAGTGAAGCAAATATTTGGAAAGTAATCTTACCTTTCAAAATGTCTAAACATATTCTGCCTAATTTATCTATATTAGGATGATAAATTTTTGTCATAAAACGAACTTTAGGAGCAGACATAGGATATTCTTCTGGTAAAAACAGTTCCAATTTAAACACACCCCCTTCGAAAGGTGACTGTAAAAAACATGCTGTGTAAGTGAAAAATTTCTGACTAAAAGAAATTAAAACACAGCAAAAATTGGCATTAACAAACCTATTAGTTATCTACATTACTATATATTGCATTCTAAGAAGGAATAATATAAAGTTTCTTTTTCTCCTCAAATACAAATGTCAACAGAAACCTTACATTACGGCAATTTAGAAATAAGCAGAAACTGATTTTTCCCCTACAGAAAAGCTAAGCAGTTGCACTTTACACAATTTTATACTATATATAAACTTTTGACAAATTTAACTAAATTTCAACACACAAATTATTAAAAAATAAATTGCACTTCAAAATCTTTCATAAATCCAGAATTTCCATTTCTTCTAATTCAGATTTCATTTTGCTAACAAATAATTATCTCAACTTTAGAAATAAAGAGGTTTAAATATAAGAATTAAATATAAGGAAAAAGAAAAATCTATTGAAGATACTAAAGTACTACAAACTATTGCTATATCAGACCTCACTGTCCACAATTATTTAAATTGGTTATAAATAATACCTCTAAAACTGACATCCTATACAGAATATTCTAAAAATAGTTGAAACACATTTAAAATTTTTAACAGTTAAAGGTAGCTAGGTATTGCAAATTATAATAGTGTTCAAAATAAATTAGTTTACGCTAATGAAATAGTACTGCTATAATTTTCAAAAACTCACACTTTAATTTTTTTTATGCAGTCTGGCTGGACAAAGTTAGTCAATTAGAAAATTCTTCCTTCTGCTATAACATCACGGAAAAAAAAGTGCATACCTGTATCGTTAAAATTGCAAAGTTACGATACAATTGGAATTGGAGAAAAACAGTTAAATTAGATGCAAAGTACAGACTCTGCCAATATTATCAAGACTTATCACAGGTGGGGTCACTCCCCCACCTTTCTTTTGTACTTTCACACTAGGGCAAGGCCATTTTATAATTGAAAAAGATTAGTTTGCAACTGGACTAAAAATCGCCATAAATCTGTAAACATTACATTCTTATGAAATGAATTCATAGACAACTTTTAAATATAATATATATAATGGAGTCGATTCACATTCATATGATAAATGCAAAATGACCAGCAGCAATTGAAATCTACAAATTCCTTCTACGAGCCCTTTGTACAAAATTCCTCTTAAAACAGCAATAAAAAAATATTTACTACATGTTCTCTTCAGTAGTTTCATTCATATGAAAGAAAAGTGTTTCATGATCTTCTATTTGTTCAAAACTTTGTTCAATTATTTTAATGTGGTTTTCTGTTTATCATAGAATCATTAACAAGATTAAAATAAATAATTTAATACTATCAATACAGAAAGAACGTAAACACTTCTACAGAAGGTATTCAAGGCAACCTGGATACCTTTATGACATTTCCTCATTCCCTTTTCATTCAGTGTGATTGAATGAACACCCGAGGTACATACTTTGTTAGAGATGCTCATTCAGATGGTATTGGGGGACAGGTAAGTTTTCTGATAACTTTCAAATAAGGATTTAGCATATATTTTTTAAAAACCATGCATATCTTGCTTTAGCATCGTTTAAGTTTTTCAACAGCTGTAAACTCTGATTACTTAATATCTTCTAAATCAATTTTTGGAGTTATGGCCAGAAAAAGAAATATAACTCTGAAGAAATAAATCAAATTTGATTACGAGATACAGGTGAATCTGATATTTCTGATTTTGATGAAAACTTATTGAGCAAAAACTAAGAAATAAATTATTTAGAAATTACAATTAGTTTGGATGAAATTCGCGATTTTGAAATAGATAATGTGGATTATGAAAAGATCGTTCAGACTTCTGGATTTTGGAGGAGGAGAGGGGTGTGTAAACAGCAGGGTTTTTTTTTTTTTTTTTGCTGCCTTATTCATAATTTGCCATTTGGTTTAATTTCATTGCAATATTTCAAGCTGCTATTTACCAATGAATTTAGCTTTGATAAAAACAAATTCAAATAAATATGAGAATTTTATTTGAGAAAGATATCTTACAAAACTAAAAGGCTGAAAATAGAGTCTGTTAAAGAAATTCAGGATATACTGCCATATTTCTCATCATGACCACTGTTTATATGCTTAAACTTTCAAGAATTTAATAGTTGGCAATAAATTGTTTTTTGAAAAAATTAAGTCCAGTGATAGACTTTTTAAAATAAAACAATTTTCTTGTTTTAGAATGAAAAAAGAACAGAAAATTAATTTTCTTTCATTCAAAAACTGGAACCTTTGTTTCTGAAGATAAAAGAAAATTCTAGAAAAATGTTTCAAGCATATATGAAGGTTCTAATAGGTGGAGCCCAAATAAAGTACAAAGGATGATCAGGCATTGTTTAATATGCACCCCTAAATCCGTGAAATGTGGCTTAAAAAGTGGATGCTATGCATCATCCATTTGGGCTATACACTTGATTTTGATTTTTATTCCTAAAGTATATGCTCATACTTTATTCAAATATATACTCATACTTTAGGAAAGCTACCAACATTCTGGATTTTCAATTTTATTTAATCTGTTGTTTTAAAAGAAAACATATGCATTATTACCAATTTTCAATTACATGTTTAGAACTGACATAGTACCAAATTAAGATTTTAAATAATAATAATAATAAAGACACCATTAAGAGATATACACTTTTAACACTAAGTGAGGTGAAATGAAAAATAAGATTTACAAAAAAATGTTTCAAATAATTTTTCCACTAAACAGGAAGCCAAAATTTAACTGAACCTACTTCACAATAATATGTCAATATAATATAATGTTTCAAAATAATATGCAAATATTTTTACTGGCTACTCCATAGTATTAAATAAGTGCATATTGAATTTCATTACAAAAAAAGTATTTATTTATATTTTATATTTGTAACTTAAATTCTAGATATAAGCATAATACAAAAGTTAACGAGAAACGCTTTCTGCAGCACCATTAACAAGCATATTCTGTATAATACCTTACATTAAAAGTTGCAGCATGTTTTAATATAGTAGTTGAAATAGCCAATAATTCTGTCCTTAAAATAAATATTAGCACCAATCATTTAAAGATTCTTAGCAACTATTCATAAATAATTTTAATTAGTGTTTATTAGATGCAGTAAATAAGATAATTCAGTAACAGAATTTTTAATATATTAAAATATGTTCTTTTAAAATATATATATAGACATCCTCAATATTCTGTTAAATAAGAAAAAAGTAACAGCTCTACTAACCAATATTAAACAAGAAATTTAACACAAAGCTTTAATACCTAAACTGACAATAATTAAGAGAACAATTTTTCATGAAGCATAAATCTAATACTAATCTATTTCACAGAACAATCCCCCACCCCCCACAAGAAAAATGTCATTATAAGTCAATTTTTACAAATGACAATTATTGAAATTTTTAAAATAAAATATTTAAAGCGATTCAGAATTAAAGATTAAAAAATTCATAATATTATATTAAAGAAGTGTTACTTTAAATTCTAAAACTACAAATATTAACTCTTTGCATTTAGGAAATTAACAAGATGCACAATTGTACACATGTGAATAAGAACTAACTAAAATGAATTGTTAACAAAGAGTTTTTCATAGTTCTTAAGGAGCACAAAAATAATTATTATTTGCGTTAAATCCTAAAAATTAATTTAAGAACTTTTGTTGTTATATGATTTTATAATAAGCTTTACCTAACATGAATATGAAAACAATCCATCAATCAGAAAGGCAAGTCACTTGACATGCAAAGAGTTCATAATAAACAAAACAAAATTTCAATATGATTTTTATACAAGACTTCCTTTTGCATAAATTCTGTAAAGATTATTAAATAACAGAAAGCTTTACCGAATATTCAACATAAACACTGAATCATAATAAATAATATAAACATAAAATTGATATCCTCAAAATAAAGATTTTTTTAAAGTAAGATAATTCCTTTGCATATGATTAACAGTGATTTACTGCAACTTTTAATGCCTAAATGCTTTATGAAATTAAATCACTCAGAAAAGATAAGAAAGTAACCTCTTCAGGTCCAGCAACAACAACATGAAAATATCTGGCATTGTTTTCATCAGGTATAGCACTTATGCCTGGAACAGGCTCTGCCATTAACCGTTGTGTTTCCTGAAATGAACAAATTATAAATTTCATATATTTGTCAGAATAAAAGTTATGCAATATTACAAACAGAAGCATTCAACTTTTACACCTTGACTTTCCCCCCCCCCACCACCCATCATGAGCACTGCTTAGAAATCTTAAATGGGCAAAATTAAGACATTATAACATAAATTGATAGATGTTTTATTACAATTTCTTATAGTATTAGCTCATACTTTAATATTATATATATTGTCAACTAAAAGCTGATTAGAAAATCCTCTTATACTCTCATCAAAAATCTTAACACATCTTATCAAAATTTCATATTCAACAATGGAAAATTAACTTTAAATTATTAGTTTACACATCTGCTCAGAAGTTAGTATAATTACAAATAACAGCTGAAAAGTGTTACAAAAACTAATATATAATGGTTTAACCTCAATGCATATTTCAATTGTGATAGCTCTGGAGGGGGAAAAAATAGATGGTCATAGAACAATTGTATCATTAAAAAGAATTGGCCTTAAAATCGTAAAAAACCAATGATTAAAAAATCCTACATATTTATATACATTATAATTTTTTTTTAATTACAAGTTTTTTCAAATACAAAATTATTAGTAACATTTTGATAAAAGAATAGTTCAGTGTGGTCCTTGCTGCGCCAAAGATGCCAAGTCGCCAATAAAGATGGCGGACAAAATTTAAAAAAAAACACTTCTGCAAAACAATTACGGTTACCACTTTTTACATTAAAATTATGATATGTACTGATAAGTGTTGTTTTATCTGAGATTTTTTTTAACCTTTGTAATCATTATCGCGGCCTATCTTAACAATTTTGTAATAAAGTTTTTCAAACCGGCTGCGCTGGTCTGTTGTATAGAGAATAAAGCTTAGAGCATGCGATGTCTTCGGCATCTGAAGAAGGCCCCGGGCAGAATTTTTTAACTTAAAAAAACCTCCTACGGCTTCGCTAGCAGCGGGAGCAAGATCCTAGTAGCTTCGCTAGCTCATTGAATATAAGGAATGTGCGGATAAGAGGAACAGTACATAATCAAAAGAAAGAAGCAATCAAACCATTCTCCATACAAAATTTCAAAGAAACATCCTTTTCCTAAGATCTAACAACATACACACATAAATACATACACACACACACACACACACACATAATATTATATATATCTTATTCACCCTTTATCCATTCTGCAGATCTTAAATATTTCCTGCCATCTCATTCATCACACATTCTTTCTTGAACAATTAGCGACATAACGAATTATCAAGGAAACCGTTAGATAAGAAAAAGAATTACGAGAGTGCAAGGAATTCCATTGCAGACGACTTCTTAAATTAATAATTTAGACGATTTCTAAAACGCATACCGAGTATTCAAAGTATTTCAAAAGAATAAATATTTTCTGTTCGTATTCACATTAAAAATAAGATTACACTGTCTTATTAGCAATAAAAACTTTTGATTATAATACAAAACTAAATTAAAACCTTTAATTAATATTTATTATTTTTAATTTAAATTTTTTTTATATATAATAAAAGTTCATGTACAAGTCAATCACTGTAAAAAGTAGTAAACAAAACAGCATTAGGGTTGCTATAAGATCGTTTCGTTGGGTTTCCATATTGGCGACAAACTCGGGGGCACACTAAACTACACTTCAACCAACATTTCAATACTGCAAATTGTAATTTCCATACAAAAGTTATATATGGGAAGAAGATTATCCTTAAGACTTTGGAACTAATTGAAACATTTTTTTTTAAATAAAAAGACAATCAAAATTTATGTTTCTAAAATATATGCATTATGTAACAGTAAAGAAATATTAGCATACAAAGATATAAATAGGCGATTTCTTTTGCTCCTATGAAAACCTGCAAAGAAACTTCAATGAATTCAGTTTAAAGTTTGAAGATATTAAGTTTAAAATAGATGAACACACATTAATGAATCCAAGAAAAATGTATAAAAAAAACCCTTCTGTTATAATGAAACTAAAGAATGCAGACTACGTATTAAATTTCAGAAAATAAAAATACAAAATGTAATACTTTAAAAGAAACGGATTAAATTTAGATGTACATATACCAAAATTGATTAAAATAATTGCAATAAAAGGACAGAAATTACCAAAAATAAAAATCCTATACAACCATACATCTTAAGAAGATAATGAGAAATATCAAATAATGTTGATTCTTTTATAACATAGCAAACAATATACTTTCAATAAACTTATCTTTTATATGTGCATTCTTTAAATCTGTTAACTCCAATTCTAATAAAACAGTAATATTTCCTTAAATGGAAAATAATTTCTTCATAAAAACATTTAATATAAAACCTTAAAAAAAAAAAATTTCAAGAATAATTTAAAATTAAAAATACTTTTGATATTTATAACTGAATGAGAATTTCATCTATTTAGTAAACACAAATTACACTGGTCAGATTAACATAATAAACAATACAACTTTTTGATTAATAAAGAATGGAAGTACTAGAAAATATAAAGACTTGGTTGAAAAGAATTTTGAACATGCAATTTTAACAATATAAATTAGCAAAATATATGAAGCACATTATAAAATATGAGAACAGATAACAATTTCATAATCTCATTAACAGCATAAAAATACTCCAACTTTAATTTATTTTTTCATTTTAACGAAATCATAATTTATATATATTCTTTATTAAAATCAGGTATTTGAAAATTAAATATGATTCTATATTAGCAGACAACCTTTTAACTAGAATGCATAGAAAACTAGCTTATTTACACAATGTAAAATTGTATCTTCCCAAGTTTTCCAAGGGGAGTGGGGGTGGGGGTGGAAGTGATATTATTAGAATTATTTAAAACCATTCTTATTTAACTTTCTTCCCACTAAGAACTGGATACTTAAAATATTAATTTAAACTGAAAGAGGAAGGAAAAAATCTTAATTACAACTCATCCCAATTTAGAGTATGTAACAATATAAAATGAAATTTCATTTCTTAAAAAATAGTTGTTCTTATCACATAAATTAAACTATTAACCTTATTAAATTACTAATTGTTGAAAATTATATTTCACAATTAACTGTAGACACTAACTGTTTTGACACTAATCTGTAGATAAATATTGCAAAACTAATAAAAATAAAAAGTAACTTAAGTTCTTATAACTAATATTCATTTTATAGCAAAATGCAAGAAGTACTTTGAGATCCTAATAAATTAATAGAGCTTTTCAGTCCAATTTATAGAAATGAAATTCAAGAACAAAAAAGGGAGGAAAAAAGCTTTTTCTACAGTTTAAATTAGTCATTGTTTCAGAGTAATATACTAAATTGGACTTGCAAAGCCTAGAATAAAACGGGGGAAAAAAACATCCTACATAAAACTAGCATAGAAGCTCATTCATTTAAAATCTAATATTAACAATATGGCTCAGTTAATCTAATATTAGTAATATATCCAGCTTATAACTAAATTTTTTTAAAAAAAAAACTACTAAACAGCTAATCTAACTATTATTACACTAAATCGAAGATTAAACTTAATCACATTTAAGGCTAAAGCCCACAATGACTTTTATTAAAATGCATGGATGAAACTCAAAATAATGCTAATGTAAAAGATTCTTTAGTTAAATGCTAATAACAGAAACAAGTAATATTTTTAAATGTACCAAAATAGTTTAGTTTAAATTATCAAACACTTATTAATGATAAAAAAAAATATTCCTAAAAATGCTAGCCCTTTTAGAAAATATTTTACACCTTACAGTACATTAACATGATATTGTCAATATAAGAACTTGGACCAGGCAAGTAGCCATCTGTAATGTGGTAATTTTAGCCCACACAAGATCTAGATTTCTATATTATGTTTTTAAAAAATTTATAATTTCTCAAAATATGTAGTTATTTCCTGTATCTTCATATAGGGCAGGATTAAGCCCAGTAAGGGCCATTAGGTTTTAAAATATTCAGGACTCCTCTGTTCCTTTTCCTCTATTCCCAAAACCAGGTATTTTATTTTTTAATTTAATCTTGATATATAGAGATTAAAAGCTGTTTATATACAAACAGATTTCACATAGTAAACATATGATAAATTGAAATAAAGTATTTGTGGGTCACCTTTCAAAAAATTGGTTACAGTACATTGCTTATAAAAAATTATACTTTAAAAAACAATTTTCAATAAAATAAAAAAATAAACATTTGTTGAATACAAATTAAATGCTCTAATAAAGAGTTTTCACAGACTTTTGTCTTGTGAATGATTCAGCCATGAACTGGAATAACAAATAAGCAAAGAAAAGAATTGCCAAACAGTTAGCTTCTAAGTATTCTTTACATTTTCTGAGTAATCCAAATGTACACTTTTATTTGATTAGCAAGATTTATGTATTAAAAAATAGGCAAATTAAATTTAAACATAGTCAAATTAAATTCAAACATTATTGAAATTTCAGAGCATTATTACACATTCTAAATTTTTTCCCCCATATTTTTAAATTTACTTACATCATTGTGGACCTTTTTTAGGTTAGTTAATTAATTGACAGGTGAATGGCTTCGTAAACTTTATATTTGAGTATTTAAGAATACTTTAAAAAAATAAATTTAAAAAATATTTATTTTTTACAAAATGCCTTTTTAATATTTTGTTTAAAATTACTTTTTTTTACTACAATTATGTTTTTACTTTTAAGTAGAAACATTTTACTTAAAATTACTTATTTTGTAACCCAGTTCTTTTATTAATGACTTAAAATACACTTACATACACTTTCATATTTCAATCAGCTGATTGTTTTGTTTTTTTTTTTTGAAATTTAGCAACTGCTTTTATAGATACTAATTTAAAATCCATAAAAAAATTTTTTTTTTTTTTACTTTTGGAAGTAGAGATAATCCTAAAATTTGCTCTGTTTGAGGGTTGCAATAAATCTTAATCCTGCCCTACGTGAAAACAATTGGAATATAAATTATTGCATTTATTTGTTAGCAAATTTGAAAACAAAGCATACCATGAATAGTGTTCTAAAATTTAAATGACACAAGATTTTAATTTCAGGAAATTTATGTAAAAGGCTCTTTACATAAAAAAAATTTAAGCACAAATTAAATTGCCTTAATACAAAAAGAAAGACAAAATCCCAATACCTTAGGTATCTTGTAAACTTAATGATCCCTATGCAGTTGTCTATTCTGCCTATTTAATAATCCAGCCCTATTTTATAAGTGATATAAAAAGAAGGGATTCAGATATGTGAACAGCATGTGTGTTTACCATTTCATTGGGAGCAATCATATACCTTGTTCATATGTTAATGTTTAAAATAAAATGCTAAGGTTACAAAAGATGCAAACAACAGCAGGTTTTTAATTACACAGTTGTAGACTGTCTACTCCTTGTATAGTTAAACAATTCTCAAAAATGAAATGAAAGTTGCATCAACATTTAATATTGACAAAATACAAGAAATAAAACTTCTCTAATTACCAAAATGCTATAACATCATATTCTTTTAATCCATAAAATTGATATGGAACTAGACAAATTTGCTTGTGTGACAAAATAATGCTCAGTTTTAAGAAAAGGATTTTCATAAAGCAAAGACTTACAAGAAGAGTCTGAATCAATTTCCTTAAATTATAGTTAGAATTTTTTCTAAAAATCATTGAGTTGTTTAAATCAAATCGTGTACACAAAAATGAGAAATAATCTACTTTATCCAGATATTTGCAAGTAGAAACCTGCTACAATCCCCCTACAAGCCATATACATTAACAAAAGTTGAAAAATGCAAAACGCAGACTATCAGCTTAGGCCCTTGCATCTTAGATTTACTTTTCATATTAATATAATCATTTATCAAAGAGCATTAAGATAATTTTTATGAGGAATAAGCTTATGTTATTTGCTTTGTTTATCTGAAAAGTATATGCACTAATATAGCATAACATAAGATGAGGTTTACTACAATTTCTTTTTAAATCTCATCTTAAAATGCATATAATATTTATATCCTTGTATTTCTTTTTTCATAATTAGTTTATATATATATATATATAGTATAGAGTACAACAATGAATATTTATAAAGTGCTGATGTACAATAAGCCAGAAAAATGTGAATAAGTAGGTTTGGATACAAAAAGGATGTTTTAATGGTATGAAAAGTAAGATACGAGCATTTATAAAACTCCTGCCAATCCAGCTTCATCATTCGGTTACCTCTTATGTCGTACAAGGTCAAATAATTGGGAATCTACTACATACATAAAATATTTACTTTTATTAATTTAAATACTCTTTTACAGACAAAAATACTTCATACATAAATTGCTTTGCGCAAATAAGATTGGCAAAAAAGGAATAAATGTAGATAAACAAATGAGAAAGCAGTAAATTCTTTAATTTTACATTACATTTGTATCTGAAATAAAACTTACTTTAATAAAAAAATATTAAAATGAATTTTTTATTAGAAAAGCCAATAAATAAAAATAATTAGGTCAATGATCCCATATGTTAATGCTCCAAAAACTTTATGTATGTGTTTGTAAAGATTAAAATGATACTCAAGTTGTCAAAAGATCAAGATAAGTAAATAATCAATGTTTTATTTCAAGGCTCTCGTTACATTTTAAGAACATGACAAGTAAGAATAAAATTTTACTTTACACCATTACATAAATATTTTTTACATAAAGCATAATAATCTTGATTAAGCTAGAAACATATAAAGTAAAAATGCCAAAATGCTATTCTAATTTGTTAGCTTTAACTATCAGTTGTGTATTTTGGTCACATTTTTGTATTCAAGCTATATAATTATCAGAAATTGACAAACTATCATATGATGAATTAATTTTGATGAAAAAACTTTTATACAATTTTAAATGACTGTTACTTAAATGAAAAGACTTAATTGCATCAGATACATCAAGATCAATTATAGTAAGAATTCAATAATAATGACTAGAATAAAGTTCAAGGCAAAAAAAAAAAGAAAGAAAGAAAGAAATGTTTATAATAAAGTAATCAGAAAATTATAAATTTATATAAAGAAGTGCACATTTACCATTTCATCAATGCATTATGAATATATTATTTTAAAAACATATTCCATTAAAAATAATCATCTCATTGATTAGGTGAAATTTTAAATTACAATTCATATTTCATTCATTAATTTTCCTACTGCATTTCAAATGATTCATATACATGACAAATAATTTATGCAAGTCTTAAGTCAATTTAAAAATGGAGTTTGTGCAGCAAGTTTTTGCTTGGGAGATAATATTTATTAATGCACCCTAGTATCTTGATGTCTTAAAATATTCAGTAGGTAGTATTAAATATAAATAGCATACCAAAATCATACAAACTATGCAATATTAACCTGAATTAATTTCCAATAATATAAACAAATCAATTGTTCCAAATGAACTACTTTAACAATTATCTGCACGACTAAACTACATAAGTAAAGATAAAAGAAAACTACAAAAAATATATTAAGAAACAAGAGGTCATCTTTTTGCACAACATTTAATAGCAATGCATTTCGCATCCCTTAGCGTAATATAATCTCCTATACAGAGAATGTACAAAAAGCAACAGTGGCGAAGCATATAATTAGATTTTTATCAAATGCAAAGAAGCTAAACACCCCCAAGTCCTTCCTGTAATTTTAATGCAATACTGTACATATAATTTATTGTGGCCGGTGTGTCATCTTAGAAATATGATATGAGTAATTAGAAAAATGCAATGATTAACTTGGGGACTGCATATTAATTTGCAAGCAATTATCATTCATATAGCATATCTGTAAAACGGTAGGTTATTTTAGCTTATCTCACGAACCATGACGACGACTTATGCAAAAGTTTAAAATTATTCTCACCTTAATTATCCGCCTAGGTAAGACCGCCATGGTGAATGCAAAAAAAAATAAACTTTAACTCTTATTTTTATAAATCAGATACGTAACGTAAAAGAATTCGCAAGGAATAAAAGTTTTTTTTATGTCCGTATAGTTAAAGAACCGGAAGGTCTTAGTCATTGGCCGTCTGTCAACACGCGCAAATGACGTCAAAAGTAGCACAGCTTACGGAATTGGAATAAAAAGATAAATTTTATACTTTATCGCCTAGATAACGCAGCAGTTAGTAATTTGAATTTCCGATTTTGGAAAATATGATCAAATTGTTGCAGATGAAAAGAAAGTCACCAAAATCAATAGTTAACACCTAGTATCATAATAGAAATAAAATGATACTTTTAGCATCAGCTATAAACTAGTGCTTCTTGTCTGAATTATTGTTTAAATTTAAAATTAACTTTTTATGTGTTGATGATCGCCTAGTTAATAAAGTGAATATGTGATTCTACAGAAAGCTAAAAGGTACATCACAATAAATACATATTGAAAAATATAGTAATTTCGAGTTTATTTATTAATGAAATGGCTCAGTACTTCGATAACTGGTGTTTCATGCATTATGTATTTGCGATTGAACCTAACAATCTAACATTGAAACGTGTTATGATTTCACAGCAGAACTTGAATAAAGGGTGATTTATGGATTAAACTTTCTCGTAGGAAGCTGTTCCAACAGATTTAGTCAGAATAGTTAACTCTATCAATGCTGAAAATCCCTAAACGTCCGTTTAACGAAACTGCGGCGGGTTCTCCAGACACCTGGTTATCATGGAGAAATTTCCTTCCCCTTTTGTCAAGTTTGAATGGTTGAAAACCTATGACGTGTTCTTTGAAACATTCGAATATATTAGAACTGCATTTGGGGTTTGGCTGTGTGTCGAAATATATCTTGAATAGTCGAGCAATATCATTTACGGCTATTCAGCACCGGTCACTTTCCTCTATCTCTTTACATTTTTAAGTCTATTTTTCTAAAAAACATGGAATTTAAATTAATTTTATCACTGCTAGTCTAAATACTTGAAAGCGTTTTCAAAGACGGTACAAAAAAAAGACTGCCGGTCAACGTTAGCTTACTCTCTGTCTCTTCACGTTACCACTTCTTGAACTATCTCAACTCCCAACAAGCACACTATATTTTATAATGTTAAGAAATTTATAAAGACAATATTGTACAATATTATTTTACGATATTTAAATAGTGTGAAATATAAAACTTTTGATATTTTAATTATTATCTGGTTCCCATATTATATGACATAGTTTTCCCGGTATTGACCAAATTAGTTCCCAATGCTATTAATATTCTCAAAATTATGTCTCATTTCCTATTCCAATGTGAAAAGATTTTGAATCTATTTAGCATATGTTATTAATTTTTAATTATAAATAAATATATTATTATATCCAATTTTCCAAGAGTCCAACTAATATGACTCTTAAAGTATTTGTGAAAAACCAGAGTACCATGCATTTTAATTAAATTTATCAATTATCATCAAAGTATAATTTTGTATCTAAAAATTACCAAAGAAATACAAGATGAAATTTAGAATTTTTTATAATACTCAGAAATGGAGAAATACAGTTTATACAATTAATTTCCCCGTCTACTTTATTATGCATAAGCAAAAGAAAAAACTTCAAATCCATTAAAAATTGTTTTTATAGCCATGAGAATGAAAAAGTTTCCAAATATATAAAAGAAAAAAAAATTGAATCTATTTTAATTTTTTAAACTATTTGTTATTTTTCAGATTTATATTAAGAATTAGCGTAATTGCATAATAACTTGTTGATTATCAGTTAAAGATAATACTTTTTCTTTTATCAAAGTATTATCATTTGTATAATTATTAATTTCTGCTAATTCTGAACTTCTGAAATTTGGTACAGGACTTATTTAGGATTACAAAAAGTAAAAGTGAAGTATATTTCGATTGCTGTAGATATTAGAATGCATATTTGTCTGATGGAAATTCACTTCAAATAATATCAATTGCTGTCACTTTTAATTACTTTTACGATGAAGTATCTTAATTTGAATTTGAGCTCTTTACTAGCATTTTATTTTTGGGAAAACTACAATAAATTATTTTATAATATTCATATATCAAGAGCAGGATGTGTATGAATATAAAAATAATATTTGGGATGTCGTAAATAGAAGATGGGTAAAAATTGCACTGGAAAATATCTGTTCTGACAACTTTTAAAATTCAAACTACAGTTCCGTTCATCAAGCTTTCGATTTACTAAATAAACAATAGGTTAAAAACTAAATATTTTATAATTTTCTGACTATAATTTAAGGTAAAAAAAAGAGAGAGAGAGAGAGAGTGTGTGTAAATTTTTGTTTTTAAATTATCAAAAATTTGATTAGATAACTTTTTATATTTGTTAAAAAAATAACACGATAATTTAAATGAATGAAAAACATCCAAATTATTCTCTATCCCAAGAAAGACATTTTAAAATAAGAAATGTAACTGAAGAATGATAGTAAGGGAACAAACTGCTGTTTCTCAATGGTAAAAAAGTATTTTGAACTATAAGAAAAGATTTATTTAACGTCTATTATTACTGAAATAAGTTTTTAAGAAAGAGCCATCCTGTACATTAGCCAAAAATGTCTTGTATCTTACAAAAAAACTCTGTAGTTTAAATTAATACTTTTCAATAAAATTATCTATTATTTTATTGCATATTTAGAAGTCTTTTAGCTAATAAAGTGCAGCTGTCTGTGAAAAGAGCTTTCAGTAAAACACATGGCAGTTTAAGGAATTAACACTGAAGGACACTTTCACCATTTGAACATATAATCATTAATTATAACAAAAAAAAGTAAAATAAAAAATAAAAATAACTATTTGAATTAATTTCTTTCGATGTAAACGATATTCCTGATGTATTTAATCTTAGAATATAATACCAAATAAAGTAAAGATCTTTAAAAAAAAAACATTTTTTAAAATTTAAATTATGTTTATTGAAACAAGAATGAGCAATTTTAATGGTTAACCACTTTTATTTATTTGTAAGATGCAGTAAGAATTGGAGGATATATATAACCATGCTTCTTTCGGGTGAAATGTGAAGGCTCTTTTTCCACAATCGAAGTGGTACTTTACTTAAAATAATAGAAACAGCATTGAAAAAAACTCCTAAATCAGCATTTAAGTTAAACTTCAGAATATTGTTTTGTACTTTAGTATTCAATTTACTAACAACAAAAATCAATGCATTTATAGCTATGGTTTTGTGTTTATGAATTATGGGAAATTCATTTATCAACAATTACTGTTATAACACGTAAAAACTCTTATTATATAGTTTAACAATAGACTTGGAATTTTAATGTTGAAATGTCTTAAATCCTGAACTTATCTTTTCTTTAAAAATCAAAGCCTGTAATTTTAACTGCTCATTACTTTATATCTGTACATTTTCTGGAAAATGAAAATTTACTCCAATTGGAAATCTTATATAAGTTTATACAAATAGATAAATACTCTAAAAAGGCTGATTACATTAAATTACATTGTTCAGAAGAATATTGTTCTCAATAATTTCTAATTTCCTGAAAAATACAACTGTTGTAGAAGAGTTGTATTTTTCATGAAATTATTTTAAAAGAATATAACCGTGTGTTATTTTGATGTTTCATGGCTGTAGTAATTTATAGAGCATGCCTATCTTTTTTTACATCTATGATATGTACCGATTAAATGTACTACGTCAGTACACCTCGATATGGTTCAGTATTTGGAGATATTGAACAATATTGTGAATTCCAAGGAATATCGAATACTGTATCACAACAATATTGTACAATATGCAATAATACTCAAAAGGAGTGAAATTTTTACAGTACAGAGATAATATCATAAAATTCTAGAATAAAAAGTATTTGTTTTAAATTTATTTATTTTAAAATTTTATTCCAATTAGCTTTTGCCTCAGCCTTTTTTGGTACGCTTAAGAAATTATATTATGCATAGTAAACCAATAGATAAACCAATAGTCTTACTTTGAGCATTCTGATTTTTCTGATCCTAACCAAAAATGAGCAATAGACGCTTAAAAGTGAATCTATACCTGGTTGTGCCTTTTATCACCAAGATGTAATCCTTTGACTTGGTCAAATCTCACTACTTTTCATTTAACGGAAATAAGAAATACTTCAAATATTATGCTCTCAGATTGTTCGGAAAGTGATAATTTGTGTATGTCATTTCTATTTGATACTTGTTCATATGGTCTATCGAAAAAGATTTCCATTCCAGTCTTAGAAATCCCTGTAATAGCTCGGAGTATTGTTATGAATTTATAATGCTGCTTCCTATCTTAACATTACAAACAATTAAATCATAGTTCCATCGAAAGAAAGGCAATTTTGCAGATGACTCTTATTTATGTTGAACGGATCAATGATCCCAGGTCTTAGCAACAAATTTGTCGACCATTTGGGGGCAAAATAGAAAATTTCAGAATCTACAGGAATTTTGGCGATGGTCTATTAAGAAGCTTTCTTTCTAGTACTAGAAAGATTTTCTCTCTAGTACTATCATTGCCTTGTCACAGAAACTATAAAAAGGAGGAGACAGAACTGAAGTCAGTGGAATATTGAGACAGCATTGAATCTTGTCCTGAATAACTAATCTATACTGGGTTAGTCGACAACATGTCGGGTAGTTAGTGTAGCCGAGATGAGAGAGAAGAGCTGAGTTCTGCCTGAGCGCTTTATGTTGTTTCGGATATATACTACAAATTTCCTGCTTGTGTGCTACTGTTTACTATAAAAGCTATTCTTGTGTAAACTTACGCTGTGTTTTCTTGTCCGCGTATTTGTGCATTTATGTTGAATAAAACGGGGTTATTTATTACTGAGCCAGTTGGACGGTTTCACTATGGTCCCTCTGCACCGGATCCGTTAGTATTTGATTTATGGCTTTTGAAATGTTCTGCAATGATATGTTTTAAGAACCCGAAATAAATTTTCTTTGGAATGGAAGTTGACTCTTGAAAGAAACATTAATTAGAATATTTCTGTTCAGCTTACTTCAATCTATAATTTGATGCACGATATTGCACAAAATCTTAATTTTAAAGGGTTTAATCTTTAGATTACTTTTAATTTACAGTTCTTGACTTACGAAATTAGTTTCCGACTTTTAGAATACTTTTTGATCTTTAGATTATTGTCCAACACTACTTTTCTTCAATTACACAAGAACTTCCCCAATCATATTCGACCAGGTTCTGAAAATCATGAAACTAAAGTAGCTATTCCTGCTATCGAGATAACTAAAAACGGTGGGATTGTCATTGAAAGCATCCATTTGACATGTATGTATTTGGTCTATTCAAAATTTATTACCATTAGGCAATGAGTGACTGCATATTAATACCATGCAATAGTTATTAACCTGTTACCGTATATAATGTAACTAAATTGGTTGACTAAATCTGACACCAAATAATATCATGAAACGGCTTAATACTGTAGGGTTTTTTTCCTTTAATAAGAATATTTTTTACTAATCGTAAGTTTCTGCTTTTATCCGTAACTTACAGGTCTACGATTCATTCACATCTCATCTAGGATTCTGCCATTGCAGATTTGTCGACACGGTCTGATCTAAAACATTGCAAGTCTAAATATGCAATTGCCATCCTCAGTGATATTCTCTGAACATTCTAGGCCTTTCCGTACTGTTCAGAGAAGATTAAGAGCAGTAAAGAAAAAAAGAAAGAAAGAGCAGAAGTTAAAAATTACCACAAACAGTTTTGAGAAACTAGCCTTGCAGAAACTGAAATCAAACAATCCCCCCCAAAGTTTTACAAAAGCAACAACAACAACATAGAAAGGGCCTTAAAAGAAACGTAGCTGCTTTTACAAAAAATGATTAAGAGTAAATAAATTCTAAAAGTAGTGTTAAGTTTTTTTTTCAAAATATTCATTAAAATTTTTAAAAAAATTCAATACAAATTTTTCTCATTCATTAAACAAGAACATAATGAATACATTTTTAAAAGAATGAACCTTTTAGAAACTACACACTCCTGTAAATATTTTGCTTTTTTGAGCAAAAATTTACGATTTAATAAAAATTATCTTATCATTTTATGTGAATAAGATTCATTTATGTTGGTTTTCATAATAAGTGCAGGTCAAAGGTAACCCTCTTCCTAATTTGCTACATTCCTCTCAACTATTCCTTGGCTCTCTAGAATACTCTTATTGCTACGACACGGTAAACTTTAGTAGATTAAAGAGTAGCATCAAAGTTGCTTTGTTTTTCGTATCATTATTTTTAGGAAGATTAGCATTTGTGCTTCCATTACTGAGAAATAATTTAATTAATTTTCATCGGGAATCGTTATATGGGAACTAGTTTAGAATTTTTCATTATTAGATTTTTTTGCTGACAATTCGCAGTTATTTTTACTTAATTCTTGTTTAGTCACGTCATTACTAGGTAGAAAAACTAGATTGGATCATTACTGCCAAACATCGTTTTTCTTATCATTAGAACATCTTAGGTTATTGAGCAGAGTATAAATTAAAAGCTACTTATCTTTGAATTAACATAACACATCAACAGTTCTGTTGTAAGAAGTGATTAGTTCCAGTTCATTAGTGACAGAACTCTTTTGACAAGGTTTCGAAGAATGAGGAACTAATTTAAATTGATAGTGTCAGACAGATTACCATGATAAACTGAGAAAAAACATATTTCCCCCTACTTTAAAGAAAATCTGACGATTTTGTAAAATTCTTTGCAAATAAAATTATTCTTCAACATAAAGGGTATGCAGTTATTTTCCTTTCATATAATAAAGATACTTTATATTGTTGAATTGAATATTGTTTAGTACATAACGATTGAGAAGCAATACAAAACATTTCATAGCCGTTTATTAATAGCATGAATAATTTGAGAACCAAAGAAAATGGTGTTGAAATTTTTAATTGAAGTATTTTTAGGTAAAAAGAAAATCTTTTTAAAGGTAACAAAACGTACTTGAATGATAAACAAATAATATATTAAAAATTTTTTTAAGTCAATTCCTACTTAGGTTAACAACAATTTTTATTTCAGTTATTTTTTATTAAATAATTACAATTAATATAAATATGTATATACATATGACAGAATTGCAATATCAAGTGATAAAAGAGAGCTTGGCGACCATTTGGCGACATGGCGATGGATTTGGCGATTTTGGCGACCAAATAGAAATTATTGGACAAATTAATTAATTAATTAATATTTGAAAAAAAACTGTATTAACAACAAATGTCATCCACTAAAATTTTAAAATAATGTATTTGAACTTGAGTGGATGAATAAAAAGTATTTTATTAACGATTGAAAATTTGAACAAGATATATATAGAGAGAGTGTGAACTAATAGTAGGAATTGAAAAAAGAAAATTCCTAACAAATCCGAGAAATTTTAACGATACAAAGGTATGTAATAAAATAATTTGAATTTTATTTCCCTTATTTATCAGTATTGTAAAATATTTATCATACCATAGAGTCTGTTGAGCTTAATCTAGCACGAAACCTGATCCAACGATTTCAACTCGGGACTCTGTTGCTAATTTGCAAGCACATATTAATTTATTTGAAATTTTTCGGTAACCATTAAAAGTTCAGGATATTCGCCTGCCAAACCAACTTTTAAAACGAGTAGATTTGAGAAAAAATTTATAAGTCGTTCAATTGTTAAAAACAAAGCTGTGTCATGATAGATACATATCATTTACTTTATCAGGTACGATCATATCGAGTGTATGGTGCTTTTTTGAATGCTACATCATTGCCGAAAAGAAAAATTTATACAGATTCTTAATAAATGTCGAATGGATGCCAAAGCAACCATTCCCCCGAACTAGGTGACCTAGGCGACAGCAAATAAAGGTTCCGGAAAATCCACAAATTTCCTCTCTATCTCCGCTAGGACACGAGAATTAGAGATTCTTCTGGAAAATTTCATACCCAGTCAAGGTTTATTAAAGGTGAAGAGCTCACAATATGACCAATTCACTCTTTGGAATGTTGATCGCATTGACAACTGTTATTTCGAGCAATATGATACCGTTGCTTAATTAACTGTTTGATGTTGGCATGTGCGGTGCTGTTTTCTTTTGTATACACTTTAATCGTGTTTACTTGTGAAATAAAGCGTCGTTATCAGCTATCCAGCCTGTTGGATTCGTATACTCAGTGAACGAATTTTTGTAACAATAGAAATGTGATTATTATTAGCCTACTCAAATAGTCCAAGAAGCTACACAAAACTATTACAATACCTTCACTCTATTAGACAGAGTTAAGAATGTCGAATAGCATCGTAGAAACATCCTTGTATAATAAAAAAGGCCATTAGACAGCTTAATGTACCTCGGAATTTGGTTCAAAGATTTCAGAATTAGTTTGAATCTAGAAACGGTTGTTACATTTTGTAATATTTTCTAGGGATTGTTTTTAGCTCTTTATGAGCGAAATTCTATTGTATCTTACTCAAACCGTTGCAGACCATTTTGTCATAATATGAAGAAGAATGCCAACTATCACGGTTTGAGGTTATCTGTACATTCAAGGACTGTAAACAAGAATGGAAGATTATTCATAAAATCCCTATTTAGAGAAGTGAAGATTAAATTAGGATGGATAACATGGACAAGGGAAGAATGATAGTTTATCTTTTATTCGTTACATATGAGTGCAGATTCTACATAGAAAGTGATTCTAATTGCTTTTAGATTTTCAGAGAATACTGGACCATCATCACCACTAGCAACATAAAATATAATAAATAATTCTTGCTATAATATTTAATATTTCTAATACTCAATCTAGTAAAATTATTGTAGAGCATCTATTAGAACCTAGAGCCTGTCCGACATTGTCGAAAGGTACGATCATAGACGAGAAGAAATAATGTGGCTTGTTACGCTTTAGGAATTTGCTCTGACTTGGAAGCCTTTGATGTTGCGTACGTATCGATGTTGATGCCATCGGTGAGGTATTCTTTCTAATATATGAGAATGAGAATTCATGATTAAATTGAGCTAATTGATTAATAATTTCCAGACCAAGACGTTGAATGAATGAAGTTGTCCTTTTTTCCACTTGCATTCATTATTTGGACATCTTGGTAGGGAAATTGCAGCTGTAAAGCCATATATAAATATTTCTTCCACTTGCAGTCTGTCTTACATGTCCGATAGATAGTTTCTCAGTGCAGAAAGGCGATGCAAATAATTTCTTATGCCTTAAAAGGGCCCATTTTTTACTAAAATTCAGATTAAAAATATTACAAAATGCAAGCTATTTATTTTGCAAAACAAAGGACAAGTTTAAACTTTTCAGTTATTTGCGCGATAAATGGTTTGTAAGTGAATAAAGAATGTATGTTCGAAACATACAAAACTTTCTAAAATTTATTTTTGTAAGTTATGCCATCCCAGATAATATCTACACCAACTTTTTAATTCTAGAAAAATTCTGATTGATCTATCATTCACTCTCTGAAATTTAAAATTTTTATTCCAATCATGTCTGATATAAATCATTTATAGATTCTTGTACTAAAATACAACTTTGCTCTATGCTACATACATAGAGCAAATTTTACATAGATTAATTTTACTCTTTACATTCACATATATTTTAGAATTAAAGAAACATTTTTTGAGATATATTAATGGTGAACACTGGAACCGCTGAAAATTTGAATTGCACTATATCCAACTCTACACTTCCTGCAGCGTAGTAGGCTCGCCGACGTCTTGGCGTAGGGTAGCGCGTCCTCCCTGTGATCCGGGCGTCCCGGGTTTGAGTCTTGGTTGTTCAGGGTTGTGAGGTGTGTGAAAGAGCCCCCCCCCCCGTAAAAAAGTGTTGTGCAAGTGAATGCGAGAGTGTCATCTTCATATGAGCCAGAAGGCAGACTTCTGTCCTCGGGTGCTCAGGGGTCTTTACCCTCAGAAGCTACTGCACCCCTCTTTCCGTTGTAAAGTGGGCGCGACATCATCATCAGTAACAGGCTCAGGCATTTGATGCAGAAAACTTTTAACTTGCCCCATTTACATTAATAACATTAATAATTCCATTAAATACTAATGGGGTTATTTTCTATTATGTGTCAGTTTTTTGAAATTGCATTAAGGGCAATAATAGTCACATGGTCGTACCTGTTCGAGAGTGATATAGACACATTCGCGAGCATTGGAATATTGTCAGAAGGAGAGGTATTATCTACAGTAGAGGTTATTGAAAAGTTAGTGAAAATGATATTGGAAATTGCCTTACATTTACTATGATTTTTCACAATTACACATACTCATAAATTTCTTTAATATTGTGTTCTGTTTTCATTTCATATTGTTTTTATACTTTTCTGATTTTTGATGCCATAATTATTCCATTAGGGTGCAATTTTTTACCTACTTCAATGTCGCAGCTAATTTTTTTACTGAAATTATATAATTCGGATACTTGAGAGAGGGATCCTTTTTAAGATCCATGGTGAGTTTGACGACATAGTTAAACTGCGCAATATATGCGATGGTTAAATAGGAGAATAAAGCAAATTTTCTGCAGAGATTGCAACTTTTAAATTGTGGATGAAATAAGAAAATAAAAAAACGCAGATGAAGTTTTGGAACAAAAATTTGACTGTCAGTATTTTTCAGATTCTTTTATTCTAATGAGTATTTTCACAGGTAAGCAAAGATAAGATTTTTTTTCTTTTAAAAATATTTCATTAAAAACTTTAAAGTATCTCCTCTGTTGTTGCCTTTTTAATTAAACTATTTCAGTTTTCTGATTTGTCACTTTTTATACACTTTTATTTAATTTCGTATAATTAATGTTTGTAAGGATGGAATTTTTTGGATTGATTTTGCATTCACTTCCCCATATGCCAGACTCTTGAAATTTTGGTTTATGTCTTTTTTAAAGCTACAATGAAGAAAGAGAATCATAAAAAATTAATTATACCATAAAAATAATAATATCATTAGAAATAAAGACTATAAATGTGCCCCCCCTCCCTCCAAAAGTGTAAAAGCATGAAGCACTTATTGAAATATATTAAATAAATTGAAATTTTAATATATTCACAATTTATTTTAATTATTCAGGAATGGTTAGGTAATAATATCTTCTGGTTAATAATAGCGGTAATGGTTAATATTTTCTTGTAATACTTATTGTGATTTATTTTCCTTATTGTATTTTTTCCAGCGACTTTTTTAAAGTTTAAGTTGAGATTTTACTAAGATTACCGCTGGCTTTATATTTTTGTGACTACCCCTATTCCCCACCAGTAAATTTTTATACAAAATGATGGTCTACTTTTCAATATATTAATAAAAGTATATATTTTAAAACTCATTTTATTTTTTTATCATTTTCTACTTTTCAGTTTTAATTTATAATCATTATTATAAATATTATGGAGCCTTATCAACTTTGTTTCGAGATTGTTATCAGATAGTGCCACCTACGCAGAATAAAAATTAATCGATTAATTGGATTGTAGGTTCTGAGAATATTAAGACAATATATTGGTATCAAGGAAGAACAACTGTACAATATTTCAGAACTCGATCACATAAGGATATTACAGATAAATCGATTACATAATTCTCTTCGATTAAAATAAATCTTTATAAACGTGAAATAAATCAAGTGAAATGAAAGCCTATAACTCAAGTACAAAGATAACCAGGTATCTTTTTTCCCTTCGGGTTTTCCTTATTTTCAAAGAAATAAATTTCACATTAATTAATTTGTCATATTGATAAATCTTACAAGAGGCCCGTTTTATTTCATTGTTGTAAATAACTGCTTTTTCGATAAATAATTCTTAATATGAAAATAATTTCATTGCTAACTTTCGAGTGCTATGAAACCATGACCTAAATCTATAAAATACGTGACTGTTTATATAAAAATATCTATGAAATACAGTACATTCAGTTTCATCGAAATTTACATTCGAATTCATGGGATATTATACCTAAAGGTATGTATACTAATAAGAAAAACTATTCTACTCTTAAGTAAACGGAAGAAAACATAAACAGTTTCCCAATGATTTAAAATTTACAAACTTTGTTTAACAGTAATTTTAAAGTTCAAATATTTCCCCCGATTTTCGGTGCAATTTTGTTTTATCTGAGTTTGGCTGATTAATAAAATCAAAATTTGAAGAAAGACACTCAAAGTATGGTATTTTAAATCAGAATATTTGCAACATGCTGTTGCAATAGCTAAGCATAAAAGATAATCGCTTAGAAACCCTTAATCATATATCATGCATCGCAACTGCATATGCGTGATATATGCAGTTGCAATGTTGCAAAAAAAAAAAAAAAAAATCTAAAGCTTGAAATTCTCACTTGTATTTTTAACGCAACACAGTTTTTCCCGAACTTGATAGATAATTGTGCATAACCCGAAATGTGAAAAATGAAGCTCAGAATATGATATTTTTATTCAAATTTTCGCAGCATGCTTTTACACTGGAAGGGCCAGATAGATAGCCGTTAGAAATCTCATGTATCATAGAAGTTCCAAGTTGATATACGTGATGTATGCAGTTGTAGAGCTGCGAAAATTAATCTAAGGCGAAAATGCCGTGGAACAATTCCTCTTTCTCCAGAAAAAGAATCTTAAGTAAACAAAGTTTAAGAGGCTTTGTATTAGATGAATTGTTGTTTTGGCGAAGGACATAAAGTCAATTTTTCTCTATTGTGTCAGGAATCTTCTTAAATGAAGGAGAAAAAAAAAGTGAAATTCAAAAACAAAAAAGAAATCTCTGGCATTTATTAAGAAAATATATAATCCACAGCAAACAAAATATGTAATGGCAAAATTTTTATAAAAATAATTTTTAAATACGGAATTTTAAAAGAAATGCACCAGAAAAATGATTGTATGCCATAATTAAATACTGTAGTATTTAAAAAAATTAATCAAGCTTTTGGAGACTGTGTTTTCAGATTCAAAACACATGATCTTTTTTTGTCTTACTAGTGGAATAAATGTGACATATTTATGTAGCTATTTAATGATTTATTTTCATACTTGATATCAAAAATTTTCATACATTTTCCCTTTTCGCTCGTTTTCAACATTTATAATAAACAAGAAAAAAAAAACATTATTACCGATGAAATCTGTTCCATTTTTACTTTCTTGTATTCAAAGAAAAAAGTTAATTATTGAAGAGAGCTTCCATACGACAATAATGAAAGAATATTTGATCAATTTATATTCTGTATAAATTTATATTTATATACTGTTTAAAATTCAGTGTTTATTTTTATTTATTTATTTATTTTTTGAATCTTATCCAATTTCACTCCTCTTGATTGATTCGATCGAAACTTGGTACACATGTTTTTTAGCACCTAGAAGGATTAACTGCGTTATCAAAAAATTTCTACTCACAAATCACAGTGAAATGTATCGTTTCAGTGGTATAAATTTTATTTATGAATAACTTTTTTCCTGATTTTAATCAGATTTTCAAAATTAATTTAAACACACTTTATAACAATTCCTTTTTTTCCATTGAAATATTAATCCTATTTTTCTGTTTAATTATATCTATCACCTCGCGTTATTGTTAGTGTAGTTTATTTTTTTGGACATTTTCACTTTTGCTTTTATCTCATAGCATCTTTCAATACGCGAGAGCGTAAATTTATTTTTAAATACTGTCTTTTAAAACTGTTGCAATTTCTTTTTATGATTTGACTTAATTTTGTCTTAAATTTTAGCACTTTAAAATAAATTTGGTTATCCAAATATTTTTGTAGGTGTTTTCTAGTTCTGGTTCAATAAATAAGATTTTATTTCATTTGATACATCAATTTTTATTGAACTATTATATGTTTCATCTAGGTTTCTAACATGTTTCTTTAATAGTGTCAACGGACACTTTCTTCTAGCTTTGGCAAACTACAGTTATTTTTTCCTCTATTTTAACTTCGTAGCATCTAGAATTCAAGTTTTTTTTTTTTTTTTTTTTGCTGTTAATCATTATTCTCCTGCCATCATGGTTTAAAATTCAAGTCTGCATTGTGGATATTTGATTAAACATTAAAGGAAGTTTGAATATCTCGTCTCCTGGAGTATTGTAGATATGAATACAGGTTACGACATGCACACGAAACCAAAAATATTTCACAAAACAAATAAATAAACACAATAAAGATACTTTAAAAAATATATGGTCAGTGTCACTCACATTCGTATTCTGTTGCGTGCACATTTCACTCTGTTTCATGAAAATTATTTACTTGACCTTATCTGAATTTTATAGTAGTTGGAAATCTCTTTTTATTAGCAGTTAATATTAAAACCTTTATTTGTGCCATTGAAACATGTATTAAATCAAGGAAATGTGAAGTATGTAAGACCAAAAAACCATTTACTTCGTCTTCTTTTAAAACTTTAATCTCCTAAAGTTACCAATACAGTAGTCTAGAAATTTTAGATTTCGCCCTCAGTAAAATATATATTGCTATGTTCTAAAGCGGAGATTCCAAGAAAGCTTTACATACCATATGTGCTAAATGATGAGAATAGGATTGCTATTTAACTGAAATCTTTAATATTAATTAATTACCAATCTATTTAAGAATGAAGCTTTTAAAACAGCTTACAGGGTTGAATGCTTGAATTCAAATATATAGGGTGCACTATTTATATTTATTTGTATTTTTTATATACTTATAAAACAAATAAGCGCAGGCTCAGCACCGTGTACAGAGGTTAATATGTAATTAATCAAAAGAATTTTTTTAATGAAAATTGTAATCGTTAGATTCCGAAGCCAAAACTTCGCCACGATGTCATCAATTATTATTATTATTATTTTTTAAATTTTCCCGTGAACGAAATTCAAAAAGAGAAAACGTTGTTATCATCAAAAACTTAGAGCTCTAGGTTTTAACGATTCTCCAAGTTTCAGATTTCACTGATTTAGAAAAATACATTTTTGGAATTATGACTGTCTGCCTGCTGCAAACACACTTCTAACCAGAAGGATGAAACTGTGTGTGAAGTCTTTACATCAAATTTGTATATTTCTATCAAATTTTGAACGAAATCCAAATCAGAAAACTTGTCTGTCTGTCTGAGTGCAAGCGAACACAGTAACTACAAAATACGAAGAGTTAGATGAATAAAATGTAATACACAGTTTTTGCATCTAATGTAAAAAATCTATCAAATTTTGAATCATATCCATCAAGGGGGTTACCTTTTGTCAATCTGTACATCCGTATGCATTCAAATGCGATGATAAAAAAAACGAAACAACATGCAAAAAAAAAGAAATCTGGTATGTTATCTTGTAATTAAAATGACAGTTCTGTGACAAAATTTGGTTTCATTTGATCGGCAAAAAGGCACCAAAAACGCATATTGACTTCTTCAATATGCCACAAATCGCAACGCATTCATGTGCGAGACTGGAAAAAAAAAAATCTGAGCACTCAGGAAAAGGGATAACACATTTATTAGAGAGTATACGAGAAAGTTTCGAAGAGGCCACTCCCGCTGATTTCCAAAGTATTTCTCAGTAGAACAAATACCATTTAGTCAAGCCGATTCCTTCGTAGTTCTGACGCTCTGATTTTAAAAAAAGATTTCGAAGTGTATATCTCTCTCATTTTTATAGCAAAATTGTTTAAACACCGCACTTCTAAGAAAACGTTGATATACAGGGTGCTTCAAAAATCACAGAGCAAATTTAATCGTTAGAGAGATATGTAGAAACAAGTCATTTTTTTAAAAATAAACGTGGGGTTGAAAAGATAAAGAGAGGGGGTTACAGGGGCTCTTTGTAAATTAACAGAGGAAAAGAAAAAGATATACCAAGTAAAATACGCAGCAGAGATTTAATGGATCACAAATTTACAATTTCACAACAATCCAGTTACATGAATAAAAGCATTACAAATCGTAAATGTTATGATAGATACGCAGTATCAATGATAAATCAATGGAATATTTAAAGAAAGTGTTCAAAAGATTTGCTATCTGAAATGAGACAAGCTTCGTATATTGTTATTCATGCCAAATGCGTTTTTGCGTTTTTGCTTTATTGTAAATTTGTATTCTGTGCTATTAAATCTATGCATTACGTTTTATTTAATATATTCAGTCGCAAGTCCTTGCTTTCCAGACCCCATGTTCTATTGCAAAATTTATTTGTTTCTGTATGCCTGACCTCTCCTTAAAGCGTATCTCATGATTCCAGAAACTTCATATATAACTTCCTATATAACAATTACTTCCTGTATAACAATTAGTCATATGAAAACTTTACACTTAGCTTTCTTTTTCAATAAAAAAAATGTTTATTTAATATCGCTTCCTAATTCAAAACTTATTATCATCAGAAACACTAATAATATTTCAAATAATCTACTGTAAATGTGGCCGTCATACATGTTACATCTCTATTTATGTTGGAATGGCATGGAATGTTGAAGAATGGGAAGTTAGTTCAAGTGTTTTTCTTAAATTTTTAATAATGGTTAATCTCAAATTAGTACTCCGTGTAGTTACTAAATTGATACAATTATATAATAAACACAATATAGCACATTTGTACTAATAGTAGGATTCACCGACTTTTCCATTTATACACGATTTACCTATCCATAAGTAAAGACCTTAACTTAAGCATGGGGCATACTATTTTCTAAAATTTATTATGATAAGTCTCACACGAATTAATTTATTACTCTTAAAAAATAGTGACTAATAAACGAGGCTAATATATGGAGCAAAGTTAACGTCGAAGGTCAAACTTCCTTTCGTTGGTGTGACAAAGAAAGTTTCGAAAAAGAATGCCGGCTCAAATATCATCCTCGTCATTCAATCAAGATTCGAAAATAACCTTGGTGAGGCTTCAAAAACAAAACGTTAATATAGTAAACAAAAATTCCCAAAATAAGTATAAAAATTAACACGACATTTCTTAATTAAAGAAACCAAAATAGGATACATTTGCATTTTATTGAAGCAAAAATAAAATGTATTCCTTAAAAGGAAGTAAATACATACGATTAATAATTGGAGCATTTTTATATTTGCGATTTGTAATCTCAAAAAATTTTGATGCGAGGCAAAATTTGAGAAAAATCGTTCAAAGACAGTGCGATAAATCTAACATAGGAAGTTGTATCTTTTATGGTTTGAGATCCACTATTTTAGAACAATGTATTTAAAACTGTGAATTTATAATTAAAATGATTACTGTAACGTGGAAGATAAGTAAAATGGATTAATTTCGGGATTCAAGAAGTTTCGCGTTAATTTCATTTCAAATTATCTTGTAGCTGCAAACAAAAAGTCAAGAAATAGGATTTCACGTTGAAAAATCGCATTAAATTTTCATTAATAAATAAATATATCATTTCATTAACTATTTTAAGTTAACAAATTAATTTTTTTACTAAACAATTACTGTTTTTTTTTTCTTTTCTTTTATCTTTCGATTTTGAGGTTACAAAATTTTTGTTTGAAAATAACTACTCTGAATACTTGTTCTGAAAAAAAGTAAAAAAATAAAGCTCTGATTCAGAAAAAAGAAAGAAAGAAAAAAGAATAAGAAATAAATAGTGGATTTTAACAAAATCGCCTGTATTATCAAAAAGAAGAAGCGGGGGGGGGGACCCGTCAAATTCCCTTTACATTGTGACACTATTAGGACAACGCATTTTAAAATCCAGACTGATAAATAAAATGAGACCATGTAAATTAACTTCGAAATTCAAGAACTTTTGCGTTGATTTCATTTCAAATTATCTCGTAGCTGCAAACAAACAGTCAAGAAACATGATTTAATGTTTATAAATTTCATTACATTTTCATAATAACTCATTTTATTAACTATTTTAAGTTAATAAATTAATTTGTTATTAGATAATGCTTTTTTCTTTTATTTTATTTTTCTATTTTGAGGTTGCTACAATATTTTTGTTTGCAAATAAATACTCTGAATACCCGTGTTGAAAAAAATATTTAAAAAAATATGCTCTGCTTCAGAAAGAAGATGACGAATAAGAAATGAATAACAGATTTAAACAGGATCGGCTGCATTAACAAAAGAAGGGAAAAAAATAATAATAAACGTCAAATTCCCCTTCCATTGTGCGTGCGAAGCTACATGCTAAACTGCTTGAAAAGCTGTTATCGATCAGTAGGCCCCCTCAGTGCCTAATTAATGAATATCCGTCGCCAGTCTAAACAGAAACACTCCATATTTGGCGACCGTTTTTGGCATCCTATTTGGCGAAAGGGCTTCTGATGTGAGCCCCCACTGCAGCGAGCTGTCAGAAGCAACCCTCATCTGACCAGATCTGAAGGGAAGCAGCACCCTCCGAGCATCCCAAATTTTTGAGGTAAATATTTTTGTATTTAATTTATATATTTGTTTATTTGAATTTGGATTCTGTTAATTAAGCATAGATGATTAATTGAGTCACCGATTTGTAAAACAGAAACTCGATTGAACCAGGGAAGAGAGATGGACTCCTTTCCATGAAGAGAGTGATGAGGGAATGTTGATCGGTGGGGTTATGGAGATTTTAAGCCATTTTTAAAAGCTTTTAATATTCATTCGTAAGGTTTCTGGAAAATTAGATTTGATTTACTAAGTCTTCATAAGTTGAGGAATAACAAGCTTATTGAACGAAATATGAAATAATATGGCCTCCATTTTAGTGAGTGGGTGTAATATCAGGGATTGTTTACAAAGATGAAGCATTGCGTATTGAAAAAGGGGACCAGGGAGAGAGAAACAGTGTCTCCGTAAACCAAATTCTTGCTCTTGCGCACAATGTTTGAGTTCGGAAAGGTGGGTTTCGTTTCGCAATGCCGTCTTCAAGATTTTTACAGAATCAGCACTCCTGAAAATAGAAAAAAAAAATAATTTTTTGATCGCGAATGAATTTCTAATAGTAGAAATTATCATTGAAATAAATTTTCCATTCCATAACTCAATTTGAAAAAAAAAAAAAAAAATCACAGCATCTCTGATCTTTTGTGCCATAGCAACAGAGATTTTCCGAAGGGAATTGAAGTGAATTCAGATTTTTTAATTAAATTATAGTGAATTATGAATTTAAAAGAAAAAAATGAGTTAGAATACTTATATCTATAAATGCCATTTCAACTGCTGTTGCTATGCGCAGTTGAGTCTGTACTACGCAAATGTTATAACATATTTCTGAACTTACGAACAGATGCACGAAACGATATTTTTAGAAAATTAGAAATATATGTACATTTTCTATGAGAAAAATAAAAAATATATAATAAAAATACATAGTAATAAAAAATAAATAAATACAAGAAATAAATAAAAGTGCAATTAATATAATTTTAACTAACATAAATAATATCTGAACATAAATTTTCTCATTTTATTTTGTTCTAATTTCATTATACCGAACTGAAATATATGAAGTGATGGTTTTGAATGCCCAGTAATCCTGATTTTGATACCTCTGTTTAAAGCCTTTCAGAACTTAATCATCTTTACCCGCTGATTTAATATTTCAATTGAACCCTTAATAAAAAAAAAATGCGTAGTGCGAATATTTATTAAGCAAATTTTTCTAATAAAAATGTCTCAGTTTTAAAAAAAAATTATTTTCATCAGTTTATTGAACAAATTTAAAAATTTGAAATGTAATTTACATCTAGATACCTTCGTGTAAATTTTTCAAAAATGCGATGAATGGGGAAAAAAAAAAAAAAAAAAAGCTAAGCTTTAAATATTGAAGAGCCGGTAGGCATTTTTTGTTTAAGGTCTTGATTTACATAGAAGGTTATATTTTTAAGGTACATTTTGTTTAAAGGTTTAATTTACAATTTTTTTTATTCGTATAGGAATATAAAACGGTCAGTTGTTTGTAGAGTATAAAGAAGATAAATTTTCTAATAGAAATTATGGATAAATTATACTCTCAGTTCTCAAAAACCTTATTATTATTTTTGTAAATTATAAAATTAGTTTTTGTTATAAAAATACTAATTTTTTTAATATAAAACATCTTTGAAAAATTAAATGCTGCAAATATGCAAAGTATTTCCTGCTGTTATTTACAAGATTTCTAAAATATATTAATCAAAGAACTTTTCTAATTTCTAAACTTTGACGAACCTGTTCATTGCACGTTACTTACGAAGAAGATTGTATGCAAAGTGAGTAACCGTTTCCTTCTAGACAACTTTAAAACTAGAATTCTTACCTAAACTATTGTTCTGAAAATTTGCAATAATATATATTTATTTTATCGACATATGGAAACTAAATTAAAATTTTGATTATTATAATTTTTTATTCAGTATATCATCGTTAACTCAATTTAACTGAAAAATGTGATATTTATTAAAGTTCTCGTTCTTTTATATAAAGAAAAATTTAAATAAATGAACGAAATTTGCCAATTAGAAGGTTTGTCTTCATTGTTTCATTGATTTAAAGATGAAATTTTCTTATTGTGGTTTAAATTATTCTAAATTAATCGAGAGGTAAAAATATTTCTCAGCCGTTTATGTTCACAGCATGCTTAGCACATGCAACTGACAAAATGTTTTTATCTTCTTTAAAATTCACTAAGGTCCATATTTTCTTCCCTGTCGAAGAGACTGACTTGTATTTTCTTCTTGCTAATCTAATCTGTTTAGTAATAATTTGTTATCAGTGAATTCCACTGCTAGATGTTTGCTTATGTGGGTTGCCAAAATTTGACTAAATCTCTTTTCTTGCAACCATTTTTAAAAAATGTCATTTTTCCAGACACAAGAGCTGTGATTATAATTCTCCTCTTGCTTCTTTTTAAAGAGTCCACAAAAAATTTCTAAACCATTTGTTTTGAAACTGATTTTTTACTAAATGTTTTTTCTTAGACAGCATTTCGGGGGGGAAAAAACATGATTTTTCAGACAGCCATTGTCAAAAAGAACACTTCTTAAATTAGAGGTACGATTACGTATGTTACAACTAAGTAAAATTATTTTTTTTTTGCTGTCTTTTGATTAAAAAAAATTGGAAATTTGAAATAAGAAGGTTAAAATTATTTACCACTCCCAATATCGTTTCTATACGATCCGTCTTAGGCTCAATACTCAGTGTTAGATGAAAAATCGCAAATAAATTACGCACAATTATGAATTACTCCCTTTTGAGATATGAAATGGTTTGTGGCATTAGAGTCAATAAAAAGAACGATTTAAGGAGCAAATGAAAGAAACCATTCTTAGTATAAATGCGTGACGTCAGCTGAACAAGCAGTTAGTTTATTTTTCGTCGTTCATTCGAACAAATGTTTCAAATCCCTGCCTGGGAATTAAAATACGCGTTTTGTTTTTGGTATATAGGTAAAAAATTCTAAATAGAACTTTACGTTTTTTTATAATAAATAATAAAATAGTACGATATAAATTTAAAAGAAATCATCAAATAACAGATGGAAATAGTTACAGTCACATCATTAATTTTTTTAAAAAATTAGATATCATACTTAATTAACAAAATGCTCATTTTTCATAAAAAGTTCAGAGAAATTTTTTTTTAATTTAGCATTTAACGTGCCTTAAAAATACATATTTATGTTTAATTTCAGAGAAAACGTTTTGACGTCAGTTGAACAAGCTTTTAATCCTATCTGAATTTCACCCGAATTTTCAAAAGTTATCTTTTGGTAAGTATTTCGATATTTTAGTAATGAAATAAATCAATATTTCGAAACAACTCGATAATTTTTTTTATTGCCATCATTTTCTACTACAAACTACAAGAAGGTATACTCATCTGTTCGTCTGTTTTGTACAAGACATACTGCTTTTGTTAGTATCTAACATTTTATATGCTTCTTGCTAACATAAAAATATTAACTGTTCGTTTTGGAATTAACTATAGTAAATCGAAAAGTCAATACTGAGTGGAATTTTTTTTATAGTTATTTATTTTATAAAAAAATATGCATAATTACTGTTAGTTCATTCACCTGCTCACTTCAGTTTTACCGCTTAATGGTAGGCTTTCTCACTAACATATTTCATTCATAAATTACAGAAGATGATTCTGAGTAAAAGAAATCTGCGTTTTTTCAGCAAGCTGACAGTATTCTCAATCAGCTTTAGAACGCAATCTACAATTGAGCCTCTCAAACGCTTTCTAGTAATGTCTGTTCTTGGAAGGAGGGGGGGGGGGGAGGGGAGTTAATATTGAGTGGAATATTTTTATCTAATTACTCATTTTATAAAATTTTTATACATAAATATTTTTAGTTCATTCGACTGCGCACTTCAGTTATACTTTCTCATTAACATTCACTCGTAAGTTGCGGCAGATGATTCTGATTAATAGAAATCTGTGCTTTTCCTTTAAGCTAACAGCTGTTTTTATTCTTAATTAGAACATCTCAGAAATTCTTTAGAAGACGCTCTACAATGAAGCTTCTCAAATGTTTTCTAGCGATGACCTTTTTTGGAAGGAAGGAGGAGAATGTGCTTTCACGAATGTGCTTCATTATCATGTTTTACTCATAAGTTACAAAAGCTGATTCTGATTAATAGAAATCTGCGCTTTTACAACAAACTAACAACTGTTTTTGGTCTCAATCAGAACATCTCAGAATTTCTTTAGAATGCAATATACAATGAAGCCTCACAAATGTTTTCTACCAACGACCATTCTTGGAAGAGGGAGGGGGGGGGGGCTCATGAGGTCGTTTTCAGCCAAATAAATTCGTCATGACCCGAAGCTGGAAAACAAATATGGAAAGAGAAAATTAGGTATTGGCAAATGATAAAAGACGCTACTTATTATATTTAAGCACTTGCAAATCGAAATGCAAATTAAGAGGAGTAAACTTTTTTTCTTTACAAAATTAAAGAAGTTGGTTCTGCAACTACTATTACTCCACTTGGCCACTAGGGGCAGGGGTGCAAATTACACTTTGAGAAACCCTAATCTGAATGTTAGCAGCCTTTGTAGAAACACGTGTAACTTTGCATTTCATCTATAATAAAAGAGATGAAGGTATTACCAATGCCGACTCTTCAAGCCCTTTTAATGGAATTAGACTGAAGCCCTTAATGAGCCAAGCTTGCACTTTTTGACAAAAAGAGTATCTAAAGCATAAACAAGCTACGTTTGCCAACTTTCAGGAAGTTTTCTTTTACTCATGAATACAGAAAAAAACGAAGCAAAAAAAGCCCATTATTTCTACTTTGTGGTGCTTATTTTTATTAATATCTCCCAAATATACCAGCTGCCTGTTCTCTGGGTGTTGACTCAGCTCCATTTTTTTAAATGTGTCATACACGGAATGAAGTTTTTTTCCCGCCTGAAATTTGATAATTGCGCTACTACTGCGGGGAGAGGAGATAGTGAATTTAACGAGGCTCTTCGATAATAAAAAAGAGTCTCTCACTGGTACAAGGGCACTAAGACCGCATTTTTTTGCTGAAGGCAAAATGTGAAAATAGAAGGAAGCTGGTATGGCGTCTAAGTTATTTCCCAACTCCTGATTCTTTTTTTTTAAAAAACTCTCATTTGATTGCGCTTTTAAATCAGTTAATACATATGTTTACTATAATTAAAAAATAACTATTATCAATGGATCACTAAAAGAAAATTTCAAGTGAATTATATAAAACCCATTTATGTAAAAGAGACATACTCGTTATAAATTCATTTATAAATGTTTTTGAACATCTATTAGATTTCAGACACGCCTTTTACATTTGTAAAGTGATATGCGGCAATAAGAAATACCGAGAATGTCGAGTCTCAGTATTTAAAGTATAGCTTAAAATGTGATTTAGAAATCTGTAGATAATTTTGAATTTAAAATAATTAATTATAGCATATCTGCAATCCGAAAAATACTTCAGAGCAGCAAAGCGGTTTCAAAACTCAAATTTGGCTTAGGGCTATACATAAGCGAAATGTATATTAAACATAATATAATATTAGCCAACGTGAAATTGGATTATAAATAAGCCAAATATATATCATTTCCACAATTTATTCAAAACCGAGAATATTCCACTGTATTCCGTTTTGGTCATATCATATGTTATTGCAATTTTATTACAAAATGAATTCATTCTTTTCTAACTATCCTTTTTTTTAAAAAAGAAAACCCTTTAACTTAACTTCGCATGTTTCATGTTTATAAGGATGCAATTTGGTTATAAATTTTATTCAGTTTTTCATATAACAGATCTCTGAAATTATGTACAATTTTTAGTTTCTGATGACAATTGAATATTTTAATGATTTTAGAGCTCTTAATTATCAGTTATATATATTTAGCTAAAAATTGACTTCACTGTGGGGGTATCTTCTAGAATTTAATTTGAGAAATATTAATATAATAAAAATAAAAAAATAAGTAGTCTCTTATTAGTATATTGAAAAGTAGGAGTTTTACATAACATTTGATTTTATACCAATTCTTCAAAAGAATCGGATTAGCAGATTTATTTTAAGGAATAGTATGAATGAAATATTTGAATAAATTTATGAATCGTTACTGCTAATTCTAAAAATCATATTCATAAAAATAAAAATAGTTATAATACAAAGAAATTCTAATACAAAAAAATTCTAATACAAAAATATTCTAATGTTTTAAGAATCGCAAATAAAGCATTTTAACATCACTGTTTCTTTAAAATGCCTCACTATTCATCAAGAATATTGTTAAAAATCTTTTTTCTTTATATTTTGAGTATTGTTAAAACGCTCCCTTAAAAAAAAAGAGAATACTTTTTTCCATGCATTTGACAATTCCATTAAATTTGAAATAAATCGGTCTCGCAAAATAAAATAGATGCCTGCTTCAGGTCAAACGGTATAAAATTGATAAAGAAATATCTAGTTTTTATGATAATTTCACAAAACTGGAAATTACCGCTTGTTCGAATGATTTTGAACCTAATATAATCATGGATAATTTGATAGTGCACGTAAAATTATCAAATATATTTCGACTATCAGTTAAACAGTCAGAAAAAAGTAACTGTTATCAATAAAAATAATTACCGAATTTGAGCATAATTTAACGATAAATACCAACAATAGAGGCTGTGTGTAGCAAAACTTTATTTTTAAAACGAAAACTATTTAACTAAAGCGGAACTTTATATAGTCATGTGACGCAAAGAAACAGATATTACATCATTTATCGTGAAGTAATCGCTCCAACTTTCTCCCTAATTACAGCAGTCTGACTATATTTGGTTTATTTTATGACTATCTTAACTATATTCTGATTTTTTGTTTAAGTTTCCGATGTGTTGAAATATAAATACACCAAGTCTGTTACTGATATTGTATGTCGTTTTATCTCAAACTTTTTTCGACAATACAAAGAATATTGAGCTCATTCATTTTTATATCTCAAAAAATATCCATAAAAATATTTTTTTCATTATCACTAGATGGAAAAGTAAATTAGAAATATGACTCGGTTCTGTTCATGGGCGTTTTGAAAATGCTAAGAAAAAACTCCTTCCTCGTTGGACCGTCATCGATTTTGTGGGCTGGATTTCATTAAATATGCAGTGCCAGAGTTATCACAAAGGAACAATTCACACCTGAAATAAGGTAACTAACGAAAGTAATATAGCTAGCTACCATCTGAAAAGAATTAATGCGAATCAATGCACTGCTTGCCGTTTATTGGAAAAGTTTTGAAAAAGTCATATTTTTAATAATCAAGCCATTTGACTTTGTTATCGAAAATGCATTAACAATGCATTTCAACTGTCGACAACTCAACGAATCGCTAACGCTGTTGCTATGACGCGTTGCTATGAGGCGTTCCCCACTCTACCGTCCACTAACGTGTGGTCATTGGTTCAATTCGCGAAACAACGTAAAAATATGATTTCAATATTTATGATTGTTTTATAGCATGCTTCATCACCATTAAATATGATGATCTAATGGATATTCTTTGATTTCATTTAACGACCATCACAAACATCACTGCTTTGAAGAGTTTATAAAACTCTTCAAAACATTTTCTTGAATTAAGGGTTGCAAGGTATAATTCTTCATATAATTCTGATATTGCGTGTAAAAATATAACATTATCTGCTTTTGCGCTTAAGTGCACTATTAAATTTTGGATTTTATTACCGCAAAACATGCAGTGAATTTAATACCAGCAATTTTCTGTTTGCATCCTGCATGCATGTTACATAGAAGAGTATGCTTTACAAAATATCAACATTTTATATCATAAAGTTTACAGTGACTTTATTTTTAAAGAAATTGACTCTCCATCTTTCAGTTTTATGGAATACAAATTACTTATAATTGCAAATAATTCTTCCTTTATCTATTATGTATCTATCGGGATTTAGATAGGCCTATTATATTCAGACATTAAGAGCAAATACATTTTTTATCAATTTATATTAATTAGAAGCCAATTCTTTTCGAAATAAATGTTCTTTTATTGCTTTCAAAAATATTCTGGAGAAAAGAAAGGGTTTCTGTTTAAAAAAATGTTTTAGGAACTAATTACTGTAATTTTATTTAAAATATGCGATTACCATCAATTCAGTGATGTGTAGAGTTCACAATAACATAATATTCAAACAAAAATATCAACCCTTTTTATTTATAGGATGTAAATATTACCATCATTTTGACACTTGTACAGTTTATCTAAATATTGGTATAGTTGATACTTGTATAGTTTATTTAAATTTCTGCAACACTTTTAACAATCATTATATTATATAAGCATTAGTAAGGTCGTTCAAAAACTTTAAAGTCAGGCATACAAAAATAAGTCATTTTGTTTCAGAACATGGAGTTGATAGTACTAGCTGGGCACTAAGAGACACTTAGTCAGTGAATAAATTGAAACAAAAAGATACACCACATAAAATGTATGGCACAAAATTAATGAAACACAAATTTACAATATCACTATAACGCGATTGTATGAATAACAACATGAGACAACAACCTTCCAGGTCATCCTCAGCACTGTAGGGAACGCAAATAAAATAAAAGTATTTTAAAGTAAGCAATTATTGCACGGAAAGTTAATTTTTAATTAATAAGTTAAACATATAAAATCATACAGAGGGGAAATCAAATTAGTATTTAACCTTTTTCAGCATTTAAACAAACTTATTAGTGATTTACGTATTTCGCAACATCTATCATAATACTGATCTCAATTCAATCAGTAAATAAATAATCTTTTGGATTAAAAAAGATAAATTTAAGATAGAAATAAATGTTACCAGAAGTTAAGTGCCCGAGTTCTTGTGTTTACGCGGATCCATTCTCTGTTTTATATGAATGAATAGGAGCTTACAACATACTTCATCCACTTCAGAGCTTAGAGCTTATTTGAAGTGGGTATTGATTGCGCCTTTAGTAATCAAAATACAATACTATGTTTGTGCGAAGCATGCCCTCATTCTAAACAGTTGTCTGGAGCAGCTGGAAGTCATTTATTCATCAACAATACGAATCGTTTGACGTTTGTTCGTATTTTTTGGAAGTAGGTTATTTATTTATGTTAGCTTTGTTAGAAATGTGCAACTGGTTGTTAACTTGGGAAGTAAATTTTGAATGGAAGATCTAGTATTGAAAAGATTTTTTTTTTATCATTTGTAGTATTAAAATCATACGAGTCCTTTACAAAAATTCAGAAAGATTTAGATATTTATAATTTACTAAGTCTATGAAAATTCGCCCTTTTTTAAGTAGATAACCAGGTGTGCCTTTTTTTCAAAAAAATATATGACTAATTTTGATTTCATATAGCAAAACTAAATTTCGAGCATGCCTTTTTTTCGATTTTCAATGGATAAACTCTGCACTTCAGTTAGTAAAAGTGATCATTTCTATAGGGTTTTTTTTTATATTTGCGGTGTTGTAGAACATTTTTATACACACTTTTAATTTACGAACGAAATACCGGGAGCTTTACTTGTTGCAGTATATTTGGTGAGTTTAAATATTTAGTAAAATTTCCAAGAAAGCCGAAGTTAACATTTTGGAAACTATGTAGCTTTCTTGGACAATTTAAAACATCTGAAACGAAGAGATAAACTGTTTTGTCTCAAACAGGGCATTAAAAGATTTTCTAATTGCAATCAGTTTCAGGAAGTTAAAACCTGAAAAATTTGGCAATGCATTCCATATTTTCCAAATTGGAACATATGGTAATATAGATTAATTAAGAATACTTCAAAATAATTAATTAGTTAATTTTAATGAAATATCTTAATAAAAGTTGATTTTCTGAAAACTCTTTTTGTATATAAATGTTGAAGAATTTGAAAGAAGAATGGTCCGGATAGATTTTTCAGGATCCTGTTGTATTCCTTTCTGTATCCAACTGGTGATACAACTCACAATTCAAGAAGTCCTTTTTCAATAAGTGTTCTGTGATACTGTTTCTGAAACAGTGTGTATGAAATAAATAAAAATGTTCGAATGCATTTAAAATAGATGAATGAGAAAGAATGAAAAATAGTATCATTTCAAGAATAGCTTCAAATTTTTTCTTATGTTTCTTCCTTCTAAAGTGTCTTTATTAAAGTGTCATTCAGAATATTTATAAATCTGGAAGAATTATATTATTTTTCTTAATTTAATATCTGGTTAAATGTAACATTTCGTCACTTAACAAGTCGCACACTTATGTTAATTTCCCAAATTTCACAAGAGGAAGAAAACATTGAATTTTCCCCAATCAATAATAAATTTTTCCGCCTTTTCTTTTTCTACATCTAGTATGAACATACAATTTCGTACTCATAACAAATGTAAAGAAAATAGAAATATTGCTGATTGCGACAAAATTAATTTTTTTCTCTCTTATCAAATGTGAAAAAATGAGATAGGAGGTGCTTGTTAAGCGATGAATTTCACGGTACTTTCTTTATCAAAATGTGATTCATAAATAAAAATTAAGTACTGTAAATTTCTGTGAAGTTTTTATTTATTTGTATATAAAAAAGAAATATTAAAAAAAAATTTCAGAGTTGTATCTTTATAGTTCAAAACTATCTTAAAACAATGTGTATCAGTGCTTCAAAGTACAATAAGTACTTTTTTCAGAAATTAGCAATGAAAAATATTGATCTAGAATCTGTACAAGATATTTAAACAGTTATGAATAAAATTAAAACTTTAAGCAAAAAAAAAAAAAAAAAAAGGAAAAATGATTAATCGATTTTTTTTATTTAACATGAATTTAAAAATTATTGATTCTATTGAATTCTCGAGAGCTCAGTTATTTTTTTATCTACTATCTAATTAGAGGATAGGACTTCGTTGAGCTAAAAGTTTATAATATATTTGAAATGTTCATGGATTCCATGGGATTTATGTATCATTTTGACTATTTTTTATGTATAATAATAATATCTACAATCGATTTAATTTTACTTTACGAATTAATGCGACAATACTCAAGACTGACTCATCAAAACCTATCAAGAAGTCTATTTGTATTCCTTGTGTGCTCATTTGTTTCCTCCCATTTGTGTTGTCCATTCTTCATTTGTATTCAGATCATGTTGTCATCTAGGTGTATATAAATGTAATGGATATCATCGATTGAATATTAATAACAAATTACTGTGGTGATGCCATATGGTAACCAGAGCAGAATTGAGTTCCCAAGGGGTTTTTAGGCTTTGCAAATATTAGTACCCTTTTTACAACTCCTTAACTTCCTAGTAATTCTTTTTATTGCTTTTTTTTAAATCTCCATATAAGCAATTCTAAGTAGCACATTTTGAAAAATTAAAATAATAAAACGATACATTGCAGATCACTTTCAAGAGATGTGATTTCAGTATGCTGCGTTTACAAGTAAAAAAAAAAAAAAAAGACTGAAAAAATGACTTTTTAACATATTCTAAATACTATTTAATTATAGGATCAGGCATTTAATAAAATAATGAATCAATTTATTTTTTAGAATTATAAAGTAATGCAATATGAAACTTAAAAAGAGAATCAGTTTGGAGCATTGTTAAAATAATTATTAAAAATTTTACCTATATCTGATTTTAATTTGAATAAATTGGAGTGCATGATCTCTGTAAACTCAATGAAAGTGCAAAATTAAATCTCCCTAAAAATGACGCATAATATTTCGAAGCCACGGGGTCTCCCGAAGTTCCGGGGTCCCTAGACAATTGGCTGCTTTGCTTATTTAATAATCCGAACCTGATGACATCATGGGACCGGTGTGTTTTTGAATAAGTATATATAATTTGTAATTAAAGTCCGAAATAAAACTATATTTTAAAATTCCCTTATGCAATATTCATTATGATTGTTTAGATTTACATTCCAAATTCTTGGTGAATCATGGATAGTGGAAGAGATAAAACATCTTTGAAAGGCTCCCAGACCAATGTCACTGAATCTGCCCAACCTCTGTTGGAGACCGTGAGTGGTGTTGGGGACGCCCCTAGGGGAACTCCTGAGAGGGAGAGAACCGAGGGAGCAGAGTCCACCTTGCAGAAAGGATCCAGCAGCAAGGACATCGCTGAATCTGGGGAAGCAGGGAGTCGACGACTGCGCCCTCTCACCTGCATTGACAGCTTTACAAGGAACATGAACTTGTTGGACAGAGATTCACTTCATATCAATGATCACATCAACGTAAGTGAAAAATAGCAATTTACTATTTCATTAGATACCTTTAAGAATTAATTTTGCTTTAAAAAAACTTTATATTTCAAATATTAATAAACTAGTAAATGCAAGAAACAAAGAAAAGATAATTTTGAAACATTATTTTATACTTCTGTGTATGTTTTTCGAAAAACTATTCATCATTTAATTGGACAAATAATAAATTTTTATAAGAAAATAACGTACTTAAGCACACAATTCAATTAAAATGAACCTAACAAGCCGAAACATAAAATAAAATATAAAAATTTCAAAAGTTGACAGTAATTATTAATTCTCTATGAACACATTCTAAAATCACGGATTAGCTATAGAGTAACCCACTAACTATACGGGGTAATTTTAATAGCGACATTCCCTTCATGTTAATGATCACATTAACGTGATTAAAATATAATAATTACTCACGTTAATGTAAAATAAAACAATTTAAAATTAAAAACAATTAAAATAGAACAATTATAAATTATTTGGGATTTTTTAAAGTAGTTAATTTGATGGATTTTGCTAGTATTCTTTAACTTTACACTGCACGATTATACATTTTTAAATATCGACATTGTGATTCCCTGTAAAGAGTGCTAGGAAAAGAATTTTAAACTTAACTATATTTTCTACTTACCTATATTATCTATATTTATCCACATTTTTTTGCAAACGGTACATGATTCATTTATGCAATTAACGTCCATGAAAATGATAAAAGTCCCATTTTTAAGTATGTTATTCTACGAAAGCAAATCTTATAAACTTAAAAAAAAAGGACTAACTAATATTATTCTATAATTCGTTTCACTAGAAAAAATTTCGTTGTTCTATCCACACGAAAAACTTTACTTATGAATCTCCCAATTTCAATATAACTTTTTACTTTTTCTGTATGAAATCTCTGATTGACTTTTATCACTATTTATATGCAGCAGTAAGATCGCAACTTGTCAAATTGCAAAAATTGATTGCAATGTGGCTTCTATATAGGCCAAAGCAACAATTAAAAAAAAACTACATAATATAGTACTAACTATAATATGTAGTTTAGTTTTATTACAATATGTGCATTGTAATGCATACACGATCTAAACACATTTTATGTTAGCTGCGATCGATGGTAAAGCAAGCTGAATCATTGAGCGTGACCATGCATATTATGGTGCAGAGGCATGCGTGATGAATATTTAATTTTTACTGCAAAACTGCGCTCATCATTAATCACTGGTCACAGTGAAGGATTAAACATCGGTTATTTACGTTCTAATCGAATAAGAGCGGATAACAAGTTTTGTATACATCTTATATTTGTGCCCAAATATATATTAATTATTTATTCATCATTCATTAATTACTAGATACAGTTGTAGATAAATATCCTAGAAGCATTTGTTATGCCTTTTTACTCTATATTTCAAACGTATAATGTATGTCGGTTTTCATTACATTTCATAACAAATAAAACAATTTCAAATTAAGGACACTGCTTCAGGATTTTGCCGGTTCAATTATAATTTTTAATGATTTAGGTAAGTCTGTTTACTAACTTAGAGCCAAATAAAGCAGATACCGAAGATGAGAAATGTAAAAAAAAGTACACAGAATTTATGTAATGTATTCTTATCGATTTTTCTGTGAACATGGACTCCCTTCTGTACCCATTCTGATCGCGACCCACCCCCATGGTTTGTAAATGCTGAACGAGATATTGCAAATATGTTTACTCATTTTTATCAGCATATTTATCGATAGGCACTGCATGATCGATGAAACAATCAAATATTGTAATGCACACACGATCATCGATTTTTCTGAGCATTAGTTGGTTCCTCTCTATTTACACCAGTTACTAGCCCTCGTGGTCTACAATTGCTCAACAGCATTGCAAATGTACATTTTCATCTTAAGCATCATGTTTATTGATAGACATCGCGTGATCCATACTAGAAGAGAATTTAATTTCTACAGGAAAATAAGATCTTTCTACAGGAAAATAAGATAATCTTTGAGACAGCCTGTCTTTGAGATATGTAATGGCCCTCATTCAAATTTAGGAGGATGGTTACTTTTTGTAGTATGGAATCACTTTAGATAATTAGAGTGTCTATTGACTGTGTAGTGTCTATTGACTTTTAACTTCAGTGTTACATTGAAAAGAGCTTAGATAAAAAAAACATATTTTACTTTATGGAAGGGCATAATGTACTTTATTTCACACAATACAACTCTTTAGAAGAATTCCATAGAAAAAAAATCATCGTCAGGATCATATTTATCGATAGACATCAGGTGATCCATACTAGAAGATAATTTATCAACGTCTGCAGGAAGATTCGTCTTTGAAACAGCCTGTCTTTGAGATGTGTGATGACCCATCATTCAAATTTAGGAGGATGGTTACTTTTCAGAGTACGGAATCATTTTAAATTATTAAACATTAATGTGTAACGCCTGTTGACTTTCAATTTCAGAGTTACATTTTTGAAAAAAAACTTAGATAAAAAAAATACATTTTACTGTAAGGAAGGACATAATATAGTTTATTTCACACGATGAAACTCTTCGGAAGAATTTCAAAAAAAAAAATATTTTTAATATATTTTAACAAGGCTTTTTATATCTCTATAAAAAAAAATCAACGTAGTCTTTGTTTATTTTTTTTATTTTTTTTTTTTTTTTTTGTGCTTTGCGATCTTTTAGGTTTCTTTTGAGGAAGTTCTGGCTGAACCTCGTGTCAACCAGAGTTTTGATCAAATTTGGAGGTTCGCTTACGTCCTTTTTGCGGGAACGAAATTGTGGGCTTATCGAGTTCTGGCTGCTGTTTTTGCCGTCCCATGCGGCCTCCTGTGGGGTTTAATATTCTCCCTGCTCGCCGTGGCCAGTGTCTGGCTCATCACCCCGGCAATGAAAGTGGTTGAAGTTCTCCTCCAAGTCGTAATAAGAGTAAGGGCATTGTTTGTCTGTTTATTATTTATATTCCTTTAGCTGTAAATTTCAAACATTTGAAATATTTAATTAATTAGAGATAATTTTAATTATGCTTTATCCATGAAATTTTAAATTTCTATTTCTTCATGGCTTGTAAATGTAGTTTGAATATAATTAATAGAGGTTTAGTTTGTATTTAAATGTCATGTTAATTTTTTGATATTTTATAAATAAGGTTTGTAACAACAGGTGATGTAGTTTGTAAAGGTAGCTTGAATATAATTAATATAAGTTTAATTTCCACTTAAATGACATGTTTATTCTTTGATATTTTGCAAATAAGGCTTGTAATAGGTGATTGAGAAATACATGAAATGTAGCTGATCATAAAAAAGTAAACTCTTTGAAGTACAAGAATTAATGTAGACGGCAATGATTAAATCAATTGCTAATATCTAATATGTGCATTGTTTCAGTCACTTAAAAAAATTAAATATAATTGAATAAAAAAAAATTCAGATATAGCTTGGACATAGATATCATTAAGTCATGCAGTTTTTATATTATTGTTATATTTTTATATCGTTGTCTGTCATTAATTTTCTATTATCTTTTCTAAGAATTTTTTGATAATTGAACTATGTTTGAATAAACATACTTAACAAGGAATTTTCTGAAGATAGAGTTTTATAGAATAAAGAAAAATATTTTAATAAAAACCGAGTTACTCAACGATCCATATTGAAATGAGAGGATTATATATTAGTGTGATTTTATCTTATTAATTAATTACGTTAAATGTTGATATTGACTGCAAAATACACTCTTTAATCTCTCTGTATGTCTTTAAGTCTTTTCACACAACACACGTTTTGAAACAACCTGTTCAACACGATATTTTTATTTTCTGTTGCAATCAATTGAATAAATGGTTAGCAAACGAGATAGTATCAGATTACTTAAAGTGAAGTGTTTTTTTATGATTTTATGCTTTACATTAATGTATGGGATGTCCCCTCTAATTGTGTCCTAATAGCTAATTTCTAAAACTTTAGAGATAGGCATAGATTTCCAATTCACGAAATATTGGGAACGATGTAAAGAATTATCTTTTGCGTTGTTTAAATTAATAAACGTTATTACTGAAACAAGTCACAATGTCTAAATTTTTATGCAACCCCCTTGTCTTATAAGCAGCATAGTTCAGCATATTTATCAAAATATTTCTAACTTCCTAAAACTGTAAACAAAACAAAGTTCCACTTTTCTGGGACTAAAACTGTCCGAGTTATCAAGATTTGAATATTACTATTTTAGATATTTAGATTTAGATTTGAATATCACTATTTTTTTGTCCGTTTCAAGGAAAATCCACCAATCAATAACCGGCGGTCATTGAATGACTTGAAATAAGGAAATTCAACACTCCATAACTTTTTCAGCAATAAAAGAGGGAAACTTTTTTTTTAGTTTACAATTTTAGAACTTCAAGAGTATTTTAATAAATAGGACTAATAAAACCAGGGGGTTATATAAAAACTTAGATTTAATAATCGCAGCAGTACATTTATTGTCTTGAAGCAGAAATAAAGCATAATTCTTTACATCATTTAAAGTAGTTTTTTTCAATGAGAAGTATAGAACCTATCTTGAAACAAAAATAAAGCATAATTCTTTGCATCATTTAAAGTATTTTTTTTTTCACTGAGAAGTATAGGCCTATCTCCAAAGCTTTAGAAATTAATTATTGATTCATTATTAAACCGAACATTCTGTATATTTATCTTTTAAAATTATCCTTGCATTAAAGAAGTTTTATAAAAATTTTCCATTTTAACTTCTTTTAGGTCTGGGGTGGGGCAGTCCGAGCAATTTTGGATCCTGTGTTTCAATCAGCTTCTATACTGGTGAATGCAGCAAAGAAGGAAAGAGGTCCGCCTTACATTCAAGAAATTGCTTAGTTCTCTTCTTTAAGTTTACCTACTTTGCGTCAAGTTTCTTTCTTTTAAAAAGTTATTTTCTACGAATCTATGCCTAATGCATTAGATTTGTAATTTTTTAAAATCAAATTTAAACAATCCACAATTATTTTACGGTATCTGATTTACCGTTACTTTTGTCTTACTTTGTTCGTATAGTTTATTTTATAACTAGGATAGATGTATGATTTATTTGAGTTTTTAATATTCTGTCGATGTTTAAATCAAAAATATGAAACAGAAATTATATTTTGAAAGCTTTTGAATTGAATTTATTTGGGACGAAACAGTATTGTTACAGTATTCTCTACTTAAATTTCTATATTAATAATCAAATGCATTAATTTAATTTTAATATTAATTGTGGAAAAATTGAAAGTTTTTCTTAAACATTTTACGAAATACTCTTATTTACGAAACCTTTCTGTGCATCAGTTAACGCACGAAATGTTGCGCATGGTTGAAAATACGTTTTAACATGCATCTGCATTGACAGCAATATTATATTCAAAAATCTATCAAGCTATTTTTCATGTTCAGGTCGCAATATTTACATTCGATAACTCTGCTGTTCCTTTCATGATCAAGTATCATTAAATGCAAAATTAATTCACTTGAAAAATAATCTCTACACATCGAAACATCTGACTTCACAGTACATTTGTAAGATTCAGAACGCACAAATCGAACGTTTTGCTTTTAATGTGAACCCAATATCCATGTAAATAAAGAGTAACTCGATTTACATTTGTTATGAAAGTTAATTGCTTTTAACAAAACATGAGGAACGTATTACAGGAAATTCACTCGTTTCGAATCATTGTAGTTAAATTACAAAGCGTTTGGCATCACTTTTTGCATAAGGAGCTATGCGCATTGCGCACTTCAACTTGCGCATTTAATTACAAAGTGTTTGATTTCATTCCTTACATACGTAAAGAGATTTTCTCTCATGAATAAGGATTAATTAACACTTATCCATTAAGAACATTTACTTTCATTATATACACCAACAAAATTTTGTGGGAAAAAATTACTTTGAAACTGTTCTACATTATTAAAAGCTTAAGTATAAAGTAAACAACCGAAAAAGTAAAACATTGCCAAAAAAAAAAAAAAATCCACCTTAGAAACAGTAGGAGATACTGTGTCAAAAAATGATTTTTAGAAGAATAAGAAAATTGATCTGAAAATTAAAATAAGTATCTTTTATGAAACCTTAGTAAGGTATGTGTCCATCTTTCAAAGATCTAATGTCTACATCTAGCTCTAGCATCAGTTGCGCATACTCTTGTTCAGATAATCTTGAAAAAATTGTGGTAGATTCGAACACTCCTATCTAATGCCACAAAAAGGTTTTCTTTGCTAAGCGGTGGTGGATTGCGTTCTATGCGTTTCCCACGCATTCCATGGATATTCTTTGGGATTAAGATCGGGTGATCATGCAGGCCAACTCCATGACTTAGTTGTTTTTCACGTGGTTATATATTCATGAATCAATCGTTTAAATATATTACCCGTACTTGGAAATTATATCAGTTTCATTTGGTCTATCTAAAGAAATACAAGTCTTTTTCTGAAACGAACAGTTTTATGAATTCTTAATTTATTGACTTTAAAGTGATTAATTTTTCATCCTGAGAGCAACGAATCATGACAATGTAATGTCTCAATGACTCTTTAATTTTTTAAGAACATCATAAAAATGATATTTAATTAAAAATAAACTTGTAATTTATTATATTGAATAGCTCGAAAATTATTTAACAACTTAACCCGATTCTTATTTACAAGTATTATTACTTTGCGTGAAGCAAAACATAGATATCGGAATATAATTTTCAACTGCTATTAAGTACTTAAAAAGCATGTTTACTTATTTTAAAGTTTCAGATGATTTAATTTATGAATTCTTTACTATATCTAATGAATATAAGAGCAGTAATCTGCACTTATTTTATATTCTTTTTATGAAAATTTGAGATAACTTTACTATTTGATGTATTTTAAGCTGTTAATAATATTTTTTCTGTACATGCCTGTATTATACCATTTTTATGTGAAAGATCATTTTATAGCATATATGTTTTCAAGATTGCGATTGTTTTACACTAGTTCACTTGTAAATGAATCATCTTTTTTTATTACCATGGGACCAAGGCAGGACCCTGGAAGTAGGGCTTAATTTAAAATTCAGTCCCATTTTTAAATTTATATATGGAAATGCTCAACCAGTTTAAATTTCCTTCAATTATATACAAATAAAAGTCGATATAGTTTTTTATTCTAAAGCAAAAACAATGCTTTTATAATGCATTTAATATTTATCATTAAATGTTTTGGGATAAAGTTGATTAAAATAAAGAGTGCTATTTTATTTCTTTTATAAACTTAAAGATATATATTAACAGAAAAGAAAGACAAAACAACTCACGAAAATTTTCTACTTTAATACATTAATGGTTCACATATTTATAAAATTTTATTCGTTTAAATCGAGAGGTGAGTGCTCTGTAAATGAAATGCTGCTACTCTTAATGATGATAAGATTCAGATGAATAAAAAAACTGAATTTCTATCACTTGATGCATTTCATCTTAAGTTCTGGTACATGCGATCTTTCGAAATATTTTAAAGCAATGCATATTTTGGCACCTATACATAAGAATATGTATTAATGCAGAATGTTATTTACTTGTTAGCAACTATGGCCATCAGACGTGCGTCATGCCGAAGAATGTTTTATGACTTATTTCATACATTTGATGGCATACTCAGAAAACCATCCACATTTTTGAGATTTGGTGCGCCACTACAGAAAGTCCATGTGATAAGGGTACTTTCATTTTAAATTTTTATGGCAATTAGAGTATTACTGCAACATAGTTTTGCATAAGAATTATGCCTTTCTTTATTGCGTCGATGGTTTGCAAAATCTTAGTCTTTTTTGTTGAAATGATCTAGTCAGGCAACAACGCCATTATTATATAGTGTTTTAGTGTTTTATATGAGATTTTTTACAATCGACATTTCTTTCAAATTTATATGATGTACCCAAGTTTTTTTAGGCAATTGGATATAAAGAAACACCATTTTTCGATAATAATTCATCTTAGTAATTTTGACCACTTTACTCATACAGTGCTCATTCTAAAGAGTGTCCCCAAAATTAACCCAAGATTTGAATTTGCCACCTGGTCATGCAGCAAAGTGTTGGCAACCCTATTAAAAAACCATTTGACAGTTGATAATTTAGGGTTAGTAAAAAATGGAGTAGTACAATGTGTTAATGCAAGATTGGAATTAAATAAAAAAAAAAAAAACAGTTTTTTCTTTAAATTATTATATTTTTATTGAATTGTAAAGTGCACAGGATAAGGTTATGGATGTGTTGTATGGAATAACACATAGGTCAAATGGTTTCCATGGCTTTCCTGGCACATACGCACTCTTTTGTCGAAATTTTCAATGACCATTTTGCATAAATGTGTCTGAATTCAATTGATGCAGGGTTGAATTACCTCCTCAATGCACGCGTGATTGTGGGCTTGTTGGCGTAGACCTTTGACTTCAAATAACCCCATAAAAATAAATCCAGTGGTGTTAAATCGCACGATCTAGGGGGACAAGTCTCAAATTTTTTGAGCTGTATTCGACAGATTCATTATTTTTGAAATATTGTTCAACAATGAAAACGCGTTGTTCTATGGAGTAATGCTCCATTTTTACTAACTCAAAACTATCAGCTGTCAAATGGATTTTTTTAAATATTGTTGACAACACTATACGGCACATGGAGGCAAATTCAAATCTTGCGGTAATTTTGGGACACTCTTTATATGCCCGTAAAAGTACTTATTAATCTCATTCATGTTTCTTACTAACTACACTGTAGAGGAATTGTATTTGGAAAACAACAGTCTTAGAATTCTTATTATATTTCAACGTATAATTTTTATCACTATTTCTTCATAAACATGAGCTCATTTATATAAACTTTCATTTTTTAAAGGATATTAGAAATAAATACCCATTTTTTTTTCTGAAAATTAAGAATTTAATTTCTAATTTTCCTGAACTGTGTTGACTTTGTTTGAATATGTTTACTCTTTAAAAATGTAAATAGTTTTAATTAATTTGCATGTCCATAGATTGATGTAATTCACTTCAAATACGTGTTTTAAAATACGTGAATGTTTTAAGATTTATTTCACTTTTTGTGATTCGCTTTAAGAAAGTTTGATTTTTATTTTTATCTGATATTTAATAGCTATATTTTATTTATTACTCAGATAATAATACGATGTAACAACACATCAAGGTGTTGGGAAGAAATACTGACAAGGTAGTGAAATATTCATAAATCTGCTACTTATTAACTCACATTTTGCAACATTTTAAGATTGAGTTTCTGTGAATATCTTTGTAGTTTTCATAAATGTAGATGTATTAAAATGTTGTATTGATAATATATGCTTCTTAAACTGCATTGAAGTGCTATAAGGCCTAATGCTTACCCATGTGTTCAGATATTTGTATCAATATTAATGTCTGTGATTGTTTAAACTTTTAGTACACGAAACGCAATGTTTCTACAGAGGCCGGTTTGCAATATATATACAATTGTAATATAAATTTTTAAAAATATCGTATGGTTTAATAAATGTTTGCTGAGTTTAGTAAACTTTAAAGTAACATTAAAATTTTTTTTCTATACTTGCATGAATTTTGGAAATGTATTATTACGATGTATCATTGGATGTTTTGGATACGCTTGATATTACTACGATAAGCATGTTTCGTAATGATACTCACTGACTTAATCTGTGTACTTTAGTACTGTTATAATGTATATTTCTGAGAAAAATCTCACTTTTATTGATATAGTAATATGATATTGCATGTATAAATAATACTATGATGTGAAAATGTATTTGAATTTTTATAACATTTTGTGTAAAGTGTAAAGCTTCGTAAGAAATCACAATGCAAGAAATTGAATACTTCATCTACTTATTTGGTGTTTTAATGCTCATATTCATTATAAAAATTTAAAAAAGTTGCATTCAAATACCATACCAGATAAACTGCTTATACCCTGGTTGCTCATTTGTTTTCCAAGAGTGTATTAATTGTTGTTTTCTATGGCAGCATGAAAAAGTGTTTATCATTTCTATTAAAAGCGAAAACTCGAATTTTAATAAAATTATTTCAAACACACTCATGCATGTTTTAAAATTTTGCAGTATGAACTCCAGAGAAAATAAATTTATGGATTTTAATTTTTCCAATTCAGACCTCCCATAAACTGTGTAGAAAAAAAGACGGTCATAAAAGAGAGAGAGAGAATTAAATTTAATATTTGCATTGAGATAATATATGCACACACACACACATATAAACATACATACACGCACGCACACACGCACATATACACACACATACACGTACACACACACACACACATACACTGACACACACACACATACACTGACACACACACACATACACGTGCACACACACATACACGTACACACACAAACATACACGTACACACACAAAGATACACGTACACACAAACACACATACACATGCATACAAACACACATACACATGCATACAAACACACACACATACAAACACACACACATACATACACGCACACATTCATACAAACACACACACACATACAAACACACACACACACACGTACACACACACACACACACACACATGTACACACACATACATACACAAAAAACATACACACACAAATATACACATACACATACACACATAAAAACACACACACGCATATATATGTATATGCCTATCACCTATCTTATTGCTCATTTTAATAGAACATGGATTTTAAAATTTAAAAACAGAGTTTGACTTTTAGAGATATATATATATTCAAATGATTATTAATGACCATTTAATGTATATGATCTTTATTATGATACATGAGTGTTCATTTATAAAAATGCCTTGATATCTATTTTCTATAAAATTTTGCTCATATTTTAAAATATTGTTACTGATGATGTTAAAAAAGGTTTCCACAGAATTTTTAAATGTTTTAGATATTTCAAGGAAACGCACATGTAAAAAGTCATTAAATATAAATATATCCGTAGGAAAAGGGACGTTCAGCATAAAAAGTCGTTTTGTTTTGCAAAACTTTATTGTTTGTAAAGAATTATCAAGTAATTTTTTTTAATTTTTCATTCCTGATTTACACTTTAATTTCGTTTGATACATTTTCAAATTTTCCGTTTGTATTAAAGATAGAGAGTAAGAAATAATCTACTTTTCCCACCTCTCTCTCTTTCAAATTTATCATGCAATTAGCAATTCATGTAAAATAGTTATATAACATTAATGCGAAAATTTGATTTGAATCATGTAAATAGAAATTTCAAGCGTGCATTTGGTTAAATAAGCATTATTTGTAATTTCTATTTATTACCATTTATCATGCACGATGTGTAAGACTTATACTACTGTACATTTACCATATTAACTTGAGGTTCATCTAGATGTTTATGGTGAAATAATAATTATTTAAGATATTAACATACTTTCTGCATTATCCAAGTTACCATTAATTACCAAGAAGCATCTTGGTTGTTGCTTTCTGCTTCATCTAAAATCTTTGCATTTATCTCAAAATACCATGTTAACTCTTGTGATGTTTATGAAATGTTGATGTTTTCTATGGTGTATAAGTAAGTTTCGAATGCAACATTATCTACATGTACAAAATATTTGATTATGGAAATATTTACTAAATATACTTGAAATCATCTACTCAGTAATTGAAATTCATCTGTTTTAAAACATACTGATGTAATTATATTCGAATTATCATTCAGAATAACAGGATTTAATCATTTTTATGCATTTCGTGAATGTTCCTTATGAATAATTAACGAATGTTTTTAATTGTAAAATACAAAGATGATTTCTGCTGTGGAATTATATATACTCTTATCAATTCAAATTTCATTACAAATTTGAATGTAAATTATCAGAAAGGATATAGTATACTTATACAGAAATATTATATTCTAAAATAATATTGTGCTTTTGAGAATTTTGGAAAATGGCCCGCAGAAAACTTGCTTTCTAAAGTTATGTCATTTATGATGTATTAACCTGGATGTATTTTATTTTATGCGTCGGTAAACTGCATTTAAAGTTCGTCAGTCAACAGGTTTTGAAATTTTTTTAAAAAAATTTCAAATCTTATTTTCAATGTGTGTTTTTTACAGCTACTTGTAAAATTTTCTTACCAAAAAAGTTAAAACTGTGTGCAAATGTCCTCTGATTCAAGAAAACAAAGTCATTTATATATAATTAAATATTTTCAGTGAAAAAAGCATTAAATATTCTCTAGACTAAAAAAAAGCAGGATGGATCTCAAAGGTAAAAAAATGGATATTTATGTCGGAATATATGAGTATATCAAACGGGAAGACGGAAATTAACATATTCAATCCATCTAACTGGATATAAGCATTAGAACTCAATAATTATTTGATTATATTTATGTCATGCATCTCTAAACAACAACTTAACAAAGTGTTAAGTTCAAGATTACAGTGTACTGGAGTTTTGTCAGAAACTTTATTCTACAATATATAATTCATAATAAAATTGATAATGATTTATTTTGCCATTAAAATATCTCAGACGAACTTTAATTGCATGCTGTGAAAAAGCTTACACCAAATTCACTTTTGTATTTTACAGTATATCGAATTGCAATTTATCACTGTTTAGGTTTCATGCATGTAAATAATATTATTTAAAAATGTAGTTGTTTGAAATAGTTGTTCATATGTAGATTCGTTTTTAATTTTCATTTTCGTAGTGTGTTTGTTGACATAAACGTAATACTTTTTCTGTTAAACTTATCGCTGCACATACTTGTATCATCATAAAATTAATAAATGTTTTTTGTTTAATGTGCTTTTACTTTAGAGTAAAGTAAAGTGATTTTACTTACATTTATTGAACTAATGCATTTCATGAGATGAAATAAGGAATTATTTTAGACACGATGTTAAATTCTAAAACACCACGAATATTTTTTTTACCGATACATTATAAAAAATTTGAACATATGAGATCTGAAGTCAAACTGTTATCATTACTATTTATGAAAAAAGGTAATTCTATAACATATGTTCTGTTCAGCACTCAATACATTGTTTTTTAAATCATTTGCTAACACTAATGAATGTGCAATTTTAAAAATGGCGAAAATATATTGCGTGTTATCTGCTCCCAGTTTTACTGAAATCAGCAATCAAATGATAATTCCAGATAAGAATGATTCGTAATTACTCCATAGTTTCTCCGAGGGAAAAAAAATTAAGGAACGTGCAGGAAAACTGTTAACTCTGTTTCAAGAAGTAACACAGCTTTTTTCCAAACGATATGCGTGTATATCATCTTTCACCATTATTAACAGAATTTCTTATACTTTTTGGTTTACGCGTAAGGAGAGCGAGTGGGTTTTGGTTTAAGTGAAAAAAATCGAGAAAATATATATATGTCATTTAGAGTTTATTTATATGGGCTATTTTTTTAATAAATTCTTTAAGATAACTCTAATCGGAATCTTTTTTTACTAAAATTTTCATTATGATGTAATTTTTTTATTTATATTTATAAAATAAAATAAAAAGTGCGGGATCACTTTTTTGCTGCGATTATTTATGTTTTAATAATAAATAGGAAATTAAGGATAAGTAAATAAAGTTGATACTGTAAAAATAAACTGTACTGTGAGTGCGATTTAGAAAACGAGTGAGCATTTTTTGATATAACTCTGTTTTTCACAGTTTTTTCGACTACCAATAATTTTCCACAAAATAATAATGAATAATTTCAATAATCGACCTGGGCACCATTATTCTTATGTCTCAAAAGAAAAAAATGAAACATGAGTGGATTGTTGATAATGAAAAACATTTTATTTAGTATTGCATGCATTCTTTACAATAAATACAACGACATTCATCAACAATAATACAAAATTGAACAAAGTTAGTTTTAAACAAAAGAACAGATATACATTTATAGACAAAAAAAATAATAAACTACATAGTTCGGAAAAAAGGACATAAATTCCTAGAAATCTAGAAATTCATTATCAGTTTAGGAATAAGAATACATGAGCAACAGCAAGACCACCAACTTTTTATTCTATATGCAGACGTATTAAATAGTGGAAATCCATTGTTTTAATTATATTTAAGATTTACTTAAAACAAACAAATTAATAATTTTTTGATAGCATTTATATCGAGCAGTCAATTTTTTAAATTCAATTCGAAACTATCATCTGAAGTATACCTTAACAATATGTAAGTGGTCAAAAGAGAAGTCATAAGATTATAAGAAGATATATTTTAAAGATCCAAATGTACCTCAAATGTAATGCTTGTACAAAGAACACACAGCAGTTTGGCGACAGTGACGATGACAAAACATATTTTGAAAAATTTGGCATAAAAAGCACAAGCATGCTCTTCATTGGCAAGTCAAACAGTATTGCAATTACATACTATAATTGGATATTCTACTCCAGTCACAACCAAGACTCGTTTGACCATTTAAAATACCTCAAATTAACACATACATAATTAAAAATAACAACAAAAAAGATATATTAGAAAAAATTCTTAAAGTATTATATAAAGAAAAGGCAGTTTTTAAAGCTCGTCACTTGTTCATGCTTCTATACCAGTCACCACTTTCAAAATAAATTAAGTGCTTCTAGTCAAATGTCAATGAAAGGAATGGGCAGGCCTTTCGTAATAAGATGTTGTCACTATATTGTCATTATTTTATCAACTCAAACATTGCAATGAAAAACTAAAATGTAAAAAGGAGGAAAAAAAAAGAAAGAAAAAATATTTAGTAAAATAAAATTAAAGCCTCTAAATGCATCCTTGAATAAAATAGTACAGCTTTTATCAAAAATCACATAAATAATATAATACAAATTGTTAAGAAATGATACAATAAATAAAAAATAAGTTCCTACTGCCAAAAGAGCAAGTAGGAAAAAAAAATGTTACCAATTCGATACAAATGGTAAAGGCAGTCATTTGAATAGATTTGTCAAAATAATTTATTTCCATCAAATCATGAGCAATATTAGAAATTTTAGTTAGAACGATATTTAAGATATACATATTAGAACTGTTGTGGCAGGAATTAGAAAGTATCTCGGATAGTTTTTAATTTTTGTTTGCATATTATTAAAATATACAATTCTCTTTTTAATAGCATGTAAAAATTTGCAAATTTGTATCAATGATTACGAAAGAAATATTTATATAAGAAATAAATGATACACTGCATTTAAAACACTGACAACAAATTAATTATTATAAATATAACAAATTCAATAACTAGGAATCAAATGGCATTTGCACAGCTAGCTGTGTAAACAAAATATCAGCAATCAAAAGAATTAAGAAAGAAGAATTAAATTATTTCAAAGTATTAAATTATTTCAAAAAAGTTAGAGTAAAATTATAATAACTTTCATAGTCTCTTTGTAGGGATAAAACATGCTTTAAAATTTTGTATCGATATCAATGTGTATATTAACAGTCATGGTCTGCTCCATGAAAAACACATATTAAAGCTTTAAGAAAGTAAGTACAGAACAAAGAGGTTTTTAATTCCAATTTTGCTACAGCCCACACAAGATTAATCACATCAGGGACAAGGTTCAGGAATCTATTCATTTTCAGAGAGATATATTTCAGTTTCTTCACTTAAATTCTTTAGGATCGTTGATTCTTTTCTGTAAACATCATGCATTGCAGTTATAAATGGATATCCACAATATTTATAAATGGACGAATAGCAAGATACAAATAGTCATTAAAATATTTGACACTGATTAACGAATCATTTAAAAAAATCTTAGGATCAATAGAAATATTTTGATCAGTTTATAAAATTGCCTTTTTCATTAATGTTTTATTCTCTCAACGTACAATTTAGTTCTCCCTACAACAAAGTACAGTGAAAAAGTTTTGATATTCAGTGATCAAGGAAAAAAATTGTAATGCAAGACCACAGAAACAGAGGAGATTTAACTTACTTTCATGAGTTGTGAATGATAAAAGCAAATTATATATTATTAAGATAATTTTGGAACAAAAGTAATATGCTATTAAAATTCCCTATCTTGCACTGTTACATTTATTATGGAATGAACTTTCATCTCCATTAGCACAAAATATTGGACAATATCTATTCGATATTCGGAATATTCCGCAATATCGTTAAGATATCCTAGCAAATGTACAGATTATCTTGTGCTAATAAAGACATGATTTACATGACAAAAATTCCTGCTATAGATTAGTAAATGTAAACTTGGAGACTGGATGTACAAATGCAGTTAGCATTTAATTAATCAGACTTGTATTCAAAACGTATGAAGCATGCAAGGAAAAAAATGATAAATGATACTGAAAGCTCCAATATGAGCTCTTCAAAAAATGTATCAAACAAGTTTTGCCATTTCTGATGCTATGTTTTGGTTAGAAGGCAACTTTCATCTTATTTACTAATATGAGTTAGTTTTGAGCATATTTTATTTTCCCATATGGAATATATATATATATATATATTCAAAACATACTGTGCGAAGCTCGAATCTCTATTCATTATTCATTATTTTATAGACACAGAACTGTTTCTGTTTTATTTTTTAAGCGACAATGATTATGCAGGCAACATACATGGTCGATAAAAACTAATTCTGAAAATGAACACAACTTCATTTTACTCATTTTGTTTGAATATATTAGAAATAACACATTTGAAAGAGGGAAAATATTTGTTTCTAACAGTTTTTCTTTCTGCAAAAAATTGTCTCTCCCCCCTCCTCTTCATGCTGGTGTAAACTTGTTAATAAAGGGCAATTTCAAGTTCAATAAAAAAAGAAACGCTTTAGTTCAAAATAAAGTGTCATTTAGTATCATTGTAAGTACAGATACAATATTTAGAAACTTTCAATTTATGTATAGAAACACGTCAGTTTGTTTAATCTTCATTATCTGTATATATAGTACAGAAGATGAAGCAATTCATGCAATTATGGATAATGAAATCGCTCATTTCCTAGTGACTGGCCATTTTAGGAATAAGTTTTTGAAATATTTGCTCATAATCATATTTATGCTAATAAAATACATAAACCTAAGAACAAATAAATTTATAAAAGACATTCTGTCATTTGACAATCCAGTTTCATAAAAAAATGTATGAAATGGGATGACAATGTACTATTTAGAACGACAATGTATTGAGTTTAGAGCGAATAATATTAAATTTAGAATCCTTTAAGATTTTTGAACATAGGAAGATAAACCAAGCAACGAAATATTCAAAGAAAATAATTTTAGTAAACAACATTACATTAGAATTACAAATGCATTTATTCTCACATATTTTTTAAAGTTAAAAATCAAATTTTTTGAGTGGAAATAAAAGCACAGTGAATTATGACGAGAGATAATGAAGTGGGGACTCAGTTCATTATAACTCACCGTCAAAACACATTTTATGAGACCATTGCGGATTATTTCTTCCAAAATAATACGCATTTAAAAAGCACTAGACATCCTAAGTTCTACTAAAATAACGATACAAGATGGTATACATTTTATGAAGGAAAGAAACTTATTAATTCATCAATTATGGTGAGCAGTAAAAGCACATTTTTAAAATCAAATCAATGTTAATTTTATAATTAGTAACAAAAATGAATTTTGTATTTTCACCACTTCTTATAGCATTCATTTTGGCAGTTGTCAATAGTACCCACAAAAATGTTTGCACTGAAAAATAATGCCTGTGAGACATTTGTTCATTGGTCCACATCCTTAGACATAATTGAATTCCACTTTACTTCTCAATTCCTGTCATTCTACTTTCAGTCATGGACGAGTCCAATTCAATTAGAATTGACTCGTTTAATCACAGTCCTTGACTGAAAGAATTGAGAATGTTTGGTGGGCTGAAGTAGGCTGCTGCCTGCAGTAGCCTTCGGGTTGTTTTTCTATTCCGGTGCAATTATCTGCTGCAGAAAGTAACATAACACAGGAGTAGAGTACAACTCTTTGGCAACATCTTATGTTTACGTGGCCGGCATGAAGAACAGGGAGTCAGCCTGCAAAACAAAATGTTACATAAATTTGAGCAAGAGATTTAATAATAAAAAAGTCATATATATATATATATATATATATATATATATATATATATATATATATATATATATATATATATATATATATATATATATATATATATATAATGATTTCTTTCTACTTTTATTTAATTTAATTCTTAATTTCCAATTTTTTTAATTCGTAAGCGAATCAATATTACTTTATTCTAAAAGTTTCTCTTATTCTGTGATATAAACTCCTTTTTCTTCGTTTTCCTACACCACGACCAAAAGACTAAGAATCACTTACGCCTATGTAAGTGTTTTCAAAGAGGAGTTTCAATATTTTAAAGGGTGTGTTAGAAATAATTAAATAAAATTGAGGGATTTGGATGAGGAAATAAGACAGCATTGAAGAATAAAATAGCATGAGCAAATTTAAGATAAACAATAAGAAATTAATAAAATTTAAATTATATATATATATATTCTGTAAAAATGGTGTATATCGTAGGCCTAATTTCAGGGGATTCTTGGGTCACGAGGAATCAAAGCTGTTGGACATTTTAGTCTGTATTCCTCACAGAAAAAAAAATCCCTTTTTTTTGAATCCCTGCCTGAGGGTAACCCTTGAGAAAGTCTTCAGGCTTGATTCTTATTTTATTTGGTTTAAGTTTGATACTTTTTTCCTATTAACTTGAATTTTATTGCTATTGTCTTGATTCATCTGTGTGTTAGTAGTAGCTGCATTTGCGCTCTCTAAATGTAATGGTGCTCTTTCTGTTCTTTTTTTTTTTTGAGTTTTTAGTTGAATTAGAAATAATTTTTAGTTGCGATTCCGAAATAATTTAGTTTTGTTTCCAAAATATTTTTAATTTTAGATTGTCTCAGTAGTTTTAATTACCATATGCTAATATTTTTGGTTACTTATATATATATATATATATATATATATATATATATATATATATATATATATATATATATAATGATATTTTAAACTCTTAATTTAAACCAAATTAATTTCCAAAGCTTCATCTTAATTTAGCCCATAGTAATTTCATTATCTTATTTCCTGATACAATTCCACTTTCTGTTTAATTAATTCAACTGAAGCTGTGTAAAAATTACTGCGCAATCACTTCTACGTATCAAATGAAAGTGATCCCATCGTTGCCCTTGTCAAAGGTCACCACGTGTATTGAATTGTCGCGTGGCCGGAAGTCCTATGTTATATAAGACTAGTGATCATTTGTTTCGTCCCTTCTTTCTTACTTCTGCTTTTGTGTCGAGCTGCACCTTCTTGTAAATAATCATGCCTGCCTCCCGAGAGAGAATAAAACGAAATTAAAAATACAACGTCTCTTCTATGTCTTCAAACCTGCCTTCTGCTGCAAACAAAATAATGTTATATATATATATATATATATATATATATATATATATATATATATATATATATATATATATATATATATATATATATAATCGAAAAAGAAAAATTCGTTTAAAAAACAAATCGCTGAAGAATGAAGTTATAAAATAAATAGCGAAAACAGCACAGATTAATAGCGAATAATTAGGAAAATAACAAATTTAATTCATTAAGCAATATTTTCAGAAAGATTTTCTTCACATGCAATTTCATCGATATGAGAATACAGCACACAGAACATTCAAGAATGCATATCTTGTGATACAACTTTTTCCTGTGATATAAACGATTATATGATATCGAAAATAAAATTTTGATGATGAGTGCATTTCGAATCCCTGATCAACCACATCCAATATTGTATATTCTTACCATTTTCTTCAGCGAGAATATGAATTTTAGGAGAATATCACAAGCACATATCGAACAGATATTTTCTATGCCAAAGCAGAATGTTTTACATTTTAAAAATATAGGCTCAGAATAAAATGCCTAAATCTTTCTTTTAATAATGTTAGCGACATTTATTTCTTAAGTAATAGTTATCGAGACAATCTGCATGCTCTGTAAATTTTAAATGGATTCTGTTATATTTTTTTGTGAGAAACGCTGATATGTGTTGCCATTTGAGATTTATGACGTGTATTTTTGTAATAAGGAATGTTTTCCTCACACAATATTGGCACAAAATATAACTTATAGATAACAGTTAAATAAAATAATAATAATATATGCAGTTAATATAATAAAATATTGAGGCGACATTGCTATCGACATAACTAAACGATCAAGTTTTAATATGTAATATTAGTTTCAGCTATACTTGAGTTACATAAAGAGATTTAAAATTACAAACTATTCAGAAGAGTAATATAACGCTTAAGAAAGAAAGCTGCATTTTTAAAGATATAATTTATAAATATTAATAATTTTGATAAATACTTAACCAAAGCTACAGAAAAGCTACTTAAACCAAATACTCACTTTTCCATATTTGATGCTTTTTTTGACACATAATATTTATTTTATAAGTTCGTAACTCGCATTCATTCAAGGGTGGGGAGATGAAATAAAAAGGTAATGGAAATATTTTAAAAATTAAAAAGAAATAGCGGCAAGGGAATAAAAATATTATAATTATCGTTTTTAAAACTAGGCGGTAGTTTTTTAAAAAATTATTTCCGAACCATTTAATTAAATTATAAATTAATATAAACTGATAAACAACGACTCAAACAATATATATATTCCCTTTTAAACATCCCTGTATTGTAGTAAGACACAAATACTTACTTAAAATCAGGGGGGAGCAACTTCCAACATCAGCCCTAAGAGACTATCAGGAGCGCATCTACCACAAAAACCTCCACATTTTCCTTGAATGACTTGACCTCTCTGTGAAAATATTATATAAATAATAAATAAATAGTTTAAATATGAAATTTCAAAGAGACTCTTACATAAGATCACATACCAAATTATACAGGGTGACTCCAAAAATCCTAGCAATATTTCAAAACTAAATATAAAATTAATAAATTTGTGTAGAAGAGAATAGTTTGCTTTAAAATTCTTTACAAGATGAAAGTTATTTTTTTCTGCTAGTTAAAACTTAGTTTCTAATTTTGCTCACTGTAATTGAAAATCTGCAAGCGAACCACCATAGATGTGCTTTTTATTTACAAATTTAGTTAATATATGCGGAATTTTTGAATTTTCAGATTATGCGTAGTTGCATAACAATGACGACAGCCACCAAAAAGCTTATTGAGCAAATTGGCGATTTGAAACCAGATCCACTATAACGATCTAAAGACAATTTTGTGTAAAATATACCCCTCCCTTCTCATTCATCTTGAAACAGTACTTTCAACTGGCATAGGGAACTTTTTCTTCATTGGAAGAGTTTTAAAACAGAAAGTAAAGGTCAGACAAGAACATCCAGAAAAAAATGTTAAACATATTCAACAGGGATCTCTTTCCAAACCAACACTATCAATGAAGAATGCATTGTGTCAATTAGACATTCTGCAAATGTGTAGTATTTTTTATATTTAATATTAACATTCTGCTTAGGTTTGATATTTGTTATGCCTAATATTAGACATTCTGTGTATGTCTAAAATTTGTTTTGCCTAATATTATATATTCTTCTTATGCTTTCTCTATTGCTAACAGTATCTTTTGGAAGTCGTTTGAGCTACTAAATGCACATCCATTGAAATATTTTGCGCATTGAATAGAATAAATGTTCTGTGACTGCTAGTAACGAAACAAATGCTCTGTTTGTTTTGAGTTCTATTTTGCTATTTTTCGGCACCTGTAATATGTACGAAAAAACTTAGGAATTAATTTTTTTAGAGAAGGAAAACTTTTTATCATGAGAGAAGAATTATTGTTCAAACGGCAGCTCAATTAACAATACTTCACTAATTACCACTAAATAATCAATCCACAAATAATCAGTTAGCCAAAGACTTTTAGACCACTCTGTCTGTATATCTCCAATTTTACAAATTTTCTATTTCAGCATCCATTGCTTATAAACTGGCAGAGTAATTTAGGAGTTAGAAACTAGTTTGATTAGAGAAAATTTTAACACTTGCAACGGAAACCAAAGTGTACGGCTTAGTACTTAATAGCCAATTCAAGCAACGAAAAACTTGTTCTTCAAATATAAATCAAAATATTTGAAATGGTGGTTCAAAGCTATCACCAAAATTAAGTTGATCAGAAAAGCATGAATGGTACATAGATTGACACATTTTACTCATATATCCTTTTATAGATACCTACTATAAGTTCACTACAAACTAAGTATACATACTTTCATAACATTGAAAGTATGTTATAAATAAGAATCTTCATGAAGCAATTTTTGACTTTTATCTTCCTTATATAAATGAAATACAGACTTTCGGATTCCGATTAGCTAAATTCTCTCATTACCTTCTACTGAATTTAGCAGATACGACAGAGGTTCCATTGCTTACAAAGATGATATATTCTATCATCTTTTAGAAAGCAATAACAATTTAACTAACTTAAGAAAAGGTCATTTTAGACAATTAAAATATGAAACTTTACGTTTGACTATTAGATTCTTAACAGCTTTCTTTAAATTAGCAAATAACTTCCTTTTTATTCATTTCAATAATGAATATCAATATAAAAAAACGGTGTTTGATAACTTTTACCTCAAGCCATCGAATCCTGCTGGAAGGATTATTTCCATTAGCTACCCATTTCGTAAGAGGTGACACGATAAAACCAGTCCCAAGTAAACTGAGAGAAAATCGACCTTGAGGGCAAGAATTTTTGCTGTAGCAATCTCCAGATTCACCAAAAGGAATGGGCTGAAGACCATGTGTCTGAGCAAATGTCCAATCTTGAGCTTAAAGAATAAGAGTAGATTAATATTAAACATTCCAAGTTTTTGGAGCATTAGTAACTTTCATTTTTAAATATTAAAAATGTATTAATGACGGCTCAATAAGGAATTATCATAAATTAAGAAAAATACTTAATGTGATTCAATGATTTTCTATCAATATCACAGTAGCGGAGTTGATGTTTACTTCCGTTTGCCGGGTCCACCTTTCTTTGAAATCGATTATCTTCCCTTTTTAAACATTTTAAATGTCTTTCAGCTGTGTTATAGGGAAGGATATACTCCTCATAAGAATCTTGTAGCACCACATAAACCTTCAACTGACGATTTTTATTTTTTTTAAGGTACAAACAAAATTTCAGAATATTTGTAGCGTGTCACATCCATTTTCGGCATAGGCGAAAGTGAAACAACGTGTATTTAACCAGTTGTCAAACTATAGCAGTGAAGTCATAATTGTAAAATATAGACCGTCTACTTTCCACTTGTCCCTGCTACACATATATTATTAATTTCTTGTTTTTAATCTCCTTTAAAACAGTAAGATAAATATTTATTGAACCATTCCCATGTATAAAAATTTAATATTTTCACTTTTAATCACAGATTATCCAGAACTGGATTTATTTTTTTTTTTCTTCTGTGAAACGAAAAAAAATGATATTAAAACATTTTTTTACAACAACTATCTTTAATTTAAACAATATAAAAACATGCGATGGAGAAGTATTACAACTGTTTATATACTTACTATTAACTACTAGAGAAGTAATGTTGATTGATATTCTTTGAAATGTGGTTAATCCAGGACCAATACTTTCATCAGTCACACAGCTACAAGCATCATATCGCGACCCGCTGTATGGACAAGTATCTGGGTTTGTCAGCCTTCAAGAAAACGTCAAAATTAGAGAAATACCAGTGAACATACTAGACACAGACATAAAAATTTTATATTTTCCCAAACAGACATATAGAGCATACAATCAGATAAAAGTTCAAAAAATATAGCAAAAAATGTAATAAAAACAATCGGTATTATAATGAATTACTGAACTTGTGAAACTTTTAAAGAAAATCATTACACATGAATGCGTTAAATAACAACAGAAATAAATTTTTTTGAAAAATCGTAGACAAAGCATTGCAATTGTGGTTAAATTTTTGTTCACCTTCAACTGCATGAACCAAACTTAGGACAATGTTAAGCATCTTAAAATTTTTCAAGCAACAGGAAATTCGATTCTAACAATGTTACTGAGTTAATGTAATAAGAAGATGAATTATTATTGTGTGTTATTATGATACTATGATTATATGACAGTCAAAAAGTCGCGAGGTGGAAATAACTAAATGCCGGTTAAAAATGATTCTGAAATGTCATATAGCATAATTTTTATTCATCTGATAAGAATCTATTGTATTTATAATTTCCTTCATTGCAAAATTAACAAGTAAAAGAAACAATTAAAAATATTCAGAAATTTAATTTCTACAATGTAATTATTTTCTCCAATACTACATTGCCTTATGGATACAACCAAAAGAGACGAAATCTTTCTTCATGGCTCTTCATTTTTTTGATTTCTAATAAATATAATCGAATATTATTTGTGATTGCATTGAACGAAGCAAAAAGGGAGACTTCAAGTAATTCTCAGTGCTATATCTGATATTTGGAATAAGTTTATTTAAATTACTCTTTAAAACAGAAGATCTCAAAAATTTGATTTTTTGATACTATTTACCTTTTACTGTATACTTCAGAATAATTATCTTGATCTCCTCTAATTAGAGTTACATATTCTTGAGGATGACTTGAATTCATTTTTGCGCAATAGATTTTCAGATATCTTCCTCTCACAAATATTTCTTGTTCCCCATCATAGGTGATGTTTGATCTCTTCTGAATATCTTGGCAACTAATGGGGGAACCTGGAAAAAAATCAGTCCTTATTGTTCAAATGAATCACTTTGATTCTCTATAGTTCAAACATTCTATTTATTTGATACGGGCTACTTTGGTCCTATGAATGAAAATTTCGCTTACATGGACGCTCATGGCAACGACGTCTTCTCTGAGGCCTTAAACGTTCATCACATCGTGCACTGGAAACACGTTTCCCTTCCGGTGTATGGCAATAAACTCTTCGTCTTTGACGACCAGTTCCACATTTCACATTGCACTGAAAACGAATTGAAAAGTGTTTTTTTTTTAATTAAAACATTTGAAATAAAAGATATATATTATCCTCTTAACAAGATATGTATCTACTAGTTTATAAGATAGAATAAATCTTCTGAACTAAAAAAAATGGAAGATAAGGCAGATAGATTAGATGCTTTTGAAATAATACATGCTCAGGATTGGAGAGAGACAGATGTACGAATGGAGATTCTGTTTCATTGTTCATGGCATTAGCCTTTTAAGCATCTTAATTCGCTCATTAGAAAAGCTGCTTAGGATTATGATTGTTTTAAAAACATCATGAATCGATTATAACGTTTCAGCATGAGTCATTTTATTGGAGTTTTTCACAAATAAAAATTCCAATAAATGGCTCTATTCCTAACAGAATCTTCTATAGCTTCCTAAAAGTTCCGCCTAACAGAATCTTACGTTGGGTTAATCATCATTCAAGAGGTTCGTAAATAAAAATAAAATTGCCTGATAATTTACGAAAAATATGTAAATTTGAAAAAAAAAAAGCCTTGAGAAATTCTGAGGTATTTTCAATGCATATACAAAAATAGACACCATTTGGTAGATGGGAGTTTTTTCATTCATGCATATAATTTAATATTCTGTAATTACGAAAATTTATCTGACAATATTTTTTTCTCGCCAAAACGAAAGATTTTTTGATATTATAAGATATTCTATTCATCTGTACCATTTTCTATAACGTTATAGTTTGAAAAAATAAGAGTACCAATAATTTAAAATTAGAATATTCTCTAATATTAGAGCAAAGGTAATTTGATGGTAAATCATACTAATTTTAATGTAATGATCATTATTATGCCAAATCGGTTTGTTATATTTCATGGCAGTTCAACTAACTAAATAGACAAATTAACTAACAGATAAAATGGATCTGAGGTAAAAAAAGAAAAAAAAAAAAAAAAAAGGATAGACCCTCAAAATTACCAAATCAGAATCAAAAAGTCGATAAACAAAATTTGTACATTTTATGATTCTTTTTAGAGAATATAATTCTTGGAAATTTTTACTAGGGACACGAACGAAAAGACGAAATATGTGCTTCAAATTCTTTACTTAAAAATTAGCAATAAATGGAATTTAGGTAAGATTGCAAAATGAAGAGAAATACTGGATTTCTACATTCAGGAATTTTTAATTTTTATTTCTTTTTGGAATAATTTATTTATCCTTTAAGACAAACGTCTTAAAATTTCTGCATTACATTTTACATCAAATTTCATTCCTATTTGGCTTTGTTACAGGATCAAGATTGAAACATTTGAGAGCATTTATTCAATGGAAGTTAGAATAATTGATCGTCTTAATTATACTAACTATATTTATAATTCTGATAGTTTACAAAAGCGATTCGTATGAAAACTGCAATTTTAATTGCATTTATATGTATACTTTCCATTGCACAGAACAAAAATCAATAACTAAATTTGATTTTAATTTTTGGATTTAAGGAAGAAAAACAAGATTTAAAACATGATCATGCTAACGAATTTTCTGAAAAAATTATACTAAAAGAGAATTTATATATTTGACATGGATACAAACTTACAGGGGACCATTCTCCTACAACCCATATGTTATCGGTACAATTTCCTAAATTGCATCCTCTGGCTATTGATGGTTTATCATCTGTTTTACACCAAAGTTCACTGCTGTTTGGTCTTGGAATGGGGTCAGGGTTGATCCATTTGTACGCATTGACTCGATGACAAGTTGCATTCCGAGTTTGAAGTCCTTTTCCACACGTTTTCGAACACTTAAATTGGAAACAAAATTATGTTCATTTTTCACATTCATTTTAACTGAAATTTTTGTAAAGAAAATTTCCAATTGAATTGGAAATTAAAAATTTTGAATTCGAAAGAAATTCTAATGGTAAAATAAAAAAAATATATATATAAAAAAATTGGAATATTGTAACTCAACAATAAACTGAAAATATTTTGCTTTCAAACATTGTGTATTAGCAACAAGATGAAATTCACATCTTCCCCTTTTATTCATAAAAATCAATCAAATAAAAACTATTCTTGTATATTTAAGATCTTATATGAAACTAAGGATTATTATTGTTGATAATCAATATCCCTAGTAGCACAAAAATATTGTACAATATTGTGTGACATTGATCAATATTTGCAATATTGTATAACATTGTGGAATATTGATTAATATCATATAATATCGAGCAATATTGTACAATATTGTGAAACAGACTGTGCTACCTGGGATTAAAATGGTAAATTAATAGTAGTGAAGTAAATTGAATTTACAATATTAGTTAAAAAGCAAAAAAATTTATTTCTAAAACTTTTTAGTGTAGTGTCAGTTATTTTCTTCTTTATTTACCTCAGACCATGGGGTTGTCATCCATGTTAAAGAACACTGGTATTGGTGACACTTCCTTCTTTCTTTGGGTTTTCTTAAATGGCCGCAAAACTTATCATCGACAGTTTTACTTCCAGTTTGGCATGTCACTTCACGTGTTTTAAACCCTTTACCACAAGTGGATGAGCACTGGAATAGAATGATTAAAAAATCATCAATTTTTTTTAGTAAAAGCTGAATTAATAAATACTGGGAAGTACATATTTCAATAAAATGTTTCCTCAGACTGTTCAATAGTTTTTAATTATATTTCGTACTAAAAAAAATCAATATACCTTAGACCATTTTTGCTTCTTCCAATAGAAACCAGCACACTTCATTCTTTTGCACATTTTAATTTCAGTTGTTGGCTTCGGGACATGATCACATTCTTTATCAGTTACTACCTTTCTACCTCGACGACACTGTGTTGTGCGTGTCTGCGTACCAACACCACAGCTTGTGGAGCACTAAATACAAAAATACAACAAAATATTGTCTAAAAATGTTTCCGTGGATGAGTGACAGTAAATAGCATCACAGATAAAATATTTTCACCCCTAGTCACACATGGTTTTAAAAACACCAAAGGAAAAAAAAATTACCGTTTTTTAAAGAAACTTCTTAAATGAGAGGCACGTGGCATCAACCCTCCCTCCTTGTTACCTATTATGTCAATGCCATGGTTGCATGAATCATTCAGCATTTGGTGTTTTTAAAACCAAAAATATAGTATTTTAGCATTTGGAACTTAGTTTCTTAATTTTTTCAAAAATCAAATATTAAAAAATAACAACACTGTGTTTGGTATTATAGTGAAATACAGACATGAAACATATTTAACAAAATTATTATCTGAATATTTCCTCTTTATGTACATATGCTCAGTAAACAAATAACATGAGTTTACTGGAAATAGAAATAAAATAAATAAATAAATAAAAATTATATTACAAAATTGAGGATATTTGTAGAGAGTTTTTATTCATCAACTCTTTAGATTGGTTCAAAGTAAATTAAACCACTTCATTTCTTTAAGAACGGTAGGATGGAAATTCATAAAACTTAAGAATGTGAAATCAGAATTTACGCTTTCATAAATTGAAATGTTTGTTATTTTATACTGCATTAAAATTAATACAAAGCAATTGCATACATCTATGCTTTATTAAATAATAATGGAAAGCAATATTCTCACCGGAGTCCAGGAAGTCCAAACCCAGTTAACACAAGAAGTTGATTTGCAACGTTTCATATTATCTGGCATTGGTAGAACACAACGATCCTTTGTTAGTGGTGCCTTTTTGTAGTCTATGCACTGTACCAAACGAGTTTGTACTCCTTTTCCACATGTTGAAGAACACTATAATGAAGAATATTGTTACAGAAATTATCTACTAAGCTAGGAAAGAAAAAGCGCCGAAAAGAATAATCGCACTTCATTCCATATAAGTGAAAGAGGAAAAGAAACGGGAAAGTAATCGACATGTTTAAAAGTTTTCATATATCCTGTATGAAAAGTCGAAACGCATAGAGTTAGTCACATGATTCCAGTCCTGAATAGTTTATACACACTAAATTCAGGTGCAGGTCATTCCAAATATGTCATTGGTAGGATTCTATTATCTGTATTATCATTTTTATTTTTGAACTTATTGTATTACAGTACTTTTTAAATCGGCAAATAAATATTATTTGGCTTATATAAGCTTCACTGAATGCTAATTTAAAGCAGTTGCATTAGGTCTGCTGCTTCAAATTTATTTTCCAGAGTACAGTTTTGCATTTTTTGAAATTTTGTTTTTACTTTCTAGAATCTTTAAAAAAAATTCGAACTCGCGATTCTAATGAATCTCCTCGTTTTAGGTCTCTCTTAATTCGAAAAACGCATTTTCGGATAACGTCTGTCTATCCGTCCTTTTGTCTGTGGCAAAAAAATAACTCAAAATTTCTTATAGCTAGACAGATGAAATTTGGTATATGGTCTTTACATCAAATTTGTAGATTCTATTAGTCTGTCCGTCTGGCTATTCGAATATCAGAGAAACGAAGAGAGCTTAATGGATAAAATAAGGATGGATGCACAGATTTAACATCTATATTGTAGACACCTATTACATTTTGAGTCAAATCCAATGAGGGGTTGAAAGCCTGTTGGTTTGTACTTTCAGAAGCATGTAAACGCGATAATTTACGAACAATGACTTAAATACATCAAATTTTGTACGTAATTTTTTTACTGTAATTGTAGTTCTGCTTCAAACTTTGGTTTCAGTTTGGTTTGGGAAAGCACGACCAAAATAGAACTCCACCTTTATAAGAGAGTATACGAGAAAGTTTTGGGAAGACCACCCCTTTAATTTCTTTCCGCATTTTATTGCTTCAAAGAATACTCAGTTTAAATGTCCACTTTAAAACTATGGCATATATTTTCGTTGCTGAAATAATTCATAGTTACCTGACTCCATTCACCAAGTATCCAGTAGGGGCAAGGTTCTGTATTACACTGTGATGTATCTGGAGGTTTCTGTGTCATATCGCAACCTTGGCTGTGTTTCCCCAGTTCATCATAGCAAGCTACTTGTCTTCGTCGAATCCCCCCACCACAAGATTGGGAACACTAAAACATAAAAAAGAATCGTTATTTTTTGCTGGACTACTTAACATTTAAAACTTCAAAACTATTATGTTCTAATAACCTCACAGAAAATGTTAACCGAAATTTTATACCAAATAAAAGTATTTTATATTTTAAAAAATATTTCATTTGTCACGAATTGGAAATATCTTGTGCCAAAAAATAAATTTTGTGGAAAACCCAAAAAATAACCTATCGATAAAGAACAAAAGAAACACAATGAACGAACCTTTCCCCATAAACCTGTTCTCCAGTAATATATTGTCACTTCTTTTTCCACATTATTATCTCCGATTTCTTCTGAAGGGGACTGTTTTGGACAAACACTCAAATGACAGTTCTTTTCCTTCTTAGGCTTAGTGTTCAAGTCACAATGATCATCAGATGGAGTCCTCTCATCAGAAGAAAGACACATCACACGTCTAGTCTGGATGCCTGAGCCACAAGTTACCGAACACTATAAGGAAGAAAATATCAGAAAATTAATTAACATTCTAAAAATTCTTTCTAATTACAAGCAAAATTTAAATAGAAATTCTACCCCAAACTCTAGATTGTAAAAGTAGCTATATATAGTTTTCAATTGCTTTACTTGAATGTAAAAGCAGGGTAAATACCTTAGGAATAATTATTGTATCGTAAAATTATCCTACATTTCTAAATTAAAAAAAAATAATTTGAAAGAACAAATAAAAAATATTTAAAGATTATGAAAGGAAAACATTTTGTCAAATTATTTAATATTCATCTCAGCATTATCTTCAGCCAGATAGAAATTTGTAAAAAGAAAATTTAGTAAGATTCTAAAATATATTTCAGATATATAAGCCTGGAAACCAAATATTCACACATGCACACTAAAATTCCGGTAAATAGAAGCATCGCAGGTGGTTTTAAGTTTCAGAAATCTAACAGACGGCATGACAAACTCCAAAGTCACATAACAGAAAGTTAAGTTTGAAAAATACAGTTTACTAAAGGAGAATGAGAAATTATACACATATTCACTGTAACCCCTAATCTTCGTTTGATCTCTGCAAAAGCGAATTAGCTACTCCAATTAAATGGACGCACAGAAGTTTCGAAAATAATTTAAGTAAGAATAGTCAATGATTTATTTTGTTTCCAAAACTTTATAATTAAGATTCTCACTTTTCAATAATAGTTTAGATTGGAAGAATAAGAGAACGATATCAACATTTATCTCATATGAGAGCAAAATGGATAAAAAGGCTTCAATATAATGAAAGGATTTCTCTCTCTTAAACATTAAAGGATAAATATTATTTCATAAATACCTCACTCCATTTCCCTGTTGTCCAGCGTCCACATGCAGGAAGACGGCAAGCCCTTGTGCGAGTAGGCTTTTGATGTCGGCTACATTTCCTGTCAGGCAATACTCTTTGCGTAGATAGTTGATGACAAATAACTTGACGATACATGAGTCCATCCCCACAAGTTGCGGAACACTGGAAAATCGCAATGATTTTTATCACAGAAATAATTTAAAGTTGACAGAACAGAAAATGAATAGGCAGAATACATGATTAGAATAAAATTTATTTTTAATAAGACTGAAAACAAATTTTTGTATTTTTATTCAAATGAGATAGTACATTTAGTCAATTATTTTGAAAAAATGGATTGAATAATACAAACTAATAATGTTTTTTACTAATCAAAAAATTCGAAATAAAAATGCAGGTTACTCTTCAAAATCATATACGAGATATAGAGAAATTTCATGAAATCTTAGAGATGGCAAATTCTTATCATCGAAAAGTACAGAATATTTTATTTAAGAAAGTTTAATAGAAATAAACTTGAAGCATTGATTTATAATTTTAAAATAAAAAGTGAGATTTGTTATCTTTATTTCAATGTTCTTCGTTTACCAAAAACTGAAAAAGATACTAACCGATGACCAGTTGCCAGTTTTCCATTCTGTAGACGATGAATGGACAGGGTCTGTCTCTTCTTCTGCTGGCAGTGGAGCAGGAACCATATTTTCAATAAAATCTTGATGACTGTTTGATTTCACAGTACACAAAGGAACTTTACAAGATTCTACTTGCCGAGGCTTGGATAGTTCATCACATTTTTCGGGAGATACAGGAATATTATTTTCTGTACAAGTGACGTGGCGTTTACGTATTCCACTTCCACATGTGACCGAGCACTGAAAAATTATTTTATACATTTCAACCAAAAATTAAAAATAAAATTACTCAAAATAATAATAAAATCACAGATTTTCTTAAGAATGATTTCATAAGTATTAATTATTTAATCTTCAATAATAACATCAAATTTAAATTTTATATTTCAAATCAAATCCTGATTATAATGAACTTATCATAAACACAACATCTGATTTGTTAAGTTTCCAAAAGATGATTTTTAGAGTTAAAAATTTTTAATTAAAAAAAATACATTTATTTATTTTAAATTTTGATATTACAGATAAAAGTAATTTATATTGAGTTGAGAAAAAGGAATTTTTACTTATTAATTAGCAAAGAAAATTTTTGATTTTTCCCATTTGGTCAGGTATCAAAGAGTCCATATGCGTCCTATTACGTAAAGTCCTTAAATTTGTTTGATAAAATAATTCTGTTTGTAGAATAATTCGGGTTTGATTAAGTTTTGATATGAATTTAATTTTAAGAGAGTAACTGCTGTTTTAACTTTAAAAATTATAATATCACTATAAATTTAATGCCAAATTTAAGAAAATATTATCCAAACCGATGTTAAAACCATAATATACATATATAAATTTGAAATATATTTTTATACATTTCATATAAATTTTTAAAAATTAGAATATTTTTAACTAAAAACACTTAAATTGATTAAAGACACTTTATGATTAAGAGTATGCGGTCAAATTAAATAGACATTTTTCATACAAATTAAGACTTAAAAAAATTTTAACTGCATGTTTAAATTCGATATCAAATAATTTGGAACTAATGTTTTTGGAATTAAAATTAATGGTTGAGTTTTGTAAGAAATATAATAACAATAAAAAAGGCAGTGCAAGACATCAAAATTACACTAAACATTTTCCTCTACACATACATAATTTTTTTCAAAATTTTTTTTGATTCTTTCTCACCTGTTCCCATTCGCTTGCCTTCCATTGTGGACATGGTGGAAGTTGAGGGCAAGTTTCAATCACCGTCGGAATTTCTGATTCGTTGCAAAAGTTCCGAGGTACAGAATTACCTTTGTAGAAACAAAGAACCAATCGACGTCGATGTCCGCTTCCACAACTCGAAGAGCACTGAAATTTTGAATATAATGTATTTAATATACAGGTTTGAAGGCTCTTTCAGAGGATGTTAATAGAAAATAAATTAATTATCTATTTGTGCAGTTAAATTCTATCATTAACCCTCTGGGTGGTTTCATTTTACGTGTGAAACTTCTTAAAAGCGAGAGAGGCCAGACTAGTAATGTATCGTAAAAGCGCATCGGTTTTCCAAACGAGATGCACTGAAAGCGTTAGCCGAATTTTTGCTTTCCCCCAAACGTCATGTGGGGTCAAGAGTCCCTAAGGGTAGGAACAAGTTACCGCTCATTCAAGTCAAATTTTATTGCTTTCCTTTATTTTGTACGGCTACAAAAATCAGAGGGTTTCTAAGAATAGTGAATGGGAAGACTTCTGTTTCTTTTTAACCCCGATCGCTGATATAACACTTTGCGAATCGTTGCACAGCAGAATCGTTGAACAAAAATTTCATTATATATTCGGTCTCATTTCATTAGATATATATATATATATATATATATATATATATATATATATATATATATATATATATATATATATATAAGAGAGCAGTCAATGTAGGATAAAATTTTCTTCATATTTCCTTATTATTCTTTTAAATAAATCATTGTAATATTTTTGTATCGAGCAATAACATTTGCAACGCGGTAGCATATGTCTAAAATTAGAGCTAATCATAAATAGTTCTGTTAATTTGAAATGCTTAGATAATAATGAAGAGCTGATGCTGTATTATATTTTAGAAGAAATGGCATCATCTTCTATTATAATAAAACATACAATTTTTGAGTGCAAATCAGCAAATTGGTTGGACAGCTGAAAAAATATATTATTTCAGAGCCACATAATTGACTACCTAAGTATTAGTTATCCAGGCCCTGAAACATCTCATAGCAGTTTTATCAGAATTCAATATTGTTTATAATCATTATTTTTTATTGAAAAATAATGACATCTTCGTTTTTAAATGATTCGAAATAATGAAATATACAATTTAAAACCTTATAAATTGTGCCAGTGTAAATGCATATCAAATGGTTTTATTTAGAACTTATTTTTGAAGTTGTATACTGTTCTAGTGATTTTAAAGAGTTAGTGAAATTTAAAACAATCAACATTTATTTCTATTTTTTCCCTCATCTATTTTCACCATTTTATGTTCACATTAAATGAAATTGTCATTTTCAAAAACATTCAAAGGCAGCTAAAACACACAAACAATTCTTTCAAGATATGCAGAAGTATTTTATTCCTCATAAATTTCAATATGTTTATGACGCTTAAAATTTTCTTTTAAAAAATACAATGTACATAAATGTTTTTTCTAATTTTCGTCTAATCTGAAAAACTAGTTTGATACTTGTCATTTAAGCAGTTTTAAACTTATTAATTCAAGATATCTCCTACTGTACGATATTTAAAAATTGCACGTATCACACACCTGGTTTTTGCAAATTTATCACCAAAATTTGATGTAAAAAATTTATTCGCAAGTTTCAGAAATTCTATTTTCATATATTTTCCAGCACTCACAGAAACGGAATTATAAAGAAATGCTGAAAGAAAACAAATAGTATCCACCCACAATATCATCCACAGACGTTTATTATTATTATTATTATTTTGAAATTGGGAAATCATAGAGAGCAAGCGATCATTGATGACATATCTAATGGACAAAAGTTTTAATATGAAATAAAAATTGGCAGAATCGGTTGGAGCAGCTTAAGCACCGAAAGGTTTTGGAAATAATTTTAAATTGCCGCCATGTGACGTATCTAGTGAATATATAACGAAGAAATATAATATATATATATATAATTTAATATTTCTCTTGAAGGAAGGTGATGAGGGACATGCGATCTTTTATGATGTATCTATGCTTATAAGCTCTCATATAAAGCAAAGATTAATGAAATTGGTTTTGTAGTTGAAGTTGGCGCTGTTTGGAATTATATATATGCGTGGGTGAAATTTTTAAATCATTCGGAAAGCTAGTTATTAGCGGATTTGAAAGTATCCAAGGTTTGTAACATACTCAGTAGACTTTTATATATTTATTTATTTAAAGTAAATGTTCACTACAGAAAAAAAAATCCGATTAAATAGAATTTTATACAAAAGGAACATTTTTAAAAAAATTCTTTTATCACCGAACTATGAAAATATTGTAATGTGGAGTGGGAATTTAAAAGTTAAACACATTTGAGATTCAAAAAACAATAAACACTGGATTTTAAATGTATTAAGAAATATGCATGGAAATTAAATGCAACTTTTAAAAACATTAAAAAGCAGATTAAGAATTAAAAATGTGTAATATTTAAACGTAATAACGTAGATTAAAAAATTCAGCCTTTTTTAGAAACTTGTTAAAATGTTTGGAAAATTTGCATAACAAATATTTATTTATATAATTGACTTAAAAAACAAACAATTGTTTCTCAAATTTCAGATTAATACAGCATACTGGATATGGCTTATCCCCTTTTTTCAACCATTTAAACCTCTTTATTAACATTTTTTGACCTCCTCTCAATTCAATAGCTAGGGTTAAAAAGGCAGAGCATGTACCCTTGGAATCATTCCATGCGAAGCATTTGAGATAACTTTTAAATTCTTTCTGTCTCGTACGGCAACGTATTGCAGTTTTCATAAATTAATTGCAATTAACTTAAATGTAATTAGGGTTTGACGGTTTTTCAAACCCGGTTTTATAAAACCGTTTTTTTAAGTAAATTTGTCACATTTGAAAACCGGTTTTTAAAGTAAGAAAACCGGTTTTTCGAAACGCCTGGATATTCCAATTTTTCAAAAAAAAAAAAAAAAAAAAATAGTTGGAACTTATTTGTCTAGCAGCTGGGGGCTTAAAGCGATGAGATGCGAATTTATTATCAAGTGTAGGTATATTTGAATTTCTGTTAAATGAACTAAAAAAATTGAACACTGAAATAAGTTTCAAATTATTATATGCTTTAGAAGAACGAATTCATGAAAGTAGAATTAGCGACTCTTTTGCTGTATTCGCACACTTCTAGTTCAGCGGAGAAATCTAGTGTACTTTCTTTAGTTTCAAAAACAGAAATTATTAAGTTATCTGGAAAGATATTCTCTAGATTATTTCCAAATTCTTATGTGGAAACTAATTCTGATGAAAAGCAAATCTTAGAAACTATTCGTCAGAGTAATGCTTTTTTAAAAGAAGCCATGGAAAAATCAATTCATAAGTTTATTGAAGACCCTGAAGAAAAACTTGCAAATCCAAAGACACTGAAAGCTGAATTTTCATTATTTGAGGCAACGAATAAAAGAACAACAATCTTAAATTTGTTATATAATGCCATGAAAACTCAGTAGTTAAAACCGAGCTCAGTAGTTAATGAACGAGTATTTTCAATTTCAGGCAATATTGTGTCCAAAATTAGACTTAGCTTTAAAATTTAGTCACCGTCAGTCGACATTTTATGTTTTTTAAAATCCTATTTTCTTAGGAGAAATTAAAATTAGTTAAAACAATACAAATATTATTCAAAATTTTTGTTTAAGTTTTCGTTATTTTGTGTAAATAATAAGTATATGTAATCTTTAATTTCATTGAATTTGATATTGATTTCGTTTTTTATTATTTTATATAATTTAGAGAAAATATTTTTCCATATTCTATTTTTTGACAAAAATTACAAAACCGGCTAAAACCGGTTTTTTTGGAAATATGGAATTCGAAAACCGGTTTTTGTATAAACCCTAAATGTAATCTTATCTCAAATATTAGATGAAACTGGCTGATGGGAAATCTATCTGACCGTGAATGCGTGAGCATGATACCCCAAAACAAAAGCGACTAGATCAGTTAAATGTATCATGCAATTTTATCAAAATGTAGATTTATATTAATTTTTTAAAATATAATTTGTAAAAGGATTAATTATCCGTAAGTCTCTCTATTCGTGAGTGTTTGATTAATCATTTAAAATTACAAAAAATAGATAAATGAAATTTGGTTCTTTGCTTTGACATCATTATTACAAATATGTATCGAATTCTTGCTCCAATCTAAAAGGATAGGAAGACGTACCTAATTTATACTTGATTCTATTCTAAAGAAATGCGGACACCGCTGCATTCATAAGCATATGCATAGGAGAAAGTAGAGAGGTAAATAATAGCATTGATCTTTACCTTGATTGCAAATCCTTAGATTGCTTTTAATAATAATAAAGTATTGATAAAATTTGTTTTCCAGTTTGGACCCTGCAACTTTTAAGGTTGACCCTGCACCAATGTGTGCAGTTTATGAAATTTTGTTCCATAAGTAACACTCCCATAACAAAATCTGAGTGAAGTAATGTATAATCCTTTATTTTACACGAGTAAATAACAGGATGTGATTTCAAGGCATAACTATGAATGTTACACTTTTAAATATTCAAAAATAATTTATTGTCCGTGCACCATTGAAGCATTTATCTGCATTATTTTGCATTAGAACGTCCTTAAAAACATGTAATTACAAATCTTGCTGCACTTTGCACAAGATTCATCAAAAGCTATCTCATTTATCCACTCAGATTTTAGGCTTTAATGAAGAATTCTCATTAGCATATTAACAAAAAAAAAATGCTTCAAAGAACTGTAAAATAAATATAGAATTTTTGAAATTCCTATTTTTTTTTAAGATTTTATAAATGTATTACTTTATCTAAAAAATATATCTTCTTTGATAAATTATTAAAAAAAAAATCTTAAGATAATTTGCTGTGTTAAAGACTTTTAAGATGTTATCAGTCTCTTAATGTTCCTAACAAAATTATTCAAACATTTGATTCAATTTATTTTGCTATTTATTTTCATCTACATCAAGGTATAAATACTAATAACTAATCATTAACAACCAAACTAACATTAATAACTAACTAAATATTAAAAACTAAACTAATATTAATATCTTCCAGAATAAAAATAATTTTTTAAAAGATCTTTTTGTTGTTTCTTTTACGACTTTGAAAGAAATTATTTTATTCAGTTCGTTAAGGAACTTTAAAAAGGAGACGCATTATAAAAAATCGGACACACAATTCGATATATTTATACGATGTAAATCTGAAAAGAGAAACAATATAATAATATCCTTTATTATATTTTTTGAAATTTACGACTGTTTTAAAACACAAAATTCAGTTTATCTGTTTACTTTGAACGAAGAAAAATAATTGGAGGTAGAGATTAGTGTAAAAAATATAAATTTGCATTATAAAAATAGTTGAACTAAGAATGAGAAATATATTTAATGTATTAACTATATATATAGGGCGGTTTTTCAAATATATCCTTCCGAGTTCCTAATAATTCAATGCGATGTTTAATCACAAGTGAGGATAAACTGCATTTTGAAAAATACTTTAATGGAACTTTAAAACAACATTTCGATCAAATAAGCTATATCAAAGAAATACTATTGAAGCAAAATGCAATTTAAATCTAAGTCTACATAGAGCATTAAGGGACACACATTTGGGGAAAAATTCATGTTCCTCTTTTCTTGAACGAGCTCTCGTTCCTCCATAACGCCGACACCATCACAATGCCCTATGCCTAAAACAATCTTCGGGCCCTCAGATCCTGCGACATCCATAAATGGCCGTAAAACTTCATTGTGTTGTCTCCCCTCCAATTCATCAAGATGTCGAAACTTGTAGGGGGAAAGAAATACGTTAAAATACGTCGACACCATTTTCGGTTCAGTATACCCCATACGGGATTTTCCGTGCAGAGCGAATTTGCATCGTTCGTTATCCTACGTTAAAATGCGTGCAGTGCACTTTAAAAACATCTATGGGGCTACGTCGAAATGCGTGTGGAACCCTTAGAGGGTTAAGTATATAAAGTAAAACTTCTATAAAGATATTTTGTTTCATAAAATATTAATACAACTTTTTCTTTAAAAATTATTAATGGCAGAAAGAAAACACAATTAATGATTCAAATATATTATCTGGAAGGCTCTTTCAAAAGATGTTTATAGAAAATAAAATAATAACTTATTTGTGTAGTTAAATTCTATCATTAAGTATATAAATAAGATTTATGCAAAGATATTCCGTTTCATAAAATATTGTCATAGCTTTCTCTTTAAAAATATTTAAGCTGTGGCGAAAAGAAAAGATAATTAATGATTCAAATATATGATCTAGTGAAACATGAAATTTATTATTTCGTGTTACTTTATGCTAAAAAGAATGTTTCTATGTTATAAATAAATGTTCCTAAATTGCCTATTCTCAAGAAATTACTGAAAAAAAATCACCAGAAAGAAATTAACATTGATTAATAAGTCCAATTGAAAACAATAAAAGAATAAAAATTATGTGCAACAAGGAAATTCTTACATCAGTCCAATCATCTGGTTTCCAAAATGGACATGCCTCAGTCGCACACGTCTGCTCTGTTATTTTACTCTCATTCTTACATTCTGAGTCAGGAAGTTCAACAGTGCCATCTCCAATACAGAGTGCCTTTCGATACTGTAGTCCACCTCCACAAGTTGCAGAACACTAGAAAATAATCAAAATAAGAGAAAATTAGAAAATTCAAAAAATAAAATAATAATAAGAAAGGCAGGGAATACAAAGTATATTTTCATTCATGTAGAGCAATATATTTTAAATTATAAAAATTAAATTGGGTTCTTATCACGTGTAATTGCGCTTAAATACAAGAGAACATGTCCCAGTGGTAATTCATAAGATAAATAAAAACAGCAATAAAATTTCGCAAGCTTTTTAAAAAGGTAAATAATTTAATTATATTTCCTAACACAAAAATATCCAAGCATTTATTTATTGAGCAATCTTATTGTTGAATAGTCAAAATTATTGAATAAGAGAAATAATTCCTGTTAAATAATAAAATAAGAATCGGTATATTATTTATAATATTTTTGTTTACAAAATAATCTGGATTTACTCTTGATGTAAACAGAAATATATAAAAGTAATGTCACTTCTACGATCAAACGCAATGGTCCATGCTATTTCTAATACTAGCATAATTGCTTGAATTAAACCTAATGTCTCAATTAATACTCACAAAGATTACTTGTTGGTTTCATGATAATTATTCTGAAAACTCCTCTATCAAAAAGATGGAGTCGAGTGCACTTTGGAGAGTCCCACTTGCTCACCCTTGGTACTTTGGTAAGAATCCCGGTTGGTGTCACCGTCTGAATATCTCTAGAAAACAGCAAACGGCTTTCTCTCGTTTTTTAAATGGACAAACCAAATCCCTCACCTTCCAACACGGACGGAGGATCTTTGCTGAATGTCCTTGGTGCAAGGCAGATCAAGCTTCCACCAATCATATTCTTAAATGTTTAAATTTTACAATTTTTGAGATTTTAAGGGATTCGCTATTGTTTTTGGACTTTTTAGATATCTTTGGTTTTATGGTGGTGGTATAGCGCAGCTATGCCACCTGGGATCAGAAACAACAAGATTACTTGTTTCAAATTTTATTCTTGAAATAGAATTCTTCAGTTTTGCGATTCTGATGTTATAAAATGGTACCTAATTTATAGTAACATGTTATATAGTAATTTCATTCATATAATCAACAAGCAACAGAATCTTGATGTAAATAGAGATACATAAAATTAATATTACTCCAACTACCAAAAGCAATGGTCAATTTCATACTGTTTCTTATACTAGTATAATTGCTTGAATGAAACCTAATGGATTCAGTTAATATTCACAAAGATTACTTGTTTGAATTTGATTATTTGCTTCGAATTTTATTTTTTAAAAAGAATTCGCAAATTTTGCGATTCTGATGTCATAGAATTGTATCCAATTTATAATAACTTGCTATATAGTAATTTCCTTCATATAATCAACAAACAACAGAATATGATTCATTCTTTCATGAATTGTAGAGAAGTCTGAATTATCTCTGACTAATCTTTTCATATATTATACATTTATCCTTGCCCTACACATAATATACAATACAAACACACAAACTGTTATTTAGATATTCATCCAATTTTTATTAAAGCATTTCTTTTATCATTAGTCACCAATCATTTGTTCTAATCTACAATTTTCAGTTGAATCTTTTAAATAAGGCGCTAAGAATCCAAAACAAAACATTATCTATCTTGGAAAATATATCGAATGAGTTGTGTTGATGTTACATTTTCAAGCGAGTTAGTAATGACCAGAAATATAATCATTTACAAATATATTTTTCATTGTTAATGTTGCAGCGATGAATACAGATGAATTATTTAATAAATTATTTAAACGAAAATAACGTTTTCCCATTAATGACTGATGATTTTATCAAGCAAAAAGGCCAAAATATAAAAGCTGATTATGAAATATTAAATCACATCAGTTGACGGGTTTGAGACGAATGCTTTCATAATTTCCATTGCAGGATCTCTTTGTTATCAAGGTCACAAGGGATGAAATGAATTTGCCTGAGTAGTGTCTCCGATATTAAGTATCTTACATGTATCATGCATACTTATTTACATGCATACTAATCTTACATGCATACTAATCTTGCATGTTTATGTATACTTACATAGTGTAAGTAACAGAATTTTAGCTTTAAAGTAATATTCAAGGATGGTGGTGCCAAAATAACCTTTTTAAAGCCAAACTTGTTTCTAGACTCTCCTAATAGCAACAGGTGACAGAAATGATTATATTTTTTATGTATTTACACACCCATTACAAGCGATTTTACTAAAAAAATTAACTGTTGTGCCTTTAAGGTGTCCGTCAACGTCAAAAAGCCATTTTTTATCGAAAAACACAATTTTTTTAATGTTTTATCTGAAAACTTATTTTACTCTTTTACTTTCCCAAAACCACTTTTGTTTTAAGTCTATGATAATTAGAAATTAAATTAAATACATTTAAAGAAAACAGCTGAAAATGGAGTAGTAAACAAAATTATAAATAATTTTTATTAGTTTATTTAAAAATTATTGTCTCTTCAGTTTATTTAAAAATAATTGCATTGATAACAGTATTTTCAGGATTTTTAATATACATTTTGCAGTTTAAAAACTGAAGAAATATCGAAATCCACTGATACCAACTGCAGAGTAGATCTCAACAAGATTCATTAGAATGAGGAAAAAAATATATAAAAATCCAAAATTGAAAATAAAAAAAAATGTGCTTTTTTTTAAAAAAAGAAGAAATGACCTACTAATATAGGTATTTTGGATGAAAAATCCTTTTTAATCTAATTGAAAATTGAAATCCATTTAAATTTCCATTAAAAATCCATTTAATTGAAATCGATTTAATCCATCCTTTACATCCATTTAAATGCGGTTTCACAAAAATTCGTTTCTCAAAAAAAGTAACAAAAATATATTAAAAACCAATCTGAAATTCTACATTAACTTATAATACTATCAAGGGAATGAATCAAAACATAAGTGCAATGATAAACCATTGTAAAGTTATGCAGCTTTAAAAATAGGATCAGAATTCCACAAAGAAAAATGATCTTACACTAAAATTCATGTAATTTGCAAGAATGTAGAAGTTGACTTCAGTTCTTAGCACTTCGATTTATAATTATATATATTAGAGGACCATTCCTATCATTTGTTTTGATTCAGAATTTTTGACGAAAGTTCAAATTTGAGACAAAATATTACGTTTTTTCAATTATTTAAATTATAAAATATTTTTGTATGACATATAAAGTTTTTATATAAAAGTTATTTGATAATAGAAAAATATTACTTCAACTAACATCATTTTTTTAAAAAACTCTTTGAACGTAATCGGATACCTTAAAAGGGTTAAAATGCTAAAAGAAATTTTCGGCACCAAAAAGGTTTTCAAGTAGTCACCTGAATATATAAAATTCTTTTTGAATGAGAAAAAAGTAATATTTTAAGCAGATAAATTAATTAGCATATTCAAAGAAGTTTCAATAAAAGTTTAAAATGTGCATTTATAGTTTAAAATTAGTAAAAATTTAAGTAGTTACGTTATAATTTATTGCAATGAATCAACACTATTAACACACAATAAATAAAAATTTTTTGCATATAAAATATCAAAATATTGCTATGGATATATTATATATCCAGTCTTCAATATATTTTATTCACTGTGATTGTAAACATTTTATAGCTTAAACGCAGATGAAGAAACCCCCATATAAAAAGGATATTTGGTATAAAAGCCATTCAACAAGACATTTACTGAGTTATTTTTATGTTGGATATTTTTACTGTAACTGGTTACACGTTGATCGTAAAATTTCTTCTCTACCAGAGATTGCGCGTTAAAATAAATAAAGCGAAATGGGAAATTTAGATGCCACTAAGTAGTTCCTACTGTAAATTCGAAATATCTTCATAAACCAAAAAAGTGTTTGTTACTATGTAAACATTAAAACACTAGGTAAACAATAAAAAGAAATTAAGTTCGTTACTGAAAGTATGCTTCACTATTTAACTGCTTTATTTTTCATTGTCATATGTGATAGAATATCAGAATTTTACCTGTGACCAGACACCATATTTCCAGTCTTTTGCCCTGCAAGCTCCATAGCATTCTTCCATTTCAGATGGTCGAGGTTCAATATGAATGCAGGCCTGATGAGGGAGAATCTTCACTTCTCCAGTATTCATTTGTTGAATGCACTGGATTTCATTTGCTATGATTCCTCTGCCACAAGTTGATGAACAAGGTTTAAGGACATTTACACGCCACCTATAAATACACAGAAATAGCGTTTAATAAACATACTCTACGTTATAAATCCCAAAATATAAAATTTATTTCGAAGGAAATAAGAAGACATGCACAATACCCATATTGATTTATTTTCAAATTATTGTTAGATATATTGATAGTATTGATATAATTCCGTCGGTAAAAAAAAATCGTATGAACAGTTATTCCACATGTTCTGTTTTATTTAATTAAAATGCCAGTTTAAAAGAATGTCGAAATAAAAAAATTTAAACATTACTTTGAAGAAAGTATTCCTTTGGAATTTTCTAAAAAATTCCAGTTGAAAAAGGTATCAATGTTTTTTCAAACTACGAATATTCGAATTTAAAAGCAAAAAGATTTTTGCTTGAGATTTTAACTAAGAGAACCTTTCTCTTCTAATCAGATAATTCATTTTGTCAGGAAGAAAATCAATACCAATTTAAGAGTAAGAAAACCAAAAATTCTATTGATTAAATTAAATTGTATTGATCAGAAGACAAACATTAAGAAGATAATCGTTAGAAGATTCTTCTCTTGTTTGTATTAAAGAAAAGTTTTTGTTCTGAATGCATTTCATCTAATTTTTTTTATAATGTAAATTTTTTTATGATAGTGCTTCCTAATGGTATTAGCAAGACCTTTAGACCTTTCACATACGAATTTCTTTCAGTTTCCCGTTAAATGACAAAATCAGTGTAGGAAATTAATTTAATTTATTTTCAGATAAGAGCCTACATGATGGCTGAAGTATTGTTTAAAAAAGTTCACGGGACTTTTGTCTGTTACACTGTTAATGACTTAATTAAGACCTTTAGTATCTTTACCAGGCTCTATCTACATTCTATTACCAAATATACGAATGACTGCAAAGAAAGAAAAAGACATTGCTAATTTTTTTGGATTATAAACAGCATTTCAGTCACTGTTAACATTCACAGTGTAATAAGTAAATTCAAATAATTTTTCAGCATTTTGGTACGAATATTATTTTTTTCAAATTATATGCTTATGATTATACAAAATCAAAGAATAAAAATTACTAGCTAACTATTTGAATACCTTAAAAAGCATTCCAGATTGCAGACTTTTGCTTCATGGGCAGGTCGTTCATGCTCGTGACACAATCCATCATTGACTGTCTTACTAGTTGTCCGATCCACGCAAACAGCTTTTCTGTACTGTTCTCCTATAACCTCGAGAAACAAAATTATTCGTAAATGTCACATAAAAAGAGAAAAAATGAATTATATACAAGTCACATTTTTTGCAGTTTGATTACTTGAAAATTTCAAATATTTTAACAAATGCATAACTTATGTACAAAAAATGAATTCGAAATCAATTCATTCATAATCAATTTAAAAAAATTATGAATGAATTCAAAAATAATAAATATTATTTTTTTATTTAATTTTTTAAAACTTTCAACAATTTTTAACATTTTTAATAAAACTGCTTAATTGAATCATAATCTGAAACTAAATTGCATGAACTACCCACTTTCCTTTTGATATAATGGCATTTAATCTATTCATAAAATACCACAGAACGTAGAGAATGACTCAAATATGGAAATTGTCATTTGGAAAAAACCAAACTACAAATAGTAATACAGGAATCTATTAGCAGATAGAAATAATTGCTAATTCATATATAGAATAAAATCTTGTAATTTGCAAAAATTTTGGATTGTTTCCATATTAAGTCTTTTACTTAAAAGATTTCTATTGCCATTTAGAATAGAAAATAATTTTTTAGTTGTTGTATTTATTTGGAAATAATATAAAGTCTTGCTTATTAAAATGTAGACTATCATTGTCTCTTATTGATAGGAAAAAAATACTGATCCCTGTGTATAATATAAGAATAGTAAATTAATAAGATTCGCAAGCGATTCAGTGATGAAATATAAATGGAGATTTAACACAGTTGCTTGGATTTGATTGAACTATTAAAAACAGCAGATAATACTACTGATTATCAACATTGATTAATTTAACTACCTTCCTTAAACCTGGAAATTTCGAAGCATAATCCTGTATGAGTAATGGCCCAAAGTTCAAGAAATCTTGTTGGAAAACAGCAATGCAATGAATCTCTAAAAATCTATCCTCTTCAACATTTTCAGTCTGGTATTGGAACCTTTATCCTGTAACCCTCCCCCACGCACACAGGACTTCATTTGCTCTAACACCAAATCATTGAAAAAGTAAAACAATAGCTCTTTATTTTAACTTAAGGTTAACATTATTTTAACAAAAAAGAACATGCCTCACCTTGGCAAATGCTATTGCATGGAGACCAGGATTCTTCTAATCTCCAGCGATAGATAGCTTTTTCGTGCACAGAGATAGTGTATTGATACGTCACTTCCGGTGGATGAAGACTTCCAACAGTCAAAACCTATTTGAAACAAAAATAATTAGATAGCAAAGGCCACAAATCATTCCTACACTTCATATTGATAGAATAATGTACGATTTTTATAACCACTGTTTCTTTTGAAGAATATGGTAATTTTCAATTTCTAATAAAGTTTTTATTTATTTTATTTTTATAGAAATTTACTTTAAGACAACTAAAATATGTGTATTAGAAGATTAAATCAATCAATACTTACCTTCAATTATATAATTAATATAGATTATAAAGTTTTATTGCTTACCTGAACATAGAGATCATCCTCTAAACGTTTCGTGGCGTTGATTTTTTCGTAAATTGTATGAGACCCTGAGTAGTCAATGAGGGATCCAGCGTACTGAATACTTTTAGGGAACATCGAAATCATATAATTTCCATTTAAAAGATACTGATGATCAGATCCCATTAAAGCTGAAAATAAAAAGAAATGTATAGTACGATTAGAAATACGGTTTAATTATACTTATGAACACATTTATAATGAGCAAGGAAAATGATTTTTTAAGAGTAGGGTCATTGTTTAATTTACAAATTACATTAGAAAAATTTAAAAAATACTTTAGTGCTATCCTGAAGCACACTTTGAGGATTGTGTTGTTGACTGTGGAAGAAGTAGCATATTTACTCAAATAAACATAAATCAGAGATATGAAGCACTTTTTATCCCAGAATTCCAATTCTATTACATATTTCGTTTAGCTTATTTATGTACTAGTTCCATATATAAGCTATCTAGCGAGTGACCTCGTAATTTTGAGTTGTGGTTAGATGACACTGACGATGTCTGATGCATCATCCACCCCTCCAGACTTTCATGCCACACCAGAAAGAAGGGATGTGTTCTATTTTAATATTATTATCGAAACGAATCATTCCCTTTTTATTCGTTAAAACTCTATTAAAAAAGAAAAACTTCTATTGAAGCAAATGAATTAAAACCCAAATTTTTGCAAAATTAAAGGATTGAGTGGCATAAAAAAATGGTATTTGTATATACAGAGTGAAAAAGAAATTCTTACCTAAGTAGTTATCATCTAATGTATTCTCATGTCCATACTGAAGAACCTCTATATTGCTTGCACCGGCAGGAATGACAACGACATTATTATAACCTAAAATTAATTCAAAATTGATTAAAATTATTAATCAGAGTAGCATGTTTGAAATGACGAACCATGTTTGATATGCACTTACATCTTAATGAAACATTTGATATTATTTTAAGATAAAACTTAGGGCTGAAAGTTTGCAGTGTCTTATATGAAAAGAAGAAAAATAAAACTAACGGTTGTTCAAGGAATGTTGATGCGATTCAAAGATGTGTGAAAAAAAGAGACGAACGTTTATTAATTTATATGCCAACAGTTATTTGATAAATGATGTCCCTTTTAACAGACTAATAGCTTACTATACAACTGTGTAAATAAGTTTATTCATAGGAAGTACAATTTTTCCATCCACATCAAAATTTCTCATTTTAGAGACCTAAAATGAGATCACTCCGAATAATTGTGGGATCGAAAGCTTTCGGATTCCGTTTTAGTAAAGTTTTTTTAATATGCATGAACAAACTTTGTTTAAAAAAAACCATTCTGGCATATAATGTATCAACAAAATTTTATGATTTATAAATAAAATTAAATAATTTGTTTTTTTCTTCACCTTTAAATTTGTTTTTCCTTATTAACTTTCTAATAAATTTTTCTAAGTCTTTATGCTTTTGTAACTGTTGTACTTTTCTATAGAAAACGACTGCTCACAACATTGGAACTCACACAATTGAAATTAATTAAATATTTGAATTTTCTTGAAGAAGCCTTTGCAGCATTAGACTTTATATTAGTAATTTTGAGTAAATTTTAAATTTTTTTAAAATTAATTTTAATAAAAATTACACTATTCTCAAGTAATGCATCGAAAGATACGAGCAGACAAAAAAATATAAATGAAACAGCATTTCACATTCCCTCTCATTTTCAACACTTGTTGGTTGTTCCTCATACGTGTTGCCATCTATGGGGGAAATAACAAAACAGATTTTCAAACAGCATCATTTTTTTTTTAATTGTTCTTTTAGGAGGAACGGCAGCGAATAAGTTAACAAATGTAAAAGTAAAATTATCCTTTTACTAGATTGCCGCTAAAATTATGTTCACCTTATTTTAATATATAAATATAATTAAATTATGAATAATAAATAACGTCTACAAAATAATACGAACTATTTTATTTTCACTATATTTGCTGTCAAAAATTTCCAGCAATTAAAAATTCGATGTGCTTTATTTTTAAATTTTGCAACAATAGAAACAAAAGGGAACTTCTAATAATATTTAATTAGTAATCATATAAGAGTAATTAAAAATGATAAGTATTGAATTTTGAGACTTATAATATTATATATATGTGAAATAAATAAATAAATATATTTGTTTTTTGAAGTTTTTTGGAAATTAAATCAGTCGGTGATGAAAAGGAATTCCGAAAGTAGAGAATCGTTATAAATTGCGATAAAGAAAATTAACATTCAAATTGAAAACAGAAAATTTCAGTAGAAAATACATAATTTAATTATGATTTTAAAATGGATATTTATTTAGTTTAGAATTTCAAAATTATTTGGATATGATTCCATAAGCAAAAAACGTTTAAAATCAAGATGAATAAATATATACCAATTTATTTTGATTGTACGGAATTTTTTTAAAATCTGAAACTGTAATAAGACAAAACTTTTAAACAAAATAAAACTTATCAAATAAGGCATCCTAAGTGCATATCTTTTATAAGAGCAAATACTCAAACTGATATTTTTCAAAAAATCAAAGAAACCTTTCAACAAAAAAGCAAATCAATCTTTTTTTTTTTTTTTTCAAATATACTCTAATTTTATTTTTATTTTTTATTTATACTCATATTTTCAGCAGCTCCTTGGTTTCTTTTTTATGCATTTTGAAATTACCGGTTCATATATTTGAAAAAATGTGGCATGTAGAGTTATATATAAGAAGGCAGAACATCTCCATATAAATGGAGATATATGGAAACATTACTTACAGAAAAAGATTTCGCCTTACTCGGGGGAACAAAATGCAATAAACCTCACATATTTTGTGACAGTTGAAATATTATATTTTATGCAAACATCGTCTCAGCTACTTTACATTTTACACATCTGGGATCAAAGTCAAGTATTCTTAGAAATCTTACTTATGTATCTTCCAAAACAAGATTTATAAATTCCCAGGTGAAGATTCGATTTACAGTTGAAAAACAAAATCTGAGATTATTCTTGGAGGAAGAAATTACTCTTATAGTGCTTTCGCTATTTTCTCATACTACGGAACACATTTTTCCTAACTTAGCATCCAAAACCACATGAGGCAGAATATGAAAATTTTAAAGCCACAAAAACACTGACAACAAAGAATTTTGGAAAATTTAAATTAAATACAAAAGGCGATAAAATCATCCATATTTACTAAATAACTGCACTATATAATTTTTAAATAGATCATTAAAATATTTTATTTTCGAACTCAAAACTTCACAAATTTTTAAATCACATTCCGGCATTTTTTGCATTTTAGATTAGTATAATCTGTAATATTCTAAATTACTATTAAAAACTATAAAAACAAGAAATACATGTGTCTGTTTGTCACAGAACTCTCTGGAACTGTAAGCAACAACAACATGAAGATCATTTTTCATTCTGGGACTCATTTCTATGTCAACTATACTGTTTTCAGTTTTCAAAAGTAGTTATTTCAATTCATATTTAATTAAGTAAGAGAAGATTTATTATAAATTCTCAAATAAATATTATTATTAATGAGAACCTAAACTAAGATTATTCCAATATCTACATTTCTGACGGGCATAGAAATACTCGAAAAGGAGGGAAATTCGGGATCAAGGCAATGAAAACCATGAACTGAAAAAACGTAAGAAGGCATGAGTATAGAATAAATTAGAGTAAGAAAGGTGCAAAACTGCATACGTATAAAATACAATAAGTGGTGAGATAAATATATTTCAGCAAGAAACTGAAAATATTATAGATAGCTAAATTTTGAAATTAATTTGTAACAATATGAATGATAAAATTAATTGCAGAGACTAAAGAATCAGTTTGAATGTATTCCGGGCGAAGCTAGGTAATAAATGTAGTAAATATTAAAATGAAACATTATTTTTAATTAAATATAAAGATACTGAATTTCAGATAGTTTTTTTTTAACAAATTTTAATGAAATGCTTTATTTGTAGGTGGATTTTTGAAGTACGTTTGTTCAAAAAATTTCACGAATATACATTGAAAATGTTTGTTTTCGTGTCCCATAACAAGTCAGCATGTAAAGATTTAAAAAAAAATCAATTAAAAATCGGATTACACAGATTTTTGCCGCTAGGAAAGAGGCCAAGAATAGGAAATGTTTAAGAAGTCCCCAGATAGCAAGTGCCTGAGAATGCATTATTACGAAACTTGGCGACAGTTTTATAACTTGTTCGCCAATAAATAATTTGTAACTTATTTTTTTCAATCTTGCATTATTTTATGATTCTTTGAGAATACATTATTACGAAACTTGGCAACAAAACTATTATAATTTGTTCGCCAATAAATGATTTGTCACTTATTTTTTTAGTTATGCATTATCCTAGATGAAAGCGTAAAAACTGTTTCACCTTTATCCAGTTAATTCATTCATAAAGAGTCTTCTATGATTCCTTCTGTTCAAAGAAAAATTTTCATTTATTTCTTTTAACCTAGTTAAGATCTTTATTTTGAGATTAAATTGTGTCAGATAAAAGATGGATGGGATTCCAAACATATTTCTAACTAAAAATGAGATCATTCTTCCGAAAGAATATATAAAAATAATATTTAAAGTATGTTATAGCAAGTAATTAAGTGAATAGCCAAAGAATAAAACGATGCAATATTTTGATTGTTCAGCTGCTAGATTTGCTTAAAGCGTTCCAACAAATTTATATTCCAGGTGTTTCACGCACTTCTAATTATTTCTTGAGGCTAGAATGCGGAAAAGGTTTGAAATTTAGATCTCCTTGTTGCGTCATTTTTGCCTCGAAAAATCATTTGCTGATACAATAAATCTTCACATGTTTCTGATTTATTCTGAATTCAGAAGATTTGCTATTTGCCGCATAAAAATATGAAACACCGAAAAAAAATGTACTTCAAAGCTTTTTCGTGGCAAAAACATTAAGAAGTCAAGGTTTGTACGACTTTCTTTAGAAAAGAGAAGAAAATAGATAATTATGATACTATAATTGACTGTTAATAATAAGATTACTAAAAATATTGAAAAGCGCTAACTGTTGAAAGTTTTGAAAACTATGAAACATTTATATGCGTGCCATTCAAAACTATATTACATTATATAATTTGTTTTATTTGAACATACAATAGCAATTTCCTAGATACTATACTATAAGATATTTTATTTTTAATAGGTATTAGTTATTATTAATGGGTATTATTTATTTTTAATGTGTATTAGTTATTATTAATGGGTATTATTTATTTTTAATGGTATAAGGAATTTAGAAAAAAAATTAAAAATTAATTTTGAATTTAAATTTTAAAATTTATTTGATATATTTTTACAGTTTTATTTGATCAATTAATTTGATTTTTAATTGAAATTAATCAATGAGTTTTTTGAAATTGTTTGATTACAATTCTTTCATTTGAATTTTAAATAATTTAAATTTGAAAAAGGCCAAAAAATAAATGCAGTGACTACTATAATTAGTTAATTTACCTTAAATAACCAAAAAAAAAATCTGTATAATAGTGCGCTTTTACTCATTGAAATGTTGTTATACCTAGAGTTTAACGTTTTAATATCAGGAAAGAAAAATGGTAGTAATAAAAAAGATATGAATGTATTATAATTGTTTTTCAGAATAAAAGAAAGATTATCGCAGTAAGCATAATTATCTAAATTTTTAAATCAAGATTTAAAAAAATTGAATAAAAAAAGTTAAAATAACATGAATTATAAAAATATATATGCAGTTGCCCGGATGATAAAATCTAATATTTCAAACTGATGGTAAATATCCACTTATTTGGGTAGAAATGTAGGCTTTGAAATTATAACACCATTCGATAGTACATGTTTGCTTCATTTGTACATGTTGTTTATAGTACATGTTCGTTTCGATAAAAAAAACTTTTAATTAATATTTCTTCATTAAAACGTAACACTAAAGCAAGGTTAGAATATGCTTGGAGAGATTGATCTATCAGGTTGCCTCCAATGAAAATTTTTCAGACCAATATATTTTTTTGAAAGGTGTCCACTGCCATACAAAGCCGGATATGGTGACCATAGTTTTTTTAAATCCCTACCAATAGGAAAAAAAAATCAAATATTTAGATCCGTACAATTTCTTCACACACACACACGCACACGCGCGCGTGCACGCACGCACATACACACACAAAAACTTTTAGGCATTTTTTTCATTACTTATGCAGAAGAAATTGGATAACTGTAATACGTTAATAGTATGATATCAAAGCTGATTTCATGAAATGCATTTCATAAACATTGAGTAAATATTTAAAAAATGTTCTTAAATAAGAAAATTCATTTCAGAAAAAAAATAATAAAGTTCGATCGAACTGGAAATTGCTTGTGGCCAAACGAGGCTTAGTGTATACTCAATGGAGAAAAAATGCGTATATTAAAAAGTCATTTAGTTCAAAGAAAACTTTAACTAAATAATCAACAAGCATATTTCGCAGAAATTCTTCAAGCAATTAATGATTTCATTTTTTATATTTTGAGTTTAGATTAGAATATTTAGAATTAGAAATGTACTACATAGAACTATAATCTAAAGCAATATTCATTTCGCTAATTACAAAACCAAACAAAACTTTACGTTAATTATGTGCCAAGGAATTCTTTTAATTTCACTAACTGCTCAGGTATGCCCCAAGGATCTCATTTAAGCAGCCGGTTTTTATTTTGTATTAATGATATACTGGAGGATTTTTATTAATCTCGATATTTTTTTTCTTCTTGAGAATATAAACATTTACCGGATGACAAATCTTCTTGATTCTTACTTTTCTACACCAGAAAATTAATGCTCATGTGTCATGGCGCAAACTAATTAAACCTCAGGATTAATTGTTTCAATTCACATATAAATAAATTTTGTTTTTTACATATAAATATTCCTTTTTAAAAGATCAATCATCTCTTGTTTTTTTCTTGAAGAATCAACGCTGTGATCGGTAATGATTATATTTATATGTATAATCAAACTAAACGTTTCTTATGCCTTCAGAATAAAACTATATGGCAAATTAGATAATTTTTCAGCATTAATTGTTAAATTAATTAAATTGTAATTAAACTTATTAAACTTTAGCATTAATTTTTTTTAAAACAACTACTATTCACAGATAAATATTCCATTTTAAATAATCATTTATTTCTTATCTTTTCTCCTCACACACACACACACACACACACACACACACACACACACACACACACACACACACACACACACACACACGCACACACACACACAAGCACACACACATACACACACACACGCACACACACACACACACACATACATACAAACACACACACACACACACACACACAAACAAACAAACATACACATAAACATACACACATAAAAACACATACACGCATATATATGTATATGTCTGATCACCTATCTTATTGCTCATCGTAACAGAACATGGATTTTAAAATTTAAAAACAGAGTTTGACTTTTATATATATATATATATTATTATTATTATTTAATTATTACCGTTTGCAGCGTTCATTTATTAATTCTCCCTTTCTATTACTATCAATAAGATTTTGGTGGTGTTTACTGTCGCAAAAGCCATATATGGCTATATTGTGCCACAATTATCGATATGAACTGGGGCATACAGTATCATAATTTGTGAACCGCTTCATAGGAAAAACAGAAATCATAAATATATCTTAATTATTTACAAAGGGCTCCAATGATTCGAAATACGTATTCCTATGGCACCAGCTACTTTTGCACTGAAAAGGCGAGAAACAATACATATTATGGCGAACTATAATTTCCACAAAACAGGAGATTCAATTTATTTAATCTGATGGAAAGAGAAAATGCTTATAATTTTTGTTCTCCATTTATTAGAAAAAATAGACTGGAAATGATAAAATATCACCTTCAATCCATAGAAATATAGAGTCATAGAAGACAGAAGCTGATCAATGTTACATATGTCAGCTTCATCGCATACCGATAAAGAAAATATATTCGCGTTTCTTGGAAAATCTCTTGACTGAAATTGACTCTGTCAACAACAACAAATATTCGTGCGGCCATATTTTTGACAGAGGTCATAAGTGTATTTTCCTCCGACTGTTTCATGTGATTTTAGAAGTCCAGCGTGTACAAATCCGCAGACGTGAAGGCCAAATTGAGGGTCAATCATGTTCAATCTGTTGTTGGGAAAGAATTGAATGCAATGTTTAAAACTCTTGATGGTTATGAAAAATGTAATGGGACACCTTTATCCATAAATTTATACATGAATTTCATATCAATTATGAGATGTTTGAAACAGTTTGCAACAACTCAGGCAACCAAGTGCTCCAGAAACCAACGATGCACTGTTGTTCGTTAAGAATTCAGCCAAAAAGGCAATGTTATATCAGCCAAACACCAAAAATAACAAACATTTGTTAGTTCACCCTTATGAGAAAAGAATTAAGGACAGCTCGTATACATTTAAATTACTAACAATAAATACCGATGCCAAAACATTTCTTTCGGGAAATTTTTGAACAAAATGCTATTTATTTAGGATACATAAAAGATTAATTTATCCTCATCTAAAATTACGCATTATTAGCAACACTGTTTGTTCAAACGAACTATAAATAAAAAGTTAGTTTTTAAAAATAAATGTTCCACATTTATTGACATAAACAAATTTTTAATGTTTGAATTAGAAATTAAGCGGTAATTTTGAATCTCAATTACTGACATAATTTTTTAAAAGTATCTCAATTGGGGGTTTTATTTAAATACTTATATATAAATATTTACATTACCCATTAACATGTAAAGGGATTTTATTTATACTTACCTGCTTTGTCATAGATATTAATTCGCTTTTCATTTTATGGATTTAAAATATGATTTTATAAGAATGCCTGTTTATGTATATCATAATAATTGTATGAGAAATGGGTTCTTATCAAATATCCGTATTTTTTACAAAGTTGCTCATACATGCTAATTAAAAATTTTTTTCCATTAAATTTCTACATCTTTGTACAATTTTTTTATTGTTTCACTGTTTTGTTTATTAAATAAGCTAGATAATATTTAGGAAAAAATAGAGCAGAATATCAAGATTAATTACATTAAATAAACAATGCAATTAAAGAACGTTCTTCACGCGCATTTCACATCAGAAAATGAAAATTAATGATATGCAAAACTATCCCATATTTGGATGCTGGTTATTGTTGCCCTAAATTATGACATTACATTTTCTTTTTAATTTTTCTCTTTTAATTTTTTTCTAGCCCATTAAATCAGTGTTTTAGGATGAAAAAAATAATCTCGAATTTTGAGAACGACTAGAATAGTAGAATTACTTTTTTGCTCATTTAAATAAGCATTCTTATACATATCCATTCATAATAATGGACTATTTCATTTTATGAGAAAATGTAAATAAATTTCTTGTAAATAACTATAATGTTCCTAATAATTTGCAAAAGTTCTTCTAGCGTGTTGCGGAATATTTAATTTAACTGTTTTCTGTAAAACTCTTCAGCCAATTTAAGTAAAAATAGCAATCTTGGCTTTAACTAATTCATTCATTTATTTAAATAATTATCTTGAATTATATTTTATATTCATTATTATTCATAAATTTTTTTTTCACCTTCGGACATGCGGTTAGCTTTCGTAAATAGATTCTCAACAGATTTTCCCCTCACAAAATCAAACATATATGCGGCAAAAGTTTTAATAATCTAGATTAAGGAATTTCATCTGTCATCAAAGTTTGATTTTATCTCGAATATCAAAAATATTCGAAATATACATTATCATTTAAATGGAGTGACACAGATTTAAAACTCCACCAAGCTGCTCAAATTAATCCATACAAATAGACCCGATTTTACACACTCAAGAAAATTCCGCAAATGAATCCAATATAGAAAACAGATGTGAATGTGCATACGAACCGTATTGCATTTGAATGGATTTTCCACGAATCACTCGACAGCTGGTTCCATTTCCGCCGCACACTCCACATACGTCGGTGACTTCGTTTGAGTCGAGTTTGTGGTCACAGCCAGCTGCCTAAAAATGATGCACCAGAATAAATAACATCTGATTTTAGAGATTCAAACACGTTGTGCTAAATAAAAACGCAATCATGACAACAAATACATGAAAAATGAATAACCATTTGCAAGTTTCTCGTTCAGCCGCCAGAATGAAAGGTTTTGTAAGCAGGACGATTGCTTTTCCATGGCAGATGGCTAAAATGATTCTAACACTTTTGAATACATTTAATATTTAGTCAGAAACTACCAATAAAAACATAAGCAGTTTTTGTTTGGAAGTTTAACATTTGTATTCTAATTGATTTTTATCTCTATAACATTTTTTTTGTCCTCCGCCAATCACGAAAACCAACGGAATATAACTGCATCTGCAAGTTACAGATGCAATTATTTTTATGACATTTGCGTGGAAGTAATTATTGAATACTATCGTTTTACTAAAGTTTTTTTTTCTTGATGTTGTCGCTCTCAAATATTATTTTTGTGTTTGACAATGAATAGTATTAATATGAAAATGTTTTAATCAGTAATCAAAACGGCCATTTCTTCTTTTAATAGAAAATTTTCGCTCAGATTACAAATTACAAAAACGTATTAACATATAACTTTCATTAATTAATTGATGACTCTCAAGTATTCAATTTCAGTTTTTCAATCATATTTTTTTAAGAAATTTATTTAAATTACTTGAGTACTATTCAGAGCAATAAATAATTTGATCTCTCTTTATATTTCGCATATTTCATGTGAATTGGAACGCTGGCGCCGATTTTCTAAAAGGATTTCTTGTGATGATACAGATGTGTGATACAGAGAATATTCAATATAAAACTAAGAGGAAACTTCACTTATTCAAAGAATTATCGAAATTGTGCAGTTTTCTAGCATATGCATATTTGTTTTGGTAATCAGTCTTTTTCAATAATTAAATTTTTGCTTTTATCATACTGAATCGGAACGATGGTGCCAGCTTTCTAAAATAATTTCTTGTGAATACTACAGAAAATAATCAATATAAGACTAAGAAAAAACCTCACTCATACAAAGATTTATCGAAATTGTACAGCTTTATAGAACAAACATATATTTTTTTGGTAATAAATCTTTTTCTATAATTAAATTTTTGCTTTTATTATATTGCTGCCTTTTCATGATTTAGTTGCATAACCATATTCATATCGACCAGAAACAGTTTTGAACAGTATAGAATAACAAGGAACAGTTTGATGTAAAGTAAAAATTATCGTAAAGCGTAAATTCAAAAACTTTCTTAAATTGAAAATGATAATATATGTTTATAAAATGTTTATAGAAGAGAAATTTTTAGAAAGCGTTCGTTTCGGAATTCAAAAGAAAAAAAAATCTTTGCAAGTTCATTGACAGGAATTAAAAATAAGAAGGCAATGTTTTCTTTATTTTGGTTGGTTAACCGATTATTTTTTTAATACAAGATTTCCCTTAAAATATTTTGTTTAAACTGGAGTTTCCATTCATTTGAAAAGGCAAGGTATTGATTTCGTATTAAGAGGAAAATGATGTTGCCTTCATGATTTTCAAAAGCGCTAATGAACTGCTCGATGATTAAATGAATCACCATCCTACATTAAATAACAACATTTGTAAACAATAAGCAAAATTCAAGACTCCAGTCATCGGCTTTTGTGTTTGGCGCTTTATTAATGAAATGTCAAAGTAAGTGCCTGGAATAGCAGCCAGGCTGATACTTTAGCCCAAAACATTTATCTAATGCAGAAAGAAACATTTCGAAAGGAAAATGAGAAAACTTTATCAAATAGCTTACCATACATTTGCCGTTAATACATATATCGTAAGTTTCTGGCCCGCATGTTGTGCCATCAATCACGCGTTCTTTAAGTAAAAAATAAGCAGCTGTTCCAGCAGCCCTGCAGTATAACTTGCATCTGTCTTTGGGTTCAACTGTAAACATAACAAAAATAGAAAATCCAATAATTACTACATCTAACAAATTTAATAAATCATTATCCTCATGCTAGGATTATTTAAACAACAAATGAACGAAACATTTTTCTAATTCCCTTACAATAACTTCGCATTTTCTATTTTCATAAAGTTGTAGAATGCAATGAAGGTATTGGTTTCGAAACTTATGAGTAAATACATTACTGTTAAAAAAGGATGTTCAACAAAAGGTATTTAAACAGATCATACTTAAAAATGTCAAGTTAGATGACTACTGTTGCACTGCTGTTTTAACTTCTATACAAAGTTGAAATTTTTAGGATTTAAAAATAAGAAAGCATTTATATTGTTTGAGGATAATTAATGAAATACACTTATAGTGATCGGATTAAGGCTCTCTTGCGCTTAAAATATTCTGTTTGTGTACGTCATTATGAATTTGAATGTCATACGAATAACAAGGATAAAATTGTTTATATTTTAAAATAAAAAAATTTTTTTTTGGAATTTCCTGCACATATATTATATTTGATATTTCATACTACATTTCATATTTTATTTAATGCACAAAAAAAAAAAACTCAGAAACAATTTAACATAATATTATAATTATTTCAGAAACAATTTAAAACTCAGTTTTCACATTCCATGTGGTTTAAGGTTATAACTAAAAAATATATTTAATTTACAGTAGACGTTTGCTTATATTATTAATAAAATCTTGGAGAAGCTCAGCCGAAAGTTTCAAAATTTAAACTATAGCTTTCGAAGAATAAGAAATTCCAGCTCTATTTTATTTATTTTGATAATCCGCTAAAATCCGCTCTTTCTTTTTTTTCAATTTTGAATCTGATTTTGTATTTCCCTATTGCTTAAGATTAGATAACAAACAATCTAATAATTAAGATATATTAAGATTAGATAATAAACAGCTTCACTTACCTCCAGTGTAGTGAGGTACCCATTTGACATTTGCATCAACTCCGGGAAATCCAAAAGTTTTGCCATTGAAAGAACTGCACTGTTCTTCCCGGAAATCTCTTGAGCCCAATGGACAATCCTGAAAAAGAGAAATATGTTTTTCATTTAACAACTCAAACAACAGCACTGAGCACTAACATTAACAAGATTTATTTCACAGAGTCTCTATAACTTCAAATCAATTCGTTGCTTTAGAGTTTGTTCATATATTTTTACTCACAATTAAAAATTTGCTACTGTTATAAATTCATATAATCTAATTTAAAACAACCGAACCTTGCAATTTACAAATCAAAATAGGCATTTTGAAATATGTAATTCTTAAAGATAATTTTGAAATTTTATAAATTAAAATTAAAAACTAAATGCAGTCAGAAGCACGTTCTTAAACGACAGGTATGTCAGATTTCAAATTAAAAAATGTTTAGATGCAGTTTTTCGGTTAAGATTTTATGAAATGGGTCTGGATTAATTCGTTTTTTGGATACAGGATCTTTTTTTTTTACTTTAAGTATTTTGTCAATAAGAGAATTCACTACTCAATCACGAATTAATTCACGAAAGTTCCAAAGTATATCACATCAAATCAAATGCTTTGTTGGTTTTGCCAAACATTTTTCAGAGAGATAAAAGAGGAAAATACACAACGAAATTACTAATATCACAATCTAGTGAAAAAATATGATGAAACAAGAATTTCTCGCAGTCAATTAAAATATTTCGAAGTCACTTTATATACTAACATATAAATATACAAAAATTACCAACATATAAAAATTAACTTTTATTTGTTTTATGCTAGAACTGCAATAATTTTAACAGCCACTGAACCATGATACCTGGCCTTAAAACGTGACTTTTAACATCGCGTTTACAATATCTTTCAACTTACACTTGTTTTAAAAGTAAATACCTTTTTTTAATTTGAAGCTATAAAAATGTTAATATCATAGTAATTAGTAATAAGAGGATTTAAATTAAGCTGAAGCAAGAACAAGTACCTCCTACAAAGTCAGATATAAATTTCTCCCACGTAGGAAAATTTTCCAGTTCACATGTTAGGCTACATTGAAAAACGAAAAATTTTCCTACCTTTCCATTTCATCAAAAGGCAAAAGAAGATTTTATGACTAATCTTTTATATTAAATGCTCTTCTATAACGATTTTTAAAATATCAGTTACAATTTATATCAGTTAGAATTTTTTTTCTGTCTAGAAATGAGAGAAGTGACTACTGCTCTTCGCAAATCTTATTAGAAAAGAAGAGAACAATAAAGTTAAATGTTTGTAATTAGAAACATCTTAATAAAGAAGTTCGGAGAATATTAATTTTCAGAGTAATACAGACAAAAAAAAACTTAAGTAGACATACTTCAGTTTGGCATGACTTGTATCTTATTCGTTCTCCGACGCAATAACGTCCACCATTTGTTGGTCTGAAAATATATATTTGTATCAATTGAAAGTTTCAATACACTTACCTTTAACAAGAGCAAAAAGAACTAATTTATTAAGAAAATAAAAGTAAGGAATTTAATTATTAATATATTAATGCATGGTAAAGAAAAATAAGCAAATGAAATTTCTGAAACATCAAATAAAGCGAAAAATTTTACTATTTTGTTTATTTTTCCAATAATCTTCATTAATGTTTTTGAATATATGGTGATTATAAAGCAAGTTAAGCTTGCATTGCGTTCGAATCCATACGAGAACTATCTTTGTAATTAACTTCGCAATTTTGAAACGAGTTAATATTGTCCTATGATAATCAGAGTGGCGAAACTATAATAAATTGATTTCTGAATTAAGAAATTGATTCTTTTTTATCTCTCAAAAAGATGAAATATTATTTGAAATTTTTGGCACTAGTCGGCGGAAATCGCTATCTATTTTCTCCAGATGTTAAATTGAAATTCACCCACTATGATTTGCAGCAAGCAATATGACTAGGAAGATATCTGAGCAGCTATTCCCCTCCCAAATCTTCACCTCTCACAAACGGATATTGAAAAGAAAAATTCAACTGGAACACCGAGTTTATTACCTCACTGCTATTTTTCCATTTATCCCGAAGAGGAATTTTTCTTTTAATTGGTAAAATTACTTTTGAATTTTATAGATAAAGTCAGAGAACAACTAATTTATAGAATGCTAGGTATAATTCTGGATGAAAGTCAATATGTTAATTTCATCAATAACAAAAGAAAGGATAAAAATTTCCCGGAAACTTTATTCAGTACAGATAATCAACCCGATTTGTTCTAGAATTCGAAATCACAATATAATTTATAGAAAAGTTTTATTATTTTTGATGCACTAAAAATACGGCATTTGATTCTTACGGAAGACAACATATGATGTTGGTAATGAAATTTAGTAAAAAAATATCTTTGAAATTAAGTTATTGGGTAGAAAGAAAAAAAAATAATTCATATAATAATGCTGGTACACGATGCAAGGTATACAATTAATCCATATTAACTCATATGATGTCAACTGTATAAGCTCATTATTAAATGGAATGAATTAATTATGCTTTTACAGTTTTACTTTGATTTTTTAAAAATATTAACATAATAATGCTGATTTACTATACAAGGTTTACACTTAACCCATATTAACTCAAATGATGTCAACTATATAAACTAATTACTAAATGGAATGAATTAATTATGCTTTTACAACATTTGCTTTGATTTTTTAGTAACATTAACACAAATTGAAATAAAGAACAGTTTTCATACATTTGTCATTTCGAAAGGTTCCATTTGGAAATTATTTGTTCTAATATTCAATATTGTTATAATATTCAATTTAATCTAACAAATAACAGAAATTAATTCTATTCAAAAGATATTTTGAAAATTTGAATAATATCATTTATTGGTAGAATTGGAAGCTTACTCACCCTATTAACTAGGATGATAATGGAATTATAAAGAGCTTAGAAATCTTTCAAACAAATTTTTCCCCAAAATTAAACTATTCTAAATAGCATTTGTTATGAAATGCTTTTATTACCTTTTATTTTCTCGAATACATAGTATAGAGAAAATATAATATTCGTCAAAAAATTCGAACTCGAGATTTTGACGAATCTCCATATATTCAGACCTTCTGGAGTTCGAAAAACACATTTTTTTGAAAATTTCCGTCTGTCTTTCTGTGACAAAGATGACTGAAAAACGCTTTGAGTTAAATGGTTGAAATTTGATACACAGTCTACACAACAAATCTGCAGACTTCTTTAAAATTTGGAGTAAAATCTGTTTGAAGGAAGTCCGTCTGTCTTGCTGTTCGAATATAAATTAACACGATAATTACAGAGCAAAGAGAGTTAGATCGATAGAATTCGGTACACATATTTAACATCTATATTGTAGGCATCTATAGATAGATAGAATTCGGTACACATATTTAACATCTAGATTGTAGACATCTATAGATAGATAGAATTCGGTACACATATTTAACATCTATATTGTAGGCATCTACAGATAGATAGAATTCGGTACACATATTTAACATCTAGATTGTAGATATCTATAAATAGATAGAATTCGGTACACATATTTAACATTTAGATTGTAGACATCTATAGATAGATAGAATTCAGTACACATATTTAACATCTAGATTGTAGACATCTATAGATAGATAGAATTTGGTACACATATTTAACATCTAGATTGTAGACATCTATAGATAGATAGAATTCGGTACACATATTTAACATCTAGATTGTAGACATCTATAGATAGATAGAATTCGGTACACATATTTAACATCTAGATTGTAGACATCTATCAAATTTTGAGCCAAATCCAATAAGGAATTGGATGTCTGTTGGTTTGTACTTTCAGAAGCATGTAAACGCGATAATTCAAAAACGCAGTGACTTAAATATATCAAATTAGGTACGGAATTTTGTGACTACAAGTGCAGTTTTGGTCAAATTTCGGTTTAAATCGGTTGAGAAAAGCATAACTAAAACACATATTTGATTTTTGGTTACTATTCACCGCATGCCAGGGTTTAATCGCCAAATAACTCGCCAAAGATGACACAATAGGTATAACAAAAATGCTAAATCCAGGCCAAAAGTTAATAGTTCGTAATTATTCCAATGCCATATAAGGTGTTTTCAGGCATCGATAAGTTTATTAGAGAGTCTGAGAGAAAGGTTTAGGGAGAAATTCCCGCTGGTTTTGATAACCTCAGTATAAGAAAATAATATGACTGCTTTTCCCACAAGCTTATTTTGCTTTCTCTTCATTAATCGAAAGGTGATAATATTCACAATTCCGTTTTAAATCAATGGGAGAGTTCTTGCACCTGACATTTTCATATTTTTCAACCCGCTTTCTCATACACTTATTCAATACGGTGCGGTTTTAAATTCATCTTCATAATATTTGAAAATAATCGAAAATGAATTTAGTAATTCCTTTGTACACCGATTGAATCCAAAATATAATTAAATCTTGTTTAGTTCTGCAATTTTGATAACAAAGCCACATACCGAATTTCATTGATTTAGCTTGTTGAGAGTTAGAGCTTTTGTGTTTCCTATACACGGGTAGACGAATGAGCAAATAAATGGACAGTCTATCCTCAGACAGATTTAGTTCAGAATTAGACACAAATCTACAGTTTTGGCACATAGATCATATACAGGTGTGGCATTGCAGTTCTCCCAACTTTTACTAGTGTGTGTATGAATTTAATCGTTTATTTATTCGGTTATGTAAGAAATATCTAAAATTTCTTAATTATCTAATCTTTCGATATTTTCATCTTCAGCCTAAAAGCATGGGGGAAAAGGTTATTCAACAAAATTCTCTCTATCCACTGTCAGAGAAGTTTTATTCCTCTTCCAGTATTGTTTATGCGCATCGAGCATGCGCATTTACAAAACTCCTCGTACAGTTTTTTTTTTTTTTTACTGATTGACTTGTTGAGAAGATTCATGGTTAAAGAACAGTACCTAGTATAACCGACTGGCCTATTAAGAAGAGTCATGGCTAAAACAGTACCTAATTATACCAATTAGCCTATTAAGAACAGTCATGGCTAAAGAACAGCACCTAGTTTTACGACTGGCCTATTAATAAGAGTCATAGCTAAAGAACAATACTTAGTTTTACCGATTGACTTATTAAGAAGAGTCATGATTAAAGAACAGTACCTAGTTTTGTTGAAAATTGTGCTTTGGACTTTTTTTTACTGTGCTTTCTACGAGATGAAGTTAGAAAATATATATAAAAATATGCGATGTAAAAAAATGAAGAGAAATTAATTATCAACAAAATTAATTTTAAAAATTGGGATTGATCAATTTTAATGTATTTTTTTTTCTATTCCAAACAATATTTTCGATCATGTTTAATCGAAAATTCTAAATGAAGGTGCTACAAAATTGGCCTATACTAATTGGCCTATTAAGAATAGTCATGGCTGAAGAACAGCACCTAGTTTTACCGATTGACCTATTAATAAGAGTCATAGCTAAAGAACAATACTTAGTTTTACCGATTGACTTATTAAGAAGCGTCATGGTAAGAACAGTACCTAGCTTTGTTGAAAATTGTGCTTTGGACTTTTTTTTACTGTGCAAAATCTTTTTACGAGATGCAGTTTGAAAATATATATAAAAATATACGATATAAAAAATGAAGAGAAATTAATTATCAACAAAATTAATTTAAAAAATTGGGATTGATAAATTTTAATGTATTTTTTTTTTCAATTCAAAACGATATTTTCAATCATTTTTAATCGAAAATTCTAAAACAAGGTGCTACAAAATTTCAATAATATCAATGTTATTCTGCACCATTCTATTTAAAAACACGAGGAATAAAAAAATTCTAACTAAAATATGGGTACCTTCAAGATACACAGCTTTTTGAAAAGTGTCGTATTCACATGAACTAATATCATATGTTGCGCATTTCACTCAGAATAAAATACAGGAGTTTTGAATAAATGCGATTTCTTAAAGAGCACCAGTAAGTGCATTCACATTGAAAAGCGTCATAGTACACATATAGATGGATACAATATCAGAAATTAATCAATTTTTTTTCTCAAATTCGAAACATACAAAGAGAAGTACAAGAATAGAAAAGACGTTCGATATTGAAATTTAATGGAATCTCTATTTTTGAAAGAATTCCCAATAAAAAAACTTTTGGGAAGCCTTACTATCTATTCCTTTGTGCAAGAACGTGATATTTCTGACCTGAACTAGATAAAGGAATGAAATTCGGTTCGAAAACATTCGGTATGAGGTTTCAGTTTCAAAATTGTTTATCTGTATCGAATTCTGGACGGAATCCATCAAAGTGAACTCTATTTTTCTGATTTCCGAATGCATCGTTCTTTGATTTGGGAAAAAGATTGTGATCTTTTCACTCGAAATAAAACCAGAAGGGAAGATTTCATTTTCAGAAATATTTATTTAAAATAGAATAAAAATAAAACAGAATTTATTTCTAATGATTTCATCTTTAAATTTTTAAATAACGCAATAATCCTTATAAACGAGACTAATGGACTTAGGGAATTAATTGAGAAGATTTATTTTAAAATTAATTAAAAATTAGTAATTTCATAATAGTGTATTAAAGTATCAATGTAAGAATTTAATTTTTGAAATTAAATAATTACTAAATTATTCACAACTAATTAAAAAGGGTGGAATTTATAAAAGTTATGTGTAGAATTCATTGTTACGCAGTGCAGGGATCTTACGTTACAGAATTTCCACGATGATATACTACAAGCTGCAACTGATAATATACCATATATATTCAACTATTTGCTTGTTGCATTTTAGATTCCGTTTAGTTATATTAACTTCCCGTTTACAAGCAACACGAGAGCTATTTTGGGACGAGCCTCGGAAATTTGAACTCTGAACAGGTAATGAGGATAGCACCTGAGTTTGCGCCTCCCTCTTCAAACATCATTACTCTATTAATGGAAAATCGTTTGGTCCACGATGTCTGATTGAATGCGCACCAGGCCTATACGCACGACGGATCATCAGACCATCAGACAAAGGTCCGACCCTGGAGCTTTCCGCTACGAATTAGGCCACCATGACCTCTAACGCTTGTTTGAATTATTGCGTTCTAATACGCACGGGCATATAGGAAAAATTGACTTTTGACGGATGTAAAATTCCAGTTATTAAAATATGTGCCAAATCACGTCCTCATACGCACTGACAGATAAGAGAACTGACAGCATACTTCTTGACGGGTATAGTCCAAAATTTGATGTAGATCTAAATTCCAGTTATTAAGCTGTAAGCCAAATTTCATCTATATAGATTATTAGTATTTTTAATCATTGCATTCGCACATAAATCGACGAGCAAGCAATCAAGTTTATTTGAGACAAATTTTCTCTGCAAATGAATTCTATCCGACCAACTCGTTTTAATTTAAAGCTGCCGAACACATAACCGACATATTTTTAAAACAGAAATGTCTGAAATGGGGAGATTTATCAAACCATTGCAGTTCGATTTTCTATAATTACAAAATGTTTTCGCATGCTTAATATTTTTGAAAGTGAAAAAAAAAACCCTGCTATATAAAATTAAGAAATTAAATAGTTAAAACTTTTGTCAAACTACTTATCTTCGCGACACGAAAGAGAGAGTTTTAGGATTTTCTGTCTCTATTATAAATTATCTATAATCTTTCTTTTCTGTTTGGTATTTCTTTAAAAAGATAGATGATAGCGCTTTCAGATTTTATCTCCAGGGCAATGTAATCTTTCAAGATAAAATATTCATCTCCATTAAAAAATAATTCATGCTATACAAACATCCATTTTTAATAATAATGAGTTTTCCGAATTTTGTATACTTGGTTTATTTGCATTGGGTTTGCCAATAATTCAATAGCACCATGATCAATAGAAAGGAACTCCATGGAGTGATTTGTTATTCTATTATTTCTAGGAAAGTTTTGAGCTTTTTGTTTTGTTATAGCGGCAGCACATGAATTAGCTTTCAGCATAGATTTTATTAAATTTCCAAGGATGGATATTTTCAACATATTTCCTTTTTCGCACACCGCTGGCTTTATGTATTTTTTGATATTTATATAAAGCGATAAGCAATGGAATAGTCAAAATTTATTTTATTCGCAGAATTTATCTATTTTGCAGAAATGGGATACTTGAACCTTATTAATAGAGATAGATATTTTTCTGAGAAATGAAATAGAAATTTTATAATCAATGTGCATGTTTTTTTTTCAAAAGAAAACCTTTCCTTTTAGTCAAATTTTTCACTAGAATTTATGATACAATAATACACTATCGAAATGTAATTAACGCTTCACAGAAAAAAATGCTAATTAATATTTGTTAAGTATTCTAATTTTCTTGAGAAAAACTGTTGAGAGTTTATTACATTTATTGTTTGATTGATGTTTATGGCATGAAAGAGGGATTTACAGCGCTGCAAGAAATATCTATTAAATGTAAAAGTGAAAAGAAGGCACTCTACGCAATGTTTATTACAAAAAAAGGGAGTTATAAAAAGAAGCTTTCTATTTGAAAGAATAAAAAGAATTAAACAAGATTTTGATGCAATAAAATAATTTGAACTAACGAAATCAGCTCTAAATTATTTTTTTTTCTCCTTCGATAAATTACCTGGCAAAATTCAGTATTTGTTTGTGAATCTTATATCTAATTTGTGGTACTAGTCAGTTGAAGAATGGATTTCACATCAAATTGATCATTAAAACGACTTTTAGATCAGCACCCGTAGTTCAATATTTTATTTTCATAAAGTACCGCATTTATTATTGTACTAGCCGCCTTTGGCGATCAACCGGTTCGCCAATCTTAATGCTCGTTAAAATTTTCATAATTAAATATTTTATGTAATTCCTACTTTAATAGGTTCTTCGTCAAAATATTTTAAAACTTTAAATTTTGATAGTCATATAATTCACTCATAATATTATAAAGGCCTTCAGTCATAACGTAATATGTATCTCGCTAATTTTTTGTTAGCTCCCGTGGACTTTATGCTTTAAATTAAAGTGGAAAGGATTAATCTGCAATTAATATAATAACATTTTTTTACTAAAATAAAGCATTTTTTTATAATATGATTACTGAAAACAGAGTCACTGAGCATTTAAATCTTATGGGCACTAAAGAATATCTTTCTTATTTAATATCTCAAGAATTTGTCAAGAAAATTTTCTCAGATTCATCTTGAGCAGATCGATTAATTAACAAAGTTTAATTTTAAATGCATCAAACACTAAAAAAATAAACATAATCGTTTAAAATAATCGGTTGAAAACAGGTTAAAAAAACTGCTTAAAAAAACGATGTACTTAAAACTATAAGCATATACAAAAAATATATAACTAACATAAATACAATTTAATTACAAAAGCATACAACTAACCTAAAAATAATTTAAATCAAGTTCGCATCCGTTGAAAATAGTTGTTAACAATCAGAACACAATGCGCATGCGTGAATTTTCAACGCCAGTTATGGTAATGCAAATGCGTGAATTTTCTATTCTAGTTGGGGTAACGCTTTTCAGATAAGAAATTTTTAATTTCCTTTATTCAGTTTTATTTTTATTCAAAAGTACTTCAGAATGAATCTGAAAGATCGATTAATTAACAATGTTTAGTTTTAAATGTACCAAACATTAAGAAAATAAACAGAATCGTTTGAAATAAGCGGCCGAAAATTTGTTAAGCCTATCCTCTTTAGCGTGGGAAATAGACCTGAAGCCTTACTCATTTCGTGGAGGGGAAATGACGATTTTTTTTGGTGGGAAAGTTAGTTTTTAATTAATAATTAAAATTCTAATCAAAAATTCAAAAAAGGGGACCCAGGTGCACATTCCCGACCTCCGAGGCATACATGTACTAAATTTGGTATCTGTAGGTCAAACGGTCTGGCCTGTAGAGCGCCAACACACGCACACACACACACACACATTGCGCTTTATTATAAGTATAGATAAGGGTGTATTTTTTAAAAATCAAGCTTTGTGGAGGATGTTTTCACAAGTCACTGCAGTTTAATGACTAACTGGCAATCAATTTCGAAATTGAAAGATGTTAGGTTCAAAACTAAATTTCATTGAAGATTCTTCATGTATGAAGATCCTCATGTTATGTTGCACATGACAAAGCAGCCTACCTTGACAGAACACATCACTTCTATCTGTAACAATTATAATTGCTGAATTGTTAAAAAGGCTCGAGGCGAGCAAATCTATCTTAAGGGCGTAATATCAACGGGAAGAGGAAATGAATAAAATATTACAAAGAAATAAAAATACTATAAAAAATAACTCGACTAGAGTCAAAAGAAAGTAAGGATAAACTGTATGGAGGTTTACATTGTATGATAAAATACAGAAGGCAGATATCGAGGAATCATAAAACAATACATCCAATGTTCATCAGTATCAATTTTATTATGTGGAAACATTATTAAGATGGTATTAATATGCTAAACATCTCAAAGTATTGATATACGACTATGGGAATTGTTTTAAAATGTTTAAGAGCATAGTTATAAAAACAATAAATTAACAAATTTAATTGCAATGTTTGAAATATGGGAATGATGGTTTCGGCACAAATGCCATCCTTATCACCAGGGCAAAGTTTAAATTTTAATTGCAAATCCTAGTATCCCGAGTATAGGTTTAAAATGTGGTTCTCATCCAAAATAAATAAACCGTTTATCGCCATTCTGAAACAAGCAAGAAATTTCCCTCAGTATTTTGTATAAGATTATAATGCATGCCACCTGAAAAGCGTCTTTAGGAATCTGTACCTTAATTAAGACTCTTGAGACACTTTTGATTATAATGCGTTTCTAGCACTCTTCACGTGATTAATGATGGAAGACCATTTATTTTGGCACTGGATGTCTACCTACTCTTAATTATATAGACTGAATGATTATGAACTCGGCTCATTAAGTGACAATTGAAAAGCATACAAAATTAGTTTTCATGGTCTAAATGTAAATGGAATATAACATAAATTTATTGCTGAATCATTAACTTCAGACATCTACCTCCGCGAAAACTGCAAAAGCGACTTTTTAAAAAACTAGACTTTATACAATGCCATTTCTACCTCAGATCACTTTAAATAAAACTCTTCAGCAAAAACTGGACATTCTAAGTATTATGATACAATATTGTGCACATGCATTTATTATTAAATCTTATTTAATTAAATATTTCCCATAACTATAATCACATGTCCATCTAAAATTTTCTATACATATTGTAATACGTATTCATTTTAGTTTAAGATATGCAAGTATTTATCTAGTTCTCAATAGCCAAGCATATAGTTTCATTATTGTTTTTTAAATTTATTTAATTAGCTCTTGAAATCATTTGAATTGTAGCGGATACAATTATAAAAGAGCAATTATATCAATTGTGTTTTGACGAAAAATATCGAAAAACAATTTACCTGGGGTTGTCACATTCTCGTATAGATCGAGCAACTCCCCCTCCGCATGTTCTGGAGCATTGGCCATAGTTTTGCCATTCTCCCCATTCGCCATCTTGCGCAGGAGTATCATATACAGGGTCGAGGACACATTCACCACGCAAGCAAGACTAAAAAAAGAAGAAAAAAAAAACCTCTTTTATCAAAAGCCTGTATGGTGACAACAAAGCCAAATTGCCTTTAAAATAACCAGGATTAATAAATCAGCATTATTAAAATTGATAAAAAAATCCTTCTAATACAACGTTCTATATAGTATTATCTTAACAAATAGAAGAGTGTGAACTATTTATGCTAGTAATCAAATTTTAATGCCTTGAAGTTATACTTTTTCATGCCTTACCTTATCTGGTCCGCATCTTGTACCATCAGCCCATGGCATGTGTTGAGTTCTACAGCCGCCTAAAGTAAAATCTTCCATCGTGCACCACAATCGCTTGCAAACAGGCATAAAAGGACAAATTCTGGAGCCCTTTCCAAAAACAAGTTCGCACTGGTAATCCATATCATAAAGCTCTCCGGCGGACTTATCGGCATGTTCGTAACTGCTTAGCAAATCTTTTTTCGACTTACTCAAAAGACAGTGCCCGTAACCAGCGCTGAAAAGATAAATATAATTCTTTTTATAGAAATGCAAAATATAAGAGATAATTTGAATACAACCAAAGGCCTCTTTAAATCAATAATATAACTATTATGTGTTGGAAAGGTGCACACATTAAAGGCTTTATACCTGTGATGGATGCACCAGAAGGATAATAGACTTTGATAATGGATAAAGGCTTCGGATTTAGGTCTTAGGTTTATTTAATTTTTAGGCTAAAGGTTTGGAAAATGTAATGCTTAAAAAATATATTAAAAAAAAGAAAATCAATTTTTTTTTTAGACCAAACTCGTAATTAGGAATTTTTTGCAAGGAAAGTAAGATATGAAATCATATTTTACATACGAAAGGATTACATTTTAAAATTGTACCTGTGTTAGAAAGTTATAAATGTTAAAAGAAATTTTAAAGAATTCTTATATTCATTTTATGACACAAAAGCATCAATGGAAAAAAAATGCAGTTGTATTTGATTTTACGTTTTCAGTTTAAAGTACAATCATTTAACGTTTCTTATGCCATTTTTCTTGAGTGTTTCCACATATACTATTTGTGACACACATTTTATACTAAATTTTTTTCGTAAGGCTTTTAGTTGAGAAGTCTAATGAGGATTCTTTTGTATTTTACATACTATTCTTGAACACAAAGTCCTTTTTTTCAAATTAACTTTTTAAAAATATTTTCTTTTTCAGAAAAAAATGAAGTAAGTAGAATAGTTTAACCTATTATTGTTATTTTCAGGAATAAATATTTTTTAAACATATGGCTTTCTGATTATATAATAGGTAATCATAAACGACTATCTTGAAGGGACATGGAAATATCTGAATGACCGCTCGGCTGCGGCAGCAATGGCTGGAATTAAGGTTGAGTTCTATGAGCAATTTCCAACCATGGTAAAACCCTTCCCGTAGGAGGAATGTCCCGTCATGGTAGGGGGTAGCCGATCCCACACCATTTGTGTGCCAATCAGGGTGGAGAAAACCAACCACAATACCAGAAATTTCTGATCCAAATAGCAGAGATGCGCCTAATGAGATTGATATAAAAGGCGAGAAAAAGCATCGGAAATAAATTTTTTTTTCAACAACTCTTTTAGTACGCACATTCAGCTGTGCTTTAATCAATCTATCTTTAATACAAATGTATTTAAAGGATTGCTTTTTGTATAGCACAAATTCAAAATAATTGAGAAAATAATTTGAATATTTTAGCTATGGTTTTTGAATCGATTCTGCAAAATATCTTGAGATAACAAAAGAACATCATGGAATCAAATTCTTTTAAAAGAAGAAAATCAATAAAAAATTAAAATAAATCCTTTTGTTTAGAATTTAATTCAAACAAATATGTTTTTATCAATTTTATAAACCAATATGCTGATAAGCAATTTTATTTTGAAGAAAAATATTTTAATTTTTTAGATTAATATTTTGTCTTATGATTATACATGTATTATTATGAAGCAGAAAAAACGAAAGAAAAAAACTAATAATAATAATAATTTCCTAACTCAAAACTATTGTGAAATAATACTGACACTGAAAAAATGCCATTGTCTAATATTCCAAATCAACTCGAGAGGTTTTAAAATGCAGATATTCAAGGAATACCTGTCTGGTGTACACGAATCAGAGATCTTCTCATGGATAAGCTCAGTTTCTACCATTGGAATTCATATGAAAGTAACAAATAACGCAAATTTTAAAATTTAAGGAATACTAATAAAATTATTACCAACTGACTATAGAGCTAATTTTTTAAAATTATTTTCATCGAGCACTGGAAAGGAGAAGGTCTTAAAATAGATATTGTTTAAAATATCTCTAAATACAAACATTCAAAAAGAAGAAACACAATAGTTCATTTTCAGCTTTGAGAATAGGTTTAGTAATACTGATGTTTTCGACAATTTCATGAAGGAGGTGTTATGATATAAGTCCCTAAATGATAAATAGTTCGCAGCAAGAAATTCAGAAAAAAAATGTCATTTTCACAATTTATTTTATGCTCCAGATTAATTTCATTGGATTAGATTTTGATGTTTAAGAAAAGTACACTTTAACATGAGAATTTATTACTCTTTCATTCCATTATATGAAGGTAGTTTGACATTTATCCTGAAAGACTGACAGTTAAAAGAGCCAATGAATCAAACTAAATTTAAGACTTAAGTGACGAAGTATAAACAAAGAAGGTTTCAAAAGCTTTGTTTTAAAACCTCATGATGATTTATTAAAGTTTCAAATTTTTTTAATGATCACTTACTCTAGAAATGTTGTGATGAAATGTCTACTGCACTCAGACCAAGTCCATGGGTAACTGTTGTAATCCAGCATTCTGGCCATGACGTGCAATCTTTGGCCATGTTTGTGGAACCGATTGCACTTGGAATCATCATCGTGAGGGATTCCTAATCTATTATGGGTGAAGATAAGACGAAATTTAGCTAGAATTAGGATTGATAGGAAAGAAAATTCAAATTAATTAATTCAGTACTTACATGTGACCTATTTCATGAGCTATGGTGAAAGCTGCGCTCAACCCATTATCTTCTACGACAGCGCAGCTACTTTCTCTATCGCAAGCCATTCCAGACTGAGCCAAACCTGAGTAAAAAGATTTCCGTGCAAATTTTAAGTTTATTTGCTATGAAATATCTGTAAGCTGTACGATCAAACCTCTATTAATAAAATTAAATCCCTCCAGAAAGGAACTAAAAAAAGGCAGGGCAAAAAGGCAAGCTATTTAATTTATAGAAATGATATGAAAGATCATTAATACATCAGGTTATTTTTTTTTAAAATTTTTATTTTATTGTGACGTGGGCGTTGTCTTCAAAATCAAGTTATATCGATGACATGCACAGACAAATTATAAACGTAACACAGACTCAAATAAAAGGGGGGGGGGGTCAAATTATCTATAAAAAATCAAACAAACACTGGGTCAAAAATATCAGTTTCACGGCAGCTGCATAGAAAAGGGTTGAAGATACAACTCGAATTTGACGAAGAAATTAATTATTATTTGAAAAAATTCCCTTCTATCAGTCTTCTTGGTGAGTGACTCTGTGATGTAATATAGCATATTAATTTAGCAGACATCTCTCTACGGATATACGACCATCTAGGCCACCATCAGTATCGAACGCTAGCTTAATCAAAATATAGATCCAACTTCAATTAAAGGAACACAAACTTTGATAATACGAGATGGATTCACGGGCGATCGAAGTCAAGCCTAACTCGATGCTTAAACTCAGCATCTCAGCTAATAACCAACTGCCGATTTTGATTAGTTGTATTTTGCAAAATAAAAACAGACATCTGAACTACAAGATTCTCTGCTGCATAAAGTATATGCTAAAATTAAACAAAATAAATTGTGAGAATACTTAAGTTTTTATTAATATATAGTTTCGTATACATAATTATTTGATTACTTATAAAAAAAGGGATAGATGGAAAAGAGGCAGATGCAAAATACTACAGTACACTATAACAAATGGAGCGGAAAATGGTGTCAATTTCCTAAAATATTTGGCTGAATTTTCGTTTCTTTTTTCTTCATTGATTATAATTGCTTACGATACATATTATGATTATTCGTATTACTATTGCATGATACTATTATTTGCTACATCTTTACTATTTTATAATGAATATAAATGCCCTTATTTTGAAATATATTATAGAAAATGAAATTCAGAAGAAGGTATTCATGCTTCTACATATGATTTATGTTGTTTATTTCTATTATCCATATTGCACAAATGTACACAAAATGTTAGACGTCAAAAAGGGAAGGAATTGATCATCATTTTAAATAACATTCATCATAAGAAATTTGTAGAAAAAATCTTGGTCGTCTCGATAGAACATATTTTTTCATCCCACCAGTAAAACATTTAATTACAGACATATTAAAGTTGTTGATTTTCCACAGCTTGGACCTTTATGATTTAAGACTCATCCACCCGTTATCCGATGGATGAGTCTTCAATACGTTTTATGTTCAGAAAGTTTCGTCATTAACCAATTTGCACATGGGTTTGTTAAGTTTTCATGTCGTCATTAACCAATTTGAACATGGGTTTGTCAAGTTTTCATGTTGCCATTAACCAATTTGCACATGTCAAGTTTTCATGTCGTCATTAACTAATTTGCGCATGAGTTTGCCAAGATTTCATGTCATCATTAACCAATTTGCCCATAAGTTTGTAAAGTTTTCATGGAAAGAAGTTTGATTGAATATGGATTTACTACTGAATAGCAAGTAGATATGTGTATATATCCTCTTTAAGAGACAGTATCAAACATTTTCGCATGAAATATTGTATATTATTTGTCTAAGGCACAAAATATAATAAAGAATTGAAAGTTTCATTTTGTACAGAATTTTCTATATGTTTTAATAAATTATGGTAAAAATCATTTTTTTGCGATAGTATCTTTATTAGTATGAAAGAGAGAGTGCGAGATATAGAAAAAGTGTTGCGTCGCTAAAATGGTTGAAGCGAATGTAAATGATACTTTCTGACATTCAAAATATATTAGGTCAAAATGTTACGTGACAGCCCACGTTATGAAATCTATATCATGCCTAGACTTTTCGTCTTCAGAGTAACCCACATAATATACAACTGACTCCTTGAATTTTCAGCCAACGTAATTACCAATGGCTGGTGTTTCCAAAGGCAGAAAACGAGAGCAGAATAATATTAGTCATAACATCCCAAAGAAAAAGTATCATGCCATCTTTTAGTAAGAAGAAAAAGTATTTCGCCCATTTCTTTAAATTCTGCTTTTCTTGAATAAAACGCCTGCTGTTTGAGATTTCATAAAATGGTGATATAACGCTAAATATTTTATGGGTAAAAATTTTCTTAGGTTACAATTATTAGTTAAATGATTTAAATCAAAAAGTTTTGGTACCACAATCAAATAATTTTTTTTGACTACGCATTACATTTTGTTTGTATGGATTCATTGAAATTAACTTTAACCTCCATATAACTAATATTTCTTCTTTTTTTTGGCACACAATGTAAAAATTGAATAGAAGTGATTTTAAACAAAGTGGGAAGTGAATTTATAATAACGTACGTCATAAATAGCAATTTCTTTATTTCAAATGTATTTGCACTTTTGTACAAGAGTTACATAAAAATTGCGATTAAAATCCGAGTCTTTACATACAATTTGGAAGGTGATGTTATTATTTAATCCCGCGATTTTATAAAGAAAAGATAAGAAAAAAAACTTTTGAGATTCGAATGTTAAATAAGGTTTATAAAAATGATAACATACTACATCACTCTTTTCTAAGGAAAATTTGAATAAAAATTAAATGTGAATGCCCTGAATAAGTACAGACGATCATTGAAAATGAGTAACAAAATGATGTCTACTGGAAACTGAATATTTCGTAAAGTATCTGATGACTGGTTCTCTCAAACTTTAGAGCAACTATCTTTATAAATTGGAATCTTCTTTTGAAGCTTTATAAAATAAGAATATTTTTTATTAGAAATATTGCAAGTAAAAGAAAAAGGTTCGAAAAGCGTACTTCAAAAGAATGCCAAACATTTCAGCCTGCAGATAAGTTCCGATTTTAATAAAATAAAACAAGGATTTCTTTAAAAATACTAGATTTTTTTTTTGCCTTCATGTGAGAGAATGATCCTCAATACTGAAGATCGTGTAAATAACTTCAAGAATAAGCAGATTAGAAGATTAGTATATGAAATGTAGAGAAAAGCATATGTTTCAAAAGCCATCCTCCTTTCCGTTGGTAAATAAAAAAAATCCAGAAAAACATGAGGGTAAGTCATTTGCTGTTAACTGTTAGGAAATGTATATACATAAAGAAAGACTTTATAAGCTTCATAGTACATATTTACTAGTGGATTTTGTAAGAGACTGAAAAACTGGAATGAGAAGCCCGAAGAAAGCCTTTTGAGAGTGAAGATTTCTAGAAAAATATTTTCAACTCCATTTTTATCTGAAAAGCCATCAACTGCAAGGAATAATCCAAGCGTGGATTTAAATTACGATTTCAACATCGCAAAATTCTTTACTCTGAACTTCTTTTGAAATTACTTTCAAATTACTTTCTCTGCTTCATAAAACCATACCTCCAAAATCTTTTGATTAAAGTAGAATAACTAAGATAGCAGGAAATGCAAATATTTTACAGATTTAAGAGGATATATAACTAAATTTTAAAATATGTCCATTGATTTCCTACAGTAAATATCATAAATGTCTCTTTCGTTGATCGAGCTATTCAGGGTTCTTTTTAACTAATCACAAAATTATAAGTGAAATAAGAATTTTTTTTCATTCAAATTATTAAGCTTACATTAACGGAGTCGAATTTTCGATTTTTTAAAACGTAATGAATAGAATTATTGATGATATAATATTAATAGGCAAACACATTTTTAAATTTAGTATTTCAGAGCCATATTATAACATTTAAATGCTAGTTCCTTTCATAAAATCAGAATGGATATTCTTTGATTTGCAGCTATTTCCTTTCGACGTGAAACAGAAGTTAACAAATGCTCCTGAAAATTTAAATTTTAAATACTTTTGAATGTAAATTTGAAACTTTTCCTCGAGATGTTGCAGAGCATACAATACCATATATTTGTTTAGAAATATATGGGTGCAAGTAATGCATTAGGGCACAATTACAAGAAGCAAATATGAAACAAATCACAACTTGGTTATTTATAATAGTATTGTAAAACGCTTTTTTGCAAGTCTTTTACGAAAATTACTCAAAATCAAGTCCATCAATACAACACATACTTGATAAAGTCAACTGAATGTTTGGCTTATATTTTTGAGCGACGCAAATTTTGGTGTATATTCTGTTGACGACTTTGTTGCTCTAATATTCGCAAAGATTAAATGTTAGTGAAAAGTACGTGATATCTTTCAATGGCACAGTATAACCAAACATGACTCTTGTAGCAATAAGCACCAAATACCACGATTCCTTTGAAACTTTATACCAATCTCTTCATCGACGCTGTCAAGGATGTGTTACTGTTGGCAGACACGATTTAAAATATTTTTGTGAAAATGTCTTAAAAACATTTTAAATGATGCTATAAGCAAACAACTGATTTAAGTTCATGTCCGATTCTTATATTTAAACCTGAACGCACCAAATGTGCCCATACATACCACTAGAAAATTGCTTGTGATGTGTTATGTCCTTCTTAAAGCTTGTTCCATGGAATCTGAAGCAATTTTCAAATGCCCTGATTGACAATGAAAATATTGCAACTAACGTACTGTACTATACAAACGAAATAGTGCAACTAACGTACTGCACTATACTAACGAAATAGTGCAACTAACGTACTACACTATACAAACGAAATAGTGCAACAAACGTACTATACTAACGAAATATTGCAACTAACGTACTATGCTATACTAAAGAAATATTGCAACTAACGTACTATACTATACTAACGAAATATTGCAACTAACGTACTATATTATACTAACGAAATACTGCAACAAATATATGCACTTGGGTCAAGAAAATGTTCGTGATGAAATTATGAAATTTATTATCAAATAAAAATAAGACAATGAAAAAGCGATAAAAAGTTAATATTATCTTGTTTAAAATATATTGTGAATTTTAAAAATTAGACTCTTTCGATGTATTGTTATATACATCTTCTAGATAAACTGTATGCTACAATCATTGGCCAGAACTGAATTCGAATTACGATAATAACAATTGAACTCTTTGAATTAATGTCGACTGTGGAAGAAAATTTTCCATTTTCATAAAGAATCGGAAAAGTCCTTTACAAATATATTTAAAACAACCTGTCAACCATCTAAAAGTAAAAAAAAAAAAAAAAAAAAAAAAAAACAGTTAACTTGCACGAACAATGCCAATTGTGAACATATATTTTTTGAACGCCTATAATACAAATTTTATAGGAACAAAAGAATTAAAAAGATAAAAAATTATAAATGCAAAATATATATTTACAACTAAATTTTACCAGCATTTAATTATTCTTACAAATATTCTAATTGTTTTTCCAAATGTTTGATTAAGATTTTTAATAACTGAAATACCTATATAAAAACAATATTGTACTGATGCCTTGCATTACCTCATGATAAATAACAACCAAAGCATAGATCTTTGTTATTTTTCGTTCCTGTCTGATGTCAAATATTAAATATGATACGATAAAAGCTTACAATCCTTTTCTAATAAGGAATGGAAAAAATATCAGCAAGAGAAACACAATAAACGTCATTTCATCATCCTGCCAGAATTTTATTTGGAATAGAGTACCTAAATGGACAACGACGATGAAGAAATACTTTCAAGGAATCTTATTTCACCATTAGCAATCATTTTTTGTCGCTCGATAAAATATCAAATTAACTTACATGCCTCAAAACAATTTCAAAAAGAATGTTTGCTTTGAAAATTTATAGGAAACATTTTTTTATAGACAACATGGAATCTTATCGATCTCGGTTATTTTTCTTTTAAGATTTCCATTTATTTGACTCTCATATTTTCAGAAAAGCAGAAGTTTTGAGAAAAAATATAGTTTGGATGTAGTTTCGAATTTCATTAAGAAATAGTTTTTACTAAATTTCCTATCAAAATTGCGACAGGATCTTTTTAGAGAAAGATTTTTTTTTTTACTTAACAGGATGTAATGAGCTTTAGTACATTTAATCATGAGTCTCAAACATATTTTATGAAAACAAAAGAAAAAGAGCTGAACCATATTCCTATTTTCAGAGTTTCTATACATTGAAATATTTATATTTTGCAGTTTTTCGTAAACTTCAGTAACCTCCAATTAGGGCTGGACGATGACCGAATTTCATCATTGTGATATATTATACAACACATATCGATATTTTTCTATATATCGTGATATCATTATTTATTTACAGCTATTATAAGTTATAAATAGCATTGCTTAATATATTGACTGATCAGCACGACACCAAATAAAAGGAAGTTTCAATTTCTATAATAAAATATTTGCCTTGTTTTGAATAAAAATAATTATAAAATAGTTGTGCTAAAACCCCTTTAATAGACTGTGCATGTTGAAATTTAAAATATTGCGTTTTTCAATATAATAAATTTAAAATTTTAATTAATTTATTGTAATTTAAATTGATTTATTGTAGCGCGATTTATCGTGAGCCACCAGGCAAAAGCGGAAGTATAACGGAATTTTATTTTTTTGTGCGAATAGGCTTGAGTGTGAAAATGCGAGCTACGAATAAAATAGTGGGTTTAATCTGAATTAATCTTTTTTGCTTTTATTTCTGTAGATGAATATTTAGCGATTAAACAAAGGACAATCAAGAACCTTCTGATAACCGTAATTATTTTTGCATAAATGTATCATTCAGTTAGAGAACAGAAAACAGTTTATTCCAAAACGATAAGCTTAAAACAAGTATTTTCATATATTAAAACATGACAATATTCATTGAAATATTAACAAAAATTATGTATGAAGGTGAAAAAGAATAAAGAGCAACAAAAATAAACACTAACCGATAACCCAAACGAAATCGAAAGCGCAAATTAATCGGTAATATCGATTTATTGTATCGCGATTTATCGTGAACTATTATTCATGATCATGATTTCAATAGATCGATATTTTTCGAAAACTGACATCGAAAAATAGATTTTTTTCTATAACTCGGAAATCGGCACAGCCCTACCTCCGATACAATTCTAACAAGTATAAACGAAATTAATCAAAGTATATGAAAGACAAGACGTCTCATTATTCTGAAGACCATTAAGACAGATCAATTAGTCAAAGATAAATTCTTTTCCCAAGTTAGATAAAATGAAAGACGAATGATACCCCCATTAATGCAAATGAATTTCCATTGAATAATTAATATTAATTAGGTGAGAGTTTAACACAATCCATTCGATTAGCAACGAATAAATTATGTAAAAGACTATGAACTTCAAGTAGTGAAAAGTGGATAAAGATTTCAACAAACATCTACTGTTATTGAAAATATAAAATAACAGACGAAAGCAATTATTTAATGGAATAAAAAGTTAAATAATAATAATAAATCTAATAAACTAATTATTATTGATTAAAACTATTTATAAATTAAATACTGATTTTATAAAATTAATGACAAAACAAAAAAAACTTGGTCATCTCAGAATAATTTAATTCGTCACAACTTTCAGAATGTATCAGACTATCACATTTTAAATCGATAATTAATAAAAGACGTAAAAATCTGTATATTTCAAAGAATGCTAAGAGAAAAAAAACTACATTTTTAATGAAAATGATTCCTAAAAATTGTCCACAAGGATACTTCTAAATATTTCTGTAATAATTTTTTAGAATGAAATAAAACAACTAGCATCTGAAGTTTTAGCAAAAAATTATGTTTTATAAATTATTGAGTTTGTTTTGGATGTTTTAGTATTAAATTATTATTTAAATTATTGAGCTTGTTTTGGATGCTGTTCTTCAACAACTAATAAACAATAAATGTTTCTCGATCTGAATAAGAAAGAATTGTTGTTGTCATTTCAAAGAATTTTAAATTATCTGTATATTTCTGTATATTTTAATCTGTATATTTCAAAGAATGCTAAGAGAAAAAAAACTACATTTTTAATGAAAATAATTCCTAAAAATTGTCCACAAGGATACTTCTAAATATTTCTGTAATAATTTTTTTGAATGAAATAAAACAACTAGCATCTGAAGTTTTAGCAAAAAATTATGTTTTATAAATTATTGAGTTTGTTTTGGATGTTTTAGTATTAAATTATTATTTAAATTATTGAGCTTGTTTTGGATGCTGTTCTTCAACAACTAATAAACAATAAATGTTTCTCGATCTGAATAAGAAAGAATTGTTGTTGTCATTTCAAAGAATTTTAAATTATCTGTATATTTCTGTATATTTTAATCTGTATATTTCAAAGAATGCTAAGAGAAAAAAAACTACATTTTTAATGAAAATGATTCCTAAAAATTGTCCACAAGGATACTTCTAAATATTTCTGTAATAATTTTTTTGAATGAAATAAAACAACTAGCATCTGAAGTTTTAGCAAAAAATTATGTTTTATAAATTATTGAGTTTGTTTTGGATGTTTTAGTATTAAATTATTATTTAAATTATTGAGCTTGTTTTGGATGCTGTTCTTCAACAACTAATAAACAATAAATGTTTCTCGATCTGAATAAGAAAGAATTGTTGTTGTCATTTCAAAGAATTTTAAATTATCTGTATATTTCTGTATATTTTAATCTGTATATTTCAAAGAATGCTAAGAGAAAAAAAACTACATTTTTAATGAAAATGATTCCTAAAAATTGTCCACAAGGATACTTCTAAATATTTCTGTAATAATTTTTTTGAATGAAATAAAACAACTAGCATCTGAAGTTTTAGCAAAAAATTATGTTTTATAAATTATTGAGTTTGTTTTGGATGTTTTAGTATTAAATTATTATTTAAATTATTGAGCTTGTTTTGGATGCTGTTCTTCAACAACTAATAAACAATAAATGTTTCTCGATCTGAATAAGAAAGAATTGTTGTTGTCATTTCAAAGAATTTTAAATTAAAATTATTTTGTACATTTGCAACAAAAATAAACTTGTACAGTTGAGTTTCAATTTCATTACTCGTCGAGTGAGACAAGATAACAGAGATTAAACTCTGCCAAATTTATTATGAAGAGCTTAGGCTGAATAAACAAAATGCGCGCTCTGAAAATGCTGGCATTTAAAATGAGTTGCATCAATTCCTTTCAAGAGTTACAATGTTTCATAATAGTGTTTACTCTTCAGTCTGATATCTCCAATGAAAATATTATAAGCCATGTCATTTACCCCGTAACTGAAATCAAATGTTTAAACAGAATGATTTGATTTGGTTGTAATTTAAATAGTAGTTTATAAGGGAAGAGAATCCTTTTAACATCCTGATTGCTTATGCTACCGATTTTAGAAGCAACGTAAATATATTAAATCAGATTTCAATCAATCCATGATATCCGTCATTGATTCTTCTCTTCAATTTTCAAGCGAATATTCTATTATCTTCTTTTATATGTATGGTGCGATGAAAACATATAAAATCTCTAATCAATTCTTGGATAACTATTTTTTCATTATGTTTTGTTATGGTTGTTTTCTTTTAAATTAAACAATTTGTTTCGAGATTTAAAATTAGTGGTAAAATGGAACATTAAATTTACCATAAAGGTATTTTCATCAGCTCTTGAATTTTTGGTAATCCAAGAGATTTACTTTTGCAGAATTTTCCATTACGATCCTAGTTCTAGAAATTCTAGTTTTCGAATGGTATTTTTCAAACCGATCTCGCTGCAATATACGTGCAAGAGGCTACTGAAAACTGACTATGTGAGGAGTTCCTGACAGCTGCGTTGCTAAAAATGAAGCCCTTTTACACCATTCGTTAAACACAAAGCACCGCTTGTGTTTACTATTTCTTTGAAAGCCAGGTGCTTCTGAAACTATCCGTAGACAAGCCTTGATGAGAAAAACAACGCACTGTCAACTTATTTTGGATAATGAAACTCTTCCTTTTAGCTAACAAAAACCGCTCTATACACATTGGAAGCTCACATTTTACCAGAAAGAAAAAAATCTGTACTTCTGTATAGAAAAATATATTGTTCTTTTTAAACGCTTTTATTTAACTTCACTTGTTTTATTTTTGCAAAGATGTAATTTTGTAATCAGCTTTTTTACTAAAATATATATTAGAATTTAGGAATTCTGACACTTTTGAGTTTTCGATGACAATACATTTCTTTTAAATATTTCAGAACTTAATTGTGAGTTAATCAATCAAATTTTGTTCCCATAAAAATGGCGCCATCTAGTAATGAATTTCAGAATTACTGATTATAAACTTGCACAATATTTGTAATTACAAATTATGAAATGTACTAAGAGTTACAAAAGTAGAAAATAATAAAAAATTTCTGAAAAAAAAATCATTCTTTTAAAGGGGGAAAAAATAGAAAATTACTTTTATCAAAAACATGCACATAGAAACAAAATTGCTATTAGCGAGGAGCTGAAAATAATACTCTTAAGGAAATAAGCTACAATGGATAACATAAAAAAATCTTGAACATTAATTAAAAATTAAAACATATTATAAATTTCATAAAAACTGTCGGCATGTATAGAATATTTATATCTGCTTTTGCAATTTTGTTTTGATATTGACCTTTTTCATAAATGTATTTTTTTATAATTTTATGTATATAAATAAAAAACATATTTATGAGAAATAAATTATTATTATTCCTAATATACAAAAAAAAAAAAAAAAAAAAAAAAAAAATTGAAAAAAGTTAAGAATGAATTTTTTGATAAGCAATTTCATGGCTTTCATCAAATATTTATTTCGTCACCGACATTTTGACAATCCGTCGGTTGAACCAGATTTTAAAAGAAAAACGAAATGAAATAATACCATCAAATTTCTCGTTTAAATTTTCTCCTCATTTTTCAAATTTTATTCTTTCTGGTTTAGTTGAGTTTAATTATATCAATGTTCCATCTGAAAACAAAACAAGGGCTACTTCGAACTGGTCTTATAACTTTGAACCACAGTCAGATGACGAGGAAAACATCGGAGATGGCATCCCGTTCACAAGCAGCTTCCACATGACGTTAACGGGTGGATGTTTATTCAACGACGTCAAATTTACCGTACTTAAGGCTCACACACAGATATGATCTCCAGTAACATTGAGTTTCGAACCAGGAACTATCCAACCCCAATGTCAAGGCCTAAGCCATAGGGGCCCTTTGTTGACCGGAAATAATTCAAAAAGAAAAGAAACTACACAATACTGTTACTGTATTAAAATTAGTCATTTCGAACGATAAACAAATTCAGAAGTAGCGAATGTCTCTGGTTAGAAATAAATCTCTCCTTATTATTAAAATCGAAATATTCTATTTTGAATTATTTTTTTTGGGGGGGGGGCAGGTAACACTTTTTAAAGCCCAATTGTCAAAAAAGAAATGATTTTTCTTAAAATCACTTCCTGCAATAAACATTTAAATACAGTACAAGCTTAAGTTCAATTTTTTTTTTTGAAAAATTCGGTTGAAGCATGAAAAATTAAAGTATCAGAAGAAAGAAATAATGTCACAAAAGTGTTAAAATTTTCAGCAAAATTTCAGTTGTCAGCAAAAAAAAAAAAAAAAAAACTTGCATTCTGTACAGTAAAGTAGATATTTTAGCATTTGGTTTATTGGTTTCTCATATGCCAACATAGACCTGATTCCAGTTTGTGAGGTATACCAAATAGCTAAGAATAATAATAAAAAATTATCTGAAAATTATTATCTTTAAATTAAATTCATTTTAAAAACTGTAACTAAAGTCATTTATTAAATAAAAGTTACGTGAAACTCATCATTAATAATTCTATTTAGCAAAATATAACAAACGCTCCTATGCAATAATTAATAGTTGAATGTGATGGATACAGTAAGTATGCATCAAAATTTATTTTGGGATAGCTAATAAAGAATTAAGAAATAAAGGCATATGATTTACATATTTTTCGTTATAAGTCAATTAAATGCATTGTAATTCTTTCCCATTTGTAACCCTTTTCAGCCCAAATTCCTATAAAATGATAATAAAATTAAATATTAAAAACAATTTAGAAATACATCAGGTTTGAAATTATTGATTCCGTCCAGATTCATTAATTAAAATTATTAATTCATTATTCATTTGCGTCCAGATCATCTTGCCATCTCGAAACATGTAAGTGCAATATGAATGCAATTAATGACATCTGTTGATTATTAAAAGCAGATTACCGGCCATCTGGCATCACCGGGCCGGAAAGGGTTAAGAGAGAGAAAATTCTACTTACCAAGAGTGTCACAAGTTCTTGAATGTCGACACAAGTCTTCTCTTAAAGAAAAGAAAAGCACCGTTATAAAAATTGTAAAACATTTAGAAAATAAATATTTATAGAAATCATTTAATTCAAAAAGTAAAAATTTAATTTAATTCATTGATGAACAAAACACACACACACACACATGGGTTTTTAATACAGGAAAGGCAAACATATTTGTTTCGAAAACCACAGATTAAAAGCGAATCCAGAGTGTATTAAAGTTTTGAAATTTTTTTATAAAGTTCAACTTTGAAATTAAAAAAATGAGCTTTCAAGGTTGTGATTTATTCACATGTAATAATATGATTCTAATCTAATGTACACAAATTATTAGCTTTTAAATAGTTTCAAATGCGCTAATATAAGTGCATTAATATGAAGTCCTGCAACTTAATTTTAGTACATATATTATTTAATTTGATTTGTTTCATGTTAGAAACGATGAAATTCTGATATCGATTTATTTACTTACTTAATATTGTATGAGTTTTGAAATCTTCTATACTTGTGCGTTCACGATGACAATATTCTATTTTAATATTTTCACCATTTAACTATTAGTTACTCTTATTTAAGTACATTTTGCTTTCCATATAAAGAGCCATCTTTCCTGCGAATTATTTTAAGAGCTTATAGTAGTTAAAATAATAAATTGCAAATTAAAGATTGAAAGTAGAAAACAACTGAAAAATAATTTTTAATTTTAATGCATTGAAAAAAAGAGTATTTTTTTTTAAATATGTTTTTACGAAATATATTTTATTGAACAAACAATTTGATACATGCATTTAGATAATTTTTTTCATTTTTAAAAGTTCTATGAAAGATAATAGATAAATATTTTTCAATAATATTTCCTTAATGCACTCAATCCGATACATGTATTTGGATATTTTTTAATTTTTAAAAATTCTATGAAGGACAAGAAATAAATATTTATCAATGATAATTCCTTAATGCACTTAATTTAATTCATGAATTTGGATAATTTTTCATTTTTAAAAATTCTATGAAGGACAAGAAATAAATATTTATCAATGATAATTCCTTAATGCACTTAATTTAATTCATGAATTTGGATATTTTTTCATTTTTAAAAATTCTATGAAGGACAAGAAATAAATATTTATCAATGATAATTCCTTAATGCACTTAATTTAATTCATGAATTTGGATATTTTTTCATTTTTAAAAATTCTATGAAGGACAAGAAATAAATATTTATCAATGATAATTCCTTAATGCACTTAATTTAATTCATGAATTTGGATATTTTTTCATTTTTAAAAATTCTATGAAGGACAAGAAATAAATATTTATCAATGATAATTCCTTAATGCACTTAATTTAATTCATGAATTTGGATAATTTTTCATTTTTAAAAATTCTATGAAGGACGAGCAATAAATATTTATCAATGATAATTCCTTAATGTACGAAAATTCAACTATTATTTCACTTAACATACTATTATGCTTTCGCAAAAATATTTCGAACTCATTGCTTTTAGCTTTACTTAATTGAAAAATAATACTCTTACCAGAAAAACTATGCAGAGCATTCATTTCAAGGAACCAGATATAACAATAGTAGATTCTTTTATTTAACAAAACAAAGGTTTTTTAGATTTGATGGGTAGCATTCACTTCATTTCCCAACACTTCAAGGAAATAACTATTTCCTCCTAAGTCCTTGCCAAATCCTACCCACTCTCCGAATCCGTATTTATTTAATGTCGAACCTTTAATTTATCTTTTGGAAGGTATGCAGGAGGCATGACTCGAGAAGTTTTAACTCCTCTAATAATCCTCATGACCCGAGGTCAAAGAGCTCTCTCCGATATTGTTCCCCTATCTAGTGCGATGTCTGCCTGTCACGTTTGGGTCTGGCCTTCACATTCCGGGGCACACACCTGCGAGGAGCCTCCCTCTCCAAATTACACTTTGCGTTTGGGGACACAGACAAGAAAATGTGGGAAAGTTTTTCGACCTAAAAGTTGGCAATTATTCTTAAAAAAGGTGGACACTGAATTAAAATACAAACGGATACGAAATGTTAAAAAGAATTAGAAGGGTTAAAATAATTCAGGATGTTCATCTTTTAGTAATTAAAAAAAATGGGGGGGGGGAGTAGAGAAAATAATAACCCATTCAATGGTTGATTAAGGCATTTTGGGGTTCCAGGCATTGCATAATTTGAGAGCTTTCTTCTAATAATTGTTCAATTTAATTTCGAATTTCGGCGAATTTTTAATTTAATCAACATCTTTATGATGCATTTTAATTTAACTTTTTATTTAAATAACTTTGTAAACTTATGTTTTTTTATATATTTATGTATTAATATGCATATCAAGGAAAAATGACTAAAGTAATAAAATTCCAAAAAAATCAACCTAAATTACTAGTTATAAATGACCTTACTTACAAACACAAGTAGTTATACTCAACTTTTAACAAATAAAACATTAAAAAATATTATTTTATAGAAGCTATCAAATGGAATATAACATAATCAGTTAATAAATGAATAATTAATATTCCCGTATATTACAAATAAGTAATTAGTTATATTTGAATTTATTAAATAGTGATTTTAAAAATTAAGTAAAATAACGCATTGTTAACCTAATATCTTATAATTCACGGAATATTTATAACGCATTGTAACCCTAATAGCTAATAATTGACAGAATTTTTATGTTTTACAAATTCGTTATTTGACATTAATATTTTTTTATCACTGCCTTCGACCCCTTTAACTTAGTGGTTCTAGTCTGCCAGTTGAAAATAAGTCCTTAAACCTATTTAAGCCATAGCTTTTAAACTCAGGTTCATAAAATCAAATGGAATTGCATTCTAATTCATCATTAATAAATGCTGCATTTCTTTGAAATTTTCCAGTTTTGTTAAAAGGATTTCTTAAGTTTCCAAATTTGGAAAAAACAGGGCCGCAAACGGAAGAAGTTTAAGAAGTTGTAATTTGCGCTTAAAAATATACGATACTACAGCAAATTGTAAGAATTCCGATTTAAGAACTTGAAATCATCTTATACTTAATTAGAAATGAGAGTTTTTTTCAGTTCAGTTTCTTAATTTCATGGATTTTAGATTTTAGAGACAAAAGGTTACATGTACTACAATTACAACAGATGTTCACGTGGTTTCAATGGCGATATCCAACTAGGTATGACCGCAGATGGGTCGATTAAAAATGTTCTTAACTTAGCTATTTGATTCATTTTTTTTAAATACAGATTCTTTGAATTATGAAATAGTAAGATAATACGAATACTTCGTTGTATAATTAATCAGGATTTCATCTATTTCATTGCGTTCACTTTGTTATTATAGCATTTTTGAACTCTCAGTGTCTTTTTAAATAATATTGTGTACAATCATAGATGTCGCGCAATCATGAATCATAATAAATATATAAATAATATATTCATTTTTCCAAATTTACTAAATTAAAAATTAACCTAAAATAAATAAGTTAAAAATATGCTGAAATACGAAAACATATATAATAGTTTATTAAAAGAGGTGCTTCGTAATTCTCACTGCCTAAAGTCAAAAAATGCTTAAACCCGTCCATAAGTTTCTTATATTTTTCGATCAGGGACTTAGTGATGATAGTGCTTACTTTTTAACCCAAATATAATTGCTTATATATTCTATAACCTTTTGTAACTAGTATTATAAGGGAATGTTGATATATCTTGTCACTTCGTATAAAAAATATTTTTTTGAAATAATTTTTATGAAATTTAATTTTAGACAAACTATTGTATCAAACAAATGATTATCTACTTTAACAATTGGCCATTTAAAATTATATTAATATAATTTAAAATGTTAAATGAAATTAATATCTTGTAATACCATCCTTTAGATTAGCATCACAATTCAAAGTGCATTATCTGGCTATGCAATTAATAAAACTTATAGAAAAAGCATATAATGTGACAATTTATTTTTGTCTTAAAGATCATATTAAATTAATTATCTTATTAATTATAGATTATTAATCGATCATAACAGCAGCCAATAACTTGTGTGGCTTTATTAAAATGCTTATTGTTTGTTCTCAAGATTAAAGTTTTTAGAAATTTTTTATCAAAACAGAGACTAAAAGATCCGAGTTATATATCTAAAATTTTTAGGCATATAACTTAGGATTTTGCAGATTAAAAAAAATTAATAAAAATCATAAACAATAGATATTGATAAATTTATTTCCATTTATCATAATCTAAAATTTACATTTATTATTATAAAAAATAAAAATAAATGATTTAAAAAGCATTTTAAAATTATTTTTCATTACAACCATGGGGTTGTCGATGTTTGAAAGCGTTTTTTTAAGAAAATACAAACACATGGTATAGTAAATTTATCTCCATTTATCAGAATTTAATGTTTACTTTCATTTTTGTAAAAAAATACAAGTAAATAATTTAAAAAAGTTTTAAAATTATTTTTCATTACAACCATAAGATTGCCGATGTCTGAAGCCCTTTTCATAAGAGAATACAAAAATATTTTTATGCCATGGTATAAAAATATCAGATAAAATATCTTTTGCTAGCTCTCTGTTAGAGCTTGTGTACCTTGTTAGTAATATGGCCGTATCGTGATGATATCCCTGGGGATCGTTCAGTTCCTGTTGCCAGCGGCAGAAGTTTCTCAAAGTTTTAGAAGCACTGGGGAAAATGATACCAGCATCCTGAAAGCGAAAGGAAATATTTTTTGCAATAAAAACTACATGGTTAATTTATGAGAAGTAAACATATCTTCATGATTTACACGTCCTGGATTAATGAAAAATAATATTCTTATAAATAAATAAACTTGATATGAAAAACTTGCCGAAACTTATAAACTTAAAGGTAAAAATCATTTGATTATAATTACGTGAAGTGTAACAATTGGAATTGGAGAAAAATTTCAAGGCTAGTTTGGGATTTCGTAAAAATAAATGAATAATAATAATAATGCAGTTTCATGATATGTTACAAATAGTATAGGAATGGAAAAAATCTGAAGGCTTTTAGGAATTAAAAATAAATTAGTATGGAAAACCTAGTCCTAATTTAACCTTTTGGACCTTACGTATAGGACATCAGATTTCATACCCTATAACGTAAATAAAGCTTACTTTTATATGGATTATCGTATAAAACAGGTTTATCATATCATTTATCATTAACATCATATCATGTAAAAAATATGTTTTATCATTTTAATAGTATCACTTTTACATGGGATTTAAAATTTTAATCATAAAAAGTCGGGTTGAAAGGGTTAAAACTGATTACACATAAGAAGACGGATTAATGAAATTGAATTTCTTTCTCCAAGTTTTATTTTATATAAATCATTATTTTAATTACATTATTTACATCATTTAAAAATATTATTATATCAATAAATTTACGTAGGTAATTCAAATTTCAACTCTATTATCAGGTCTCCTCTAAATATCAGTATTTTAAGAGTTTATACGAAATAAAGATTTTAAAATGACTGCAACCAAAGACAGAGATTACTCATTCCAATCTTTCATCGTAATATGATCATTTTTTTTCACACGCAATTACTTACAGCAAAAGATAATAAAATATTTCATGTAAAATGAAAGTAATTAAGAGTTTCAAACATAGTTCACAAAAATATATTAGTTCTATGAATAAAAAATTAAGCACAAAATATTTTCAAAAATTTCAACTAATATTAGTTTTTTTTTCTTTTTTTTAATGAAATCTAAATCTAATTCAGTTTTGAGCAGTCGAAAGGTTTTCAAACTTACCTCATCCTCAGACATGATGATGAGTTTAACAATGGATATATTAATGTTGTTGCCAATACTTGGGTCCTTGAAAATGAGTGATACCTATAAAAATAAAATATTTTAATTTTACACAGTAAAAATCGAGTACTTTAGAGAATATCATGCGACGAATATCTTTATTAGATCTATTAGAATTAATTCACTGAGTTTTTGTTGCAGTTCGGAAAAAAACTGAAGTTTACGATGTCAATAAAGCAGTCTATTAAAATTCTTTTTAACAATTATGTTAAAATATCAGTTACTATTTTTATTCTGTTGTACGCTGTTACGCACGATAACAGAGAGAATTTCAATTACTAATAAAATATTTTTTTAGGATTTTTTTAAATAAAATTCTTTTAATTTTAGAAAGAAATATTTTTATCGAAAAAGCTGAAGATGTAACTATAATTAGCTCATAAATGTAATTCAAGAATTCATCTGCAAGGCTCATTTATACAAAACTTTCAGTTTGCGCTGTTAAATCCCATAAATCCAAATCAATCCAAAACTTCCTAAATTAATTTCTCTGTTTAAATTTGCATTGCCAGAAAAAATGTAATCAAATTTTCAACTTTTGTCAGGCGTTCATTAAAAACTAGGGGTTTAAAAACAATTTTAAAATGCTTCTTCTAACTATCTTCTTGCATCGGTATCACTGATGGAGAAACTTTTAAAAACATCCCACCTTTAAAGAAAATATTTTTTTTAAATCTAAAAGATTATTTAAATCTAAAATATTTTGTTTAAATAAAAAATAGGTCTTCAACTATATCTATTTTCATCATTATTTTTGATAAAGAAGCTATTAAGTGAATGCGCAAAACAAGTAGGGAAAAACTAATTAGCTATAGGAAATCCAAAAATTATTAATTTAAATCAAATAAGTACACCTCCCAAATATTTCTCACACGCATTAAATGAGTTTATCAAACAGAAATCCTCAATTTTGTGGTACTTGTTCTGTGAGGAAAAAAATGGCCCCTCAGTCCATCATATCTTAAATGATTTCCTACCTGTCTTGAAAGAGGTCAACGTGAAGAAAAGAAGCTAATATAATGGAGTAGGTGTGACCTGTGTCGATTTTCGGGGGGGGGGGGAGGAAGATATTTTCCGCTAAATCACTCACCTGCTATTCAGAGAATTTTAACACTGGTTTCTTCAAAAGACGTATATTTGAAAAGATATAAGAGGCTCCCGTACAATGCGAATTCGTGTAGAAAGATGAGAAAATGGTGACTTATTCAGGGAGAACAACAGTTTCGTATAACGCACAAAACAATAATAAAGCATTTTTATCGTCACTTTTTAATGTTACTATCGAATATATGACAAACACAAAGAGAAATTATAGTAATCTTCAAAAAATTAGAACTCGATATTTTGATGAGTCACGTGAGACCAAAAAACACAGTTTTAAAACGTGTTTGGCTATTTGTTGTTCTATTTGCTTGTCTGTTTGTTTATATGTGAACGCGACAACTAAAAAAATCTTTCAACCATTTGGATGAAATTTGGATTGTGGTTTGTACACAAATTTATAGAGTTTTGCCATATTTTGAACGAAATCAATCAACAAAAAGTTGTCTGTCTACCTGTCCAAGGGAAAATGAATATTACAACTTCAAAACATAGGGTTAGATGTGTTAAATTTGATACACAATTTTAGAATATAAAGTATAGATCCGTATAAAATTTAAAACTAACTACTGCGAGGGCTGAGCTTGCTGTCTATCTGTACATTCACATGCTTGTAAACGCAATTACTTAAAAATCTTTCAATTATTTGAATGAAATTGGGATTGTGGTTTGCACACAAATTTATAGAGTTTTTCCATATTTTGAACGAAATCAATCAACAAAAAGTTGTCTGTCTACCTGTCCAAGGGCAAATGAATATTACAACTTCAAAACATAGGGTTAGATGGGTTAAACTACAGTTTTAGAATATAAAGTATAGATCCGTATAAAATTTTAAACTAACTACTGCGAGGGCTGAGCTTGCTGTCGATCTGTACATTCGCATGCTTCTAAACGCGATAATTAAAAAAATATTTCAACTATTTGGATGAAATTTCAATTTTGGTTCGTACACAAATTTATAGAGTTCTGCCAAATTTTATACGAAATCAATCAACAAGAAGTTGTTTGTCTACCTGTCCAAGGGCAAATGAATATTACAACTTCAAAACATAGGGTTAGATGGGTTAAACTACAGTTTTAGAATATAAAGTATAGATCCGTATAAAATTTTAAACTAACTACTGCGAGGGCTGAGCTTGCTGTCGATCTGTACATTCGCATGCTTCTAAACGCGAAAATTAAAAAATATTTCAACTATTTGGATGAAATTTGAATTGTGGTTCGTACACAAATTTATAGAGTTCTGCCATATTTTGAACGAAATCCATCAACAAGAAGTTGTCTGTCTACCTGTCCAAGGGCAAATGAATATTACAACTTCAAAACATAGGGTTAGATGGGTTAAACTTGATACACAGTTTTAGAATATAAAGTATAGATCCGTATAAAATTTTAAACTGAGCTTTCTGTCGATCTGCGAATTCGCATGCTTGTAAATGCGATAACTTAAAAACTCAACGACTTAGATGTATGGTATTTTGTAGATTTAATTGTTTTTATCAAATTTTGGTTTTTATTGTTTGTTTAAAGCAGGTCCAAAATGGATATCCAGTTTTCTTCATTTGACCACAAAGAACAATACGTTAATGAGCAGAACTCTGAAAATAAAACTCTTAAGCACTCGGCGTGTTCACGATTTTGTGCAAGGTCCACAAGTTTAATGCGAGAGATAACACCGTTATTAGAGTCTCTACGAGAAGGTTTCGGGGTGACTATTCCCGCTAATTTTACTTAGAAAAGCGCATATATATACATATTTATTGTTTATATATACCCAGTTAAGATTAGAGCTAAAAAAACTAACATCTCACAAATAATGTGCCAATTAGAAGCGAAAGACCTGTTTTGTACTTATACACATTCATCTGATAATTGCTTGTTCAGTATGACTCAATTTCTGATTGGTGGAACGTACCCTCTGCATTGTATGAAATTTCACTATGCTCTGGATGATGCAATGGATCCAGCACTTATAATTTAGAGTTTATTTCATTAATCCGCATTAGTGTTTATTTATAAAATCAAATTTTATCAAGCTTCCAAGTAGTTCTAGAATTGAAGAAAATCTGGGCACCTCTCTTGAAATTCAGTAAAAATTGATGTAACTAATCAAAACATTTTCAGTTCAGTCACAGAAAAAGTTAAAATCTCACGTGCGAGGTATTTTTATGATTATTTCAACAAATGACTGAAATGGCCGCATTCAAAAGTGGGAAATCAAACGTTGTAAGATCTAGAATTTAAAAGATTAACATTTTTCTTTAATTATTTTAAGCTTTTCAACCTTCAATTTATTATTCAATATTATTAATACTATAGAAATTTGAAATCCCTTAAATTTATTACCATTTTGTGCCAAATGTATGAATCAAAATGTAATTAAATGAATCGACTAACTGTTAAATTATATCTGAAAATATTAAAATAGTAATTTAAGATCACGATCGCATAAGTATATAACATTTCAAAACTCTAGCACGTCATAAAAGAAAAATCGATTAAATAATATAAAAGAAAAATGGATTATATAAAAGATATAAAGGATATAAAAGAAAAATCGATTAAATTATTCTATCTTCAGAAACGTGAAACAAGTCAAAGCAAATAAAAGTATATTATTAGTGAACCAAAAAGTAGAAATTTTTATTATGATTTTTTATTTTAAAGTCTATTTATAATGAAATATAATTCTTTATATTAATATTATAATTATTAATATAAGGAATTCATTAATATTATAAAATTTGATATTTGTTTCTAAAAAATCTACTTTCAGATGGCGCCACGATATGGAATCAAAATATAATTAAAATCTATTAATTGGTAATTAAGTTCTGAAAATATCAAAATAATGTATTGCCACCAAAATTTCAAACTAAAATTTCAAAGCACTAGCACATCACAAAGCGAGTGAAAAATCGATTTCAAAATTCCATCTTTACAAACCTGAGACACATCGTCAAAAGAGCGTTTAAAAAGAAACTAGAAACAAGCGAAGAAGTCTTAGAAATAATAAAAAGAAATAACTGAAAGTGAAAGAGAGGGAGGAAACTCGACTTAATAAGACATATCCGGAACTAAAAAGGCTTATTGGCAGTGCCAATTAAAAGTTTCTTCTCAAAGAGTTCACCGAAATATCGGAATGGGTGAAATTGAAAAGAAACGGTAAGTAAAGGGAAGAGATGCAAAGTGGTATATGGAAGCTACAGAGTTTTATACATAAATAGGCAATCTCTCAGAAATATTCCCTCATTAAAATTAATGAGGTGTGAAATAATTTGCTTAATAAGCTGAATAATAACATTCTTCCACGGGTGGGCCGCAAGTATGCTGTAAGAGCATTGGATTTACATTAAAACATTGTTGCGAATTCAGCAAGGGGGCTGTGTTATCTAAAGAGTTTCCGCTTATTTTTTTTTTTAAAAGATAAACACATTTTTCCTGAGTAAAGAAATGTATTACGCTTTCTCAAAATTACACTTAATGTGCGTGTTTTAAGTTTTTGCTTGATAAAAATTGATGCATTTCACAAATTGCTTCACATTATCCTGGGAAATGATGCATATATGAATGGTTTAGATTTAAAATAAATAGAATTTAAATTTCCAATTTAAAAAATGGACATTTTAATTAAAATAATTATGGATATTTATAAAAATATATTTAATAAAAGAATTTTAATTATGTATTTAAGATTTTATAGTAAATGATTTTCAACTAAAAATTAAGTTCGAGGAAAATTTTTGAATTATTTTTCTTTTAATTTTTATGCCTGTACGGATTCACTAAATAGAGGTTAAGAAATGAATTTTTTTAAAAAGTTAGACATTAAGAGTAAAATAATTTTTTTGTCAATATTCGTAATTTAAATATACATAAGAGCAAACTGTTAAATTTTAATACTATTATAGACCCAGTTTTGAGAATTTACTTTCTAAAATATATTTTTTAAAAACAAACGAATCGGTAAAAAGATCTTTTAAATACAGAAAAGGTATTACAAATCGCAATCACATCCGTTAACCTAATTAAGAAAGTAAGCAAATTCAGTAAATTAATGCAAAAAATATTTATTTAATAATGTTAAAAAGGGTTAGCAACAATACATAAATGTCATTGTGGCTATGTACGTTTGTTCAAAATATTTTCTGAAACAATAGGACCGAATTCGGCCAAATTTTTCACGCTTATAATATAAAACATGAGAGAAAAAATACACTTTTTCAAAAAACAAATATTAATTAAATATTTATTTAATTAGAAATGAGCAAAAATGCCGTGGGTTTTTTTTTTAACTTGTAGAAATACTCAACCATTATTTCTTAAACTTTCTCTTTTCTTTTAATATATTAAGACGCCGTCATTATATAAAACATGAGAAAAAGTACAAAGAAAATTTTTCAAAGTACAAGAATTAATTAAATATTCATTTAATTAGAAAAGAAGAAAAAATTCGTCTTTTCTTACAGGTTGAAATACTTAACCACTATTTTTTTTAAAAAAAATTCATTTCTTTTCTTTTAATATATTATTTGACGACGCTATTATTGGTCTTAAAAGAAAAATTTAACCATGCTTAAAGCTAAGCTTAAAGGTTTTTAAAGGCCATGAGGTTCAACTGATATCCCTATTTTAATTAAAAATTGATGGCAAGACGATTTTTTATATTATAATATTTTTTACAAAAGTAGTTTTTACTTTAAAAATATTATACATGAAAGGTTTTTAAAATCAAGCATCGCCGGGTATACCAACCATTTTATTACAATTTATTAGCAAAATTCCAAAAACAGTTTGCATTACTTCCAGGACTAATTAGTACACAAAATCCAAATACAGAAAATGTGATTAAAAAATGTCAATATGAAAGAATCTGTCGAAATGAAATTGATTTTCAAAAGAAAGAAAGGATAGAAACTTCACTATTTTTTTTTAAAAATTCTCCGAAATATGTTCCATAAACGTTTCAATCTATCGAAAAGCACGGATGAAAAATAACTTGCGCTAAATTTGTTCTCCAATAGAATGTCATAAAATATTAGCTTCATAAAATTTTAAAGCCCTTAATTCTAGTGGTGATCCAAGAGTAACGATTTATGACACAGAAACCACCCGCAAACTTCCTTAACCCTTGAACTGCAAGTTTCTTTAAACTAAACTTTCATCTCACGTATAGGAACGATATCATAAAGAGAACAATCCATCGGCGGTTCCAGTTTCCGAACAATGTTTACTTTCTACTACAAAATCAAGATAATTTAGAAACCGAAAAAAGATACTGCGCAATTCCTTTTTATTTCACAGTAGGATTTTGTGCCAAAGATAAAAATAATTTCTGAATGATAAGTCAAATGTAAAAGACCTTATATTCTTGGATCATTTCTGACATCAAATCTAATGTTTATTTTAAAACGATACTGAAAGATGCTTTTATTTTTATATAACAACTATGTAATTTTACGAAAATGAGAATAAGGACTAAGGAAAAAAATAATTACAATTAATTTTAAATATATTTGCATTAAAAAAGAGTACTTGCAGCTAATTAGAATACAAATGTCAAAATCACATACTTAAACCATGCACTCTATGAAGTAGACCTCATATACTAAGGAATATTATGTGGATAGGAATACAATAAAAGCTTTAAAAATTAATAATTAATAAATGGATAAAGATTAATCTAGGACATTTGTGCAGAAATAATGTTATAAAGAACAATTGTTTTGGTCATGAAATAGGTATTAACATAGATTCTAATGTTATTGGTGCGATATGTTTACATTGGTCATAGTAAGGGGTATCAAATGTACAATATGTCATTTTCCATTCAGGAGAATAAATGTGTCGAGATACCGCATTTTTCACATCAAACAATATTTTTGATAATATAACAGACCAACTAAAGAAATATTGTTTATCGTATGAAAGATCTGGTTTCTCGTCCGCTAGCAGTCCACCTGTATAGAGAAAGACCCAATATACATTTACAAATCGTCATGTTGCACTTTCTACACATTGCACTGTATTATGCATGCAAAGCATAACTACCGCTCAGCCAATTACTAATGTAATCTGGTGATTTAAATTTCAAACTATGCAAGGTACAAGTTCAAGATTCTGAGCTAAAAAAATCTTTTTGAGCATACAAAATTTCCATATCTTAATACATTTACGAAATATTGATTTTTAAATTTGTTCCGGATTTCTGAATCACCCTGCCTTTTCAAAAATATTTACTCTAAAATTGCTTATATTCCACCTTAAAAACACCACACGAAACTCATATACAATTGAAATGCAGAGTCTTTTCAAATTACAACCTTTCTACTTCAAAAATATACTAACTGAAGAGAAAAGGCATTTATTTATGAATCAGGACGCGCGCTCATAGACTTTTGTAAGTTTTATATTACAGGGTAAAAGTTTGAGTAATGCATTTATGCACCATTGAGAAGTATAGGTTAACTGAGGTTAAGTCTGACTCCATAATTTGAAAATAAATAATACAATAAACTAAATATTATGCCATCAGCGCGGATTTAAAGGTAACCTCAAGATATAAGAATTGTAATTTAAATTAATAAGTGAGGAATACGTTAATTGCTTAAAATATAAAATTAAGAATTCAGTTTTCAACACTAGTAATATGTATTCTGTGCAATAAAACTCATATAAAAAATAAAGCTATTTATTTGCAGAGAATTCTTAAAAAAGGCGTATGAAATTTTCATTTATGGTACTTTTATTTGCAACCTTCATCGCTACTTTGAGCTGCAACTAATTACAGAAGATATGATGTAAAGCCTTTGCATCGAGTCAAATAATATAAATGGTCATTTTTTAACCTTTTAATTCGTTTGATTAATACTTTAATATGCTGTGATGCTTAAATACTGGAATCATAGTTTTTAGTCATAGTCATTCAAAATAAAAGATGTCCGAAAATAGGATTGATATCTTTATAATTAGTTATCTTAAGATTACAAATGGCAAAAATAATAACCACGTTAGAACTGAATGTGCATTTGCATACAACAACTTTAGAGTCACGGAAAATTCCAAATAGTTCTAGACTAATTTCAGTTTCAGAAATTGGATTTTTCGGCAAGCGAGAGCTATACAATTAAATTGAAATATAGAAATTGGGAGTGAAGTGGAATAAAAAAACATTTAAAGCCTATAATTTTATATTGAAACATATTTATTTATCAAATATATTATATCAAATTTCTGTGATTTCGCTCTTTAAATGTAATGTTATTTTTACCTCTCTTCTATCAATTCTTCATATTAAAATTTATTCTTAAATACAAGTTAGCTTTTCCCCCAATTTTTATCGGTTTTTATTAAGTACTTGTCTGCAAATATATAAAATTAAACAATGTAAAACTGTAAATAAATAATGTTGAAGGACTATTACTTACTATTGCACAAATCGCACCATAAACATGTACTTTTTGACCGAAAAATTCTTTTTCTTATTAATTTACCTTAAAAACGTTTACTTAGTTTCATTTTAAAATTCATAAATAGATAATTTTATTTTAATGCGGAATAAATTTTGCTTTCACTGTGTACAGGTAAAAAGGATTTTTTAAACTTTGCGAATAAATCCTATTGTAAATAAATTATGTTGGTGCTAATAAAAGCAACGGAATAAAACAAATTTTATTTCAAATTTGAATAAATTTTGCTTTTATTGTGTAGAGGTAAAAAAGAGTTTATAAACTTTGCGAATAAATCTTACTGTAAATAAATTATGTTGATATTAATGAAAGCAACGGAACAAAACAAATTTTATTTCAAATTTGAATAAATTTTTGTTTGATTATGTACAGGTAAAAGAAATTTTATAAACTTTGCGAATAAATCCTACTGTAAATAAATTATGCAGATGTTAATGAAAGCAACGGAACCAAAGAAAGAAAATTATAGACGACTTACGGATGCCATTAATGTCAAAATGTACATCTCTAAATTTTCTCCATGATAGCGTTTCATTTTGCTGTCAGCAACGACCATTATTTCGAGATTCCATTCCTTTGAAATGGAACGTCTTGAACGACGAACTTCTCCAGATCGCAAGCCTTCTTCATCAGAATCTGAAAGAACAAAATATTTTATTGCAGTTGTCTCTAAAAATGACAAAAAATTGCTTCTGAAAGGATAAATTGCAGTTAAATGTAAGAAAGCAAGTTTCTGGTTCGTTAATAATTTTTTTTTTCATTTTGTGTACAACAAAAAATTCTTTTCTATACCTTTGTTTTGCATGACATATGTTTCTGAAGAGCATTCACTTTAGATGAGGTTAGAACACTCTGCGCCAACATTTCAAGTTTTAATGAATATTGTAATTATAACAGGCTGATTAAATAAATACCACCGACATAAACAAATAATGCAGATTAATAAATGCCAATGTGTCTGAAAACTAGATGTTTAGAGCTATCCATATATTTCTTCCGGAATTTCATTTATAACACTCTGATTTTTATTCAAAATTACAACCTTCTTTCTTTATTTTCACAGCATTGACTGTCAATCGGTTGAAAGTGCAGAATTTGTTATATCTATTTCGCTAAAATAACATTAAACACATGGAATTGCAGCTGTGCGACATCATTACTGCTACAGTCTGTAAGATAAACAAGCATATTTTATCAAACTCTCCATAAAATAGACGAAAATGAAATGCCTGGGGTTTGGTTTGGTGTATTGTGATTTAATGGTGCAAGAACTCAAGTGAACAACATTATATCAAAATTCTGATAAATTTTTACGTATTTCTCACTTACTTTTCTTTTCATTTCAGATGTTTAATGACTGAAATCTCCAAGGTTATTTTTCTACTAGTGATCCTGAAATTGAATCATATTTTATATTTTTAAAATTTCAAATGTCTACTTTTAACCTCTACTCAATTTTAAAATATCCAACAATATCCCAAAAGGTGAGATTGTCAAATAATTACAATCATGCTCTCCACAATTCCACGGAGTGTTATAATTTCGAAATTCAAATGTGTTTCGAAGATTATCGATTAATGCAGAAACCATGTCTCTAAGGGAAGGTTTAAATCCTTTTCCTCAGGTATTCTATTACGTGCCCCATATTATATTTCACATTAAATTTGCTTTCAGATTCTGTTTTCTCAGCTTACAGAGACCGACTAAATTCCAGCCTGTGCTCTTTCTAAATGTATTATCATTATTAATCTTGTGAACAGTGTTTATTTACTTCGTCGCTTTCAGTGAAAAGCTGAATAGAAGTCATTAATGTTCGTGTGCAATTTAAACGTAACTTTCGTCACCTATCTCAATAATTATAGAAATTTCTGATAGTAAATTTCTGCATCTTCATCTAACTGAATGGTTTGGAGTTTAAATCATTTTTTGCGTAGAATACCAGAAAGATTTAGAATTCCGTTTCTTAAGTGTAAACAATTAATCTTTTTTATTCTCCACTTTTTTTCTTTAAAAAATGCACATATTTTAGTTCCAAGTTAAACATTATTTGAAAGAAGTTTCATCTTAATAAAATTAATGCATATTAAATATACAAATGAATTATCTAATGAAAATGCTTTTAAGAAAAAGTTGTAATTAATATTATTACTTCTGGCAGTAAAGTGAAGGTGCAAAATTATAAATAAATAAATAACCCTTTGTTAATCATGAAAGAAAAAAATTTCCTTAGGAAAAATTTTCATCTATTTTATTCAAATAATAAGAGCATTTGTACAAATACAGTTAGAAATTTTCTCAGAACTGTCGATTCTTTTCAGTCATGAAATAATTATGTCTTAATTTCAAATTCATATTAATTTGAATGTGATTGAAATAAAACTTTATGATATGGGCTGATATCGAACAGATTTTTTTAAGCTGCACATCTTAATGTCATCTGAGTAGCTTCTACGAATCTTAGAGTTGCAAAAGTCGCTGATATATTCAGAATATGGCATTATATGCATCTACAGCATTATTAATATATCAGTATGCATCAACATAAACCAGAAACAATCGTGATATTCACGACAATTTCTAATTATTTTTAGCTACTTTACTGTTTATATTATTAAAACTTGAGAGCCTGAAAAATATTTCTGGCATAGATAGAGTCTTAGATACATTTTTGATCCAGAAGAAGGCGATAGTACAAATGGTCTAAGACTTTTTTTCTATCGCATGTACAATGGCATGCATGGCGTAGAAAATAAAGAATTGTTTCAAATCTTATAACAATTCAGACTTACTATCATAATTTTGAGCGCTAATATTTCAGACTTACAACCTAAATGATATGTTATGCAGAATGTCCTAAAAGGTCAATTGCAAACTGCAAAAATATGCCAGGCATATTAAAAATAGCCATATACCATAGAATACAGTGTAGCAATTGTAGAAATCGGTCTCTATAGGGGGCTGTTTGAGAGTGAATTAAGTAGAAGGAAAAGATATTCCAGATGAATTTTTATTACAGGTTTAATAAATTACAAATTCAAAATAATACAACGACGTAGTAGCATGAAAAACAACGTTATAAATAGCGCGCAGAATGATGGACACAATGGCAATTCGGACGCAATAACAACAAACCATTAAAGCATTTTCAAAGGGTGGATTGCTGTCTGAAACTATGCAAGTTTCTCAAGTTGTTTTATCCATGCAACCAAATTGTTGCAATCTATAAAATTTGTTTTCCGTTTAACTTGAGCTGAACACTTTGTTTGGCTTATCCTTTTATTTTATTTCATTCGTTAACAAAGAACCTTCCATAGAAAACATCTGCTTTTGTGACTCCATGATTTATTATGAAAATGAATCGTTTCAGTATGTCTGGTTTATTCTTTAACCAGACATAACAAGAATTTTTGGAACACCCCATATCATAGCTTTTCAAATGCTATCGGTCTGGAATAAAGTGAATAAGCAGCAAAGATATATAAAGTAGCATTAATAGAACAACGGAGTTAAGAGAATGTAAATTACCATTGTGGCGCAGTGATCTATTGTAAAAATGAATCGTTTTGGTATATTTGTTTTATCCTTTAAGTTAAAAACAACTGTTTGGAACACCTCATATAACAGCTTTTCTATCACATTGATCTGGAGTAAATCAGATGAACAGTAAAAATGTAAAACGTAGCATTAATAGAACAACAGACTTAAGAGATTATGTAAATTACCATTGTGGCGCATTGATCTGTTGTAAAAATGATTTGTTTTTGTATGCTTGGTTTATTCTTTAAATTATATACAATTGTTTGAGACACCTCGTATAAAAGCTTTTCTTATCTATATGGAGTAAACCAGATGAGCAGCAAAGATGTAAAAATTAGCATTAATAGAACAACAGACTTAATATATAAATTATCATTGTAATACAATAATCTATTATGATAATGATTTTTTTTGTATGTCTGGTTGATCCTTTAAGTTATAAATGACTGTTTGGGAGACGTTGTATAACAGCTTTTCTGGTGCTATTGGAATAAACAAGAATAAACTGGAACGACTGAATAAACAAGATGAGAAGCAAAGACATAAAGCTTAGAATTAATAGAATAACGAACTTACGAGCATTTGTAAATTAATGACTTCGAAATTAATAGATTTTCTAAAAACAACGACCATGCCAGCGAAAGAGAGCTGATTAAACCGTATTTAACCAAGTAGTCATTCAAAACCTTTCAGATTTAGAACAGCCGAAAATAAATGCTTTTCTGGCAGGCACTTTTTTTTCACATAAATAGCTTGGTGAATAATGGGGATGGGAAAATTTCCTTATTCATTAATCTTTTGACAGAATTTTCTTTCTCCTAACAGAATTTTGCTATAAAACAGCTCCTGACAAAGACTTAAGCCGCCCAACTAACCCAACTTCCATTTTTGACAGATTAAAAATACATAATTTTCCACTTAGGACATAATATTCATAATTTAAAACCTTCTTCTTTTGAAATTTTTATCTTTTTTTTTCATGGTTTTCGAACCATAACTTCCTGATAACCTTGAGGTAAACTGCTGCATATTTCAGTTTTCTTTCTCGGTTGCCTATCTAGATGAAAATGAAGTCATATCTTGCACGCTTTCTTATTGCCTCCAGCATCTGTTTTTCAAAGAGGAATTTAATAGTCTCTGTCGTCTGATCTTCGAGCATTTAACAAAATGAATGGCGCAATCAGCTACGGCATTCACCAGAAATAAAAAAAAATATCGTTGTTTATTTACTAGAAGACTTCATTCTTTTTTTGAATGATATGCAATTAGATATTCACTTCCTTTAATATAATAATTTTTTTCATGATTTTTTAAAACTTTTTTTTCCATCAAAATACGCATTAGATTTAAAACAATAAGTCTGATTGTTTTTTTAGCATATTATTTTAATATTCCTTAATGCCTTAATGTCATTACACATAAGCTAATATATCGTGTACAGCTTCCTTTAATATATAATATTTAGTTATTTATGTATTTCGTTTTTGCGTGAACTTTCACTGTTCCCTAAATATGCAGTACCGTTAGTTTTAAAAATGATAGCGTTTTTTAGAATATAAAAGGCTATCAAAATTCCATAATAGCATAATTTCATATCGTTATGTGAAATGAGATACTATAAGTTATGATCGCTGCCGTAAATACAATAACAAACGATTTTTTCTATGCATTATTACTTTTTAATAAAAGTTAAAATTTTTTATTGTAGTATTATCTTCTCATTCAGCCTTAGTTACACATTACATTAAAAGATATTACTCATTAGTTTATTATTTTTTTCCCATTACCTATACCGTTCTATCGAAATGTGCAACAAAACTAAAACTTCATGAGTAACATGAGTTTTAATATATTGCTTCAATATTCCTCGATATGATTTCTTCTAATATAAAACGCCTTTTGTATTCGCACGAATAGAGGATGCGATAGCTTTCTTTAAAATAATAAACATTTTTTTTCCCCATTTCTCTTTTTCGTGGATTTTTAGGATGGTAGAAGTTTTACATATTGCTCCTAGATTCCCACGTTTTGTAATTTCATTGCATAAAAGTATAACAATATTTAAAGAGTCTAAGAAAGGTTTGTTTATGAAAACCCATTGTTTAATGGGTTTTAACTATCCACAAAGACTTTTAAAAGATGACGCTGTTTACTGAAAATTTAAACAGTAAAAACATTAAGGTTATTTTTAAAAAAAGCAAAAATTAAAATTCTCTAGCAATCTATCTACCTTTTTTCGCCAGTCACTACTACTATGAATATTTTCCTACAAATACAATCACATTCAGAAGAAAACCCCACTTAATAGTAAATAGATTCAGACATGCTTAATGTGTAGTTGAAACCTCATCTGGAAGTTATTTATTGAAAGCTGCATTCATTTAATTTATACAAATCATTCAATTCTGATTTTTTTTGAGACCTCTAATACTATTAAAAAATTTTAGATGATGACATTGCAAGTATCATTCAGAAAAAAAAATTACTTTTGCTTTTTTTTAGTTTAATTTCTTCTTGGGAAAATTTCACTGCAGTATTACTCTAGTCAATTTAAGTATAATATATCGAAGGATTAGCAAAATAAATTATTTCATATTTAAAAACAATTGTTAAAAAAATGAAGTTTCTGTTTATAGGTTGACATAAAATTCACATAATGTAGTAACGTCTTATAAAGCAGCAACCATTTTTTTTTACGTGAAAAACAGATACAATATCACTGAATTACTGGATTTTTTTATGAATTGAATCTCCTTCAGCTCCCTTTACAAGTTTTAAATACAATTGCTAGACAAGATTATACAAGAAATGTTTGACAGTCTTCCACTCCTTTGAAGCGGGCACATTTGGTTTAATTGTGAGTAGAAATTAATAGTTTGGCACATGAGAATGTTATTATTCTTATAATGATATGGCAACAATGTCTCAAGCAAAATAATAAATGTGATTTAATTTCTAAATGATTACATACAGTATCAGGAAGAAACAAAAAATTAAAAAATGTAAAAAATTTATTAAATCTCTTTAATTAATTAATTCTCTTAATTAATTAATTAAAAATTAATTAATTAAAAAATTCTTAAATTAATTAAAAAATTCTCTTAAATTAAAAAATTCTCTTTGAAATGAAAACCAAATCCAATGAAAATGCTATTTGTTATTAAAATTATTAAATCTAATTTTAATTAGATGTCAGATAACATTATTTTCAAAAATTTAGAAAAAGAAATTTGATATTTCACCAAATGATACAACAACACTTTTACTAAAATTTCAATTGATAATGCCATGAAAAGTGAAATGATGCAAAATGATGAATGTTTGAAAATTATGCATTCTTGGATTGCTAAAAAATGAATCAGCAATTAATGCGAATAGTAAATGTCTCATTGTACATCAGACGTAAGGCCTTGTATAACGATCTTAAAATCAAACCAATTCTGGATCATATCAAAGCTATTTTGGCCAAAATTTTCACACAAAGGATTAAAATTTAAAATAAATCCGTTGTAAATTAATTGTCGATTTTTCTAAATTATTTCCTGACATACTTAAAATTGTATTATGTACTTTGCGATTATTTGCGTTAAATCTTGATTTGTGCTAACCGTCCATTTACTTTTCCCTTAATATAAAAAAAAAAAGAACTCCCTTTTTTGGCATCTTGGCACATATCTGAATATATTGACATCTTGGCGCATTCATTAATAAAAATCTTTATTACATTTTCGTAACCTTTACTACATTTTCCACATATTTCGCTTCTATGAAAACACTTTGTGAGAAGAATCATCATCTCATAGCAAAACACAAAATTGTTTTGTTTCTTTTTTTATGTAAATCTAAAAGCATTATTTAAGTTAATTCTAATACGGGAGAAGAAGGTTCTCATTCAACTGCCATATGACCGAAAACTACACTCCATTACCTTAAGGGAGCTGCTCTTTCCATACAAAATTTATGCATGCTGGGCTGAATGGCAAAATTATCAAATTTCTTCTACTTACTAAATTATTAGCTTCTTCATTTAAGTGAAGTAAAAAAAGTATTATTGAAATACAGTTTTATAGCCGAAGTGAGGAACTTGCTTTAGAAGAAGAGTGATTCCATAAAGGCAGAATGTATGAGACCGATGCATGAGTTTATGGACAAAAAGAGTAACTGCAAATGACCTTGCTTGAACATAAACGAGTCAATCTCTTTCTTCTAAGTGGCATTTTCGTGCAACCCGGATTTAGATCGTGCATCCCTTACGGGTGTATGCCCTCGTAGGTTAAAAGAAGTTGTTTAAAGTGATATATAAATAATAGAAAATAAAACAAAAAAAAATGCTTTGTTTATTCTGACCGGCTTTTTAAAAGAATTCGTCCTTGAGTCTTTCCCATAAGTTAAAAAAATACATAAATTCGCAGAATACAAAAAAATGCAGTAATAAGTACAGGAACAAGCAATAAGTAAATATAATAATAATAATAATAATAAGACATTGAAGAATAATGCCAGCAATAAGTCGAATTGCGAAATTTTGCCTTGGAAGGGTTAGTTAATATGATGAAAATACTATTGTTCAGGTGTGGAGTCATTATAGAAAATTTTACAAAAACAATTTTTTTGAAATTTTAAAATTTGCTTCATTGAGAATGAATTTAAAAGAATTTTTATTCCTCTAGAAAGATAATGCCGATTGTCCTTAGATTCATTAATAAAACAAAAAAAATTCTAAGAAATGAATAAAAGTTTTAATTTTTTTTTCGAGCTAGATAGTTCGAAATGTCACATTTTTTAATGAATTTCAGCCCACATTCTCGTTTATTTTTGAGGAAATATTTGCAGAATCAAGTTCGAACTTCTTTGTTACGTTACCACTGAAAGACAATTTCTAAAAATGCAATGACAAATATATTTCACCACTTTTTAATTTCAGGATTAATGATTCAAAATTTTACCTCAGACCAATCAGTTAACTTCTACTCAGGCCACTTTAAGACAATCACCGTTGGCTGTTATAAACATAGAAATATAACACCCCAAATAAGTAAAGATAATCTAACAATATTTTTACCAGAGATATCCTCTCTCTACCTTGGCATCCGGGTCACTGAATGGTAAGATCTCCGCAATAATAACGCGAATAGTGCGAGCAATTACAAAATGGTCATCACTTATCAATGTACCAACTTCTTCAAAGGCAGGTACGTCGAAAATATAGCCTGTACAACAAATCAGTGTGCCATCCCCGAGGGTAACAGCACATTGATTCAGGTCATTTCTCATCTACGTATTCATGGTACTTCCTCACAACAGGATAATAGCTTTATTCCACACAATTACAATTGTTTAGTAAATATCAACATAATTTTAATAATCCTATTAGAACTGATATTAAAAGCCTTTATCAACAGCAATGAGTGTCTCAAAACATTGAAACAAAAGTGAGAGACACCGGACTTAATCCTACAGAGCGAATGCAAATGCATACAAAGATAACATAACATGTTAACTGAAATATTCACGTGTAGCATGAATCAAGACATTCCTGGATTTTTAGTTTGTTTTCCATGTCCCCGCCCCCCCCCGTAGATCTGAATTCACTGAATTTCTGCTATGTGGGAACGTATAAAATTATTGGTGCAAGAAATACCTTTAATCGGCTAGTATTTTTTCCTGCAGTGATAGAGCAATAAAAAGAAGCAACATTTCCTTTTTTTTTTTTTTTTTTTGTCAACGTGAGTTAATCTAGGCAAATGCTGTTAATTTTTGCTACGTACCCTTAATTCTCAGATACGGAAACCTTCCATGGGTTTGCGCTTGCGCCAAGAGGTGCTCATTTCTGCAAAATGGGGGGGGGGAAGGTGAAAGAAAATGTGTCTAACGGTGTGGAAGTAAAGGGCAAGGTTAAGAAAGAATTCCGGAAATGTTCTCATTTTAATGCTTATCATCAGTTTATACAGTAAAACCAATCAAAAATATCAGTTTCGGGATACTGAAACAAACAATATTATCACCCTTATTTTTGAATAGAAAAAAAATCCACGAAAACAGTTTGAAAGTTTAATACATACTAGAAAATAGCGCAGAACAACTCTGAATACGATTAGATTGATTATTGACATACATTAATCGGTACACTCTAAAGGAAATATGATTATACATGTTTTCTTGATACCGATGATTATCAAAATGTAACAGTATATTTGTTATGGCAATATAATTTGATACTGAAAAACTACAGTTAAATTAAAGTTGAAACCATAATTTATAGTTGCCTTTTCATTGGAAAACAGAGAAAACTGAGCGAGTCAGAATCTGTAAGTTAAGTTCAATTTTACTTTACTTTAACAAGCGAATGGTATTTAAGTAGAAATTATACTTTGTATTATAGTGGATTTTAAATTTATGTTGCAGTTTCTCAGACTAAAAACACAAACAGATCTCTTATTTCTTTTGAGTCATATGAATTAACTCTTATTAATTACGGTAATATGTTATCGATTTTTTTTGCAGTTTAAATCGCATAATTGTTCGAATCTTGGCTAAAGAAATACCCTTCTAACTAAGCAGTTCATATTTTCCACGCTATGCTACAAATTACTTAGGGAATCTTTCATTGCAACTATTACTATATTTTTTAACGCAAGTGAAATAATAATAGCAGGGCATTTTATTTGTTAACTATTTGGAATATAATTTTGAAGGTGAATTTAAAATATTTGATATTAATTATATTTTCAAAGCTATATATTTTATTCAATAAAGTTTCGGTGAAAAGTTTTAACCAAAACGTGAATTAATAATTTGAAATAATTGATCTATAAGTGTTTATTAATATTAAAGAAGGGATATCAAATAATATTCTTTTCCAGATAATTAAAAAAACTTTAATTGTGTGTATGAATTCATTTCAATTTCGTTTAGTTGTCACCTTCGATATAGAGGTATACTATTCCTTCACAGCTATACATTACAATCTTTTTTCCCTGAAAGATATCCTAAGCAACAACAACAAAAAGAAAAGAGAATCTTTGATAAACTATCCGGCGAATTGCTGCAGAAGTTTTTTTCTGCTGACAACTAAATGAAAGACAAAAGAGCAAGAGTAATTTTCCCTTCCAAGACTTATTCTTTAATTACTGGGATTTTGTGCTCGATTGTATAGGACCTCAAACATCCATTTCTATTGAGATCTTCCGGATGAGAAAATAGAAATTACATGTTATAACAAAAAAATACAACAAATAGCAAGATTACTCTGTAACTTATAAGACAAAAAATGTCATTTATTTTCTTATTCCCGTATTGTTTATATACTTCCTATACACCTAAATACACATTATGTACAGTCAAATAGTGTGAGTTTGCTTTAATTATCAAATATGTCATTTTGGAATTTTAGTTTTTAAAATATTGTATACTGGCCACCCTTGACAGTCTGCTTATAAGATAGGAATGTTGGTTGTAATTAATTTCAACTAAATCTTTTGTTGATATTTTTACTCAAATTGAGACAGACATTTAAGCCGAGTTATTTATTACTTTAATCATACATGTATTCTGATCACTGAGTATACAAGCGTTTTTTAATGAAAACAACAATTGTCTGAAAAACAAGACTTTTCACGCTATCTAAATGCGAGCTGTCTTAGACGATGCTGCAACTTCAATTCTTTTTTCTCGCGCTAAATAAGCAGCTGATTCCAACCATATAATGGTAGGAAGCATTTTATTTGTGTCGAATGGGAACGTCTAATAGCATGTTAGTTAGATTGAAATACGAAGGTGAAAAAATGTAAAATTTAGAATACTAGATAAAATTATTCAGTAAACCGGATAAACAATTGAATCTTGTTCAGAGCTCTAATTATATATTATACAAAAAATTTAAAGAAATAAAATAAAAAATAATAATTTATTCCGGTACTGCAAAAGAATGTTAAAAAAATATGAGCATAAACTTTTATATTTTGGCTTTCAACAATGGAAGAAAAGTCAGTAATTAAACTCCTGTAGAAATAATGAAAACCGTTTGATTTCTTTCGTGCAAAGAAAAATAATGTTGCAAATTAAGCATAGAAATTTTTATTAAAATATTCAAAATTGAGGAACAAATATACAGCAACTAAATTAGCATAATCGGGAAGATAATTTATTATATTTTAACATAGTGAAAGAATCATTTTTGTGCAATAATATTTAAAGAAGTTATTGACGAATGTAGGCAAAATTTTATTGTTTTTTAATTATTTAATATTCCAATTAGACATTTAAAAATCATTCTGAGAGGCACATTCCCACCCTCCGAAGTATATTCGTAGCAAATGTTGATCACTCTAGGTCCAAAGGTTTGAATTCTAAAACTTCAAAACACACACATGCGTGAGTAAATCTTTAATGATAGAAAATATACATTAATCAAGTGAACATACCACCATAGGTGCCAATATATTCATAGGCTCACAAGCATATAATGAAGCGAGGATGAATTGATGTTTACTTGTCCATACAGCTTTATCATCAGACGATACATACATGTTTATCATAAGATGATATATACATGGGTTTATCATAGGACGATTTATACAGGGCGATACGTGAAACATTTGCAAACCTTTACACCAACTGATTTTATATTCATTGCTTCGGTTATAGAATAGAAATGTTTCATCTACAGCAATATGAAGATTATGGGGACTATAATTTCTGGTTTTGAGACAAAAAAATCGAATTTATATCTGTCCTTTCGATGCAAACAGTATCCTTCTGTCTTCATTATTTTGCGAGCTATTAATTTTTAAGTTGGTTTCGTATTTCTCAAGCACTTGGAGACTTATTCGCCAGGACAACAAATTTTGTTTTTACAAACATGAAATAATTCAAGTTAAATAAAAGTATGCAAAGACTGCTAAGTATATGCTCAGCTGCAAAGTCTATCGTCGTTGAATTATGAAGCTATATAGAAATTCTACAATTAAAATATTGAAGGTTAAAACCTTAAGTGAAAGATGTTTTTCTTCATACCTGTATATGTTTAGATTTTGTGTTCAAAAATTAAATAGTTTAAAACATTTATTTAATAAAATCAGAATGATGTTTTAGTAATTAAACTAATTAAATAAGTAAATTATAAATAAATCACCATTAATTAAGCATAAACGATGAAGGTTTTCAACAACTTTCTTAAAAAATATGCTTAATTTTTTTTAAAAAATCTTCTTGCTTAAATTTAAGATAGGTGAAGAATATCTACATTTACAATTTACTAAAAAATTATAATTTTGTACTTTTCATTTTATTTTTTAAAGAATGACCAATCTTAAAAATGACCAATCTTTACAAAGAATTATTTTTATTTCGAGAATTCTGTATGAATTTTCAAAAACAAAGCTAAAGAAACTAATCATACACAAGTTCTATTTATATAAGTTTATGACTTTTTTTGGGGGGGGATACCATTTTTCTTAAGTATTTATGTACGAATGCGAGATGCATGAGATCATGTTTCATTTATACATATACACATATACATGCTATAAATATATATATAAAAAAAAATTGAAATTAAGAAAGAAAGGAAAAAAAAAAAAAAAAAAAAAAGATGAATATTGCACACTAACAAAAATTTCACACTTTTAATTAAAGTATGTCTTAATTCAATTTGAAAATAAAGTTATCATTTAATTTCTATTATAGCATGGGACAAAAATAAATATTGAAATTTGAAAATTCGAAAACAATATTGCAGTAAATGAATGAATGTCAAACGACCAGGGAAATTAAATTTTCACCTTTTACCACTTACAAACGAAAAAACACTTAAAAAATATCCCTCTTAGTTAGATATATTTAATTTATTTTAATTTATAAGTATTACGAATTTTAAAAATATTTTCTCCAAAAGAAAGAAACTTTTTCTCGAGGAAACAATATCACAGAAATAATTCTTGTTTAGAAGGACAAAAATACCCATTAATGGAAAATAGCACCATCTAATTTGAAAATTCAGAAATTCTATTTTTGCCAGCGAGCTGTCTTCTGTGAAGAAACTCAAAAGTAATGATCCGAGAAACTGGATTCTTTTCTCTTTCTCTATCAAAGAATCATTTTCTCCCGATACCTGGACATAATAGGCACTTTTACACGGAAAGCTATGAATAGCATCTACAGCGTGAAGCATATCAGTGTTTCCGGAAATGTTTGCATTGCTTGTTTAAGAGTTCACGCACTTCCAGTTTTCATTTTTTATAACGCCGCTGTCACTTTCATTTTGAAAAAGTTTTATTTCTTTTGTCTTCTTCCTAAATATTTCAGAATTGGTGAAAATTGAAATCGGTAATTTAATCGCATATAATTTTAGTTTATCGAAATTTTCTTACCAAAGTTTTATATCATTAGTGATGTGATACCATCGTGAAAAAAACCCTCAAACTACCTACAAATGAGATATTAATATCTTTAGAAATGTCAAGAACCTTTAATTTGGTTGAAAAACAACAAATATTTTTTTTAAAAATCCCTTTCGCGATTTTCCTGTCATTCAATTGTCGATAACTTTGTTTTCCACCTTCAACGTCACATTTTTGTATTAACTATACGGGAAAATAATCAAAATTAGTGGCATTGTATGAATGAAAACAAATTTAAATTATAGGAATTAGTGCCTGAATTACATTCAGAACTTTTGACCCTTCCAAATTTCGATTCAACACCTGTAAAGAACATGATGAGATTTCTCATGTTTTTCTTCTTCTCGCGAGTTGAAATGTGGAAACAAACGAAATGAAAACAGTAATTCACAGTTAATTTTAAAGAGGAGGGAATTATCTTCAAACGGAATAAAGTTATTGTTAAGATTTTTTTAAAAATAATCAATAAAAATTCGCTAATAGATTTACTAAATAAAGCATCAAGTTAGCGTTATTTTCTGCTCAGATATTCCAATCATTATATTACCTATTATTTTCACATTCTATTATCTACGACTCCAAATTACTAGCAAATGAGGCATAAAAGATCATAAAAATTCAAAATGGTTAAATTTATATGAAGAAAAGGAAATATTATGCTAGATGTCTTTCTTTTTATATACTATGACTTCCTTCATATACACTTTTATTTATTTTAAGTAGTTCCATATTTCTAAAGGTGGAATTTGGTAATTGACAATTTTTATTTAATTCCTGATATTTTAAGAGTTCTGGAACTTAGTGCATTTATGCATTCTTGATGACTGTTCGCTATTTTAATATTTATTTAGAGATATAATTTTTCAATTAATTTAATTAAATCTTGATTCCACACGAATTGAGTCTTCTGGAGGTGAATTTGAGAAAAATTTTGTTTCGGGACTCCATGATATAAATAATGCAACATTATAAATTAAACATTAAAAATTGAAAATAATAATTATTATTTTCAGAACACTAATAAAAGTGTGTTCGTAAAAAGTGCTTTATTAAGCTAAGAACCAATGATTTTGTTATTAAATTAATGATATTATTATTGTTTATGCTCCGTTTTGAAGAACAAAGACCACTTTAGCAAATATATAATTGTATATTTTTAGATGAAAAGCATAGCAGTTACCATCTCAGTGCAAATTTTAAAAAAATCACAAAATTGAATTCTGATAATAGGAAAATGTATAAATTATAATTGAAAATTTTTCAATATTCCAAATTTTCGTTTGTCACCCTTGAATGATAATTTCATTAGTTAGCATTATAATAAATTGAATAAGCGTTCTTATTAAATAAAGCAAACTAACAGAAAAACACTATAACACAATCAGTTTGAATGCAGAAAGAAAGGAATAATAATAATAAAAAAAAATGTATTCGGAATCTTTAAATAGGTTATGGAAAAAAAATTGAAAAAAGGAATAAATTTTTAAATTTTAGTTTGTGTGTTTCAATAAAACACTAATTTCTTTTTCATTTTATGTATATTTAAGGGATAGTGCTTTTTCATAATTGATTTAGTTGGAAAAAGGAACAAATTATTTTAAAAAGTCTCTTCAAATAAAAAATAAAAACTCGCATGCTTTTTCATTTTTAAACCAATTATAGGATATTACTCTTTTGAATTTATTTTAAAGGAGAAAAAGGAGTACATCTGAAACGGAAAAATATTACTGTCACTTATTTGTTTGAATAAAACAATAAAAAAATTGAAAAAAAAAATCATTTTATTACGTTCTATTTATTAAGTTCTTCGTTACGTTTTATTTCATTTTCCTTATTTACGAGTAACATATCTGGCAAAACTATTTATAGTCTAAATGTATGTAGAAAATTATTTAAAAGGTCGTATAAGTTGTTCTGTAAAACTATAGTACTGTAATGTCTTGCTAGAAAAGTCTCGGGATTTGTGGACTATGTGTTCGATACTCACAAACTGATTCCCCTGAAGATCTAACACGTAGGAGCGTTAAATCAGCCGTTATGAGTTAAAACATGTCCATTTTGATATGTCTTAAAAATTCGGAAACTGAATGGAGGTACAGTTTTTGTTTTCAACATTTCATCAAAAATCAAAAGTACAAGGTCCATTCAAAAAGGGACGCTAATCCAAGAAAACTAAACATTTTCAACATCCACTTAACAGCTAATTGAATCTAAAACAACGATAAAACTAGTTGGACAGATTTCATTTTGGGCTTGAATAAGAAATGTAATGAAAAAATAATAAAATAAAATAATTATGCATCACTTTCCATACTAAAAATTTAAATCAATAAATCTAATTTAATGAAGTTCAAAAATTAAATAAAAGGCTAATTATTATTTTCCACCAACACAACCGAATTTTTAAAAATATTTCAAATGCACATTACTTAGTGAAAAAGCAAAACAAATTTGAATTCTAATTTTGCAGACGCTTAATAGTTTATTAAGTATTTTTATAAAATTTAAAAACATTGGAAAAAATTTTAACTAACAATAAGTAATTACATTTTTGTATTTCCTAGAAGCATTTCACCCATTTGCATAATTTTACATATTGCTTGAAAAAATTATAGAAAAGAGCGCTCGAGTGTATATTCGAAAATCCTTAATTATTTTTCTGAACAATTTTAAAGAACCCGTACTAATTGCATCGAAGTGTTCCTCTGTAAAAATAAGCCGTTATTTTCTTCATTGCCGAAGGCCAACTTTTCTTTTGTTGGAGAGGTACGATAGAATAAGAATATGCATGTTAAATTGAATTAAAAATGTCAACATATAATGAAATTTTCTAAATGATGACTTTTCTTGAAGTTATTTAATATAGACACAACAAAGAGAATTTTCCAACAAAAATGTTTTATGATATATATATATTTATTTAATAAATATGGTAATCCATTCGCAAATTCATAAATCATTTAGAGAAAATGTCAGTATTTTTTAAATTACTCTAATTCGCATTCGCATTTTATTTTACACCCATATTTGTTAAAATAGTCAAAACAGATAACTGTGATAATGACTTCAAATTGAATTGAAAACGTCCATATATAACGAAACTTTCTAAATGGTGACTTTTCTTGAAGCTATTTAATATAGACACAACAAAGAGAAGTTCCTACTTTCCAACAAAAATGTTTTGTGGTTATATTTTTAAAATTAAATTTGATAATTCACTCGCGAATTCATAAATCATTTAGAGAAAATGTCAGTGCTTTTTAAATTAATCTAATTCGTATTCGTATATTATTTTACACCCATATTTTCTAAAGGAATCAAAGCAGTTAACAGTGAGAATGACTTCAAATTGAATTAAAAACGTCAACATATAACTTTCTAAATGGTGATTTTTCTTGAAGCTATTTAATATAGACAAAACAAAAGGAGCTGTCTACATATTAACAAAAAATATTTCATTGCTACATTTTTAAAAATAAATATGGTAATCCACTCGCGAATACATAAATCCCTTAGAGAAAGTGTCAGTACTTTTTATATTACTCTCATTCGTATTCATATGCTATTTTACACCCATATTTACTAAAAGGAACAAAACAGTTAACTGCGATAAATCGTTCAATGATAAGTTAATAAACGGATATGTTTTATTTATCACAAAATAAGACTGGAATAATCTTTTAAAATAAATACTGAAGACTCCTTTCTGCATTCATTACACTGAAAGTTAAAATTTATAACATCGATATGCCATTGAATGCTGCTTCACATAACTTGAAACCTTGACCAAACTATTGTTTTCCTCCGGCTAATTTGAAGCGGATTGGAATAAACTAGGTCAATGATTGCTGCCTGCGGTTTCTTGAATAACATTACATTATTGATTCGAGTGAATATTTTCAACAGTTTATTTGTCCTTTTGCACCTTACTAAAATCTGAAAACACAGAAACGTCGAGTATAACAGAACAAATATTGAATATATTTAAGAACAAATGTAATATTAGGATTTATTTTTATTTGATTCAATATTACAATGTAAAGTCATCTTTAACGAGATAAATCTTTTCAAACCCAGACTTGCAGCCTTTAACTAACTGCCTTATTTTTTGTCCTTAATTATAGAAGTAAAAGAAAGAATTAAAATCGCTGAATGAAATTATCTTTGACAACTGGTATCAAAATATTTTGAAATGCAATGCCTTTTTTTTTGTATATTTTTATGTTGCGTGACTTACTTTCCTGTTTCTAAAGATGGAATTCTTGAACTAATTTTTCTTTTATTTACTGATATTCTGAACTTTAGATATTTGTGTCTGCCGATGAGTGCACGCTACTTTTATATTTCGGAAAATTATTTTTTTATTTAACTATTGATTCCGTACGAATAATTCCTTTCGATTGTGAATATCTGAGTTTTTCCTCATAAGCAAGTGGTACTAGAAACCCCACCTGATTGCTGATTCAAAAATTTCATAATATTTAAGCAAAAATCCCATAATTTATAAGCTAAAAAATAAAATGTGATTTAAATACTTTTTAGCACACTAATAAACAAACTGTTTTTATTAAATTTGTTATTTGGTTCATAAGTCTTTTGCTATAGTAAAGAACACTAACACTATCCTCAAAAGCTTATTGATTTAGTATAACTTAGACTAGTGTCAAGTTTTGAAGCTTCACGGCAGATACTTTGGAAGGGATAACACAACTTTAAACCATTCTCAGAAGACATGGATGGCACTTAATCGGACACCTCCATCTCATAAATTTCTACACTAATCAATGGGGGAATGTTTAACGCACAAAGAAATTAAGTTGTTCAATGACTAAGTCAGACTGAACATTCATTAGGCCCACAAAGGGGAATCGAGTTTCGAAGCTGGAACCCTTTATTCCCGAGTTTATATTTGAAGATAATTGAACTGAGATGTAACATGGCAGACAATTCAATATTTGTTTACACAAAAAGGTTTACCGCATTTAAAATAATACGAAAAATATGTCGAGGTCTTTATTTTGGAACATTTCAAACAACTGAAAATACTTTGTACAAAGAATTATTGAGAATTTAAAAAGCAGCATTCATTATCATTAACTGTCAATTTTTCCACCATTGTACACGAAGCGAAACAGAAATAACTTAATTTTACGAACCAAATTTTTTTAAGTCTTGTAAAATTCGTTGGAAATGTTAAAGGTTAAATTAATATCAACAGCAAATTTGCTCTTTTAAGTCTGAAATAATTTCGACCTGATAAATTTTTATTTTATTTTTAGTGAAAATGATTAAGTGCACTTAAGATTAATTTGTCTGTATTCTTCTTTTTTGTACATATTTTCTTTTGAAATACTGAAGAAATCGTCAGTTTCAATTAGATTTAACGTTAAGGAAAATAAGGTTCCGTCATCAAGAAATTGAAGAGAGTCATATTTTAATTTCATTATAATAATATAAACATTTAAATCTTGAAAATGCGCCTTAAAAGAAATATTTGAATTGGAAATTACTTCTGTCTACAACCTAAACAATTACGAACTCCACCTTTTCAATTTGTTTGAATTGCTCATAGTTCAATAGAATCTCATAAATAAATCGTTATTAAAAATATAAATGAAAGTAAAAACACAAATTAGATAAATAGTGACATTAATTCAATACCAGGATAATGCAAATCGTATCTCAAATTTACGCAATTTAAGACTTGTTTCTATAAGAAAAACATCCGGCAACCTTTTGCACCCCGAGTCAATCAAATTTACGGATCGAAGATAATTCATTCCTATCATGTTTAATTCCATTTCATCACTTCGAACTTCCTATAAAAACTCGTTTCAATACTTCTTCCCCTAATGAACGATCATTTAAATACATTCATCATTTGTTGAAGTTAAGGAGTCTTGACTGAATCTATTTTCGATTTCTTGCCTCCAGAGGGTGCCACCGCATCTTCCATCTCTTTCTTCAACAGGCACTTTTTCCCGCCGGGAGATATGAATGAGAATATATCTTTCTTCTTCGGATTACATCTGTGTCTGTTAAACAAAGTAGAAAGTGTACATTTTCTACATTGCTGAACTTTCGCTTTTCAATGATGCAGTATGGATTACTCATGCTTTTTGACTTATAACTCAAAATTTGTAGAATTCTAATTAAGTTCTAATTCCATTTTTCATCCTCTTAATTCCTATTTCTAAGCCCATCTTTCTCATTAATTATTGTCATTTCCCATTTATATTTTAATTCTGATGAAAGTATCGATTTTCGGTTTCTTTTCTCCAGAGAGTGTCATCGCATCTTCAAACAATGTCTTCAACAGGCATTTTTTGTCTGGAGATATGAATGCGAAAATGTCTCATTATGATTATATCTTTGGTAACGCAGAAAGTGCGCCTTTTCTACATCATTGATCTTACTACATTCAATGACATAGCATGCATCACTGACGTTATCTGACTTATAGCTCAAAATTTACAGAATCTAATTAAGTTATAATTAAACCCATTTTTTTCATTAATTATTTTTATTTTCCATTAATATTTCAATTACCGTGAAAGAATCTATTTTCGATTTCTTGTCTCCAGAGATTGTTACCGCGTCTTCCATCATTTTCTTCCACAGGCACTTTTTCCCTAGGAGATAATGGTGAGGAGACATCCCACTCGGAATGTATCTTGGGTATGAAACGCAGAAAATGCACGTTTTCCCCATTAATGGCTCAGCGTTATTTACTGATGCATTATGCATCATTATCGCTTTTTGACCTATGGTACAAAATTAACAAATCTTTAAGATAAGTGTTAAGTTCTGATTCATAATTAATCCTGATTTCCATTATTTTTAATTGTCATGAAAAAAATCTATTTTCGACTTCCTGTTTCCAAAGGACGTCGTCACATTTTCATTACTACCACACACGAATTTCCGAAAAGAAATATGCATGAATAGACATTACAGACTTAATACATATTTAAGATAAGTGTTAAGTTCTGATTCATAATTAATCCTGATTTCCATTATTTTTAATTGTCATGAAAAAAATCTATTTTCGACTTCCTGTTTCCAAAGGACGTCGTCACATTTTCATTACTACCACACACGAATTTCCGAAAAGAAATATGCATGTAGACATTACAGACTTAATACATATTTGTTTAAAAAAAGAGAAAGAGCGTATCTTTTTTCCATAATTGACTCTATATTACTAAATGATACAACAACATACAACACGTTTTATTTATGACCTATAGCTTAAAATTTATACAGTTTAAAGACAAGTATTAAGTGCTGATTCATAAATAAGCCCCACTTTTCCTTTAATTCGTTTATTTCGCAGGCAGGAAAAGAAAGGTGTGTAATTTTAATGGATATTATATTTTAGCCACATGTATTTGCTCTTTTAAGTAAATAAAAGAGTTGTTTGAAAAATAATTTATAGAAATAAGTTGCTATATATTCTTTCGTATAAGTATTTTCCAACTAGCAAAATTTATTTTTATAGAAATAAATGGTCTATTTTTATACAATAATGTTAGTCCGATATTTTTGTGGTTATTCGCTGCACAAACACATGGTACCACTTTTTTAAAATTTGCTCTCACTAATTGAAGCTCAATTTTCTTAATAAATTTTCGTACAGTTCTAAAATTAATTTATTCTGGATTACATAGTGCATATTTAAAACTAACCAGTAGCGATATTTTCCACGATCCTCTATAATACATCCACAACATGGCTTGTTTTATGTCAAAATCAGTCATGTAAGGCTTAGAATCAAGTTTGCATTTTGTATTCCTTTTCTTTGAGTAATAAGGCCTTAAATTTGAAACAAGTCGAAGTTTAATTTTAAAGTCGAAGTCATTCGTCAAACTCCATTCATTTAGGCTGATATATAGATGAGTTATCGTGTTCAATAGTTATAGGAAGACAGACCGAATACAGTCAATTCTTGGACGCATTAAGTTCAAAATTAGAGAAACATTTAAAATTTTGATTATAAAACTAAGTGCTGATTTTCCTTTATCTTGCAAGTAAGATTTTTGAGTTACCATGTGTTCATGCTCTTGAGCATTACCCCAATGCCGACCGAAATTTGACAGAAATCTGCAACTTTGGTATGAAAACCAAATACTAAATTCTCTCGTTCTAGTTCTTTGTGATTCTTAGTTATCGTAATCAGATAGACATAATTTAATGAAATAAACAATAGACATAATTTAATGAAATAAACAATAGACATAATTTAATGAAATAAACAATAGACATAATTTAATGAAATAAACAATAGACATAATTTAATAACAAATTATGTCTATTGAAGAACTGTGTTTTTCTGGATTGATGATAGCCTAAAATAAGGGAATTACTCATAATTTCAAAGTAAAAATATCTGAAGATTTCAATATTTTTTATCTGCGTACTACTTATAAGGGAAAGTAAAAAAGACTATGCGGTGAATGCAAAATATCAATCAGAAGTTAAGTCAAGGAGTTGACAATTGAAAATCTTAAATAAAGGTAAAAAGCGGCGCATGCAAAATTACCATCAGCTTTTGTTTTTTCAGATGTAATTCAAAAACTAAGCTACCTTAGAAATTTGCAAAGATGATAAGACGTTAGCCAATTTGAATAAAAAAAAATTCATCTTAACATTTCAATTTTGTCACGGAAACTCACCCGTTCTATCGTTTATTGCATCAGATTTTAAAAAAAAACCCAGTTGAGTTAGCTGTGAAACCCTTTTAACCCCTTAGCTTACAATAACAATTTTGACTTGAGTATCGCTCTATAGAATCTTCAATATTACAAGTTGGAATAAACCTCTAGGAGTAATTAATTCAAAAAACAAAAATCTTGTCCATGCTACGAAATATTTCAGACTCTTATATGATAGAAAATAAAAATGTATAGCTAATATAAATTTGGTAATTTAATAAAGCGGTAAAAGATCATTGATCCTCAAGCGGTTACGAAAAACGTGATAGCATGAAAAAAAATTTAAACTAATTCTAAATCGAAACTAATCAACCAAATTAATTTCATCAATAAATAAGCTCAACTTCTCGTAGATTTCCATTTTTAACTTTCAAATTGGCTTTTACCTTCACAGTTCTGTTTAGATAATTCGACTTCTCACAGCAAAGCTTTTGCATAATTGCAGCCTTGAGACACTGACTTCTTATTTAGCTTGACTCAGCTTTGTTAATTTAATTACGGTTAAGTAAAATTGAAAGTAATCAAGTTATTTCTAAAACTATTATCATTATCTTTTATATTTCGTTTTCGTTTCGTTATTATTCCGTTTCATAAGTCTCGTCCTAATGAAGTAAGTATTAATTTTTTATAGTATTTTTCAACTTTGCTAGTTTAATAGGTTTGAAAATATCTATCTGAAAAAATAAAATTGTAAATTCAGAAGTCTAACTCGACAACTAGTATTGCTGAATAATATTGAACGATACGTCGAATTATTAAATAAACGGGATGTCTAATCGACACTTTAACCCTTTAAAGGGCCGTTTTTTTCTACTCATATGATATTAAATATTTTTAATATCATATGAGTAGAAAAGTTAAATAGTTAAAATATTTAAATGAGTTAAAATATTTTTAGGCTTGGATTTAGAATAAGAAAAGGGATTCATTTAGCTCATTAGATAAATTTAATTTGATTAATTAATTAATTTGGTTAATTAATAATTAAGTAACAAATCAAGACTCGTCATTTTGTGCAAGATAAAGAACTGAAGCATCTAAGTTTCTGTCTTTCTAAAAAAATTTGTCAGAACTTATGCCAACCTACATAATTTCATACAAAGAATGATAAATTTGGTGGGAAGCATACTTCCCACGGCCCTAGAAAGGGTTAAAATATTTGGGATAATGCCCTATAATGGGTTAAGGTATTGTATGATTAAGAACTTCAAACGGAGTTGAAAGTTATTAGTTCTATTCTTTATCTGCGATCTTAGCTAAAAAAGTTAAAAACTGGAAGAATTATATAAGTTTTATAGTAGATTTCTCACTGTAATCTGACTAGCTATTGAAAAACAGGAATGTGGTATATTTTATCCGAAAAATCCTCTTATAAGGTGACAATCACCATATATTAGAGGTAATAAAGGCTCCTAAATCATGTATTAGGTGTTTAGGTTGGTCAAAAAATCAAACGAAAAACGGAGAAAAAAATTGTATCAATGTATAAATCGCAACTGCGTACCACTGGAGAAATGAAACGCGGCTAACAAAAATAGATTTAATTTATCTATTAACACGTAATGCTTAACAAAAAGAAATGGAAAAGACGAAAGAAAAGTTCATTCCCAAGAGCCAAATGCATTTGAAGGTTATTTATTGGGAATAGCATTTGTTCCACTGATCGAATGAAGAAGAAAAAAAAAAAAAAAAAACAATCAAAATGCTCACAGGAATATTTTGAGGGATGGTCTTCTGTTATCATCAATCATATAAATGATACGATGATTTTAAAAAATCATTTTATAAGATGATGGAATACCACGTGATCAAATTTATGCATTAATAGAATAGTTGAAAAGAGTTAAATCCAGAGCCTTGAAAAGTTGTACCGTAAAGAAGCGAAGAGTTCCTGCAAAACCTCTTGTAAAAGCTTTCTGCGATCGATTTCAATTTTCATATAATATGAAATATTAAAAAAAGCATAATAATATATAAATAAATGCTGCATAAAGGAATTCTGATGAAAAATTTTATGAACAAAGACAAAGTATTCAATTCTCAGCACATTCATCGGATCTCCTTCCCGATAGAATTCTTTTTAAGAAGATATCTAAAATATACTGTGTAGTAATCCAGACCAATTGCAATCGACGAGTCTAGAAAAGACAATGAAAAGAAAGCCGAAATACCAATTAGTAGGCCTAAAGACGATTGCAATTTCGTCAGTAGGCGTTAGCAGTAAACTATCCAATATTTCTATTTAGTCCGATTATTTCCAAGGTCCTATATCTGTATTAAATAACTGTACCTACCAATATTCGATATATGCTATCAATTCGATATGAAATTTTGATATAAAGTAGTATAAATTTTTGAACTTTGAACAAACAAAATAATTACTGTTAGAATCCTTTAGTTGTGTAATAATATTTAACAGAAGCAATAAAACGATCTTGAATTACTAGCAAAATACGATGTTATATGAATATATATAGGCATTTATATCTTAAACTTTCAATTGAAATATTCAAGAAATATATATATATATATATATATATATATATATATATATATATATATATATATATATATATATATAATGTTTATCTAAAGTGCATATTTCAAAAGGCGAAAAATTACAAAGTTAAGCAAAGTTATATCGTCTCATATTTATAAGAGATATATTTTCTTAATCCTCAAGATTAGATTTAGGCAGGGAAATAAAATAGACAGTATAGTATTAATAATTGATAAATTTAAAATAATTTATTTAATGATATTTATCTGGTACACTTCAGTGAAATGTTTCAAATAAGGATGGCTTCCTGAATAACCCACTAAAATTAGAAATCTGAACGGCAAGAAATTTCATAGCTTTCACTACCAAAAATTCACATGATTCCAGGTGGGGTTAATAGAGGCAGTTTAAGAATCTCTTTTTATAATGATGAATTCACAGTTTATATTATACAAATTCTTTATAGAAAGTTTCCTAAACTGTGGTTCACTGAAAGATTTTGGATATATGTGTATCTTTTTACATCTTGTAAAACTATAATGAGGGCTTAAAATAATTATCAGGATACGTAGTAATAGCACGACGTACAAAAAGGCACAATAAGCAAACGAGCGACTTGTGTCAGCTAAGCTCTCGCCAACCAAATCAGAAACTCTTTTTTGCTCTGAACGTTCAAAAACGCACTTGCTTATTCCTTAATTTCGAAGCTGTTTGCTATCATTTGTGTAAACATTTATTATATTTACTAAAAAATGTTATAGCTTTACAGAGGTCTCTTTTTGGCCCATAAAACATCTTTCAAAGAGACTGTGTGCTATTTGAAAGAAAAAAAATGCACCGAGGATAAAGGGAGCTTCTAAAGATTTGATTTCTGAAAAGTAGGTTGAAATGTTTAAAAGTTACAGAATTCCTATTATACGCCATTCAAACTGTGATTTTATTATTTTATATTACATTTACGTAATTTTCCCTGGGAAAAATAAAAAACGCTTTAATGATTAACAGGAGTTTGAGGGAACTTTCGATATTTTAGCGCTTCTCCCACTTTTACCCAAGAATAAAGAGGCATTGCCTTATATCAAAAATATGGAAAATTTACACCATTCATATATTTATAATTCCTCGATTTCGATTTCGATTCTATAAGCTAATTACAATTACGTTATTTTTCCTGTAAAAAGAAGGAAGGGAAAAGAAAAACGTCCTAAAGGTTACTCAGAAATTTTGGCTGCCTTTAATATTTTGAAGTTTTAACTACTTTGAGACACTGCTTGGATTGCGATTTCAACCCTTTATGTCATATCTATGTTATTTTTGCTGCGATAAAAATATGTCCTAAAGGCTACTTAGAATTTTTGGCAGCCTTTGATATTTTAAAGTTTCCATTTTTGAAAAAAAGAAAAACGAGTTCTGCGTATCAAGAAATAACAAGTCAATAAAAACGGTCGCACGCCTCCTCTCCTTGACATTAATATGAACTTCTTCAAAGAACTGTGTTTTTGTCCGGGCAAGGCCGGGACCTTTCAGTTTCCATTACTGTCTTGTAATTGTTGCTTACTGGGGGACGATGGATCGATTCGGAAATCCAGAAAATTAATCGATGACCACACCAACTAATCGACGTTAGACTTCTCAAACTGGGCTTCTTAAGCTGTGATTATCCTTTCTTCTAACGTTTGACCTCGTCACGAAAAATACGAAAAGATTTGTTTTTGTGAGATTCTTTTTCATTCATTTCTTTGGCCCGAAGCCGTTGAACTAGAAGAAGAAAAATTAATCGGAATCGAGTATGTGAATGAAAATAAATGAATGCGTGGGATGATAGTTAACTTTTTTTTTACTGCATGTTTATTTTTCTTAAAGGAACGCTTGATAAATTATTCAATAAAATAAATACGACGATTATTTCGAAGGTTTCTTTGTTAATAATGAAATATTAATTTTTCTCACTTCCTTCGCATAACATGTAACAAGAAGTATATTTTCGTTGGATGCATAGTTTCAATAATTTTTAATTATATTTACGTAAAAGAATATTACAAAAATGAATATAGAAAACAAAAGATGGCCTTCATAAAATATTAATATGCTAATAAAGAGTAATTTACATCACTTATCATCATTTGTTCTGTATTAAAGTTTTCAAAAGGTATAAAAAATATTGATAAATTATAAAAATGCAAGACGTTCAGAAGATTTGGCAGAGATTTCAATGATTTTTTATCTCTCTATTTTTTTTAATTTCGATTTTTTTTTTGTCGATATTTCTTTGTTTTCAAGAAGTTCTAACGAATTTCGAATTTTATACTGGACCAAAGAATCGAAACATATTGACTTACTGAAAGAGAATGTGGTGCAAGATGCATTCGATATTCCATACTTTAATCATATATCTTGGGAAACAATACGATTTTTTTTAATTGGGTGTGTATTTTTTCTTAAGGAACGCTCGATAAGTTATTCAAAAAATAATATGATAATTATTTCGAAGGATTTTTTAAGAACATTTTGAGCCTCTTGACATCATATCATTATGTTGAGTTTTAAAGCGAATCAGTTATTTTTAATTATACATTGTTAAATTTTTGGTAAAAAATTTTCCATTACTTATTTTCGAAAACAAAATTTGAAAAATGTTGCCAATTTTTTTCTAGATATTTTGGTTAAAAGTCTAAATATTTAATTTCAAAATCTCTCAATGTTCAAAATGTATAAAAGAACAGTAAGCGGAAGCAACGCCAATCGTCATGCTTTCATATGTTTTACTCATTATAAATTGATACGTTTCAACGCTGTTGAAATAGCATTTAGTCATTTTTGTGAGCCATTTTAAACAACCTCACTTGGTTGTTTTCCATGCTCACTCACTGAAACAAAGATTGCGTTCCTATATGGCGACATAAAAAATCGACGTACTGAGAAATACAATTGTGACTTTCTGATTTTTTTTAAAAATATCCATAAAGGAATAGCGGTATTCATGAGAACACCGCTTTAATCTCTTTGGAGTTTTTTCTAAAAATAAACCCTAAATTCTTAATACTAACTTCACAAACTGACTTATCCGCCTGAGTTTGACATTCAATAGATTGCAAAAAACTAAGCTATCTCCGCCATTCTGATGCTACCGGGGTTATCCGAAGACCGAGTTGCCATGGCAGCATAGTAAGTCATTAGAGTGAACGCAAAATGACCCCCATTAAGATACAGCCCATATGTTCACCCCACATGAAAGGTTTATGGTCCGATGTTGATTCAGAAGCAACTCAACCCACACCACTTCAAGTACTCATCGGGGAAACAAGAACTGCTCATTTATTTGACAACTTCTCACCCCCGAATGAGCCCTCCTCCAAAGCATTTTAACAAACAATAAAACAAACGGCCATCAAAAATAGTGAAAAGTGCAGAATATGTTTGTCGATCAATAATTTTTAATAAATTCAAACTCGATGGCGGCTGCAATCGAATGTGTTATAAACAGGCTCTAATGTATTTAAACATTATAAGGGTAAAAATGAGCCAAATTTTCACTACACCATATTGAGTTAATTAATTTCCAACACTAAAGAGTTCACATAATTCAAATCATATTCAAAACGAAAAATAATACAAAAATTGTTTCACTTTCCAAGAAAATTTCCCACTAAAAAATGTCTACACATTCTAATTATATTGAATTTTTATTTTAGACATTTACGCACGTAATAAATGAAAAAAATTCTGATTTCCTTAAAATAATTAACATTAGCGAAATTCGGTAAGTGGTTTCCAGAACAGAAAAATATGTGACCTTTTAAAAATACATTATAAAAAACCTTGAATCGAATTATTGAAGGACAGTTATAAAAAATCTCTATTGACACAAAAACTCCTAAGTTATTTTTTTTAATTTAAAAACATGCACAGATTAAAGTATACATTGCAGAATTATATGCTTTATGATAATTATATGTATTTTTTTAGTTAAGCAGGGAATGAATTAAGCGAATATAATTAAAAATAATACAACAATTGTTTCACTTTCCAAGAAAATTTCCCACTAAAAAATGTCTACACATTCTAATTACATTGAATTTTTATTTTAGATATTTATGCACATAATCAATGAAAAAAATTTTTTTTCTGATTTCCATCAAACAATTAGCATTAGCGAAATTTGAAATTTCCAGAACAGCAAAATGTGTGACCTTTTAAGAATACACTAAAAAAAAAAAAAAAAAATCTTAAATCAAACTATTGAAGGACATTAAAAAAAAAAAAAAAAAACTCTATTGACATAAAAATTTCTAAGTCATTTTTTCATTTAAAAAACATGCATAAATTAAAGTAAAAAATACATTGTAGAATTATGTGCTTTATGATAATTATATGTATTTTTTTAGTTAAGCAGGGCATGAATTAAGCGAATATAATTAATTTAATATGTTAATTTAAGTAATTATCTACTTACATATTCGCGTAAATTTTAAATCTCTCGAAAAGTAATTACTCTCTGAGTTAAGTACAAAAACAATTACCCTCAAGATTGTTTATTACCTAAATTTCAAAATACATCTATTCTACATTCATAGTCGCAGTTAAAATTTATGTTTATTTTCGAAAAAGGTTTTTATTAAACTTGGATACTTCTTTAAAACTACTTTAAATCATTTTATTTTATTTGGATATTATTATGTTAGCAATTTTTCTTCGTTTTTTTCTTTTTTGATTCCAAAAGTAATGATTAGTAATTTAAATAGGGTTTTTGCAATTGTTTGCACAATCTGCAAAGAAAATAGTTTTTGTGAATAAGTTGCAATAAAACAGTAGTTCTTAGGAAAACTTATATATAATACAAAATTAAGATATTGTTGTGCAAGTTCAAAATGAATTTTATTGTATACCAACAATCATTTTGTACTAGTTAAAAATCTTGTTAATAAAGTATGTAATTCTTCATAATCAACTTAATTTAAATAGTTGGAAATCAACAAAAGCGTAAAATATTTTTCACGTTTTTAAAAAAAAAATTCATACCAAAAATAGGTTCAAGGCATTTTAAAGTTCATGTAATAATGTAACTAAAATTAAAAAATAGCAAAATTATAAAGTCTACAGGTACAATTTGATTAACTTCGATTTTTTTTTCTTAATTGTTATTTTCTTATTTCTTTAGAAGCTGAAAAGTTCCAGGCCTGTATTTTGATGTTTGAGATTTTTTTAATCGGCCGTTCAGTATACATTGAAACGGAATAAAGTATTTATCTTTATAATACAACTTTATGAAATATTTCCCGATTTATTTATGATTGAATAGTTTGAAATATCTTTATTAATAATTATTTGCTCTAAGTTGGGCAAAGAAACAAAAAGCTGCAGAACTTATTTTTGGAAAATGGTGAATTGTCAACACATAGAAGTTTGATTGAAATAGTAAAGTGAATAAGATTTGATTGTTGTTGTTTCATAATAAGAAGAATATTACATTGTTAATTAAACTGCGAAGTTTTTGAATAGCCTCTTTCTTCTTTACTGCTTCAAAAGAATGAAAACGTTTAGACCTGTCTGCTCGCTTCTGAAAAATTTCATTGTTCATTAAGGGAAGATTTCATCGATGAAAGCAAAATATTCTTCTCTATATTGCTGCTGGATGAAAATTTCGCATTTTATTGACGATTTCAATCTTGTCACTTTCTCCTAATTACTTATTATTTACTTCAAAATACCTGAAAGAATGAAGTGAAGACTTTTTGGAAATTCGAGTATTTAATAACGATAAAGAACGAGTATTTAATAACGATAAGGGAATTCGACTCAAATAGTCGAGAGAACAAGATTCTATTACTTCCGTCATTGTTAGAGAATAAAATGTTCGTTCTTTCTCTTATTTTTCTAACCAATTTCTTAAAAAAGATATTTGAGATAAGGTATTAAGTTTCTTTTCCTAGAATAAAATTATTTTTTAAAAAATCATTATTTTTCAACAACTTTTCCTTGGAAATGAGACAGTAAAGATTTTAAAAGTCACAAAAAAATGAAAAAAAAAATCTTACTGGCATTTTTCTGGTAAACAGTTTTTTGTGCTTTTAAAAAATGCACCGTTTTAAGTCTAAAGAATAAATCAGTTCTTGAATTTACTAGAAGCAACCCACATTAAAAAGACTGACAACTAACGAAATTTCATACAGGAAGTTTTTGCCATTATGTCGTACATTTGTCTGAACGAATAATAGTTAATATTTGTAGTACAGTTTGAATTTATGCCTAGAAGGTGCAAATTTCATGCATGTTTGAATTAATTCACGAAATAAATTAGATCTAGAATTAAATGCTTCGTTGGTTTACAAAATGCAACAACTTGTGAAAACGTATTGGCATAATAACGTAGTTTAGGAAATAATGTGTTAATAAAGACTCTCATTTTCGCTTTTTTTTTTTTTTTGTAAAATTATATTAACAGGTCTTAATCTCGTCATTTTCTTTAAGCAATAAAATGAACCAAAACTTCAAGAACTACAATCTAATTCAATATTTATTAAATCATATACAAATTTATTTGATTATTCCAAGTTAGTTCAAAACCTGTAACGAACTCAGACGTTGAAAATACCAGCCCAGTGTTGTAAGTGTTACAACCATAGTTACGCAGACTAATAAATAATGCAAGCAAAGGCAGAGAAAATATTTGTCTGCTCTCAAATATGAATTAACTCTGGAAATATTCGACAAAATCTCGAATATAACTTATTAGATTTGAGTTGATTATAATAGACTATTTGATGAAAGTAAATCATATTAATGCAGATTTTCTTCTTTCTTACTAAAAAAACCCGGCAACTTGAAAATTGTATTAAAAAGTACTTGGAAGAATAAATGAATGAATTCTCGGAATATCTATTCATAGAATTTTAGAAGATTCATTTATTTATTCAATGATGTTTTTCTCATGCGGAAACAATTCAATAGGTTATTTTCAACTTAAGATATCGAGTAAATGGTTGAATCTACAACAGCAAGAAAAAAGTTAATTGTTATATTTTCTAACAGAAAAGAAGAAGCATAAATCTCAAAACACTTAACACACACTTGGCGAAAAACCTTGCAAATTAAAAAGATAAAAGAAGCTCTTAAGGATTTTCTATCCTACTAAGCTTTTTTACTTTATTTTTCTCGTCATTACATCTGCTCTCAGACACTGAAGACTATTTCACTTTATGAATAAATTCCTCAGTATTCTAGTTGCTCATTAGAGTTGTTTATACGAAGTTTGGAAAGTGGGCGTACTGAATGAGACAAAATTATTGGTTGTTACCTAAGCAGTCACCCTTGAAACTGGAAGAGCATTCATTTCATAGGATCCATCCCATCATTTAAACCACCTTTCAATTACAGGGTCTTTTATTTTCCGATGATTCTGATGTAGAAAAACGATTTATTATTTAGCCAGCAGCAAAATAGAAGCGCTTTTATAAAGACGAGAATAAAGACGTGCCATCCTCTTTTTAAAGAACTTGATAGGGGCTCTTTTAAGCTAATTAAACAAATATGACGATCATTTTGTGTAGAATCTATTCATTTATCAAAGAGTGTCATTTCCAGATTGCAGCATTGTCCATGGATGAAATATGCTTCCGTTTCCGAAATTTCAATAAAACTTGAGCAGGGAAAATTAACGAAGTTTCACCAAAGCTACCGATTGAAAATTCTCAAAAAAATTTATTATTTATTTTGTAAGTAAAAGTCTCATTCGCCCATATATTCAATATTTAACCCTGAATTTTGTTAAAGCATCCCGTCGACCATAAAATGAATATGTCCAGAAATATATTGATAATAATTTCTAAAATATTTTTCCAGCTTCTTTTAGAAGACTGTTTATCGAAAATCGAAAATTGCCAAATTTAGCTCATACAATAAAGGAAAAAGAAATTACTTTTGAAATATCTATTTCATTTCATTTTCACATAAAGTCTTATTTATATATTATTTAATCTTTTGTATATGATTATTAATATACAATTATTTATATATCAAATAATTTATTTATAATTTATGATTAATATGCAGCAGTAATCCAGATATTCCAGATAACAAAAAGATATTAAATAGAATAATTTTAAGTTAAAACTCTTCGTATAAAATCTTAATAGTTTAAAAATTTCGAAAATAATACGTTTTAAATTTACTCTGATATTGTTCGTGTTACTGTATATGTTTTTTATTTCAAACAAAAGAGAAAGTTGTGACTTAATGATGTGATTTCGTAGTTTCGTATAGTGACATAAGAATGAGAAAAATACGCCTTTTGTCATTTATAAATCACGCTTTTTCCAATTCGATATGTTTAAAAAAATAGAAGGCATTAAGTTTCTAGGTTGTGACATAGAATTTCGTCACATTAATTTGCTGCATTAAAGAAAATTCAAATACCTCCAGCCAATAAAATTCTTTAAGTGTGTTAATGCCAATAGGGAATAATTGGGAAATTAGGAACAAGTTTTGCATGCATTGCCATTATTTTTTTCAAAGTAAAAGGTTAGTAGATATACAAAGGTTTAGTGAGATATACAAAAAGTCAGTACTTTTTATGAGTGCATAATCATGTTCTGAAGACTCATTAAGCAATAATTTTTCCCAAAATAATTTATTAATTAATCAGTCTCTCTTTCAAGAACGTTCCCAATTACTCCGGCCTTCTTTCCCCCAGAAAACGTTCCCAATTACCTTAGAGACTATGTGGAAATTGAGAACAAATGCTTCGGCTTCTGCTCATAATAATGAATTCATTTGACTAGGAGATATTTAAAATTATAAGTTACTTATATTGTCTCAAACTGGAATTTATTGTTTGTTCTTAACTGGGTCAAAGTCCAGCTTCTTAACAATTTTTCAGGAAAAATAACTTCTTTTGCATAGAATATTGCATCTAAACTATCAGAAAAAATTTAATACCTTCAATGTGAGGCAATTTAAAATCATTCTATGTCCAATTTTAGCGAGAAAAAGTTGGGAAAATAGAATAAAAAGAGAAACGATTGAATATTATAAGATACCAGAACAAAATATTTAAAACTTAAAAATGCACATTAAAATCCTTAAAAACTAGCAATTCAATTTAGTAGCGGGGAAAAAATACCTTTCAGTTCACTTATAATTTTCCACTCACTATTCAACTTATTTTTCATCGACATTTACAATATGAAAATAATAATAAGAAGAAGAATTTAAATCCAGATACCTTCTTCAAAATAGAATATGAGAGTACCAATTTTATCTGACTTTAGTAAATTGCAAAAAGTTTATTCACCAAAAAAATTAATTTAGACCAATTGGGGGTCCTCAAACTTTTCAACATCACCACCGTCAACAGCACTAATTCTTCGGCCTCTATTTCTTGTTGACGCTAAAGAATTCCGCTGTAGAATCATATTTTCATCTTCATTAGTCCAGCAAACGATTTCAAATCAGTATTAACAATATACATGAAAAGTATTATGCCAGCTGTTAATTTGTATTAAAGAATAAATATTATTGGCAAGATGGAATGTTAATTAATTCCTAACTTTCATAATATTTCCTATCATGTGACGAGTTGTTTCAAATGTATAAAAAATATAGGATTTATTATATTAAAAACCTATTACTCCGAGTTACAGTTCTCCAATTACTCAATGATGAAAATTGTCAGGAATAACTGAGAGCAGTAACATATTTCTCTAGATAAAACCCAAAAACGAAAATTGAGTTTTTTTAAAAACTGTTGTATCCAATAAATCTTAATAATTAATTAATAATTGGAGAAGATAACGAACAAAGAAACGTATGAAATTTTTGGTTTAAACTTTTCTGAATACAGCTCCAAATAAATTAAACAAATGTTCTAAGAAAACATTATAAAAAGTGGAAAGGATTTCTCTTTTTCCTCAATAGTATCTTGAACAAAGCATATGCTTTTGAATGAGCTAAAACCTCATCAGTGTTCGCGTAGTCACTGTTCTTAATTATTGCTTGCTCTCAATGATGCAGTCTGACACTATATAATTTAGCAAATATCTGGCAACCTTTTAAAAAATTTATTTCTTATATTAAAAGTTTTGTATTATATATATCAAAATAAGCATTACAAATGAGTATTTTAAATTACAAGTATACAAAACAGATGATACTTAAACAATGGTAAGTAATGTTTTTTAAGTTTCAGTTTGATGTAATGAAAACAGATATTACAAACGAAAATTTCACAAATCATATTGAAATGTGTTCTTTCTTTCTCTCTCTCTCTTTTTGATTTGTAACGTTTAACAAGAGCAAGTTAAAATTAAATTTTTATGAAGTCTCGTGAAATTTTTCCTTTCATTGAAATACTAGACTGCAAAAATAGAATAAGAAATATAAATATTCATTGCTTTATTCCTTTTATGAAATGTAATTCTTTTAACAGTTTTACCCTCCAAACTTGATTTTCGAAATACAGCATTAATAAAAGATTTAATTCAATTAAATTTAAAAATAATATGAACTAAGAGGGTAATTAATCGATGATAATGAAATTACAATTCATAATTGGAGTTTTTATGACTCCAACATTTTTCTGTAGTAATCACTGTTTTCTTGAATTAAAAGATATAAAATGAGGCCTGATTTGCGTGAAAGAACCATTTGGTCGAAGAAATAAGACGAAATAACCTTTGGGGACTATTTTTATTGTCTTTAAACCGGAGAAGAAATGGATCAGAAATATTATACTAATTTTTCAGACTTTAATTAATATTACAAATTTCTGAAATATTTTACTATTAAATCTAAAATAAACGCCTATCAATAATGATTCTCCGTTCAGATAATTCAGAATGTAGACTATAGATTTCTCTCTTAAATCAAATCACTATAATGAATATGAGTGATTCCTCTTATGAAATCTATCGTGATTTTTTTTATCCAGTGATTCTATTATTCAATTATTTAGAGCCGAGACCTTCTTATTAAAAATTTATTTTTTACTAAACTTTTAAAAGAATAACGATAAGAATCTTAATCATATAAAAACAATGGGAAAGTTAATAATTCTTTTCCAACAGATATAGTGTGTGAAATATTAGTGGAATTTTTCAGAGCACACCAATTTTACAATACACTTACAACCAAAAAGCCAAATTTTATTAAAATGTTTTAATCTTTCTTAAAATGCTTGTTTCTTGGAAAAATAGGAGACAGAAATCGAAAATAAGTAGAAAAGCATATTCTTTTTCAAAATGAAAACACAACAAATGGCAAACACGAAAATGATAACACGCGCACGCACGCACACACACACACAGAGATTGAACCAAAATAAAATGCTGCCGAATAATAATAAAAAAAAGAAGATAAGAGCCCTTTATAATTTTAAATGATATTTCAAAATTCCATGTTGTCATTGTTTCAACAATATGACATTTCAAATTTATCAAAATATATTATTGATGAAAAACACTTGCACAGGTTAGTTATATCTGATTTCAAACGTCTGTATGGTGTCAAAATTTTAATATGTTGCACATAATTCCAGCTTTTAAACCAAAATTTAGTCTATTTTTGCTATCACATACGACAATTTTATATATTTACAACGGTATGATGATAGTAAATTTGGCAAACTTATATAGGATTAAAGACAATCTATCTTCGGCATATATATTGGGGCTATATTCAATCCTTATAAAAAAATGTTGTAATCGTTTAAAAAATTGATCCATTTAGATGCTAATTTCAATTGTTATAATGCAAATTTTGTTGCGCAGCTGCCTGGCTGCATTGGTCAGGTGGTAAGATCTTGGTTTCGAAATCGAAGGATTTCATGCTCGAGACCCGATTCCACCGTCGTGCAAGTGGGTCTGGTGCACGTTAAATCAGTCGAGTCCAGACGTCCTCCCGCTGGTGCGGTGAGGTGTGGATGCTTAGAAAGGGGGTTGTCAGCTCAGGTGCCGTCCTCGTCATCTGACCACGGTTCAAAATCACGATGTCCGTCCCAAAATAGCCATAGTGTTGCTTTACTGGACCTTAATGTAATTAAACTAAACAAAGTTGCATAATTGTATAATATCGAGAGTAATTTTAACCAAATAAATCATTTTACGTATGACTGCGCTTTTAGAAAGATCTGTTTTGCATGCTGAAAGCTATTATTAAGTGAAACATTAAAATATCCAATTTTTGGAGCACCCCTCAGTTTCGAAATGATCTTTTCAAAACCCGGTTGCGACACCTTCACGACATTTTCCAAAAATTATTCAGATAATCTTAAGAATAGTGAGAAGACTTTCAAATCCTTTTTAACTTAAAAAAGTAATTAGCTGTAGCTAAAGGCAATTTAGCCATAATCAAAAGACACTTTCTCAAATTATATCTTTAAAAACACTTTATTTAGAAAAAAAAAAGTTTTAGTTTAAAATATAGCTTTCCTTTCTGGAATCTTAACTGAAAGAAGTTGGATGACACGTATTGTCTGTTGTTATCGTGTTCACTGAAACCATACTAATGAAGCTACTAACGTTCAATGAAATTTTGAGTGGTGATAAATGATGTTAGAGAAAAAAAACAAGCAGGGAAAATAATTAGTGAAAATTAAAAAAGTTAATGAGATTTTAATAACTCAACAGCCATTATTTTCGTCGATTGTTATCAATGAGTGTTTACACTAAAAATTTAAAAATAAAAAGAGAATAGGGCTAATATGATCATGCTAAAAATTAGTCTGCGTCTTTCATTTTGCTTTTGAAAATACCTTTTCAATGATAATTTGAAGTAATTTAGAGGCAAGCAGTAGTTAAAGCCAGTTTCATTACTTAATAAAAAATTAATTCAATTTTCCGAACTACAAACACATTTTTCAGTGCACTTTTTATCGTAACATTTAGAATTCAATGAATAGATTAGAAAACCGATGGTATGTTTTTAGCATCAATAAAGCAGCAGCAACTAAATAAAATTTTCGTAAATTTACATTTTACGAAATTTATATTTTTTTCAAACTTTTCAGTTATTTTAATGTCCATTTTGTTATGGTAATGTCGGTTTCTAGGTAATCAATCATCTCAAATAACGAAAATTCACAAAAAAAAAAAAAAAAAAAAAAAAAAACTGCTGCAAATATATTTGAAGAGCAAGCAGCATTCTGAAAATTATACTGATGTTTTCAGAAGCTTAAGTTTAATAAACTTAAGATAAGTTAAGAAGATAGGTTTTATTATTCACCTAAAATATTTTATATTTTAAAATTTACAAGACATTCCATCAGAGTTTTTTTCTTATTTGTTTACGAGCACTAAGATAATCCTAAAATAATATCGATTCAATTAATTTGATAATCCAACTAGGAAAATATATTAAAGAATGAAGTATTTTTTATTTAATTATATACAAACACAATATATTTGATACATCAAATATGTTTTCAAAAATGTAATGGAATTTCTAATTTCATTTAAGGAATAAATATATTTAGTTACTTTCCCAGGAAAAACAAAGCATTTTCCCCTTTTTCTGAGAATATATATTCTTTCCCATTTCTTTTATTCGTAAAAAGTAAAAAGATAAAAAATATCTCTTTTAATAACAATTCGGAGAAATTCGAACAAACAATTCGAAGAATTTCAGAGTTAGAATGAACTATAAAATCTATGATGTCTAAAATGTAAGGCTTTATTTAAAGATTAGAAAGAATATCCCAAGATAAAAAGCTTAGTATAAGAATTATTTATTTTACTTAATCGTGTTGCTAAATATAAAGTTATAATATTATAAAGAATTCGATTATCTCTCTAAAGAAATGGGAAATAGAAAGAATTCTCAAAGATACTCTCATGATTCTTCAATAGTATGAAATATTTTTGACAAAAAATTATTGTTTGACTTTTTAGAGAAGGTTATACAGAATTAGGAATAACATCTTTATCAAAAAATAATTACTTCTGTGGATTTTACAGGGAAATTAAGCACATTTATGAATAATGCAACTAATCAAAAATAATTATAATTCAAAATCATAATTTCAAATCTGCATAATCAAAATAGGAAAAATATAAAATAAAAGGTTAAGGAATATTTTAGTTTTTGTGATATAAACACCAATTCAGACATTATAAGTGCAAAAAAAAAGTAATAATTATTCATAAATATTAATAAGCCCTTTTGAAAAATAATAAAATCTGTTAAAAGTCTTATTAACATGATTTTTTAGGAATTGCCGATTCAAGAATTTTACATAATACAGAAATTAATTTTAATAAGGAATAATTATGTGAAAATAATTAGAATAAATAGTTAGAAAATAATAAGAAAATAGTTAGAAAATAATTAGAATTAATTATGTGAAAATAAATCTAACTTATAAAAACCTGATAATTTTTTGCTTTCATCTGACTGATGTGTTGGTAATCCTGTTTAATTGTCATTTCCTTAATTGTCAGTTTACAGTAAAATATTTTCAATATTTAGAATTCTTCAATTTTTTTAATTAATTGATCAAGTTTTCTGAACTTCAACCCTAGATACTCTATATATTGAGCTAGTTTCAAGTCATTTTTATAATTCAATACAAAAATTGAGAAAATCGGAACTATTCAAATTAACTTTAAATGTTTACCCACTTTACCTTTATATCACCGATACTGCTTTGCAACACTTTTTCCTTTGGGAATTTTTTCTAGTCACCAATAGATAACGGCATGTGTATAAATTTTACCCCTATAGAATCTTGCAATCCACTGTAATGATATAAATTAATAATTCCCAATTATATTCTTACTGTGGTACCAATTTATCATTAATTGATGCCCAGTCATTATTGGTATCATTAATTGATTAATTCCCCAATTAATTAATTAATTTTTATCATTAATTACCAATTACTTATTTGAAATAAGCACACTACAAAGATTTACAGAGTACATTAATCAAAAATACACAAGGAACACAAGCCACAAAGCAAATTAAAACAAACATAAAACAAACAAAGAATAAAGAACTACAAAATTCTAACCATATATAAATAAAAATGTAAACATTTAGCAAGGTCAAAATATTAAAACACATACAAGCACAATATCAACACAGAATGTATAGTTAAAAATAATGTGATATCGAGTATTTAAAAAAATAATAAATTCAATAAAAAAAAGTAAGGTCAAGTAAATAAAAGTTGAGAACAAGTCATTTTAAAAACGATAGGAGTCGTATGATGAATGTTAAGTTCCTCAGACATCTTGTAAAAAGTCCTATAAAATTTTACAAAGTGTATTAAATTTCAAATGAATATTTGGAAAAGTACTCCTTAAAGATCTTATAGGCATAGCGAAGTGTAAAAAATTCAGAATATCAGTGCAATCCATCAAACTATTTATAACCTTATAAAAGAAAAAAACACGAGAAATATCTCGTCTACAACACAGACTAGGCAAATTAAATATATCACGTAGAAAAGAAGATGTATCTTAAGAATAAATTCCCTTTTTCTTGTAAAACAAATACCGCAAGAAACTGGTTTGAATAATAATCACATAAATTAATAATAATTAAATTAAATTTATTATTAATAATGAATTAATCTGTCTACAACACAAGCTAGACAAATTAAATATATCACGAAGGCAAGAAGAAGATAAATGTTTAAAATAAAATCCATTTTTCTTGTAAAACAAATATCGCAAGAAACTGGTTTGATTTATTAAACACATAAATTAATAATGATAATTCAATTGATTCACATTCTTCATCGCAACCCAAATTAAATATATTGAAAATTATTATGACAGAGAACTTTCATATTCTTTAAATTAATACAATAATTTTCGATTTGAAAGTTGGAATGGAGAATGTTTCAAATCTTAATTTTTTATAAAATGAGCGTATCTAAACTTGTTTCATTTTCTCGCATATGTAGAATAAGTAACGAATAAATATGGTAATTGGTAATAAATTCGAATTCAGAGAGTTTTATAAATATTCACAACATTCTACATTTTTCCTGAGTATGAAGGGTGAAAAAAAATTTTTTTTTTCTATTACATGCATCATGCTACTTGGCCGCGAACACTACCACTAAAAATTGAGCAACCTAGATAAATGAAATTAGGAATGCGATTTTACGCTAACATTGTACATTGTAAACACATTGTGTATATAATCCATCAACGAGACATCTGTATCTCTTATTGCCCTTATGAAATGATGATTCAGTAAACAAAAAACAGAAATGGATATAACTTTGCATATAGTTTTATTTATAGAATTGTAGATCTGCATCATCTTTGGATCCAATATGTCAAAGAAATGACTGTCTGTCTATCTATCTAACCGTGTGAATGACAATACAATAATTCAAAAACGCAGCGAGCTATATTGGTGAATTTTAGCATATAACACTTTCTATGAAACTCTACATCTTTCATCTAATTTTGCCTAAATCCACCAAAGTTTATCTTTTTGATTTTCTATCTCTCTTTGTGTATATGTGAACTCAATAGCTTAAAAATTTTACAAGCAGGATAAATGTTATTTATTATGTAGTAAAACCAGGAAATCCAATACATATATTAAACAAATTTTAGTGTCTTTACTCTAAAATCATAGAATGTGTTTTAATTTATCCGAAATGCAACAAAGCACAGCTCGTCAGTTTGTTTGTCTGCTTGTATGTATGAGAACTCCATGACTCAATCATAAACATATAATTAAATAGACATAATAGACAAAAATTGTAAAATCATCAAATGCAAATAAGAAAACTTTAAGTGAATTTGAATCGTAATCACAATGATAATGCATGCTAATTTTTGTAAAAAAAATCATGTTTGGATTTTTTTTCTTATGGAATTCATCATCTCTTCTCTTTGTTATCTGTGCCTCGTATTTTTACGATTTTGGTTTTGACCTCCGAATTTTCGATAAAAATTGTTTTACTTTTTTCATTCACTGCTAAAAGTGTTTTATATTATTATTATCTGGTTTTTAGTTTTCATTTTTCAAGTTATTCATTGTGGTTTTGGAAAAAATCATTAAATTTATTCGCTAATCAAAAGCGATCGCACCGTCCTGAAACTGCTATTCTAAATCAACCAGCTACCCTCTAGTATTCTTCTACATTCCAAACATTTGTACAAAATTTCATCGTGAAGAAATTGAAATTAAAATCGTCGTGAAAACCCAGAACTTTCTATCAAAATTCTAGCTTTAAAAGATAAAATATTTTAATTTGTACATAATCAAAGTAACATTTTATCAGAAAAGTAAATATTTTTGTTTGCCTTATTAATATTTCCATTCAAAGATTTTTTTAATTTTATTATTAATTTTTTAATTGAAAATACAGCCGCCTTTGGCGACCATTTGTTTCGTCGGTATTAGTGATGGCTAAAATTAATTAAATATTTTATGCAACTTGTCTTAATGGCTTCCTCAACAAAATATTTTCAAGCGTCAGCATTCATATAGCAAAATATTTTCAAGCGTCAGCATTCATATAGCAAAATATTTTCAAGCTTCGCTTCAATCCATGCCGTTCTGTTCATCTTAGTTGTATTTCACGTATATTCAGTCAGCTTTCCTATAAGTCTTAAAAATGAATACAGTCTGATATTTCTAGCATTTTAACAATATAATCTAATGTCTGGCCGAAAAAAAATTTAAAATTTGGTATTTTTTCTTCATATTAATAGTATCTGAAATAGAGATTTAAATCTTTTACAAATTCTTCTCAGATATATTAAGCATGCAATATATTATGTAGTAAATATATTGCTTGCTTTCCTGAAATCTGCTTTGCCAAATCATGATTTGTGAAAGAAGGACAGAAATTTTATCTCACTATTTTGCACGTTTCATAATTTTTTTTTTTTTCGTAATAATATCGATAGTAATTCCGATTGTAAAATAAAAGTAAAGAAATATCTACAATTTTGACAATGACTTTCATTAACAACTTTGATGTTCTCTCAAAATTTTTATGTTTGTATTATAGTTCATGATACGTTTAATACTGATTCCAAATTTTTAGGTGCCTCTGTACTTTTGATGCAAAATGTGTTTAAAATATTATTTAAATTGTTTAAATATATTTAAAGGCAATAACAAAGATTTTTTTTTGAATTTTAAGATGGTGTAAAAATACCAGGGGTGATCCAAAAAAAGTGTTTACAAGTATTTGGAAAATAGAAATTGTGAATGGGAATATTGTTACCCAAGTGGAGACAAATAGTACTAGTTGTCTTAGACCGGTCGTTCGAACAGATAGTGTTAGTATCAAGACAGCAATAGTAATGGTAAGACGTCTAGAAAAGTGGTCTCGCATAGAGGTGTGAGCCCTGATACGATTTCTGTGGGCCAAGAATGTGTCCCCATCGGACATTCACAGACAAATCGCTGAAGTGTACGGAGGCGAAGTAATGAGTAGAAAACAGGTGGCGAAATGGTGTCGTTCTTTTGAAGCGGGCAGAGAGATTGCTGGAAAAGTGTAGGTGGGAGGTCTGGAGTCACCCCCCATACAGCCCCGATTTGGCTCCCAGTAAATATTTCCTTTTCCCGGCATTGAAGAAACACTTATACGAAACAAGACGATGAAGACATTCATATCAGACGATGATGTTCAAAAAAGTGCCGAGGACTGACTCAATAGCCAAGGACCTGATTATTACGAAGGCGGATTGAACAAATTGGTCCAGCGGTGTGATAAATGCCTCAACAGGTTTGGTGATTATGTAGAGAAGTGGACGCCACATATGTTTCTTAATTACCATTTACATCCTCGTTAATAAATTGTTAATAAAGCCTTTTTCCTTCGCCTTGTAAACTTTTTTTTTTGGATCACCCCTCGTAATTCTTGTACTGTATTATTTTCGGAAACGCCAAAGTTTTTAACGCTGAATTCTATATTAAATGTTCAAACATCTCTCCGAGGAGCAATCCCATTCTCCAAAGTACATGTATATCAAATTTAGTAGCTCTAAATCAAACGGTCTAGCCTGTAGAACGTTACACACACACAAAATACATTCATCTTTATTGTAAGTAAAGATGAATGACAAAATAAAACCATAATAGCGTGATACACTGATAGAAATATTCTATGTAAATTAGAATTTCATTCATGTATAATATATCTTATGTTTATATAAATTTATATATATATTATGTTTATATAGTATTTCATGTATAATATATTTCAGCTTTCAATGCATGCCCAAGAATTTCTTTCTCATGATTACATTGTGTCTTAATTTCTATATAATATCGCTTGATTTTCTGTAAAAACCTTATTTCCTACTTTTGAATACACAAATAAAATGGCGTTAAAAACTTTTCATTTTTATTATTTTCTACATTTTACTCTTTAATATATTTCATAATTCATGTTACAAATATTACATCATTTAAAAATTAACATTTCACATATTAATTTCTAGATGGCGCCACCTCTGTGTAATCAATTTTCAACTAAATTAATATATTAATTAATTATTAAGGGTTCTAAAATTTTTAAAATATGTTATTATCATCAGAAATTAGTAATTGTATAAAATTTCAGAATTCTAGTATATGAGGCGGAGAAAGAGAAATCGATAACAGAATTTCATCCTTTAAAACATGAAACATACGAGGTTAAGGAAAAGCGTTTAAAACTTCTATAAACAAATTAATATATTATGTATGTACATTTGATATAAAATTAAAGATATATGTATTAAAATTTGGATTTATTTGGGCAAAGGGAGACCACCCAAAATATATATTCAACTCTTTCCACTATACTAAGAAATTAAACAAGAACGTGCTGTACTAAAAACAAAACATGCCGTATTGTGTAAGTTAAAGAAAGATAATTCTGATTTTTATTCTATTTAATATGAATTATTGGCTTCTTAAAAAGAAATGAGGGAATCACGGATACTTCATTAAAAAGTAATCATTTTTTCAGCCAGTACAAAGAATGAAAAACCCGGGTTTGTCCTTGCATAAATTAGGACATCAGGTTACCAATCTGCAGAAACCAGGGCATTGCTATGTTGCCAGGACATCTGCTTGCTTTGCTTGAAATCCCTCCCGTCGAAGGAACGCGATCTGCAGAAAAAGATTAAAGTAGACTGTCAAATGTTTCTTCGCGTTTCGGAATGACCGTCCTTCAGTGATCTTCAATCAGGTGTAACGTGATAAGGCAGCCTCCTACACACACCCCTTGACCTCCATTTTCGCGAGACGAAATGTCTCGCAAAACTTTCCATTCAAAAGGGCTTGTTTGTTACGTCATATTCGGGCTGTAAAGTCTACCGCCAGAAATTTCGAACTCGGATATTTAAATCTTTTAACAAGGATGATGTAGTTAGTGAAAGAAAAGTCTCGAGAAAGCAGAAGTGCGACAAAATATTTCAGTCTGCATATTTCTGGAAATTTTCGGCTCGTATGCATTGAAATAGATCGTAGTTACTTTTCTACTCTATTGCTTAATTTTGGAAACCTCCTTTCATCAAATTCTGGATACTCGCCACTACTAACATAGAAAAATATCATTTCATTTCAAGATACAGTGAGCATTGTCAAACAAAGGATTTTACATTCCTTCTAGAATAAAAGGGATCTCAAACCAACAATGCGCCGCGCTCCATTTGCCTATCTATCTCGCTTACGATAGCTTGTATTTTATTTTTTACACTTCTTCATATAACCTGGTTTCTTTCTTATTTGTAAAGATGGAATTTTGCGATATATTTTTCATTTACTTCTTGATGTGTTCAGAGTTTCGAAATATGTTCACATTTGCATTATTGATGGCAATGCATTATTTAAATACTTTTAGAATTTAATTATCAACCAATCGATTGATATAATTAAGCTTTGATTCAATATATGTGGTATTATTTGGGAGTGAATTTGAGTAAAAAATTGATCGTACGCTTTCGTAACATTCATAGAAATAATTTTAATTAAAAACTGAAAAATAGAATATATTCACAGTTATTTCTATCTTTAAAATTATTTCTATTTTTTAGCTTACTTCTAAATGTGAGTTTTAATTTTAACTTAAATATAATGATAAAAATGACATCCAAGAAAACTACATATACTTAACCCACAAGCGCCTCTTACATTCCGAATCAGCTTATAACCAAATCTAATAGAAATATCATGGATGATTTCCTACATAAAATGACTTATTTAGGAAATACTGAGAGTAATTTGATAACAATAATATACATTTTTCTCTACTAGTTTTATTAGCAAACGCACGTTATTTTAATTCGTTTTCAATAAATGGAAACCCAAAATTTATAAATTTTAATTATTTTGAACTTTTATTTAAGTATTAATATGCAATTTTTAGTGGATTGACACCAAATCCATGAATTTTTAACAAATTAAGACAATCGATATACAGAAAATTGAAGCAATTTGGCTTACAAAGGGCCTCCGACCATAACAAGGAAAAGCAATATACAGCCAATTACTAAACCATAGATAATGACATAATGGAAAGCTTAACCTAGATAAATGCAAGTAGAAAAAAAAAGGCACATTTGCACGAAATCCTAATATCTGATCGTGCGTTCGTGTGCAAAATGGGCTGTATTAATCTCTCTCCTCAATATATTTGCTATCATATTCCCGTATAACTTTTCAGTGTGCAACAATAACATAGACGCTTATTTTTCCAAAGATAGACGCTTATTTTTTAAACGCTTATTTTTCCAAAATAAAAGTGCTTTATTTTTGTATTTTTTAAAAATTTTTAACGTTCAATGAAATAGAAAAAGTTATCAATTAATATACATGCTATGATTCATCAATCTTTAATTTTTAAAATACTCAAAATACATAATAAAATAAAATAACTTTTTATTTTATTTTATTTATTTATTTTATTAATAATGTGTTTAATGACATTTAGTAATATATTATTTGTCGTCACGATTGAAAGCCGTTATAATCATCAACAGTTTGGTAATTTTAGTCATGAACATATTTTGAAAAGCTTTAACTGAAAGTTAAGTGCCTGAGTATAAGAAATTCTACAAATCGAAATCTTCCAAATGAAAAAAAAAAAAAATCTTGCTGCTGTAAGCATTAGCTTTTAAACGATGTTGATATAATTTAAGCAAGTTATAGTTGTTCAAAATAACATTTCTTTCAATTTCCATGAAGCTAAATTAATCCCTATTTCTGGAACTAAAACAAATTCCAATATCCATTTGGCGAAATACCCCATTTATTAAATTCATAATCTTTGATAAGGACGACATTTAAGTGCCTTTAATGGTAAATTTAAGCTCTTACAATAATATATTCCTCTATTTTCCCACAGTAAATTTCGCCTTTCTGGAATTATTTCGTGATCCTGTAATCCTAGTTAAAATCAGCTGGAAAAGGTTCTATATAATGCTATCTGAAATTTATGGTAGAAACAAATTATGTTTAACATGAGTCGAACCACATTTCCCTGCACCAGAAAATCTCAAGCTGAGAGAAACACAGAACTACTTTCTCTTTTGCGCACACAATTTAGTCTTTCTCTCTTCGGTAAAAAGAAAAAAAAGAAAAATGTCGCAATGTTTTAGACGGTGATGACAGAAATCAGTGCTCCATTTTGAGTTTCTAATACAGGAAACAGTTCAGCCATTCAACCTATTAGAAATTTGCTACATAACAGCAAAACCCGCGAAATTTTTACGGCTTTTCTTAAAAACCCGAAGAAAGAAAAAGAAAAGAAAAAAAATTTTACAACGTAAGTTGCTTTACATTTGACTTTCTAAAAGTAGTAGACGCGTAGGTGCTTTTTAAAGAAGAGTTAGCGTGTTTCTAGACGAAATAGAAAGCGAAAAAAAAAAAAAAAATGAAGACTCACAGTCTGACAAATTTCATGGTCAAAATACAACTTTCTGCTTCTGCATGATTTGTTTTATCTAATTTATATCCGGATACAGATGATAATTTAAATTAATTTCATCCAAGACATCTTCAGTTGTTATCTAATGCGGAAATCAGAGTTCGTGTTTCATACATGGAATAAAGATAACATCAAAAGAACGGACAATAACCTTCTGTTAAAGAATTTCATTGCCATTGAAAATTGGGAAAATATGAATCGCTTTGTAGAAATCGCACTTTATCTTTAAAAATGCAATAAGTCTTTACAAAATTATTAAGATTCACCATGTTAATAATTTATGTAAATTAAAGTAAAGTTAATTTATGTAAATTAATATAATTTATGTAAATGTTACATAAATTATGTTAATAATTTATGTGACATTCACCATGTTAATTATTATGTTAACAATTTATGATAATTATTCGGTTTATATGGTTATATTGCACTTTTTAAAACTTTTTCAACAGTAGTTGTATAAATCTATATAAAGGAAAGTTAGGAATTATGTTAAATGAATTCATAAAATGAATTTCAGAATTGAATTTCTAATTAAGACGAAGTGTATTTTAAAAATATTATGTTAACATTTTGCTACTTCAAAAGAGAAATATAAGTTATAAAATACTTTATTGATAAATAATTTAATTATTCTAAATTAAGTCTAAAAAGAAAAGTAACTGTAAGCTTTAAATGTGTGAATGCATATACCTGTAAGATTAACAAACTAAAATTATTTAAATGATAAATTAGTTAGCGCTCTTGGAATGTTGTTTTAAAAATCATATCCAAGGATCAATTTAATATGACATGAGGAATTTCTTAATTTAGTTTTAATTATTATCACATTTGCAATGCTTAAAATGAAAAACATTATCAATCATGTTCATATCAATCGTGTTATCATATCAAACAACGCAAAATTAGAATACTAACAGAATTTTTTTCTGCTTATTATATTATTTTCACACTCATTTATAACGAAAAAATCTAACAGCAGATTTCAGTTTTTCTAGGAAAAAGACATTGAATAAAAGCATTTAATAACATGTTTAGAAATAATAACTATTTTACCACTAATTTTCATTTCTTAATGAAACAGCAATGTTAATAATTAAAAAATATTTCCTTATTTATGGCTAATTTTAAAAAATATGAAATGTAGAAAATATACAGTATTTGACGAAAAACAAAATATGCACAATGTTTTAAGTTTCAAATACTCAGTTAACTAAACATATTCTGAAAGTCTAAAGCTCTCACATCAATTTATCATATTTTTTTTTAGAAAAATAATAAGGAATTTTACAGGTATGAAAGAACGATTAGTTTAAAGAAATAAGATTTAGCATTAAGAATTCGACATCATATATTCTTAATCATATAAATGTATAACGCTTCTAGTTAAAAAAATCAAAATATTAAACACATGCTTTTCGAAAGACATGCTTTTATCAGTTGATGAAAAATATCCTTTTACTCAACGATTTTAAACAGAAACATTCATAGCAACTCAAACGGCTTTCTTCTTCCGATAAGTCTTTCTTTTTCTCTGAAGAAAATTTAAAAAACTTTTTGCTCAGCTTCAGTGATGAAAATCACGCCTTTTCTTTCACTATAATTAAATCTTTTGTGCTTTGTAAATATCTTACAATAGCATTCTAAAAAGACATTTCAATTGATGAAAATCTAAAGGATTTACACTTAGACTTTTATTTACTTTCTGCGAAGCCTACGTACTCGTCTTTTTTTTTTTTTTTTTGATAAATGCTTTTTAAAGTAATAAAAGCTGTTAAACGGTAATCTTTTCTTCTCTTCCTTTATTATATCAGACCATAAAATTGGATTAAAAAGTCTCTTGATAATTAACTGAAGTAATCTGCATAGGTAATCTGCTTTAATTTGAATTTCTATTGAGTTTGCATGTCACGCAAGAAGACAAACAAATGGAAAAGATTTAAGGAAAATGAAATATGTTACATGATTAAAAATATCAAAATGGCTTTGATTTTAAAATATATTGTAGATTTTTACAAAATATACTCAGAGATGGAGAAAAGACAAACTTACTTCTAAGTATTAGGAAACATATCACCAGTTGTTTACACTTAGCTATCATTTAAACCTATCGAAATGTTAAGAAAAAAAATAGTTGTAAATGCTTTTAAAAGAAACTAAGACAAATGGCATTTTCTTAATATGGAAGGATTAATCATTTCATTCAGGAAATAATCTTATGCTTTACATGAAAATCAATTGGTCGTTAATTATTTTTTTTTTTACCACAAACGTTCATAATCGTGTCTAGTGTACTGTAAATGCTCAAATAAATTCCCAAAATATATTTTTCAATATTCATATATTCCCTTATACATTTTTGAAAATTCAGGTATTCCTTTATACATTTCTAGTCGGTACATCCAAACTATAATGTTTAATCACAAACGTTCGTAACCATGTTTAGCGACTTGTAAATGTATTCTTGAATATTCAAATATTCTCTTATTCAGTTTTTGAAAATTCAGGCATTTCTTCAAAAATTTTTAGTCTGTCCCACCAAAATAAGATGTTTTTTCCTAAAAAAAAAAAAAAAAAAGGTGCAAGATGAATTTAAGAATTTAATAATTAGACAATGTTAAGAATGGATTTTACTGTAAAAATAATTTACAGTGCAATCCATTCTTAATATTGTCTAAGAATGGATTTCACAAACAGTCCATAATGATCAAAAGATCTGCAGTACTAATAAGTCATGTAAATGTCCAGCAAAATACGAATTTAATTACGTCGTCTTCAAATACAACTATTCTATAAAGTATAGCGATTACATTTTAATCTTAACCGAATAAAAATAATGCAAATCCAGAAATTTCGACAGAAGCGGAATTCCAAAATTTAAAGCAATGGACTACTAACAAATTTTGCTTGTAAATGAAAGCTGATCTCTACCGAAGGGGTTGGAGAAATACTGCAGATGAATCTTATCTTACCTGATCTCAATTACAGAAATTGATCCACGCAATGAATCAACTTGAGAAAAAAAATCTTCCTTCCAGCCTTATAAAACCCGAAACTGTTAATGGAAAATCCTACGACCTTCGCATCTTCCGACAACAAATCAACGAGAAGACAGACGATCTTCTGACTTGGAAGGTCAGAGCTTGCGACGCCAAAGACAAACATTCTCTGGTAATGTCCAACTCACAATGCACTCCTCTTCATCAGCAGCAAAAAGCGCGTATGGCTGCAAAAGTCGACCTATTAGCAGTTGATGGAGCATTGATGGCCAAGGATATACGAGATGAAAGATTTGACAGATTGCCCCAGAAGAAAGCTAGACACGGACTACAGTAGCGTTAGAAAAAATCTCTACATATTACTGCTCTCATCAAGACGAAAAAAACAGGGAGACACGTTCCCGAAGCGAAAATAAGCCGCAAAAAATAATTTTATCTTTTCGGCTGGTGATAGGGTTAGAGATGTATATAATAAGCAAAAGAGAGAAGACCAAGAAATAAAAAACAAATTCTCTTAGACAAAGTGCATGCTTTAAGTAAACATCAATCAAAAATATAAAAAACGCCAATGGATTTTTTTAGAGTAATTATTAAAAATCACGTTCAGATATTTTTAGTACTTATACACTAAAGGCGGTTCATCTTACTGAACAGAGGAGTTTACATTACTGATAATTATTTATATGCCTGCGCTCTTTAAAAGTATTTTAGCAAAACAAAAAAAAAAAAATCTATAAACCGATTAAGAATGTTTGCATTCTTTCTACACATGGTATGTAATATTTCGCAATGGGTGTTTAGTACTTTTCTATACTTTTCCAACCAACGACCTAACCTAATGAATTGAAAACATTATGAAACTAGGGTGGGAACATTAATGGTGTATCTGAGAAAAGTTATCGAGCTACAGTTTTGATCGAACAATTATCGAACAAGTTGTCACGACAGTGTTCATTTAGAAAAATACTTAACAGTAATGCTTGTAAAAGGCTTAAAGCAATGTTAATACTTTATCATTAGGAGAATCAGCATTCTCTTCTAATTTTAAACGCGAAATAAGATCTAACATTTTTTAAATGAAATTAATCTGATTAAGATGTCTTTTCAAATAAAACATTTTATGGAAATTCTCAAAAGTTAAGAATCATCATAAAATTATAAAGTATACTATTCAGTAACTAAACTCACTTCGAAATTCTTAAAATAGCTTTGGTTTCCTAACAGCATATAATATGCTGAGTAAAAATTAAATACAATTATAAATTATTTTCGTTAATTTCATTTAGTAATTCTTTTCTTTCTTTTTCATTTCGATGTTTCAGAGTTTTACTTATCGAGGTTATGGATCATATTTTGTTCGCGTTAGTTATTCCTCTATGTGCCTATTAAAAAAACTTTCATCAATTTCTTACAGGTTTTTAAGAATGTTATAATTTGCATTAATACTGAACACTATGCATTGATAAACTAAAAAAAAATTAATAAATAAAAATTAACAGAGAACCATATGATCATGAATAAGAAGGCAATCAGATTGAAAAACATTTTATAGAGGGGAAAAAAGTTTTCGAAAATCAATTACTAATATTTGTAGAATCACTTTTTGAAAACTTTTAGAACATACCTAACATTTAGTAACATATTTTATAAATTCTTTTCACAATTTTCAATGATATTGTTGGTATTTTTGAAATTTTACTGAAGCATCGTGCATCATATATGTTTTAGCTACAATGTAAATTATTATTTTTTATTACAATGTAATTGCTTATAGCAACGTATCTATCAAAATTTAAAATGCAAGCAATATGGTTATGAAGAAAAAATCTAGTTTTGGTTATACTACGAAGCCATTTCTCAGCAATTCATTTATTGTAGAGTATGCACTTCAGAGCATTTTATGGGATCAGTTTTTAGAGAAAATGTTCCATCTGAAGGTCTTCCTTTTATTTTCATTGCAGCATATCTTCAAAACCAAGTCATAAGCAAAATATTAGCCACAAACATAAGCACTGAACTAAACAACTTTCATGTCTCAAGTGTCCAAACTAGAATCGTTTGCTTCAATAATGTAGATGAATATGCATAATAATTTTCGTATTTCCCACAACGTTCTTTAAAATGAGCTCATTTTTTAAAAAATAATAAGCTACCCAATAGATATACTTTCCAAGGCAGAAATTCGAGTTCGTTTTATTTTCCACAAATGCTCAGAGTTCAATAATAGTGTCAGAAACCATGATAAATTTGAAGAGAGATGATAATCTTATCTTCTCACTGTAATGCAGCGACTTTTAACATTGCATCAAATTTCCCATATAAATTAAATTGCATATTTCCATTATTTTTTGATAAATGTAATCCTTCAAATAAATTGTGGAATCATACTGATTCGAAGGCTCAGTTTTAAAGCAAATGATATTATTAAAAGCATGATTATAAGGTTGAAAGAATATTCCACTGAAAATAATTACTAGAAAAATAAACAGAAAAATTTATGTTGTGTAAACCTTTCCTTTATTTAATTATTATAAAATTCTGATAATTCTAACAGACGTTAATTAAAGTTTATGCTTAAACAAATGTTTACAGGATAAAACATATGAAAAACAGTGCTATAATTTTTAAAAAAATGCAGCTAGAAGATATAGCACATTTGAATTCTACACACGAATTTTTATTTATAGAAATAGCACACACGAATTTTTTTTAACTGGGTATGAATATGGTCCATACGTTTATCAGAACAAACTTATTAGAGCATGAATATGTTCCACAATATGTTCTACCATTTATTAAAAAATTAATGAAACAACAGTTAAATAAAACTTTGAATCAAAAATAGCTTTAATATATTCAAGAAATTTAAAATGATCCTTCTAAAGTGAATCTTTTTTATATTAACTATATTTATTCTGAATAATATTTTCTATATTAGATTTTTTTCAATTATATTCGAAAAGTTTAGATTCCTGATTACTTACACATAATCTGGAATTTATGGATGAGTTGGAAAAGTTGTTTGACAATTTTAATTAAAAAAATACATTTTAAATATATCTACGAAATATGGTAGGCAGAAAATATTATGACTGATCATTTATAACAGATTACTCAAAACATAAAAAGCTTGTAATTATAACTTAAGAAAGCAGCAAACGCATAATGGTAACAAACCCGCTTTAATTAGCGAACCTACACGTTTCGCAATTGTTATTTTATGCATCGTTATCATTTCTTCAACACTGATCTGCAGCAGGTGTTTTTCTTTGAGATTTAAGTATCTAATGTTTCATGAAAGATCTGTTTGAAATTAAATACTTAGAATGAAGATAACACAGTAATTATTTGTTGAAAGCTTGACTAGCTTATTACAATTTTGTAGTCATAACATAATTCCATTAAAATAACTAAAAATGTTTACAAAAGTCTTCCCTTATAAAAGTATAACTAAAATTCTGAAGAATGCAAATGACTTGGGAAAAGTTTCAAATATTAAATAGAATTTGGCAACTGAAAGAAATCGATATTCGCTAAGAGAGTTCAAAATAATACAAATTATTAAACTAATATATAAAGAAATTTCTATATTAGCATCAGGATTTATAATATTTGCCGAAATTCAGTTTCATTAGACTGACAACGTAAGATTAAACAGATATAAATAATTGAAAGCTGGTAATGGAATCTGGAATTAAAATGCAAATATTGATTGAGGGAAATAAATAATTCAAAGTTAAAAATAAACAATTTCAGTCTTTGAACACAAATTTAGTAAAATATACGCCAGAAAAACTTCACCATGAATGTTAAACATTCATTTTAAAATTTTATGCCATTGGGTCAAAGTTGATTATATTTGTTGCTTTTATGAAATTATTTTATGTAGGTTACTTATTATAGGATGTGATACAATATCATATTTTGAAAAAAGTTTCATCATCTGCTTTTTTCTAGCTTACTTCAAAAATAATAGTTTGGGGAGTCCAAAAAAATAAAAAAACAGTTATATATATATATATTTTTCTACCAACAGTGGCGATTTTTATACTAGGACACTTAGATGAGAGAAAGAGTCACGCAGGTTGATTAAAAATCTTTATTTTTTTAAATTGCTAAATAAATAAATTTGTAAAAACTACAAATTCTGCCAGTGATAAATATTTGGAAAATATTAATATTTTATCATGTATAATTAGTCAGATACCTTCATTACTAATTATTTACTGCTAATTATTTCATTGCATTCCTTTAGTTATTGGAATATTATATTGTATACATGCCTGAATATCGTGTATATAAATATATTTCTATACGATACATATTAACAAAGTACATAAAATAAGAAATATTAAACTAAAATATATCAAAAACATGTTGACAATGTTCTGAAATGTGAAATTAAATTGACCATCGTATTAGAAAACTGGGCTCATAATGTCCACTACTTATAGTTGCAAAAAACCTAAGTCTGTCACTGCTTGCTAATGAAAAAAAATAACGCTAATTAAATTTTAAGACTAATAGCATTTTCTTGGTAGCAAAAACCGCATGCCGTTTCGGAATTGGAAGTTTCTTAAAAAAGGGGAAAGAGACATCGCAATTAATACACTTCAGAAGTACACAACACTAGCAGAGGTTATCAGAAAGTGTCTAACGCTGATTAAAAAAAAAGCCCTTAACCTTCACAGAGATTCATTCTAAATTAATGTGAACAGGGAACGCGTTCTAGAATGAAGTAAGTATAAAACTGAGGAAACGCAGGAGCTTAAACTCAAACGAGACTAAACAAAAATACTATGCATCATGTCGTTGATAAGTTACAAAATATTAGCTTGAGTTTCTAATTAATGAGACTCTAGACTGTATAAAACTAGAAAAAGACGAAATATTTTGTTCGTAGTCTATTTGTTATGTGTAACATCGCATAAAAGGAAGCTTGGGAAATTTTACGATAACAAAATGAAAAGAATAAAGTTTTAAAGAAAACATACTAGGGAAGAGTTGTTTACTAGTATTTTCCCCAGTTTTGACTTTCTTTGACGTATCATCTTGTCATTGCGTAAAAGTGGTTCAATCGTAGAACAACAAGCTCCATTTTCAGGCTTTGATATCATGAATGGAACTTCTGAAGACGAAACGAATCGCAACTCGTACAAAGTAAATCATCGCGATGCGCTTGTACTGTTAACTTTTTAGTTCTTTTTTTGCTGAAATAATTTCCGTGTTCCCGATTTGGATGAAGCAAAAATGAAACTTATCAATGTTAGAAGCTCTGGGTGAAAGACAGCTTTTAAAATTTTCTAGAATGTTAAAAATAATATATTATTTTTCTGCTGTGATGATTTATAGGAATCTTATTATTTTATAAATTCAAGTTGAAACAGTTTAAATTTAGTTAAATAGATAATAATAGCCGGCGCCCTGGCATAGGGGTAGCGCGTCTTCCCCGAGATCTGGGCGTCCCGGGTTCGAGTCCCGGTTTGGGCATGGTTGTTCTATCTGTGAGATGTGTGAATGAGCTCTCCTGTAAAAAGGGGTTGTGCAAGCGAATGAGTGATGCGTGAGTGGCAAAGTCGTACTCTTGGCCCTGGTTGGCGCTGCTATAAAAAATAAGAGACGTTCCTCTCAGGCTTAAATCGCTGTCTTTGTAACAGCGGGCTTGTCGGTGGCAAGTGCCATAAGAAAACAAACAAACAAAGATAATAATAAATTTCTTTAATAAATTACTAATCATTCGGAAGAAAAATGTTATATTATACTCCATCGAATATGATTGATTCGGCTGAGTATAATGTAAAAATTTTTCTCCCTAGCGATTATTAATTTATTAAAATAAAATCCTTGTATAAACGAAATTTAAGCTCTTTCAAATTTAATTTACAAAATAGTAAAATTTTCATAAATTATTATAGCAGAAAAATAATATATTATTACTAAGATATCCTAGAAAGATAAGAGTCCTTTCTAAGACTCCAACGAATATCATTGATTCGGCGGAGTATAATATAAAAATTTTCATTTTGGAATATTGTAAATATATTTCTCTATCAACAAATTGTCAGTTCACATAGTTGAATAATCAAAGATAAGGTCAATCTTTTTGTCTTAAATATCTTTGAAGTATTTGAGTTGCATGAAAATATTTTTACATTAAAGATTAAAAAAAATATTCAAATGCATTATTTTTTTAGTAAAATGTAATGCATATATTATTCTCTGCATAAATTTTAGAATTAAAAATCCTCTCCAAATGTATATGTCAAAAGTCAAACATCGACTTTTAAAGCTCTTCATAATTGATGAGAACGATCTTCTTATGGAGGCGGATCATTAAACCCACATCTTTTTTAATTGACTTACAAATACGGCAACGCAAAACATTTGAATGTGACTTTTTATTTTCATTAATTTTTCTTTTCTTTTGCTTCTCTTTTGCTCGTTTTTATGTTTGTACTTGTCTTGTGTGTGTGTGTGTGTGTGTGTGTGTGTGTGTGTGTGTGTGTGTGTGTGTGTGTGTGTGTGTGTGTGTAAAATATATTTTAGCAGTTTCGTGGACAAATAGAAGAATCTTTTGACATTTTAACTTCGCTTTAACTCATAATGCGGAGGCAATTAATGTACAAGAAGCGATGATAAAACTGCCGTCCGTTTACATCGCGATGCAAGGGCAAAAAGCGAAAAAATTTTCCCTTCAGTGGTTTCACTGTGAAATTTTGAAAGGGATTTCTCTGACGCGTGACGATTTAGGCAATTGAATTTTTAGGTGCCTTTAAAAGAATATTGTAAACATTGAGGATTTTTATCCCTTCTCTCGGAGAGTGAGAGATGCTGAGACCATCCTCTTTATATGGAGCGTATAAGATTAATTAAATAAAATTGGGAATTGGATCAGGAAATAAGAAACCATTTAGAATTAACTTATAATGGGCTAATATCAAATAAAAACTAGGAAATTAATTAGGATTCAATTTAGATTTTTAAATATCATAACACACACACGCATTTATATGTGTGTGTGTGTTTATCCTATTTTATTTATAATTTACTTTAAAAAAATACAATTCACATACATTCACTCAAATCGGAAAGGGGCCGTATTAGTCACGTGGTATAATGTAATGTAAAAAAATATAAAATTTGGATTAAAATTTAAAATTTAAAAACGCACCAAAAGAAATAAACGGAAGCATGATATCCATATTGGCGACAGACCAATATTTAACTACTTTTGAAGTTGAAAGTCCTAAGTTCAAGACGTTATAAATATAATAAAGGATACAGCCAAACTTTAACTTATAAATTACATTCATAAGCGTTGAACGAAAAACACATAAATGGTAACGATAGTGATATTATTACCATATGTATGAACTGAAAAATAAGAAACGACCTTCAAGAGTGATATAACTTTTACTTTAACCTAATATTTTTGTATAAAAATTTATTCGCTTATTTATTATTTAATTGCTTACAGTGCATTCGGGTTTACATATGCAGATATTTACAATGATGTCTGTCACAGTTTATGTAGAACATCCAGCACAAATTTCAACAGAAAATGAATATTGAAAAACAATTTGTCTTAAAGTTTACAAAATAATAAAGCAATATCCGTGAAATAAAAGACATTATTTAATATTATTGCATAGAGTTCAACCGTTTATAAAATTACAGACAATCAGGAAACAAACGCATGCTAGAAATAAATCACCCTTTCAGTTAAACTAAGTGATTTATGAAAGCAAGCGAGACTAAGGAAAAAAACTGTTTTAAAAAACATTCAATAAATTACAAGTTGCTGCCTAACTGTTCCCAATTGAAAACGTTACACGAGAAAATTAAATGAAACGGGTTACGGGGATCTCGAATCGTTAAATGTTAGACGGAAGCCTAAAGGTACGTTGTTTAAAAGACCTCTCCCTTCACAATTTTTTCATCGGGCCAGTTGTTTTCTTGTTTTAGAATGTCAAGTTCGTGTCAGCAACACGCTGTGAATGATTAAGTGATGATAGCTCGGTCCTGAAAAATGAGAACGTGTTTCTGTTCTTATTATAAAAATATCAATATTTATCATTCTAAGCTCGTATCTCTGAGCTCCGAATCAGTCCGAGTCACTGGATGCGAAAAATAATTTGCATTACTCTTGATGCTTTAAAAAATTGACTCGAATGAAATTAATGGTATATTTAAATTGCAAATTTTAACAAAGGAACCATGAAAATTTAAAACATGATAGTCTTGCAATCTTTCTATCCATCATACCTGTTTAAGTGCTAAGAACCATTTTTAAAAAGCCGACAGTAAGTCATGCGTTTTATATTAGCTGTATTTGAAAATTCCAGTAACACAGATACCACTAATTGAATTTGACCTGCACTAGGCTGTTTCTTCTATCTAATCTCTGTAACTTTAAATAAATAACTGTAAGAAATGTAAGAAAAATAAATGAAGAAAAATTGATATATTATAAAAATTAATTAATTAAAATTTCGATTGTTAAATTAACTTTTTATAACAAAAGAACTTTTTTCTTTTTGAAGATAATTGATTAATGAAATTATATGCTTACTACATTTTTATGTTGATAATTTCAATAATCAATTATGAATTGATTCACCATTACTTCAGAAATAATAAAAACAAAAATGATAGAAGCATGAATTTTTGTGCAGAGTTGTATTTAGTTGAATAAAGCAGTTTCTTTAATTCATTTTATCTCCTTGTTTTTATTCTCTGTTATTTAGAATATAAAGGATCAAAGAAGTATTATCTTTCCAAAAGAGGATGGTTTTGAAAAGTTTCTCTATAATTCTAAAGCAAAGTTAACACATTGACAAGTCAAACAATTCGAAAAGATTAATTATTTCGCCTTTAACAATTCTATTTATTTTTAGATATTTACCTTTGATTGGAATCAATTCAAGTGATAGTCACATGGCAAGAGAACTGCGCATGCCTTTAACATCTAATAGCATTCTGTAGTATTACACTGCACACAATATGCAGGCTGGTTTTCTACAGATGAACGAATTCGAAATTCATTTGGACTTAAATATTTGGGTTATTTCATATGTTAATTAGAAACACCATTCAAAAATAGTCTTTGACTTCAACAGATAGTAATTTTCATATCTTTCCATCAATTAGTTTGCGTATTTTATTTAATTTTGATCATTTGTTTGCAACCAATTCACACAAACCAATGTATAAAATCTAATACTTTTCAAATTTGCATTTTTTACTTTAAATAACCAACCTGACAGAAATCCTGAACTAAAAGAAAAAGGCATATTAAATCACAAACGTATTACAATAATAATAAACTTTTAAAATAATAATAAACTAATCTAACATCTAACTGTACGTTATTTTACAAAATATATATTCTTTTTTTTTTCATGTATGTAAGAAATTCGAAATTAAAATGAACGCAGCGCATTTGATGTGGATCACGTGATCACAAATTGACCAGTATAAAAAAATCCAAAGAAGTTTTTTTTTTCCCTATCAAAGATTAATTTTTTTCTGACACCTCAACGGGAAACTTCTGATTATGCTTATGAATGACAGACAAAAATATAAATACAGATGTCGAAACTATGTAGTGCACTAGCTTCGGCAGATGATGAGTTTTATCTACTTTTCACTCACTTTTTCTTTTATCGCTTTCTTTTTATTTCCGAAAACTAGTGTTGCTGTGATTCCAGTGGTGAAAACCGACATAAAAAACGAAATAAATTCTAAATTATCTGATGATTTCAATGCCATGCCCTTTATAACATATTAGTAGTCGGCATAGTGTCTGAAAGAAAACATTCATCCAGTGTGAAAAGATAAAATATACATCGCTGACGGTGGAAATGAAAGATGGCAATCATTCTTCTCTGAATCGAATCGAATGTTCATTTCGCAAGAAATAAAAAAAAAAAATCTCATTTCCAAAGAGTTTTGGAAATTATATTTATGAAAAATGAATATTGGGATTTTTATAACCGTATTCTGGAAGAATTTACAATACATACGTCAATTCCGTAATTAAATATAAATGAATGTGAGGAATAAATAAAAAAATTTTTTAATAATTTTATACACTAATGTATATTATTCAAAACAAAATCTATACACGATTCATTTATGTAACTTATAACAATTCAAATATATGAAATCACATCCATTTTCAAAGCATTTTTTTAAAAATGAACTTTATAATAAATTATTATTTTTTAGACAAACTTTGATAGAATTCTATACACTATTAATAAAATACGCTTCACTTTCGTTTAGAAACATAAAACGAGACAGGTGGAAAAATTATAATATCTATTAAAATAATGCATTTTTTATATAAAAAATATTTTATTTGAAAATTGGCTAATAATATATATGAGCTTAATGTTTAAGTGAACATCTTAAAATACAAATTAGGTACATATGTATCATTGCATGATGACTTATTATACAATGATACTATCACTGTATACTAAGTTTTTGAATGGCAGTTAGAATTGCATTTTATTTTATCAAAATTAAGATAAAAGTATGCAAAACTGATATAAAAATTGAATCATTTCAGCAACAAAAATCTTTCTAAAACAATTATCGGTTCTTCATTAAAATTTTAAAATATTTAACATAAGTCTATCTACTACACGAAATGAAAGTAAACTCATTTTTTATATTTTATTAAAGTAAGAACTGTAGGCTAAAATTCTGATTATATAGAAACATGGCATCTCTAATTATTTTGATCTACAGAAAATTAATTTTTTAAATGATTCCTGATTTTGCGCTTATAACATTCCTACAACATTTTAGACCAATTTTCTTGTCATATAAAAATATGATATTCCTAATTATTTTTATTTACTGAAATTTAATTTTTTTAAACTATTCCTTATTTTGTGCTTGTAACATTTCTATATTTAATACGATTTTGTAGATTAGAACGCAAGGCAAACCTAGTTCCTTATAATTGACATTAGTAAATTAATGTTTAACCGTATCGCATATCAGAATCAGATAAATGCACGTACAATTATTTTCTTAACATTTCTCAATATAATGTGACTTAACAGATATAAAATCTTGCCGAAAAATTGAGAAAATAAACTGAAGACTGGGTGTTATTTTCCCTTGATAGGGATTAAAAATTTGAAGATATCTATCCTTATGCAAGGATAGATAGGATTTATTCGAGGATATCTATCCTTAATAAATTTTTGATTTATAAACTGAGCCATTATTTCATTCAAAAACTATCGAACAATTAAGTAACTACTAAAACATGCCTCATCCAAAATAAAAAAGGAAGAAATTCCTTCCTTAAGCATATCACGTTACAGAACTGCTAAATATAATCTGTTTAGTGGCAGACGATAAAATTTCGACAATGGTTAGAGAAGGTTGTAATACCCATAATGCCTTGCAGCTGTATAATGTAGGGAGGGTACTTTGGATAGGACGGAAAACGGTGCTAGATGTAATTTATGAGGGGATGACGGAATTCTTACAGAACCATTTTCTCACCGTATATGAGTTTCTAATTTCATCTACATTTCATTTTAATGAGATTTTTTTGCTTTTCTGATCCCCAAAAAAGAATATTTCAGTAGATTGAAGAAATATATTTCTTAGGTCATATGAAATTATTCGTATAGCTTGGAAAAAACTCAAATAATAAATATATCTTATGCCAGAAATTCTAGTCAGAGTGATAAAACTTGTCACATTTTAATGAAATAATGGAGGTTTCAATAAGGTTAATATACGGACATTTTTTTTTTTGAATTTTTTTTTTCATGAAACAACGACGATCAATGACAGAACTATTATCAGTTTATATCCAAAACGAATTAATTAATTAATTAACGAATTTGATGTGCGAGCGTATGGGAATCACAATTCATTCATTAGATATACTTCGAAAAAATCTCTCATAATGATTTTAAATATCTTAGACAACTTTCATTTAACCCAAATTTAAAATGCCTTCTTAGCATATATATATATGTCAATATTTAAAGATAAAACTAAAAATTGTGTTAAAATTCAGAAATATAATCTCCATTTCAGTTTTATAGATATTCCATTTCAATTTTTCAGTTTCAATCATTCATATGAATTATTCGAAAAAAGGATTTTTTTTTTAATAATTTAACTGAAAAACTTTTTAAAAACATATTTTATACTCTTGAGGATTATTTCAAATTAATTGATTTTTTTTCAATTAATGCTGCGTTTTCAAGCTTTCGATGGTTACCAAGATTACAGCAGGCAATAAAGACTTCATTTTGATACGTTCAGTTTTAATAAGTTGCAACAGTACTGAATGTGTTGTTTTGTTGTACATCCCGTTGTTCTTACTTTATTTTCCTAAAAATGATTTTAATAAATGATTAATGATTAGATATGGAACCCAATTAAAATAGAAAAAGGTTTCGTTTATTCCTTATCTTCCTTATTAAAGAAAACTGCAATTTATTAGACTTTTAATTGTTATTTAAATTACTTTGATCTAAGGACTCATATTGCATATGATATATCTTCAAATATCTTTAAAACGCACTTCATAATATTTCATGCTACAAGATTTGATTGCATTTTTTGCTCTCAATTTGTTAAATAACTAAACATTTTTGAGACAAATTAATAATATGTCGGATTCAATGACGACATCTATGAAACTTGATCCAAATGAGAAAATATAATACAAGAATATAATCAGATAGATATTAGAATGCAGAAATAAACAAAATAATTTTTTAAAAAAACGTAATAAATAAACTGGGGAAAATATCAGAGGGTTCTAATTTATCATTATCTGTAAATTCATTTACATTATTACAACTACAAGGCGTTTTCTGTATTTAATAGCAGAAAAAACGCACAAAATGATAAGCCACGATCGATCACCATGAATTTGTTAACATTTTGAGACCGGAAAAGCGATAAGGATAAAACAGCTATTAAGAAACATCTCCAAACATTTATGAAAAAAAAGATTTAAAAAAAAAGATACTAATAGTCGAACAACTACTTACACCGAAACAGAAGAGAAAATTTCTGCATGAGCTGTACAGCCATATAAAAAAAAAGAAGTAAATAAACGGATAAAACTATTTTCTTTCTCTAAATGACCTTACTCTTTCCGGCAGACGTTTTTTAAAATATAAAAAATCGTTCGCATAAGCGGCAATATAAAAAGCTTTCCAGATGTTCTTTGCTGTTAATGCAATAAAGGCACATCGCTAATGCGTTTTACTGTATTTAAACCATTTTTTAATGAAAACCTTTCTTTCTGGGTAGCAAAATAATCCAAAAATGGCTATTATTAAAAGCGCTTTTGAGAGTATCATTTTCCGTTGATATATTGTTGGAAAAAATATGCGTGGCCTCGAATTACATGCATGATAGACTTAACTAAACACTTTTAACTATGACTTATAAGTTTATAGATCTTATTTTCGTTCTTAATATTTTAATTTTAATGAGGATTTTTCATAAATCACGGAGGTTTTCTTATATCGAGTCAATTGCTGCTACCATTAATTTTATAAGTAGAAGGCCATGTGTCGCGTAAGTTAGAAGGTTTATAAATGAGAAAATTAGAAAGATGATACTGTTATTGTCTGACACCCACAGTACTTTCGAAGGTAATGAGTCAATTGCAGAGCCATTATTTCGGGACTGTCATCTAAGTGGGTGTCTGCCAAGGAAAGAACAAAGGACCCTTCTGCCAAAAAGCATTACTTTCAGATATTCACACATCAAGCCGATTGAATTTCAGATTGCAACAAGGGAACAGTCTATTGAGAAAATTTAAAAAAATGAGAACAACCTAGGTAAAGAAAACTTGTAACATTCTTTTTTATTTTGCTGTTATTTGCTTTGTTCTAATTTTCTACATAATACAAACGCAGATAAAAAAAGTTAACAGCTTCTTCTCGAAATTTTAAGCAAGTTTATACTAAACGTAATTAATTTAATTCTGTATTTAAACGTTCAATTAAACCGGAGTGTGTACCCCCCCCCCGGTTTTAAGCATATTTACATAGTCAGGAGAGTTTTGTGTTAAACTTCGTCATATACTGTAGATAATCAGTGATGTATTTTAGAACTGGTCCCCTTTCGTTTGATAAATTTGTTTACACTGAACATGGATTTTTATGCGGAAACCATGTATGAAAATTCATACATCTAGCTTCCGTTGATTTTGTGGGAGAATATTCACATGTACATGAGCAGACAATCAACCCTTTAATGGATTTTGTCTACACTATGGTTGGATTTCTGATGGATATTTCTTTTGATGGATTTTGTCTACTCTATGGTTGAATTTCTGACGGATATTTCTTTTGATGTGTTTTCTCTACACTTTGCCCGTCTTTGCATTAAGTATACACATCTATACTTCTAACAATAAATAATAAATTCCTAATTTCAGCCATCTGGCTTGGGGCGTTTATAATTTAGAGTGTTTATACACACAAGGACAGGCAAACAAACAAACTTTCTTTGGCAAATTTTGTTCAAAATGCGACAGAAATCTACAATTCTGTGTGAAGACCACATTCCAGATTTCATTCGTCTAGCTCAATGGATATTTGAAAAATCAAACTCACAATTATAAAAAAAGAAACGCGTGATTCCAAAAATTGTATTTTTCAAACTTGTGAAGGTCTAAAATGTGGAGATATATTAAAAACTCAAGGTCGTATTTTTTAAAAACTTTTTTCATATACAAGTAAGTAATAATGACATACATATATATGAAGTTATTAAATTTCAAATGCTCATTAGGAGTTAGTTGTCTCACTTTTTGCTAAAGTTTTAACGAAATAATGAAAAAGGCAGATCACCCTGACTCCAAACCGGTCTTCCTTAGAAAATTACAATAAATGAATTTCTCCTGACTTAATGATTCACTCCAGTTCCCATTAGAACTGAATTTAACAGAGCAATAAAAATCATTTGTTGGAATTGTGTAATGTGTCCTTCTAAACGAAAGGAAACAAAACATGATGCAAACAGTGAAAGGACACATTCAAAAAAGCATTGGCAATCATGGCACATTTGTAAAAGATGTAACAGGTGATTATGCAAATGAGACGGTAAAATGATGTGGCTGTATTTTAAAAATTATCGAACTTCACAGCTGTTTATCAAATTACGCCAATTTCATTATCACAATAAAGTTGGGAAAGGACTTTCAGAACATGAAAGTTTTGTCTCGGATTGCTTCATTATGATAACGAAAAATAATAAAACACCCATGATGATAACAAAATTGCAATGTCTAGAAAGTAATAATGGCTCAAAATTTGCTCCGCTACAAAGAATATTAAAAGCTGTAGGCGGTACACGAAAAAAAAAACCCATGAAAACAGCAAGCATTGCTGTTAAGTACTGAGAAGCTTTAAGTAAATCCAAAATGTTACGGCGGATGTAATCATGGAAAAAAAATGATTTCATTTGCTGTGAGTGAGATATTAGAATTTTTTTTTGGTACATTAAGAATTTTTCCATCATATTTGATCTAATTTTCTTCTTTCCTAATACTTTGATACTCATGATGTTGTTTATTCGAACGACTATGCCATATGTTCCATTATATTTAATATTGTATATACCCCGATGCTTCTTTCGAGGTCTTTGCAATCAATTACCATCTTGTAAGGGATATTTTTCTTTTTTTGATTTATGAATAAAAGTAAGATAAAAAGAGAGAATGTTTTTTAAAGAATTTTGATTACACGTCGTTCGTCACTGGTATGTCAAAATGTCGTACATCAAAAAGCACAAGCAGCAAAACATACGATATGTTGATCTAACGGTTGGATCGCTAGCAACAAATAATATTTTTGAGACAGCATACGACAATCACATATCGAATAATAATTTTAGAACGGATGTAGGTAACCTATACAAGTGTTTTCAATTAATAAAATGCTTTGGTACATTTGACATACGACATTTTGACATAACAATTTCGATATATGTTTGATTTTTACATTTTCTTTTTGTATTGCTGAAAACTTATTATTTTTATAATGTGTCCAAAATTCCTAACAATTTTTTTGCATTCATCTAGAATTCATCAAACCACTTGATAAGTTTAAACATTAGATACTTTAAAACATAATTAATTTCATTTAAAAGATATTAAAATGTTCACTAATAAAAAAAGATGCAAATACGTGATACAAAAACACTCCAATCAATTTAAATATCTTTTTAAATCAATTTTCATCACTTCTTATTATGTCATTTCCCTTTTAATTGAAAGGAATTTCCCTTCAAGTAAGCTAACACATTTTATGTCTTTTTCATTATCTGCTTAGATCAACTTCTATGTAAACGATAACGAATCATTCATAAAAAAATGATAATTGAGTAATAGGCTAAACAAGTATTTTTAATGAATGCTGATTAAAGCAACTAGTGAGTGAAGGAAAAGAATCTGCATAATTTTACGCATTTCAAGGTTTTTATAATTAACCAGCTTAACATCTTGTTATTTCTTTTTAGAAATCTACATTTTCTAAGACCAGATTATACGATTGGAACATTCACAACTCTTAATTCTATTATGTATCATAAAATTCAAGGAAAACTTGGATTTCCTTCTAATCTGTACATTTACACTTTTTGAAACTCATCTGCACAGCCGTCAACAAAACAACCATACATTATGCTCTTTTTTTTCTCTCTCTCTTTCTCTGCTGTCTAACTGTTCTATTATCACAGCTGAGTCCCTTTCTTTAATGACATCTCCGGGTTACAAAAATAGATATAAAAAGAAACGAAATTCATTTCAGAACAAAACTTAGGACTTCCCGTAATGCCAGGGATTATTTCTCTATGTCTAATTAAAAGATCAAGTTCGACTAATTCGTTGCTATTGGGCACGGAACCCCGCTATGAAGTATGCCTTTGTTCAACTGCGAGCGATAAAAGAATTGGGTAAAAAGAAAATATCGAGAAAAAAAAAAAAACCTTATTCACTTTCATCTGCGCGTCTTCGTCATTTTATGTTTGTAATAACCGAAATTAGTATTCTGCTCCAAGCTGACTTTAATTAACCTACATATTAATCCTTTAATGAATAATTTTTTTTTCTAAAAATGGTATTTAAAATAGTTTCCGCATTGAAATTGATTTAACCATTTCTAGCCAAATTTATTATTTATTAGTAAAAATAGGGATATGTTGAAAGAAAATTTAAATTCCCAGCGTTGCTCGAAATAAAGATCCTTTCATGTTAAATATTTTGTATAAAATATTATACTATTCAAAATCCATTTATCGTCTGAAAAGCTTATTAATTAAAATTTAAATATCAATTAAACCTGAGAATTTTTTTAAAACACCGATAGCTAATATTCTCCATAATTTATTACTATTTGTTGTACAAGAAAGATTTTAAAGAACTTTTCTAAAAGATTAATTAATACAGTTAATTTTTCATTAATAAAAACATGAAAATAAATCAAATCAATAATTGCTTAGGATACAAATTGCTAAAATGTTCTTAAAGAATGCTGCTGATGTTCTCCGGTAACAGCTCTTTGTATATGTAATAAAATAATAAAAAAATATTTAATTAATTAGCAAAATTTTTCCTTTTCTTTCCTTTCTTCCTTCCTTTTCTTTCCTTTCTTCCTTCCTTTTCTTTCCTTTCTTCCTTCCTTTCCTTTCCTTTCCTTACTTCCTTTCGTCCTTACTTTACTTTTATTTCTACTTTCCTTTTCTTTCCTTAGAATTACAGCAATTCTTATGAATGTTTTAAACATTACTAAATCATTACTTCAGAGCCAATACATTGCCAAAAGTCATATATTAAAATAAATAAGAAATTTTTAAAAGATATCGATAGAGTAATTCAAAATAAAAGAAAAGGAAGCATTTCATTTAATTTCTAATTAATTAAATATTTAATTAATTTTTGTACTTTGAAGAGTTGACAGTATTTTTTCTCTTGTCTTATATCATAAGTACGTAAACTTTCGCTGAATTCAGCCCATTTGTTTAGTAGGAAATGTAGAACTTATATACAGAATCGCAATGATTGTTATTTATATTTAGATGAAAATGGATGATATCGGTGCTGTCGAACTCTAGGAATGGAAAGGATTAAGAAAAAAACTCGCACACTTTGTTAGATAAAAAATAATTTAATTTTTCATCAATCTAATTAATTAGTAATTAATTAATAAATTAAGATATTTCGTTATGGTTTGAGATAGGAAATTGAAACCTTTAAGTGTCTTTTTTTCCGTAGAAAAATGCGGCGTAAAATTATGCCAATCATCTTTACAGGGTTAGGGTGTTGTCACATCATTATCTCTAATAATTTAAATGTTGAAATCAAATGGTGTTGTCAAAGCAGTTATTGGTATTTTGGGGTTTCTGAAGGTACTAAGCAATAGGAGCCTTCATCGGTAAAATAATTTAAGATTGACATTTAAAAATTGAGGAATTCGTGAAAATATACTTCTCATGATTTTGAAAAAGGTTAAGAGAAAATATTTGTCTCTATTTTCTTTCTTTGTTTTTTTGAAAAAATTTTACAAGGGGGATAATCGAACTTCATTATGATTAATGACTTTATATTTTCATCTGTTGGTATTAAAAGAATTATCTATAATTATCTAAAGATTATCTATAGATATTAAACAAAAATTTCGCATCTATTCACTATTTACTTGAAATTTCAAATTCGTTTTAAATTGAAATTATATTATATTGACTTCTATTAATATATCAATGGAGAAATATTTAGGATTTATTCATTTCCGAAGTAATTTTCTATCCGAGACAACCGAAATGCGTATAAAGTTTCAGAACCGACGTCTATTCAGATAAATATCTAAATCGGAAATTTTGAAATATATTCAAATTTATTCTCCGTGTTTTCAAAATAATTTTGCATTCGAGACAATTCGAAACATATTAAGGTCCAAGACAGCTTTATATTACATTTGAATGCATTGAAGCAGAAAAATTGTGGATCTAAATTCAATTTCCCTTTCGATATTTTAGACAAACGTTACATTTATGATAATCAAAATATGGGTTAGGTCCTAAGACTGACTTCTAATATTACATATAAGATGACTAGTATAAAGTCCTTTTAAGCCCTTTAAATTCAAAACATAGCATCGTCTACCCAGGGAAGTAATGTGTATTTATATTAAAGTGACTATGTTGTATTTATTTATACAAGTTGCAGCATTCCTAGCGGCGAAATAGGGAATTTATAAAAATAACTTAAAAACAAAGGGTTCGTTCTAGAATTGAAAACTGTATTCTCCGGTATTATCATATAGTTTTTCCAAGTGAAGCATATGCGAAATGAAATTCAAGCAACTAAGAAAATTAATAAAAATAGTAACGAAACAAAAATCTGCAAAGAGCACTCTAGGAGAGGGAGAATCCAAAATTATTGAGATCTTTTAGGATGAATACTTTTTCAAGTCAATGGAAGTTCATAATTTGAATCGCAAATATCTGCGCCAATTTTACTGATAACTCCAAGAAACTCTTTCCTGTATTTTTATTATGGTGTTGCGTACATTATTCTAATTGGACTTTCTGGCCGATCTCCTTTATTATTTGTAACTATTTTACTCCCCCGCTAGGGTCGCTGTAACTAGTCTCCATAAATTCAGCAAAATCACTTTACTATCGGCACATCTACTTTTCTGACTATACGACACGCTTTTTGGATTTAAAGGTCTAGAAAGGATTCTATCAATCATCCTGTATATTAAAGGGAAAATTTTTTTAAGTCGATACCCTTTTTTTTTAAAACTAAGAATAGTTTTATATCTGTCATAACCTAAATGCATGTTAAAATGAAAACTAACTTTGACTTTTATGAAAACAGAAACAAATATTTTTCGCACTTATTCACTTCATTATTCGCATTTTCATGGTTATTTTATATATTTACAATATTCGTATTACATTCTAAGATTTGATTTCTATTAATATCAAAAGCACAGTCTGCATGACATGAAATATTACGTGTAAGGTATCGTGGGAATTCTTTTTACCACATGCGGTTTCACAATTTGTATCACAAGGATAATGCATTGCCGTTAAGCAATTTTTTTCCCTGGCTGAACAGCATTTATCTTCTTCACTACATCGGATAGGGTTTCAGCTACAAAGGCTATTTTTCTTGTAATAAGCTAGAAAGAAAGGATTTCTCAGGTTTCGTTTTTCCTTTTTTTTCTTCAACTGATCATTTTTATAGAGAATGAACTCGCTTGTATCATTTGATTGTTTTATTCGAAAACAAATATGCTTTTGATTTGACACGATTTCAATGATTAATGCAACAGAATTTCAAAATTTCCTATTGTTACTTTAAAGAAGCATTACTTTCAACATGAACATATAAATGAAAGTAATGCTACTGACTTCAAATTATATTTAAAATGTTTCTTTTGAAAAGAAAAGCACACTTGATTTTTTATGAATACAAATGAATAGAAGAATGTTAGTTGACTATATTCGAATAATAAACGCCCTATTTTTTAATATATATGAACCAGTCTAATTTTTTAGAATAAGAAACAAAATTGCTTAACATGGAATATGTATTCTTCCTTTGTACAGAGTAAGTATAGTGGTTTATTTAACAATTTTGTATTGAAAATTTATTTCGACTGAGCGTAAATTTGATGAAAGCAATTTTTAAAAACACATTTTTATTAAGCATTTAAATAAATTATTTTAATGAAAGTCTTTTTTTTATTCTATGATTTATAATCGTTATTTTAAATGTTACTCAATATATATCCATTTTCGAAAATTTGCCATTAGATGGCGCCACGGGTAACTGCTGAAAATTTAGTTAAATTAACCAATAAACTCAAGTTAAAACAACAATATGTAATAATTCACAATAAATCAAAATAATTAGTATGATTGAAAACCCAAGAGTGTACTAGATTTCACAGCTCCAGTACATTGAAAATATATTATTGATTTTGTTATATGAAATAAAGTTAAATAAAAGATTTTAAAATGGACTTTGCAGTCATACTTTTCTGGAATTTATTTATTCTCTTAAAGTAGCATTTCAAGTATAATAATTTCACAGTTGTAAATAATAATTTTCAATTTTATACTATTACAAATTGCACATGCTCTTCAAAAAAAAAAAGATGACCAAACAATGAAAATGGATGTATTTCTTACGGTGCATAAATGGATGCTGGAGGGACAAATCGCAAATATTATTATCAATTTTTAATAAAACAAAACCCAAGGTGTTTTCGGCATCGATTTTAATTAATGAACCTCCATTAAAAGACATTTGAAAATTTCGATGCTACAATTTGTTCTTGAAGTTGTCCATTTCTAGAAATTCAAGCATGTACTTACCAGATTGATGACAAGAAGACTGGTGGTTTGATGTGATCTGATGCAAAAAGTATGCATCACGTTGCTTTAAGGAATAATGGGGTTCTATTTGATAATCAGCATGACAAGTATGAATAAATCCAACCTGAAAAAGAAAAATAACGTCATTTTTTCATTATTTTATAAATGATGGATTAAAATGCAACATTCTTCAATTCACCAATTTATTTTACATAAGAATTCACTAATTCTAATCATTCTTATTTTCCAAAAATTTTAAAGAACGAATGATGAAGAAATTCAAATTTTATTGCGTTAGTTAAAATAATAAATAGCAATATTTCTAATTTTATGACATTTTATTATTTCAACAAATGTTCGTTGATTTGTTTATTTCTTTTATATTCGTTCGTTTTATTTGAGTCATATAAAAGATGATCTGATTTCTAATAATATAACAGAAATCGGTTTTCTGAGTATTAAATCATCACATTCATCTGCCAATTAACTTTTTTATTCGTATAGCTTTCAGCACCGAGTGGTAAATTTTTATAGAAAATAATAAAATTACATCATTAAAAATGGAAAACTAAAGCATTCTAAAAAAAAACCATTCTGAATCAACCTGACGTGCAAATAACAATGAATCAATTTTTGATGTCAATTGTCAGTGTCACGTGACAACAGTTTTTTCTCAGATACAAACTCACCTCAAATTGAAATTCATTTTAAACTGGAAATCATTAAACATATTATGAAAATAAAAAAAGATATATTACAAAAAATATTCAAAATCATTAAAACTTCAAATTTTAAGAAACAACAAGCCATTTTACATGAAATATTATCCCAAAAAATCGTGAAAATCTACAACATATTCTATAATTTGAATTCTCCGAGAATACTTTTCAATTTTTATCCACTTTTCTATTTTAGATTATTTTCATCTTCAAGGTGGTTATTTCGTCGTTAATAAAACGAATACGCAGTTAAAATAGTTCGGAAGAAAAGTATTCCATCAATTTTTGAAAAATAAATTAAGTTTCTAAACTGAGAATCGTTTTAATTCTCCTTTCAAATCAATTCACTGATAAATATGTTATGAAAATTTATTTTAAAATTATTAAAGTTTCAAATTTAAAAAAAGAATGTAAAATATTTCGCATAAAATTATGTCCCCAAGAATCTCGAAAATTAAATTCACGTTTTATAGTTAATTCTATCATGAATATATAATTATTTTTAGCATCGTATCGATTCAAGTCTATATTCTTCTTCTAGCCGATCATATCGCCGTTAATAAAGCGAATATGTAGTAAAAAATATTTGAAAGAAAAAATCTCTATCAACTATTGAAAAATAAAGCTTGAGAACTGAAAGTCGTTTAATTTCTCAGCTCGAAAATTACTCACTAATAAAATATTGCTTACGATAAAAATCTCTGCATTGCTTAGTAAAAAACGTTTTCTAAGCAATAAAAAAATAATTTAAAAAAAAAACGAAATCATTTACGTATAATCATACTTCCAAAATAAATGACTAAATGACTACCATAATCAATCATTGATTACAAATCTGAGTTACGTCACGAATCAAAATGCTTAAACAGACTCAGATCGAAAATTTCTTTTGTTGAAAAAAAAAGAAAATCCGAGTAGAAAAGTTCCGTCCAGTAAATGAAACAGAAAATATAATCAACAAACATTTTTTTATAAGTGAGCTCTTCAAAAATTAAGAACGGGTTTCAGTCACCAACCATTAAATAAATGAAAAAAAGCAGAGCATCATTAGCTAGTGAAAAGATTGAGCGTGAAATGATGCTGGCTCTCGATGAAAAGTCCACTCAACTAACTGGACCGTGACGATTTGATATGTTGGCGACTGGATGTCAAGACTAATTGATTTAAAAGAAGCCATGCACACGCAAAGCAACATAGACCCCAATCTAAAGACGATGACACCTTTTTAGCAATTCAAGAGGAGTGTTTGCATTAGAAAAAAGTAGTATTTGAACCAGCATAATATTAATATTTAATACTCGAACTGTCTGTTTTTTTTAGATTTAATAAGATAATATTAAATGGTAACAAACTGCATGAGATTGATACCATCATAAGTAACCTTAAGCGACTTCATTTCTAAGATGACCTAAAAATATATCGTAAAACATGTTTCAGATTACAGATTTCGTTTTGACATGTTGAAAGCGACATCAACGATTTCACAGACCATAAATATTGATACAAGCCTAAAAATCCACAATACATTCATTCCAAAAAAATCTATGACAGTAATTTGTTTGGGAAAATGTAATGAATCAGTTTTTTCTTAAGCTTTCAGAAAATAAGTAGTGAAAGAATCAGAAATGAAAAATATTATTCAGTGCTTGCGAATTAAAAAGAATAATCATCAAACATATTAGTTCCACTTATTTAAAATTTGTCAGAAACATAACACGATTTATCGTTTTTTATTACTCTATCATGTGCATACATAAATAGAAAATTAAATAGGATTGTGTAGTTATGTACAGACAGGAAATATCACAAAAGATTTAATATTAATTCATTACAAGTTTTAATTATGCAACACAAATTAAAAGTAGTAAATAGTAAAAGAATCTGAGATGATAAATATTCTTCAGCGAAATTCAAAATAATCATCAATCAAATGCATTAGTTCCACTAATTTAAAATTTCTGAGAAATCTAGCACGATTTATAGATTTTTATTACATCACTATGTGCATACATCAATACAAAATTAAATATGATTATATAGATGCGTATAGACATGAAATGTCACAAAAGATTTAATATTACTTCACTACAAGTTTTCATTAAGCAATATAAACTGTAAATAGTAAAAGATTCTGAAATGAGAAATATTCTTCAGTGCTTGCGAATTCAAAATAATCATCAATCAAATGCATCAGTTCCACTAATTTAAAATTTGTTAGAAATGCGCGATTTATTGATTTTTTTTACATCACTATGTGCGTACATACATAGAAAATAAATAGGGTTATATAGATGTGCATTGGCATGAAATTGTCACAAAAGATTTAATATTACTTCATTACAAGTTTTAATTATGCAACATAAATGATAATTCACCAAATACTTTAAAGAAATATTTATTCAAAAATCAATTTAGCTTGATTTTTAACAGCAAAATGTTTATTAAAATACCCTAAGCAAATGAGTTTTCTGAGTTATCATTATAAGTATTTAACCCTTTCTAGGACCGTGGGAAGTATGCTTCCCACCAAATTTATCAATCTTTGTATAAAATTATGTAGGTTGGCATAAGTTCTGACAAATGTTTTTAGTAAGTCAGAAACTTAGATGCTTCAGTTCTTTATCTCAGACAAAATGATGTGTCTTGATTTGTTATTTAATTATTAATTAACCAAATTAATTAATTAATCAAATTAAATTTATCTAATAAGCTAAATGAATCCTTTTTCTTATTCTAATTTCAAGTCTAAAAATATTTTAACATAATATGACTGGAAAAAAATGGCCCTTTAAAGGCTTAAAATATTTAATACGTGACAATACGCTTTTAATATTTATGAATTTAAAACAATCATTAATCAAAATGCAGTGATATCACCAAATAAAAAACTGTTAGAAGTGTAAAATGAGGCATTTATTGATTTTTACAACTTTGTAATACACATACATCAATAAGAAATTAAATAGGACTGTAATGATGTTTCTTAGTTTCAAAAAATGAATGTAACAAAATATTTAATATTATTTTGTATGAGATTTTAGATTGCAATTTGATTAATAATTTGAAAAAAAATTACAAAAATATTTCTTTGGAAGAAATAAGTCTGTTCGACTGCTGCGTTTAACAAGAAAATTCATTAGTATTTTTTAAACCGTATCTTTCTACTATGCATTTAACTTATTCGAAATTAAAAGCAGATAAAGCTCGATTTTGACACGAAACACTCTAAAAGCCTCATTTCCTTGTTTACTAAGACTTCTAAAGAATATTAAAAAGAAGCTTAAAGCATCTTCTGCTTGTTTCAGACTCATTACCTCAATAAATCAGTCACTAATATCAACCAAAAGATGATTGATTATGAAGCTGAGTCTAATGATAAACTTGATGAGAGCTTTAGATTTTCATTTGACCGCTCCCCCGCCCTATTGTTTAAATAATGAGCTTTCTCGGGGAGAAATTATCTGAAGATGCCACTCAAATTGCCCATCATTACTCACCGAGATAGTAAACAATACTCATAAGGTATGTGGCAGAGTAAATGAAATAATTAGTAGTCACTTTGTATTCTGATGACATGCTTTTATCTCAAACACTTTATTTTCTCTCTATCTTCTTGCTACTTAGTTTTTGTTCTGGGTGGCATTCTTTATCATTCATATCTTTTAATTATCGACTTTATATATATCCACAGAATATTCAAACATTATGTTTTGGATGTGAAGTTCCAGCATTAAATTTATGTGAGACCTACATGTATAACCATTACAACGCCTCGATTCTGGCAATAAAATGAAGCTAAATTGCTTAATGCTTTTGAATTAGTGATTCTATTTCGGGAAAAAAAGAAGGAAAAAAAACGTGACTTTACCATATGAGCAAAATATTCTTTAGCTTTACATTTTAGAAGGAAAATAAGATAAATAATCACTAATTATTAATTAACATCAAGAAATTTAGGAAATATAGTTAATCGAATATTTTTTAATGTAAAACGTCAACTAAAAATTAGAAAGTGGTAGAAATTCTCCTAGACTCATTTTCAAGTGCAATTTTGTAATTAATTTATCGAATAAACGATATATTATATCAAATTACAAAAATGTATCTGGTACATTCTTCCAAGTTTATTATATTACTGTGTTTTGCTCAGACAATTGCATTTCAGTAATAGCAACGTCAGAAATTTAAGAATTACCAAGTTCAAATATTCACTTCATTATTCGCACACAATTCCCGTAATTGGTTGAAAATTTATTAAATTATATTAAATTATGTTTTAATTTCTAACAAAAAATCATCAAGTTGCGAAGAACTCAATCAGTTTGGGCCTTGTTTTTTAAATTGTTCAAGAAGTTTACGACAAGATAGTAATTTTTTCTGTTTGAACATTCAAATGTTGCGTAATGGCATTCAATTAATAAGAGCATGATATTTGCTTACTTCCTTTACCTAAACATATCAATAACATTATTTCTAATTAGTATTTAATAAAAATATAGGTTTCTTATGAATCAAACAAACGCATAAAAATAAATACTATATAATACTATACACTATAATAATAATAATAATATAACTACTATAATAGTATACTATAAGATATAATTCTTTCTGTTTGAACATTCAAATGTGGCGCAATGGCATTCATTTAATAACAGCATGATATTTGCTTACTTCCTTTTCCTAAGCATATCAATAGTATCATTTCAAAATAGTATTTAATAGAAACATGGGTTTCTTATGCATCAAACAAATGAATAAAAAATACTATATAATACTATACGCTACAATAATAATATAAATACTATAATGCTATAGTACTATAAAAATAATTGTAGAATTCTTGATGTAGCACAAAAAAAATATTGTCCTGCTGGTTTTATAAGTATAATAATATCTTTTCCTCTAGATATATCATCTACTTACTGGCGTAAAAGTCGCATTATTCATATTTGATATCCCGCAGACAATCACTGCATGCTTCTATAAAATATTAATAACAATGATCGGTTGGTTTGAAATAATCTATTAATTTTACTGTGCTAGCAAGAGCTTTGAGAGGCAGAAGATTATGCCAAAATGCCTTTATTCAATTTAATTACATTCCCAATTTTTCTTAATGCAAATTTTATGACATTTTGATAAATATTATGAAAATCTTGATGTTTCCTATTATATTTTAATGTTTTTTACCATTAATCGTATTCAGCATTTGCACTCATAATTGATTGGAGTATTATTTGATGCTTATATTGCCAGTAAAATGTGAATATTTTTGGTGTGTTTATTTTGCATTGTTTCTTTTGTGTGTTTTCTTTGACTTCTGTATATTTCGCGTTTTATATGTGTAAAATAAAATGAAATATATAGGCTAAGATATTATTAATCATGTCAGCTGGAAAAATTAAAATAGTTTGATATTTTATGATGCATTATCCTATCGTTCTTAAGCCATGTGACTCAATAAAAATTGTAAAAATATCATATAAAATACTGATATTCATAATTTTTGCATAAAGTAGACTGAAAAACCCTTATAAAATAAAAAAATATATCAGTTAAAAGCAAAAAGGGTTTTGAAAAAAAAGAAGAAATATGCCTTTTTTTACTAAATATAGATATAAAGTAAAAGTAATCTACTTTAGAAGTTTGTATCAGGATTTTTCAAAATGCAACAAATAACAAAAGAAATAATTTATCTAGTACCTGAAATAAGAAAAAGGACAAATTTCTATACAATCTTAAAATATGAAGCTCGATTGATAAAAAAACATGAAATTTTCCATTTTATTGGTAATATGCCAAATTAAAATAACTGTACACTTTTTTAATGAACATACTACTTATTCTGCAGTTTAGGAACTGCATAACATATTGAGGAATTAGTATACAAATTTTGAAAAAGAAAAAAAAAAGCTGCATTGGATTTGAATTAATGGGGGTTTTCTAAAAGATTTTTTAATTTTATTTTTTTAATTTTTTAATTTAATTAATAAAGATTTTTAAGAAAATTTAGAATATGAGAATAATAGTATTGTAACGTATATATTATTAGGTAAATATGGTATTAAAAATTAATATATACAAATATGGCATTAAAAAATAATATATACAAATATGGCATTAAAAAATTAATATATACAAATATGGCATTAAAAATTAATATATACAAATATGGTATTAAAAATTAATATATACAAATATGGCATTAAAAATTAATATATAATAATAATAATAATAATAATATGTGTGTGTTTCAGGGAAAATTCATCTCCTCTCAGCACTACACTGCCCCAAGCACACTCAAATGTTACGTGACGTCTCTCAATCCTAACGGCATACCGTTTGCAGGAAAAATTAGGATCATCAATCAACGTTCGCGATTTCTGCTTCTGTACATCGGCGAAAAAATCGGAGATAATACAGGACATTATTATCGGTCATGGCAGGTTTCCACTTGACCTTAAGCCGATGAAAAATACTTCAAAAGGCGCGGAAATTCTTTTCCTGGTGCTTTCTAAAGACCTAGGTCTTATTTTCTATGAGAATGTTTATTAGAAAATGGGGATGAATATTTGAGTACCGCTTGCTTCCTAAACAGCGATGAAATGCTACTGAAGTTCCTGAAATAATTATTATTTATCCTCTTATGTTAGTTGCATAATGCTTTCAACAAAATCAATAAAGCTATGCAATCTGCTATATGAAAAAAGATGATGACATTACGCAATACTAAGTGGCTTTTCGTCTTAAAATTATTTGCTAAAGTAATCTTTTTTCAAAGTTGAAGTTTTGAAAAGACTGCAGACAAAATATTAATATCTCGCTAATTAAATTTTCGAATTTGCGTTATCAAAAAAAGTAGTCCATTTCCTTGCGTCTTGTTTTGTTCAGTAGGTTCAAACAAATAATTCTTTCAACTTTTTTCAATACACAAACTGAGCATTTTTCCTGAGTACCCGCTTTATAGTTATTGGAAGTCATTATTCCAAACATTCCGAATGAAATTTGGAAAAAATGATTTTCGCATTTCGCTAAAAACAAAAATAAAGGCTTTTTAATTCAATGATTCTGATGAATTATGTGAAATGCAATAATTTAATATCATTAAAATTCTTAACGCAATATCCTATAAAATCAGATAATAAATGATTCTGATGCATGCAGAATTCTATGTGCCTTCGCAAATGCAGTTTTCAGTTATCTTTTTGTTTTAAATTCTATAATTATTAGTGATTGAAATAATTTATGTGAAATGCTGTAATTTAAACAACTTAAAAACTATGCGCAATTTCTTGAGAAAGCAAATAAAACGTGCTTAGGAGTATTACAAAATTTTACGTCCCTTTGCAAATACAGTTATTACTACCTGTCTGCAATAAAAAAAATTTAATATGCCCTTCTTTCTTGGTCAAAAAATAAAAAAATAATCAATTCTAATGGTATTTTACTTTTCATTTAAAAAAAAATCTTCCGAAAGAACAGTTTATTAAGATCAGCAGAAAAAACAGAAAGAAAAAGCCAGCTTTGAACATTTCATTCCAACCTTGAAAATCGAAATTCTTCAAAATTACAGTATTTCTGTCGATAATTACATTTTTTGCAATAGTTTATTTTGAATATTCGATAATTATCATTCCATTCTTTTTGAAACCTTGAAAATTTATGAAATATGATGATTATATGATATTTAGGAATTAATTGACGGAACATGATTATCCTGCCTTCCACTGACCTGGATTTACTTAAATTTAGGTTTGAATTCAATCACACAATATTTTCATGAACGCCTAAATTAAAGTTGGAATGATAGGTAGGTTTTAAGATGTAAGGTAAAACAGGAGGGTTTGGACTATGTGAGTTTCTTTTGCACAACAGTCTAAACAGTATTAAACATCTAAAGATCAACTTTCATATCTCACGAAACTGCATCACCCATAACAGCTCGTCTTATACACTCAAAAAAAGTGATTAATTCAGAATATCCACATTGAGTATACAGATGAATTATAGAAAATCAATCCATATGATTGAATTCTATAAAATTATCCTGTTAAATTATTCGAAAGCTAATAATTATAGAAATAAAACCAAAAGAGAAAATACTTTCAAAAAGACCGGCAAAGTAAGGGAAAGCACGACTTGATATCTTTCCTAACTCTTCTAATAATTTTTTTTTTTTTTTGTCAATTTGACTGACTGCAATGTTTGAATACATTTTATTGTCATATCGGAAAATGTTCCTTAACCAACCAGAGGTGTTTAAGTCTTTTTTTCAACATTTTTATCAATAAATAGAATCAATCTGATTAGTATATCGTCATTTCTGTTTCGTTTTTAGTAAAAAAGCTTTTGTAACAAAATTATAGTTAAAGACTTTCTGGACTACTTAAGAGATATAAAAATATTTCGCACAAAACTTTTTGATTTTCTTTCTTTCTTTCTCTAAATAAGAGAGAAAATTTCAAGTTTCTACCTTAGTCTAAATTAAAAGAAACTTTATGTAATGCATATCTTCACAAGTTAATAGTTTCAATTCATACATTCTAGGGCATATAATGGGGACGATGATCAGTTTAGACACATCATCGATCTGATTTATCTGACGTTCTAATGAATTTGCTCATCAAAAACATTCTATGATACCGAAAAATGCAATAGAAAATATCAGCAAATAGATTGAATATAAGTAATTCGTAGCATTTTTCCCATTTCCATAACATTAAGAGCTATACTTTATACTTTATCCCAACGATATTGAATTGGTGCTCGAAAGAGAAAATTCTGTGAAATACGGATTTCCGTAATTATATAAAAAAAGGTACACATCCTAAGAAAACACACTTTAGTATGAATTTATAATTGAGTACAGATAAATCAGAAAACTCTTTCTCAAACGGATACAGCAAGGACAAAACAAAGGAAATAAGCATTCTTTAAATATATAAGTCATACATCTGACGTCTGACCCGCCACGAAGGCACACGGAAAATTTACTGAATGACCGTACCATCGCAACAGCAACACTGGTGGTAACTGTGGTTGAGTCCTAAGGGCCATCACCGGCCACGGTACAACCCTCCCCGAAAGAAGTACGTCCCGTCATCGATGGGAGGAGCCAGATCCCCCACCTATTTGTGTGCCCACCAGGGTGGCGAGATCCAATCACCATACCGGAAGCATCTCATCCTCATTTCGTGGTGTATCCCGGCGTTTTTCTTTAAATACAAAAAATAATTTTCGATAGTAATACGACTAACAACAGCCATGAGATTTATGAAACTCTCCCACAAATATCTGAACCAAAATTTAATTCTGCGAAAGACTGATTCTATAGATTCATAGGTGTAATATAATGCGGAAAATATCTTTCTTTTTTCCGGTTTCATTTAATCATTTTTACGTCTCGTTTTGATTCAACGCCAGAACTATTTTGGAAAAGGTCTCACAATTTTGAACTGCGGTTCAAATGACGAGGACAACACTTGAGACGGAACTTTTTTTGTCCAAACTTCTAAGCCGTAACTGCGGAAGAATGATTGGCTCCAACGTATTAGCTTGTACTTACACGGCTATTTTTTGGTGAAATTCGTTTTTGAATCCAAACACAAGAACTCGGCAACAGGCCACTGCGGTTCTCACTCTTATTTCAGAGAGCAGTTGGGCCGTGGTGGCCTAGTGGTAAGGTCTCGGCTTGTGAGCCGTAGGGTTTCAGGTTCGAGACCCTATTCCACCGAAGAACTGCCGTGTCAGGGGGCCTGTTGCAAAATAAATCCGTCAGGGCCAAACATTCTCTCGTTGGTGTGGTGTGACCGCGATTCAAAATTACGAGGACCGTCCCAAAATAGCCCTAGTGTTGCTTTAAACGGGATGTTAATATAACTAAACTTCAGAGAGCAGTTTTAGATGAATTTGAGTCCATTACAGTTAATGATGTATGATTATGTTGCTACACTATTTTTTTTTAAAAATTCAGTTTACTTTTAGTGAATATTAGTCCTATATATTAATTGCGTGTTTTTTATTCGGAATTTAAGAATATTTGTAAGTAGATAAATGTGATACTTGTTATTTTAACCCTTTCTAGGGCCGTGGGAAGTATGCTTCCCACCAAATTTATCCATCTTTGTATGAATTTATGTAGGGTGGCATAAGCTCTGACAAATTTTTTTAGAAAGACAGAAACTTAGAAGCTTTAGTTCTTTATCTCACACAAAATGATGTGTCTTGATTAGTTACTGAATTATTAATTAAACAAATTAATTAATTAATCAAATTAAATTTATTTAATAAGCTAAATGAATCTCTTTTCTTATTCTAATTTCAAGCCTAAAAATATTTTTACATAATATGACTAGAAAAAAATGGTCCTTTAAAGGGTTAAGGCAATCCCTATTTGTAATTTTACTAAAAATTTTAAAAAGAAATGAAGACTGCATCTGAAACAAACGTCACTCGCATTGCTTTGTAGAGATGTGTAGTTTTATAAAGAAAGTCATGAATTTAAAAATAAAATAAATCACCCCTTAAGGACATGTTGAAAACACAAATGAAGTCATATTGCAATTATTCTCAATAAAATGCATAGAAAATAAATGCATATGCAGTTAAATTTAAATGCGTCCATCTTTCTTTTGTAGAATATGCGTTGAATCCTTAAAAAATAAACGCTGATGATTTACGATTGGAATGCACCTTTTTGAAACCTTGACACCGTAAAGAAGTGCGTGGAACAGTTTTAGAAAGTAATATATCATTCGAAAATAGATTGTAAGGAAAGAGTTTCTGCCACACACATATTTGAATAATATATTATCCAAACATCTATAAGCTGAAAAGTTCATGCATCATAACGAGGTACGTTTCTTTTGCTCCTATTTATCTCATATTCAGACAAAAAAAATTCAAACGTTTCTAAGGTTTTTTTATTGTACTCTACGAGCTGCATTTCTACTATAAAACGATTTTAAAGCTTTTATGAAAAGGCTTATCTCTTTGACGAATCTTTAAAAAAAATTCAACAACAGCACATAATTCAATTACTAATTACTTGAAAATGAACTAATTACTGAATGTATTATTTGAATACAATATTTCAATGTAGCCTAATCTTTGACCTTTTGTTACAAAAAAGAATCACTGTCGTTTATTTATTTATTTTAGCTTTTTGCATCTGAAATATACACGAAGAATATAGGCAATGTTCAAAAATTTCGGCTTCGAGGTTTTGATGAATATCTACGCCTAGGATATATCAGAGAAAAAAAATCAAACGAAATAAAAATTTTTAAAAAATAAAAAAAAACATATATGTCTATACGACACTCAATCTATGAACTTAGTAATTCAAAAACAGCGCATAATTCAAATCTTAATTTATTATAAACTTGAATATAGGCAATGTTCAAAATTTCGGCCTCGAGATTTTGATGAATATCTACGCCTTGGATATATGAGAGAGAAAAAAATCAAACGAAATAAAATTTTTTAAAAATAAAAAAAAAACATATATGTCTATACGACACTCAATCTATGAACTTAGTAATTCAAAAACAGCGCATAATTCAAATCTTAATTTATTATAAACTTGAATATAGGCAATCTTCAAAATTTCGACCTCGAGATTTTGATGAATATCTACGCCTTGGATATATCAGAGAAAAAAAATGAAACGAAATAAAATTAAAAAAAAAAACGTGTCTATCTATACGACACTCAATCTATGAATTTAGTAATTCAAAAACAAAGCATAATTCAAATCTTAATTTATTATAAACTTGAAAATACATAAATGAATAAATATATGATATGAATGCATTATGTCACTATGATCTAATCTTGGATCTTTTGTTACTAAAAAAGAGTCACTAACGTCCGTTTACTTATTTATTTTAGCTTTTTTGTATTTGAAATATACAATGAGAATACACAGCAATAGTCAAAATTTTTGGCTTCAAGATTTTGATGAATCTGAGCCATAGATCTATCTGGGAAAAAAATGAAACGGAATAAATTAAAAACCATATCTGTCTATACGGCACTCTCTCTATGAACTTAGTAGCTCAAAAACGTAGCGATGAAATTTTTTCATGGAGTTAATAGTTTATTAAATAGATATTAAGTACTTTCTCCTGAAACTGTGAATTTCTATCGAATTTTGAATGAAATCCGTCGTTTATGGGAAGTCTGTCCATCGGAAACTTTCATCCAAGGAAACTGGATGAAAAAAAAAAAATTCAGCTAAATGAATATATCTGGCATGTAGTTTTATTATCTGGCGTTTAAATCTGTATCAATTTGCAGGTTAATGTTGACTGTTTGTCTAAAGGTTTTTTTTGTGTGTCTGTGTGAAAGTGATAACTGAAGAACACAGCAAGCAGGAAATATAAATTTGGATATGTGGTCTTGATATCAAAGTTACAGATCTATATCAATTTCTGGACTCAGTCGATCAGTGGGAAAACATCCAAAATCCACACTCAATTCTATTTACTATATCACTAAGTTAAACAAAAATTCATTCAAAATGTATACTCGATTCTATTAACCATATGACTAAGCGAAACAAAAATTCATCCAAAATACACGCTACAATTCACCCAAAATGCACTCTCGATTCTGTTTATTGTATGACTCGCTAAGCTCAAATTCATCCAAAATGCACTCTCGATTCTGTTTATTGTATGACTCGCTAAGCTAAAATTCACCCAAAATACACACTCGATTCTATTTACGCCTAAGCTAAACCAAAATATCCCAGAAGCCATCAGCCATATAAAGGGGTGATCTCCTTCACTGTTTAAATAAAAACCCAGAACCTCCTCGTTATCACAATTTAATCATTAAGTTTTTTGCATGATAATTCGTTACAACGAATAATTTATTTGCATTAACCTCTGAATTCAAAGAAAAAGTATCTTTTAAAAATGATATACAAGCGGTTGTTTTGTCTTTATTGTTTTTCAATGTTGCATTGATTACTTCAAATGATTCCTAGCAGCATTATATGCATATCCGTTCCTCAAGAGCGAAACAAGCTTTAAATAATGATTTCCCTTCTGCACAAATAATTATGAATAAGATATTGCAAATCAACGCGCATCTAATCCAAATATAGGCTTGCCAACAAGTTTCCTGTTTTTGATTCCTAAAATTGTACGCATTTTCTCTAAGCGAACAATAATATTTGCTTTATAAATAAACTCCATAATGACTCGGTTAAGCGATGAAAGGTTGTTTGATCTTGCCCTTGTCAAGGAAAGTTTTAAAACTGTCAATAAGAATACATTGTTGATTCTTCATGCCCACCCCATCTCTTCATTACTTTAAAAGGATTTGAAATGTTTCTTCTACGTCGTAATTTACAGCTCTCAGAACTTAAAGCTAATGTAATTCCTTCAATAAATACGAATTAAAGCTAAATAATAGGGTGATGCTGATTGTTCTTGGTATCGATTAATGATTTGTTTTAAAGATAGGGTAGCGGGTGACAGAAATTTGAGCTCACTTCGATAGTTCACGAATTCTAATTTTTATTGCATGGGGCTCGATGGCCTAGCTCGAAAATCTCTGTTTTATGTCCGAGACTCAATTTTATAGAATGCTGAGTGTGTGGTTATGTGGATGTTAAGAACTGGTATAAATTACCCGTCTAACACCGCTTAGATATCAAATGTGTGTTGTCACAGGTAGGTGAGCAGTTCTATTAGTAATTTATCCAGTTCTATTAATGTAATTTATGGCGCCCTTTCGACTATTTTGACTTGTTATAACACTGAATCGACCATCCTGATGAGTAAAATGGTCGCTAATAGTTTATCTCACATTGCAGCGTAGCTGAAAGTGTATGTGCATCACTCACCTTCAATCAATGTACTTCATGCCGAATTTCAGGTGCCTGAGAGAAGATCGTCATGTAATTAGTACAAAACCTCGAATCCGTACACCAATCTTATATATGTCTTGTTTTAACCTCCCTCTTCTTCCAAGTGGTTGAAATATGATGAAGAAAAAGGATGCTGGTTCATTTGTTCTTAAGTAGCTTTAAGCTATCTTTAAAGTAGATGTTAAATCTCTCTCTCTCTCTCTCTCTGTATATATATAAATATATACAACCTTTTGAAAAGTATTAATTATTTTAAAATTTAGAAGAGAATACTAAAATCACTTAAACAGTTAGTTTAAAGTAAAATATGTTAATTAAACTTTTTAAATTGCTGTGTAAAAAAATTTAGTTTCAGCAAATATTGTCATTTGGGAAATAATCTGTACATATCTTAATTTCCCATAGATGCTTAAAAAATCATATCACAGGTAATGATTGCATCCAAAACGAAATATGTACGATTTTTCGATAATGTTAATTGTATAATTCTCAAGAGTTTCGCTCGAACACCACTCTCGCTGCACAAATTTTGTTCGAAGAAGTAGATAATAACAACAAAGTATTAAAGAAGAAATATAATGGTTTATAATCGTTTCCACAAAAGCGTTTAGTGTTGCGTAATTCAAAAGCACCTTAATTTAACTTTTTACGGCATGAATTTTGTAATAACATTTTTTGGATGTTTTTAAAATTTAAGATGTACGCAATAATCCATAAAATCTTTTGTAATATTGGAACCAAACTCAAATATGTTTAGCGGATCTAATTAAATGTGTGTTTGAAATATTTCGTTATTAACTTAAACCATATATATTATTAAATCCGAATGGATAGATTCAAAAAGCTGATTAGGTCATATTTTTTAATCCATAAAAAGTTCAGATATTTCAACAAATAATATCACACTTAATTAAATTCTACAACCTGCTCCATTCCTAGATAATGAAATATTTCGCTTAATATGATAGCTAATAAAAACGTGTCCTGTCTTTTATTTATTTTTTTCAACAAGTCAATTTTTTTATCATTAGTAAGTGCTTCACTTCAGTGACTTTCTGCTTTTACTTTTCGAACTTGACAAATATCATTACCTAGTTAAGTTCAGTTAGCTGTAAAATTCAAGCAAATCAATAAAATTAAAAGTGACCTACTTGCCAAGCTTTCAACTTCAAGTTAGTCACAAAGGTTTTGTTATTGTAAAGCTTTCTTAAATTCCTAATTTATTTTAACGAGTGTTTGCTTTTTCTACGTCTACTTGTGTCAAACATTTAATCAGTCTCGGAAATAAGGTATTGTATTCTTTTATTCATTTCACTTTTATGCTATAAATTAAATGTGATTTATTGAAAATCCATTATAATTCTTTGAAAAATTATGATCCCGATAGAAAAGTAATTACAATGAAATGCCTTGACTTCTTGCCTTAAATTTATTGCATTCCTTTCTTTTACTTCATTTTATTTCATATTCTGCATAAGCTGACTAACGGTGGGACTTTTTGGGGGGGGGGGGAGGGGAGGGGGATAGTCGTAGAAGGTTATTTGTAGTGGAAAGCAACAGTTCATGTTCTTAACGAGTCAAAATATATTTTCTAATATTAGATATTTTAGTAAGTAACTACGGTATTATAGTGCGGAATGTTCCGTATTGAAGTAACGGATCTAAACAGTGAAATGAAGCGCGGTTTAGAAACAACAAACGTGGAAGAAAACAATTGATAGAAAAAGAGTTTGAATTTAAAAAATTTTCGTTCAATAGTAGAATTAATTGGTTTGTGTTAAAAAAAATGCACTCTACAATCTCAATTATTCTCACAGTTCCTGAAGGGCAATGCTATGACAGTAGTAAAACCGGACAATAAAAAAAATAAAAAATACGGATTTAGAAATATCTTACAACTAACGGAAAAATATTTGAATTTAAAAATATTTCTTTATTCTGTAGTTAAACTAATTGATTTATGTTTGTAAAAAAGCGTTTTTCTATAACGCTTCAACGACCCAGAATCGTAACTGGAAATACAAATTTCAAAAACATCAAAAAATGCGATAAGAAAAAAAACATCGAATAGAACATAAAATTCATTTTTCTTGCATCGATATTTAATAGAATTTATACTATTAATGTGAAAAGCATTTTGAAAGTGAATAAACTATATTTCATCTTTATTAACAAGTATTTAACATACAATAAGATAGATACCTTACAAATATACCTAAACAGCGAGCTGTACTTCCCTAGAGAAAGAGAAAATTCCCATCGCTAAAAACAAACATTTCAAAGCGAAGATTATCAGGTTGGTAAAAAAAGGAGAGTTTTTTATGTGTGCTAAGATGAGCTGAGAGTGCGAAGAAAACATTTAACGTCGCTCTCTAAGCTCATTATAGCTCTGATAAGAGCAAGATAATTTCACTTAGCGTTTCAAGTGGTGCTTGCAGATAACCCTTTTGTGCTTTCTGTCGAATGAGAGTGAAACCAAGTGGCCTCTCAACAAACGGAAGCATTTTCTTCACCGACAAGAATGTATCAAAATGATTTTATCGATTAGGATCGCAAACAATCGCTATCGGTATTGTGTTTCAAATAGGAAGAAAGCTTTCTTTAATGGTCGAAAGGTTAAATCTTTAAAATCAAGCTCCTGGGTTAAATCGGTTAGGATTTTAAGGATAGGTTAGGATCTCAAGTACTCCTGTGACGGGTTGTCTTTCCAATGATTGTTTCGTTTACAGTAAAATGTCTTTATCACGACATTTGATGAGTCGTTCCAAAAAAAAAAAAAGTGAACAGTTATCGATATATTATTAAATTTAATTCAAAATGCGATAAATTATTTACCTGAACAGCTCAATAAAATAGTAAAAGGCCAATTCTAATTATAATAATTTACATATAGTATTAAATTTTCAATTTCAGACATTATTAATATAAAAATGCTTTGAAACTTCAAAATATCCAAATCTTTTAAAATAGTTAAGAAACATGTAATGATAATTACAACATTTTTATTGTAGCAGATAATCCACTTAAAAGATTCCTTGTTTTTAAAATTATTTCAGATAATACAACTATATGCAAATCTTGTTAATATATATTTAGCGATAGGTAGATTTATTACAATAAATGTTTATTAAAATTAGCACTATTATAATAGTAATCCTGCTTGGCTATTGTTTCTTTTTAAAATATTCATAAGAAAATTTAATTTTGTTTCAAAAATGTCTATTAGTATTGATTATGCACTGTTGCCTGTTGCGCTATAGAGACTTAGTTTTGATAGTCATATCGTCATATTTTAGATTATATACGGATCACTATGAATTGAATTTATTTGCAGAACATTTTGTGATTTTAAGCTACGTTATAAAGATTTTTTTTCGTTGTATATTGAGATATCTCAGATTAATTTATTACAATAAATTCTTATTAAAATTAACACCATTATGGTAGTAATCCTACTTGGCTATTCTTTCTGTTTAAAAAGATCATAAAGAAATTTAATTTGGTTTCGAAAAAAATCTATCAGGTTTGATTACGATAAGAAAGCATTTCTACCTGATGCGGTATAGAGACTCAGTTTTTATAGTCACATCGTCATATTTCGGATTAGGATCAATTCAGCATGAATAGAATTTATTTACAAAAAAATTTTATGATTTTAGGTGACGTTATAAAGGCTTTTTTTTCTTTCATTATTGGATATATAGAGATATCACAGATGAATTTATTACAATAAATGCTTATTAAAATTAAGACTATAGTAGTAATCCTGCTTGGTTATTCTTTCTTTTTAAATTTTTTCATAGAAAAATTTAATTTTGTTTCGAAAAAAAAACTATTAGATTTGATTACGAGACAGAAGCACTGATGCCTATTGCGCTATTGAGATAGACGCGCTGATGTATATTGCGCTATTGAGATAGAAGCGCTGATGCTTATTGCGCTATTGAGACAGAAGTACTGATGTCTATTGCGCTATTGAGACATAGATTTGATAGTCATGTTGTCATATTTTGAATTAAAATCAATTCACTATGAATTGAATTTATATGCAAAAAGATTCTGAGATTTTAAGAAACATTATAAAGATTTTTTTAACATAAAAATGAATAGGAATAAACAAGAATCAAAGCAAAAATTAAAAACAAAAGTTTTAAAATATCGAAATATTTAACTTTCTAAAATAGTATAGCAACACGTAAAGATAACTACAAAAAATTTATAAAAATAATGGGATTGTTATCGAATCACTATGAACTGAATTTATATGCAAAAAATTCTGTGAATTTATTCGACGTTGGAATAATGTTTTTAACATAGAAATGAATAGGAATAAATCAGAAACAAAAATTAAAAACTTAAATGTTTTTAAATTCCGAAATATTCATCTTCCAAAATAGTTTAGCAACAAGTAATGATAATTAAAATACATTTACAGCAATAACACTTTTTGCTTATTCATATTTAAAATTTCTGCATATTCATATATAAAACTTCTTATTATTTTAAATTATCACAGAACATAAAGTAACACATAATCTTCATTATTCGATATATTGCGATATAATAGATAAATTTATTATAAAAAATTCTTATTAGTGCCATTATGGTAGTAATTTTACTTGGTTACTCTTTCTTTTAATAAAAGTTTTTAGGTCAATTTAATTTTGTTTCGAAAAAAATCTTTTGGGTTAAGTTATGGGATTGCTTATTGTGTTACAGAGATTTAATTTTGATTGTCATGCCGTCATAATTTGGATTCTATTTAAATCATCATAAAATGAATTTATAGCGATTTTCCCAACAATTTTTTTTCTTCAATGAGTTTAATCGAACTTTAAAAAGTCTTTTTAACATTGACTTAAATACGAATTAATCAGGGTAAAAAATTACAAAGAAAATATTTTAAATTTTCGTAATATTCAATTTTTTAAAACATTTCAGCAATATGTAATAATAATTGCAACTTTATTACAATTTTTTGTTACTAAAAGAACGACGTTTTAAAGAAGTTTCAATGTGCAAGAAATCGCACTGAAGTGTTAATAAAACTATTTCTAAATCACAGAAATAAAAATGGCCGAAATGTTAAGAAATGAAAAATTGCTTTCTTTTTTAGAATGTAAATCAATTCTTAAAAGAGATAAATACAAAATATTTTTGTTATATCATCCTATTTTCCATATTTTTCCGATGATTATAAAGTTTCTGAATACATGGCTTTATAAAATAGGATGAAAAATGGTGCGTACATGTATGTTTCGTCTACCGCGGTATTCGGAGGGTATTCCAGAGGGTATTACATTTTCGTATCATTTGATTTATAGCAAGGGATACTTTGTAAGATTTCTTCTAGCACTGAGACTTCAGACTACGAGTTAATAAACAAACATGATTCTAAAGTTAAATTCCTATTTTATTTCTTGTTCTTATGCACGACATACATACATATAAAAATATATACATCTTTTATACATACATATAAAAACATACAGTTTACCGACTGTATGTTCATACATAGTAATAATTGATTTGAAAATGTATTCTAAAAAATAATGCCAATTTCCCCTTTAGAAAAACCAACAAAAGTGGTCTCCCTGAAACTTTCTCAAATACTTTCTAATAAAGATCCCTCTACTCCCGCATAAAATCGGAGGACTTGGACAAGACCGTAAACGCCACAAGTGCTCATATTTTTATTTTCAGAGTTCCGCACAAAAGCATTTAATGCATCGTAGTATAGCGAAAAAAACAAAATGCATGTATTGAATACATTTTCTTCGACCCATTGATATTAAAAATTGACATGGAACCACAATTGTTGTAACAAAATCACATACCAAATTTCATTTATTTATGGCGTCGTGTTTTTGAGTTATCGCATTCACATGCAAGCGTAAATAGTCCCCTCTTGAGAAATTGGTTCATAGTTTGATACGAAACTACAGTATAAACAACTACTACTACAGTAAATACGAAACTACAGTATAAACAACTACTACTACAGTAAATACGAAACTACAGTATAAACAACTACTACTACAGTAAATACGAAACTACAGTATAAACAACTACTACTACAGTAAATACGAAACTACAGTATAAACAACTACTACTACAGTAAATACGAAACTACAGTATAAACAACTACTACTACAGTAAATACGAAACTACAGTCAATTTACTACTGTAGTACGAATACGTATTCTTACTACTACTGTAGAAAATTATTCTACTACTACTGTAGAAAATAAATAAAATTGTCCATCCTCTTTGTTTTTACAGGTATTTTTACATTCTTTAAGAACTAAACCTGTAAGTGTTCTCTCTTTTTCTCTCTTCCCCCCCCCAAGATCACTTAATCACATTTTGTCGGTTTTTCACTTGGTTGTGGAACTTTTATACCTGCTTTCTGAATTATCATCAGTATGGAATAGTAATAAAAAAATTCACTTAAAATATCACTTATTAATGTCATAAACTATAAGCAAATTTGTAATATGATTTAAAAAAATCACATTAGCAATTTTAAATAAAATAATTACAAAATCTTTACAATCAATGTCTTTAAAAAAAGCTGGAAAAGATAATAAAAAATTGCCAATTCAAATTACAAAAATTGATTTTACTTGAAAAATGAATGAGAATTAAATATATAAAATGTAAAAGTTTTTTCTATGTAATTTTAATTTCCAGCATACGAACAAATAATGTTTAAAATAATACAATTATTAACAATATATATATATATAATTTTCACTGTTAATATTTTTAGAAAATAAATAAATTATATAGTTAAAAAAATCGGATTATAAGTATTCATACCGTTTAGCCAGAAGCAAAAGATCAGAAAATAGAAATAAAACAATATAACAGTTCTCGATTTTCCTTAAGAAATTTAATATTTCAATTAAGCTAATATTGTTCAATGTTTTCGTAATTTACTTCTTGGATAATTAAAATTTTTCATTCGCCTTTTTTACATTACCGACAATAATTCATATATTTTGATCTAAATCATCTAATTACTTAGTATAAAATAAACAGCAAATATTTGCACTTTTGAAAATAAGCTTAAAGTCAATTTGAAATGCCATTAGGGCTATCAGACTGGAAATTCATTACTTAACTTTTTCATAAAACAAACTACATATGTCATTATTAAGCAATCCAAAAGCAGGTTGTACTAATGAATTTACATAAGAAAGGTTTAAATGTTATTTGCTTATGTTAAAGAGTTATATATCGAAAATTTAACAGATACGAGATTGAAGTTTAATTGATTTTCAAAACACATCTTTTCCTGAATTACACATTCTTCAATTTAACAGTTACGTTCCCTATTTAATATCTCATTTCCAATTAAAGATATTAAATAACACTTTGGAATGACTGTTTTGAAAAATCATAAGACTTTTTAATAAAATCTACGTTCCTCTATTTTCATCAATTTCTCAGTAAAAGATTAAATAAAAAAGGAAGTAAATTATAAAGCGGACGTAAGTTAGTTTATAGTTATTATCACTTTTAAGTCCAAGCCAAAGTTAAAACTATAACTGAATAAACAGTGTACACAAAATAATTTAAAAACAATACAATTTTATAATTATAAAAGGTCAACACAAATAAAAGACTATATAAGATCATTTATATATTCATTTGTTTTAATTAGAAACAGAAAAATTGTTACAATGTAAAGAATTGAAAAATATTCATGCATATTTAATTTTTAAACATTTTTTTTTTAATTTATCGAAACTATTGAATTATCAAGTATCCTTTGGATGAACCTTTCATGTGAATAATGTCCAGCAAAAGATTCAGTTGGTATTTGACAGATCTTGAAGTTGAAAGGGTTGCAGAGTTTCGTGGCCTGATAGTGGTTTCTCTTTCCGCTCCTCTTCATCTTAATTGTTTTCTTGCTGTATGCCTAATTTCTTCCATTCATCAATGCATGACAAACTGATCCTTCTATAATTTTTTTTGTCTCCCAATTTACATCAACGTTGATTCAGACTTCATAATCCACTTCCGAAATGTTTACTGACTTCTCATTGAATCAGGGCCATCTTCTTGGTTGATCCTAATAAAATATTGATACCAAAATACCTGGACATTGCAATTGACCACTACAAGCGAATTGCTGATCAATCGAACCGGCTGATTATTTTTAGGTGTTCAGGTACAGAAAATCTGTGCTTTCTTGTTTTGATCAGTATGCGCAAGTGTGAAGTTCGAACTCGCACCGTTAGGGTTTATAGCCGAATAACAAAGCCACTAGACAAATGTGTACACTCCTTGCCTGACGTTGTTATCTGGCTTATGAAGTTACCGCCACAAGTACAATCGACAGATCATTACATCTGTGTTTACTACAAGCGGATGCTATTGTATTTCCGTATTCACAAAAACTGACTTGTTTTAATACTTTGAACAATTTTGATGTTAGTAAATGTATATAAAACTATGCATGCTTAAAAGTCTTAACGGTCTCAGACTGTGGTCCTATAAGTATCATACCGCAATTTGAATATTATATATACGATTATACAGGACAGGCCTGTCAATGATTATCCTGGTCTGATAATAATTACAAAATATTAAAAATAATGCCATAATATGAAAAAAAATCGAGCAGAAGTGTTCTTCTTTCGACTTCCTCGCATATTTACAAAATACTCCAAATTTTGTATTTAATGTTGTAAGTTTAGATAAGTTTAGAATTTAGTTCAGTTAAATTAATGTTCCGTTTTTGAAGCAACACAAGGGCTATTTTGGTTTGTAATTTCGAATCACAATTAGATGAAGAGGATGAACCGTATTTGGCGCCTCCTCTTCAAGCTACCACACCAACTCATGCACATTTGATGTAGACAGATTTGACGTGCACCAAAATTCGCTTACAAGGTGGGTCTTCCATGGAATTGAGGTTTGAAGGAATTTTTCCATCAGGCTACCGCGGTTTCTCAGCACGAGAAAGGGAAGCAAGGATACATTTCAGGATCTTTTCTTGCCAATCGAATGGGCTCAGAGTTTAACATAAATCTAATATTTCTGGGTCAGAATCATATGCCACAACTGTTGATGTTTTTGAGTTATAATATTCATGTATATGAACATAATACATATTACATATGAACATAATACATATTCATGTATACATGAACAGACAAGAAAACAAGCAGTCTATTCAATAAAGATTTAGTATAAAATCATATATACAGTTTTGGGGTAAGAATCAAATACTAAATATCACCCTCCTAGCTAGGAGCTGGTATGTTTTTTGACTCTCTTCCCATTGACTAATTAGATTTAAAATTTTAATGTCAAAACCACTTGTTGAATTTCATTTATCTAGATAATTGTGCCTTTGTATCTGTCTATTCGAGCATTAAGACAGATAACTCACAATTCTTTAAAGGATTTGATCTTTTGAAGTGTGTGTGTGTGTGCGCGCGCGTGAGAGAGAGAGAAATACTTTATCTCTGTGTATTTCGTACAAGATAGAGTAAAATGTTTCTAGAAAATTTTCAAAAGTGAGATACGTATAGTATATTTTTCTTACTCAAAACTGCATTCATTTATTCCTTAAAGAGATGTTTTCTCAATTATATTTATAGATGCATACATTATTGACATTTTATACATGCATGGAATGTAGATGATCTCCTTTTTCGTTTAGAAAATTTTCCATCACACTTACTACAATAAAATTATATCTAAACATCATGAATAAAAAAAAACAGTTTCGTGGCAGTATCTAAGGGTAAACTCGGTGCTATGCTTTGAAATTGTATAATAATCATTACCTTAAAAAGATAAAAAAAAAAATCACATCACTTTTTTCATCAATGTTTGTTTTCTGTACCACAGTTCAGATTGATTAAGAGTGTTAACAGATCGGCTTCCTTGAAAGGTAATGGGTTATTCTTCTCGGTTTTCAACATGTGACAAGCAGAAACTATCTAAACCCGCGAAGGCGACGTAAAGAGTTTGAAAGAGCCATTGTCAAGAAGGATCAAAGCGGGGAAACAAATTAAGAAAATTGATCCCGTTACCTTGGCTTCTTTCATTGCTGTGAAGTCATTTGTTATCAAGTGCCCATAGAAGATATACACTCCTTCTTCACATCTGCATCGGAAAAAGGATCCACACCGATAAGCTTTTCAAACAAAAGATACAAAATATCTCCTCTATCGCAACAAGTGCTACTGGGTGGCAACGCTCCCGTTGGCAGATAACATAAAAATGAACTGAAGACGTGTCAATGAACTGAGGCGGCTCCTCAAGCTGAAGACTTGATAAAAACTGTGGAAGGGGACGCTAACAGGCCGTCATGTTTATAGACATGGATACTATAAACAGTAACCATCTCATTCGGGAAAACAAAGGAATTCTTTATGATCTGACAGGGATTGGTTTTGCTACTTTGTTTGCTGTAATATATTGCTTTAAAAATAACTAAGAACCAAATGAGATTTGTTGCCTACGCTGACACAAAATGAAGTCCTTGCACTTCCTTCATAAGAAATGTTCATGGTTCATCTCCAATAGTCTTTATAAATCACATTTCTGTCCGAAGATATTTTATCCAACATTCAGCTATGGAATCATTAGGGAGTTTTACAAGTAGAACTTCATAACCAGGAAATAATAATTATAAATATATTTAATTTAAATGTTTCCTTTGACTTAAAACCAGTGGGATTGGTCTGCCTAAAACTTTCTCGCATACTCCCTAATAAATGTTTCCCCCCCCCCCCTCCGCCCTCACCAAAAATTGACTACGGCACTAGCGTACAATAGTGACAAAATATTAACCTCTGGCATCAATTTAATGTTTTTACTTAATTTATCGTGGCGAATTTTTTGGCGATTAATCCCTGGCATGGAGTTAATAGTATCCGATAATCGAATTTATATTTTAGATGCATTTTTTCGCAATTGGATGAAATAAAAATCTGACACAGAGCTACAAATGTAGACATAAAATTTACATAGACACAGTAGACACAAACCAAATTTGATATATCTAAATCACTGCGTTTTTGAGCTATCGCATTAACATTCTTCTGAAAGTATAAACCGACAGATGATCAACTCCTAATTGGATTTGACTCAAAATTTGATAGGTTTCTACGTTATAGATATTTAATCTATGTGCTGAATTTGATCCCTCTAGATCTCTTCTTTTTGTAGTTATAGTGTTAACTTGTATTCGAACAGCCAATCAGATAGGCTTCCTCTGAATAGATTTCACTCAGACTTTGACAGAACTATATGAATTTAGAGTAAACATATATCAAATTTCATCTGTTGAGATTAAAGCTTTTTTGAGTTACTTTTATCACAGACAGACGGACGGTCGGACATAATGCCAAAAATGTTTTTTTTTTGTTGTTGTTGTTGTTTTAACTCAAGGACGTCTAAAAGTGGAGAGACTCGGAAAAATATCGAGTTCGAATTTTTTGACAACTGCAATTTTTTATACACGTATACGAAAAAATAAAAATATGTTTGTATCCATTACAAAATATTCCTAGCAAACAGACCTTCATCGTGCTTTTCTAATAACCCTTCGTTTGAGAAAGTTATAGTTAACATATAGAGTTCTTTGCATTGCTCTTTTGTTTCACATTAAAAATTCTTCATGACTCGAAAATGAAGAACTTCTTATTTGACCATATTTCCTTTTTGATCATAACAAGATGTAATTTTTTCTCATTAAAATTGACAGCATATGTAAAATAGGATGAAAGGTTTGATACCATTATTATTTTATATCATAATATATACAGACTGAAAATCTCAACTAATAATAATCCCGTCTTAAGTTAGATAGGCATATATTGTTTTCTTGGAAAGCTGATGTTAACAATTAATTAGAAATTTAAACAGAATGTTAGAGATTTTGTATACTTTTAAAAAGAAGACAATTATCCGACACCTTCTAATAATTGTTTTGTTTTTAATTATAGATATTCAGAATTCACATTGATTATTCGTAATTCATTTTTCCTCCAACATATTTAATACACAGATTTTATTTTGGAACTTATTTTGAAATAATAAAATTTTTCGTATTATCTAGATAGAGATTGTCTCCAAATTTTTAAGTTTTGCAAGATAAGCATATGCCTTTGTCAAACTACCTCAAGGATTTTGTTAAAACATTGACAACAGGAAAATACAGAGCTTAAAAATCAAACACGTTGATTTTAATCTGAAAAATTTGGTTATTAGAGTAGGATTTCAGAACAGAATTATTTTAAATAAAAGTGAGGAGAAACAGAAGAGTGATATACGAAGTACTGTTTATAATTGAAAATGCGATGATTATTATTAAGATACATATGAATTTCTTCTTTATTTAGGATAAAGTCTAGACATTTCGTATGAAATATTAAATAAATACTTTTAATTGTCCTCTAAAAAGTATTTTTTCAATAATGATTTAAGATCATTTATTGCTTTAAAATAATGATTTAGATAGCAAGACACATTTTTATATAACTTAATTCCAGTGATACGGTAACTAAAGTTCATAAAATGCATTAAGAATGATATTAAAAAATATTTCCATAAGGAGATGTAATTTTCTGTTTTTCTATGAAAATGAATGAAATGAACAATTTGCTCATAAATTAAGAGTTCACTGTGCTGAATTAACGTCAAACGAAAAATAATATCAACGTATGAAAAAATAAATCTCTCTCTCCTCTTCAGTACTTGAAATGAGGATTCGGTAGACTACGCTAAATCAAAAGTTAAATAAATTACAGAATGGTGGATCACACAGTAATAATTTTCATTCAGGCAGCTTAACGGTATTAAATCCTCATCATTATTTTGTATCTCAAAGTTTATGATGCGAACGGATTGTCAACTCCAGAATTCACCAGAACGTGCGTTCCTTGAGTATTTCTTATAGAGCAAAAGGAACGGTAATAAATCATTCTATGAATTCATGTAATTAACATGGTACATTCACTCACTCCAATAAAAAAAAATGCTTCTAGTTCATTCATGAAAACAATAAAAAATACGAGTGTATAAACAATAATTTAGTAGGCGAAGTAAATCTAAAGAAACCTTATATAAAAGCTATAATTTGAAATGATAAATTTGTTTATTGCACTAATATGATTTATATTATGTGAATGCATTAATTATTCTTACAAAATAGGACTCAAATAATATTTCATGCTAATTAAAGTTTCTTGAAATTCCAATTCTGAATAAATTTTACTTTCAGAACTTTTTGAAAGTTTATACACATAATTAATTAAAAAGCATGTTTAAACAAATTAGCAAAAAGTGTACTAATTTCCAGTATTATCAAAATTTTGAAAGCATATATGTATATAATTTAAAAGATATTAACATTTAAACCATGTTTGAACAAATTAGCAAAAAATGTACTAATTTCCAGTATTATGAAAACTATTTGAGGGTCACTGAACTTCTTAACTTTCAATATTTGGAAATCATAAAGATAATTTTAAAACGAATTAACTATATCATTATTAAAGTCTGTGCTTTTATTTGTCATTTAAACATTTTGATGTTACATTCTCCTTGCACTATATTTATCTTAAAACTTACGCTGTGTAAGCTACTTAAATTGTTGTATTTACTAAAATTTCATGTAAATAGAATTTCAAGTCATAAGATATTTTACAAATAATAAACTTCAGGATGTTTTTGCGTTTCTTCTATTGTGTAAGTTTTTTACTAATTTTTATTTACTCTAATTTCATATGAAATAGTAATATGTTAGATATCACACAGTTAATTTTAAAACAAATTAACCATGTCATTATTAAAGTCTGCGCTTTGGTTTGTTATATAAGCATTTTGATGTTACACTTTATTTACAATATATTTAGCTTAAAACTTATGCTTTATAATCCAAGTAAAATGCTGTATTTACTAAAATTTTATGAAAGTAGAAGATATTTTACAAATAATAAACCTCAGGATATTTTTGTGTGGCTTCTAATCTACAAAAGTCTTTTTTTTTTACTTTTATTTACTCGAATTTCATATAAAATGGTAAAATAATAATAATGATAAGAGAAGCAAATAGATAATTAAAAAAATTTTAACGTTCTATACTCCATAAAATGCAAAACGTTCATCAAATTACTAAATTCTTAAAGTTTCTTTTCTAGTTATACACTTAAATTTCAAGAAGAAAAAAACAGTACAAAAAAGAGTAACTGATAAGCGAGGGAAATATACGATTGTTTTATTTTTTTAGGCAAAATATCTGATATCTCTGAAACGTTCACATGACTTCTAAAATCCCCGCCTTGATTTTTATTCATTCAAAATTCTAGGACAAAATCAAATAATAAGAAAAGGAAAAAAAAAAGATATAAAGATTATGAATAAAAAAACAAGCTTTATTTCTAAAATGGGGCAAAAGTGTTTGGAAAGTGAAGATAAATGATGAATGAGTGGCAGAAACAGTAAAAAGAAAAGTAAAATTTTCGAGACAATTTGAATGTAGGCTTCGGGAAATACAGAATGAACTGAAACAGGGAGTATCCTGTAAAAAGGAAGTGACTAACAAATTTAATTGTTTTTGAGAAACCTAGTCGCATAACTACTACGCCTGCTACTAGACCGCAAGTAAAGATGTGTATTGTAAACTTCTCACGGAATTCAAAACACTTTTCAACATTATTATTCATAACGAACCTATTTAGTTACATAAGCATCAAACAGGTTTTCGTACGGAAGGCAAATACAAGAAGACAGAACGCGTTTCTTTTTAATTTAACTATGTTTTACTTTAAATAGAGGAAATTTTAACTTTTGCTTCGATGTAATGTAAGCTTAAAGTCATCACAAACGTTTTCAAATCATAGTTGAATTACCTATTATAAACATTAGAAGACTAGTTTGCTTCAATCAGCATCTCCTACTCTTGAAAAAATAAAAATACAAATTTCACTTAAATTTGCATCTTTTTTTAAAAAAAAAAAAAGATTGAGATATTTTTTTTTCTTTTTGGAAAATTTTATCTAAAAACTAGTTTTATTGAATTCAAAGAATTTTTCGTGCACCGATAATGCTGGTTTACATAGGCAAGAAGAAAAAAACTATAGATTAAGTTTGAAAAAAAATTCTTAAGAGAGAAGAAAATGGAATTGAATCATCAGAAAAATAAATTTTAAAAAAAGAATTTCACCCTACAATATGCAAAAATTTTATCTTGAACTTGTACACGAATATTGACAACTGCAATCCTCCCAAAAAACGAAAAAAAAATACATGCAAATATCAAAGCTACAAAGAAAGAATGCCCATAAATAAAAATTAATTAAAAAGAGAGAGAGAAATTAATTATTACTTTGCAAACTGCTGTATAATAGAGTAAGAATATCCTTTACAGAGCGTTTTTCAAATGGAAGTTATACAATTTGTATTTACATGTGTGAACGAATTCTGCATAATGGATACTGTAAGTAATGTGAAATTGCAGGAACATAAAAATCTTCAAAATGAAATCGGTATAAAAACAGTAATGATGCGATATCAGCATAATAAATAATAACATAATATAAAGATGAAGAAAAGATACTTTCCTGACAATTAGCATCTTTGGGGGGTTTTATTTTGTAAAATGACTTCCTCCTGTGAAAATTATTATTAATATATAATTGTTTACTTTACATTCATCAATTGTGATAAAATATTACTTTAACAGGAAAGACTTCCGTCTATTATTACAAAGAATCATTTTTCCATTGAAATAAAGTCAAAACAAATAAAGAAACGCGAACTCTTGCACAATTAATTTCATTTAAAACATTAATTCATTAAATTATTTTAATTTAAATATGATCTTTAAGCCATTATTTTCCTTCCTAAAAATGACTAACGAAAAAATGAAAGATGTATTTCTTTTCAGTTGTAATGGAATTGCTTCTGTTTAAAATATCATTACAAGTCGTGTTGATTCTTCAGCTATGAAAAGTACTCACAAATTAACATTATGGCACCCTTAATCACTAGGATGAACAAATAGAGTCACGAACTTACCTTTACATGTTTACAACACTGATATGAAATATATCTTTATCATATAGTAAAATCTTAAGTTTTGGGCCCTGACAAGCGAGTCTCGATTCCTAAAATTCTATTGGCTTTTGAATATGCAAATTTTGTGACATGAGGCTAGTGCCAATACATCTCAACAATCTGAGCCATCAATGAAATAGTTGACAAAAGATGTCTGCTACAAAATAGCAACAGTAAACTATTAGTACGAAATGCTTTTTATTACATTTTTAATGATTTATTATGCTTAAACATGATAATGATTTTAGGTTGGCATACTATCAGTAAATAGCACGTTTCATGATACAAAGGGCATTACATGTGCTTTTATCACTGTTAGTAGGGGCAAAATGGACGAATCAAGCCTGAAACTTTATTACGCTACGATATTATTTTGGAACATGAGGCTAACGCCGTTACACCTTATCTAAGCCGTCGATGAAGCAGTTGACATTAACAGTACTAACTGCTACATAACAGAAACAGTAAAAAACAATAATACGAAATGCCTTTTATTACACTTTTTAATGATTTATTACACTTAAAATGATAGCGATTTTAGGCAGGCATACTCTCAGTAAATAGCATGTTTCATGATACAAAGGACATTGCATGTGCTTTGTCAATGTTAATAAGGAAAAGATGGACGACTCAAGGCTAAAACTTTTATCATACTACGATGTTCGAACTAAAGCCTTCCTATGAATTATCGTCTTCAAAGGCTGACAGTTTTTAGAGATCATAATTCCAATATAACTAGTATTACTTTATGGAGCATTTTCATTTCGTCATAAATTTAATCAGAAATATCGTCAATGACATTTCTAATATAAATACTATTAGGAAAAATAAATTAGTTATTTTAGGCTGCATAAATAAATTTCGTCAAAAATAAATTGTAATTTTAAAAAGCATTCAATTAATCTATGATACTCATATATTATTACCAAATTTCTAGTAAATATAAAGTAGAACCATATCACTTCTCTCATGCACTGAAAGGGAGCTCGATTTGAATATTAAAATTTTACAGCTACTAAGGCTTCAATAACTTCCAAAGGTTTCCCAATGCTACCCTAATTAGGACAAAAGTTTTATACCTATTAAATTATTTGAAGGTATACTTATTGCTACTGAGGTACTTATACTTAAGTTACTGAAATTAACTTATAGAGTAACAACTTGCGCAAGAGAGTTCTCAGAAATGTTGACACAAAAATAACCTCCAAGAAGAGATCAGCAAAACAAGTGCATACTCACGAATGACCATTGAAGGATTTATGTTTAATATTCTTCAAAAATTATTATTATTTACTTAGAAAAGACACTGAAACAATAGGCGAAACATCGCGCTTATTTTTTAATGATCGTATCTGATTTAAAAATAAAGCAGCGCCTTTCAGTAAGCACATTTTGAAACAAACAGAATGCTGAGTTATAATCTTTTTGCTTCTCCCGTTGAAAATTTAATATATTTTATAGTACAATATAAAAATAGATATCAAATTTGTAGCTTTATGGAATTGAAAAGTAATTAATTTTTCAAAATCCTTCTGTTTGTTTACAAAAATAATGACATTTTTTTTCATAAGATTATTAAATACATCAGCAGAAATGTTTCCCTCTCAACTTCCACATGTGGTTTCAAAATATTATCTTTAGCGTCGTCGTAAATCAAACAGAAGATATATGGTTTTTACATCATTATTACACACACATGCGCACACACAGACACACATGTGTGTTTGTATGAGTGCGTAATAATGATGTAAATACTTCATAGCAAAATAATCTATTTAACAAGCTCAATGTGTTTTTGAGCCACCACGTTCATTTAACCCTTTCTAGGGCCGTGGAAGGTATGCTTCCCACCAAATTTATCAATATTTGTGTGAAATTATGTAGGTTGGCATAAGTTCTGACACATTTTTTTAGTAAGTTAAAAACTTGGATGCTTCAGTTCTTTATCTCAGATAAAATGATGCGTCTTGATTTGTTACTTAATTATTAATTAAACAAATTAATTAATGAATAAAATTAAATTTATCTAATAAACTAAATGAATCCCTTTTCTTATTATAATTTCAAGCCTAAAGATATTTTAACATAATATGACTAGAAAAAATTGCCCTTTAAAGGGTTAAATAAGAACAGAACACAGAGAAATATGAATACGAATTGACTTTTAGATGTTATAGATTAGATCTATATCATCAAAAAATTTGATATAAATCTACAATTCTAATTCTACATACGATATAGATCCACAATTCTAACGATTCGCCAAATTTCATAATTGTTGCGCCTTGAATTACTGTATTCACATGCTTATGAACAGACAGATTTTTTGGACACACATTTCGTCCAAAATTTCGCTATATCTTTGGATGTGCAGATCACAAACCAAGTTAAACTGATCTACTTCAAACTGTTTTTGAGTTATTTTGTTCTGATTCGAGAAAAGTCCTCAAAGAAAAGTTTCATAGAGTTTCATTAAAATAACGAGGTTGTATTTTTTGGAGAGGAAGGGGGGGGGACAGTTTCAATATTTCTAAACATATACTCAATAGAAAAGAAAGTAAGAACAACAAACTTTCAGTAAATTTATTAAGAAATTTGAAGATAATCCTAATTTACAACGAACAACTCGAAAAAGGAGATGCGAAAAATAACAGATGTCTTAGTATGTAATGGAACTAAGGATTTTAAGGCATCTCAACTGAGTGTGGTGACATTCAATCTCTTAAAGAACAGTAAAAGTGTTAACTAGCTGGATTGGTTTAACCCTTTCTAGGGCCGTGGGTAGTATGCTTCCCACCAAATGTATCAATCTTTGTATGAATTTATGTACGTTGGCATCAGAATTTTTTAGAAAGATAGAAACTTAGAGGCTTCAGTTCTTTATCTTACATGTTACAAAATGATGTGTCTTGATTTGTAACTTAATTATTAATTAATTAATCAAATTAAATTTATCTAATAAGCTAAATGAATCCCTTTTCTTATTCTAATTTCAAGCCTAAAAATATTTTTACATAATATGACATGAAAAAAATGGCCCTTTAAAGGGTTAAAGTGCTAAAGATGAAGTTTTGACATATTTATGTGCAAAATAAATTGATAATACATCTGTTCTTATAAAGTAAGAACACCGCCAATCAGTGAGCCATTAGTTATTTATTTTCTGATTAGTGAATCTGCGAAATCGTCTGTTTCCAAGTAATCCGAAAAGATCGAAGGCCAAATATCTGCTTTTGTACATAAACATCTGTAATTAATGTTCATCATAAGTTTATACGCCATTTATATATCCGATTGAGTAATTCGACACAATCGCGATGCTGTCCTGAATATCCGATGATAAGATCAATTTTCGACGAATTTCTGTCATAATAATTTTCATCTCATCATAAAACTGATCGTTACCAAGCTTACAATCGCAAACATTTTCCCATTAATTTAAGTTCGAAATCAATGATGCGTTCTAATCAATGATTTATCAAAGAAATTTCCGACCCAAGTAATAGGGATATTCTAGTTAAATGATAAGCCAGTAGTGAACTGCGAAAAAGAATTGCTGTACTTTTATTTTAATAAGGATCCTTTTTAATATTGCGATGAAACAGACCGGACAACAAATTATTGGGCAAAGAAAAAAAAGTTTTATTAAATTTTTTTTTTAAGAATTTAATGCAAAAATTTTGTTATTTTTGTTTGGATGCAACTTTTGAAAATAGGTCAATTACATTTTAAATGAATCGAATTGTAATTTATATGAAACACTTTAATATTATGATGTAATTCAATGCTGTTATGTGAAATGTAATGCAACACTATAATGTGAGATGCAATGTAGTAGTGTAATAATAAAATGCAGACATACTTGTCAGCAAAAATCGAAGAATGCAGTAAAAATCGACTAATTTCTTATCCGCAGAAATAGCGGGTTAAACTGTCTAAGAGTTAATCACTTTATTATTAGCGTTCTGGCGCAATCTTTACATAAAATCGCTCATCAAAGAATAACTTTACGTCCCAAATATATATATATATATATAAGCAGTTGCATGGCCGAATAGGAGAAACGTTTGAAATTTTAAAAGGTTGATTAGTTTCATCACGGGAGGCATAATTTTCATACAAAGAATAAGCGATGCGTCAATACGTCGGTTTACATAGCTACACAAAAGCACAACATTTTCCCCTTCTGGGGATTACAATGATATCTTGATAGGAATTTCAGTTGTTACTTATGGCACTTTACAAGCCCGATGACAGATCTGTCAGCGATTTCAGCCGCATGAGCGTCTCTTGTTTTTTCAGTAGAACCAACTAGGGTCAACCGTACGACTCAGCTACTCCATACGTCACAATCGTTTTTACTTGGGGGGGCAGAAAACAGCGGAAGAATAACCATGCCCGAACCGAGAATCGAACTCGGGATGCCCAGATCACACAGGAGAAGCGCTACCCCTATGCCAGGACGGCGTCAAGAATTTCTTTCACACGTGTAGACTTCCAATTTACATCTTTAAGTAAGGAAATTTAGACATCTTTAAGTTTAGTTTAGTTATATTAACGTTCTGTTGTAAAGCAACACCAGGACTATTTTGGAACGGACCTCGTAATTTTCATCCGCGGTCAGATGATGAGGACGGCATTTGAGCTGGCACCCCCCTCTCCACACCACACCACACCAGCGGGAGGACTAGACATCTTTAAAAGAATGTTGCAAACATTAAGAATTTTTAACCCTTCACTCGGAGGAGCGTGGGAAAATGCTGAAGTGAAAGAGCGCGTGTACAATTAATTAAATAAAAAGTGGGAATTGGATCAGGAAATAAAAGAACACCTTAGATTGAAGTTTATATGGGCTAATTTCAAATAAAAATTTGGTAATTAATTAAGATTTCATATATATATATATATATATATATATATATATATATATATATATATATATATATATATATATATATATATATATATATATATATATATATTATTTATATATATATTATTTATATATATATATATATATATATATATATATATATATATATATATATATATATATATATATATATATATATATATATATATATATATATATATATATATATATATAATATATATATATATATATATATATATATATATATATATATATTATTTATGTTCATTTCCATTAGTAAATGGGATTATAGATCCAAAAACTGCAGGTATAAAAGTATTTTCATAAGTAAATATGAAAAAAAATTAGTGAAAGGAATGAAAGTCCGTGAAAATTTCAGATTTTAGATGGATTTAAAAAAAACGAACTATGAAAATATCAGTACTTTGTGAACAGAATATTTTATCATTTTATTTGTGAACTCCACATTGGCATGCATGTGTCTTGCTATGTTCGCTGCTCTTATCAAGCAATATAATGCAAAATTTTAACTTTAGTATATAGAAGGCGTTTCAACTTGTGTTATCAGTTTCAAAAATGAAAGTCACAGGTTTCAAAACGTGACTGTATTGTCTAAGCCAATCTAAAGGAGAACCAAAAATTATAATTTACATTTAAGTTCATTTTTGTACAGCGTTATAAATTCGAATTAGCATGCAAAATTGCATAAGATAAAAGTTCAACGAAATTTTAAAGAAAAGAATAGCATCAAGGGAAAATTCCAGGCAGGTTTTAATGAGCTCAGTATAAAATTTTTAATATATTTTAACAGAAAATTCTGCCATTTTTTATTTATGAAGTATGAATTAGTATGCATGTTTTAATGCTCCTTACTATTATCACGCAATATCATAAGAATTTAAGTCCAATTTACATGACATAAAGTAATCTAATCTTATCAGATATCGAATAAATGTCACGTTTCTAAATGTGGTTAGGTGATCCAGCTCAGTGGTTAGATTCTGTTTTAGTTTAATTCATACAGATATAGATAAAATGACATCATATTTTATTAGATGAACTTCATAATCAGCAATTTATACCTGTATTCTAGGAAATTACTATTTCTATAAGAAAATCAACTGGATATTTTATAATTGATAATATCTATATAAACTACGCTTCAAATAAATACAAATTATTTTTAATCCTTAACTGTGGAGGTGAAATTTTAGGACTTAACTGGGGAGGTGCGGTCTACGAGACCGCATTTCATTTTGACTTAAATTAAATTTTCTAATAAATATATTAGTATGAAAAACTGCCAATATATTTCGCAGATATTTTTCTTGATATATAGATATGTTTTAGAAATTTTTCAAAATATATTGTCATTGAAAAAAGTAAATGCGTTGGAACATACATTTTCTTCTCAAATTACATGTTATAATAAATAATATTCTTAAAAAAGCATATTACTTTTTACTTTTTAAATCATATTTATTTTTACAGTATATGAAGGTATATAGAAGAAAATATAATGTAAAATTCAACAATTATATGAAAAATTAAAAAAATGACAATGGGTAAAATTGGCCCTTTTTTTATCGGCTTGTGTGACTTTCATAGCACGGTTTTCTAGGACATTTTAAACATACAGGTTAAGAACTAGTATAAAAATCAACCCCTAAATTCTGTATATATATCTATTGGTATATTAATATATTTTATAAATTTTTCAAAATACATCATCACTAGAAAAATTGATTATGTTTGAACATACATATCAAAATCAGTTCAATGCGAACTTTCATCGGAAAACTCTTCTGTACAATTATCCTTATCACTAAAATCACTTTCTGCTTCATTTAAAAGTGCTTGGAGCACTGCTTTATAATAGGATCAGTAAACTGGATGATATTTCGGGCCCCAAATTTTAGCGTCATCTGCTAAACGTTATTTATCACTGGGACACTAACAGGGAGATGCGGTCTTAGAGACCGCGCTCGAAGAAATAACTGAATTATTTTAAAAAGCATCTGCTGAAATCGGTTGAAAAAGTGCACGTGTATTGAAGGTCACAAAACAGGAAACTACAGGGTCAATCCATTCAATTGAGCAAAAACATAGAATAGGGGGTGATAGAAAATCCATCGCTAGCGGTCTCACAGACTACACGTCCCCAGTTAAGGGTTAAAACTGCATAAAACAGCTGCTATAAATTAGAAAACTTAATAGTGTCTAAGCTGAAGCAATAATTATTCAACCCATATATCAGAACTCTAGAAATATAATTATGTATCAGTTATTGGAGCAACGTGCAAATTGGATTGTTCAATTTTTTATCCAATAAAAAATTTTCGTTCTCGGTTATCAAACTTTAGAGATAGTTTTCTATTTTTATAAAACATGTATTTCACCTGAATGGTTCCATATTAGTAAAGATGGATATTTGTAATAAATTTTAAATCGTTTCTATATGTATTAGATTCATGAATTTTGTGCGATTGTAGTTTCCTCGATACGAATATGGTATTTTAATATCAACTAATTAATTAATTTGATCAACTAATCAGTTAATTTGATCAACTAATCAATTAATTTGATCAACTAATCAGTTAATTTGATCAATTAATCAATTACTTTGAATTAAATTTTGATTCCCTACTTGCGGCGCCATCTGGTACGGAATTTAAAATGATTATCAAATCTCATAACATATATATTAATGAACTAAGAAATATTTAAAACTGACAAGTGGAAACTAATAAAGATTTTTTTTAATTAAAAGCATGCCTTATTAGTGAAATAAAAAGTAGAAAATGATTTTTAAATAAAATTCTGAGGTTTCAAAACAAAAACATAAAAGCGTGAGTCACTGAAAATAGACTGTAAGAGAAATCATCTACAGTGAATATCATAAGAAAGAAAACTGATGAACAATCAGTCATAACCAATATTATGTATAAGGTTAGAATTGTAATTTATTTAGAGCATTTCTATCAGTGAGGCAGTATTTTAAACGTCCCCCCCTCGCCGTGATTTATAATTAAAAATTTGATGTCTACTTTCTACAGAAGAAAAGTGTGTTTCTTATTTTATTACTTTAATCATTAGAATTGAAAGTCTATTAGTAAAATAATTAAAGAAGACCACTCAGAGAATGCATGGAAAGTCAGCTGGAATAAATATTTGTATACATGGCAGTCAAGACCCACGAAAGATGATAAATGAAAGGTGATAGATGAATAAAGATGATATCTTATTTATGAAATGTAACTGAATATATTATCATATTTTCCGTCTTGTGTACTGAGTTCTATCGTGGTCTCGAGTTTGTTCCTTCCAGAAATAACGGGAACTAGGCAACGCTAATTCTTATCTCCAAGACGAAATAGGAATAAAGAACGAATAAACTTTGGCTTGACAGTCTATGAAAAGGAGAAGGAAATACTGAGCAGAGGAAGTCCTTAGATATATAGTAGATTTCAATAACAATAAAGAATGTTTAATTCTATTCACAGATTTAGAATTGATAACCTTTATTTAAATAATGAATATTATTAACTTCTCCCATTGGGAATGATTTATTTATTATTAATTTCATCAATATTTATAGGGAAGAATTTACATAGGCAGAGAAAGGAAAATCTTTATCTACTTAACATTTTCAAGAACAAATATTTACAGTCAAAGAAATCTGCAAGCATTTTATATTCATGTTTAAATATTAATAACTTAATATTAAACAATATAATATTAATAACTTAATATTAAACAATATAATATTAATAACTTAATATTAAACAGAATTAACTTCCGAAGTTTCGGAGCAGATATAAATTGGCATAATTCAACAATTCAATCTCCAGGAGATTCAACCAATATTGAACGAAAGAATTATTATGGGCAATAAAAATTATTTGCTGAAAATTGCGGGAAAAAATTCTATTGCAAAGCATTGGCTGAAAATATAGATTATAAAGCACAATAACACAGTAAAAATATTTTTTAAGTATTATTTCTGGCACTTTATTGTATGTACCTAGTGACATTGTATTCACTCCATACTAAATCTCCCACCTCATTTAATGAGGCTTTTGCATCATTAAATTCAATAAAGCAACCAGCCAATAATAATGAAACCTCAAGAAGCGTGAATTCAATATACATAGTTTAAAATTCTAGTAATAAAACTATGTTAGGAAATTCGACGTGAGTATAACCTTGTTAGCAATGTCAAATCGCTGTAGTCATAGTGGTTTATCAAAGTCTTATTGTATTGTCAATTCATAATCGCCTGATACGCGTCATTTGAATTGTTCAAATTATTTGATTAATTTACTTCAAGAAATTCAAATTTAATTTTAATGTCTATTGCGTCTCTTCCTAAAGACCTATTGATTGGTTGATTGATTTGAGTTTAATGGCGCATGAGTTTAATGGCCATGTTGCGTATTGTATCTGGAGAAAAAAGGACTTGTCATCCAAGCATTCTCAGACAGCGTACAATTAAATGTTTGATAGAATGAGCAATCACAATAGTCATGTGACAGTGTGGTCACTCGATAATTTCATAAGTGAATATCCAATAATAGGGTTCTAGCATTAGATATGCGCTAAAAAAAGTCCTGATTTGCTCTACTTTATCTTGATACTCACAGTTTGAATGATATAACCGAACTTGATAAACATAATGATAACAAAATTAAATTATTCTGACATTGGAAAATCTTTATCGATCATTCGCCAAATATTTTGAAACGATAGAAATGATTTATTAAGAATAACATCCTCATGAATTAATCAAAGCGGACGCCACATCGAATTCACGGAATGCAGCAACGATGGCTGGTAAAAATAATTGGCGGCACTTGTCAAAAACTCTAAATTCTGTGGATAGTAGGTGGTCCATCCGGAGTAGATTTTCAGAATTTTCGCACTTGTCAGGATATTTCAAAATGATCGCCTGAAGGCGAACAGAAACTTCAAGAAGTGAATTTAATTTGGATCTTTGAGGATAATAAATTCTACCAATTTATCCATATTAATAATACAACAATATTCTTTTTTAATTTTAAAGTAAAAGCTGCTCAATTGTTTAATGTTTTTCAATTAAAGTTTTCAAAAGAAAAAGTATTTCCTATTCATTTTATTATTTGATAAGCTTTATCCAGGCATCTAGAAAATTTTAATTTTATAGTTCCTTTTTTATTGTTTTTAAGCACGGATATTTCGAAAAATGAAACCAGAAAATATTTACTGAAGATTTCACTCTTCAGAAAAGTGCTGAAAATATTTTAGAACTATCTATTTCAACTAACCTTTCAAAGCATTTCTGTGTTTGATTCTTTCACAAGAAAGATAGAAAGAATAATATTAATGGAAAAGGCATTTTAATGAAAAATATTCAAAGAAAAACAATTTAAAATACAAAATATATATAATATATTAATTGTTAAATACATCATTTTATATTTCTTAATAATTATTTTTATTTCATAACTTGCTTTAAGAGAATCTTAAAATGAAATCAGCTATTTTTTAAAAATTTAAATACGTTTAGTCTATTATTACAAAATGCATTTGTCAATGGTTTGGAGATTGCAACAATAATGATTCACTTGCTTATGAACGGAACAATAATGATTCACATGCTTATGAACTTTGGAGGGACAAAGGTTCTATACTCCGTTTCCACTGAAGAATTGTAATATTTTGGAATAAGTTAAATTTCGCCTAGCTTATTCATTTTGTAGAAATGCATGAATTTAAAGATAGTTTATAATAAAGAGAGTCCAAAAAAATTTTTTATTACCGTTTTTATTATCTGATTTCGGTTTAAAATTACAAGAGCTGTTATGTAAAGTTCTCATGGAAATTCAGCAAAGAATTTAATTTAACAAATTATTCTTTTACCTAAAGGCCTGAGAATTAAAAAAATTATTTTTATTTTAATAATTAACAAATAACGAAAATCCCTTCGGAAAAGCCTAAAAGCGTTTCATGATATTTTTCTATCTGAGTACTCGAATAAAATCCAGCTAAAAATTAAGTTTTTTAAAAATTTAACTTAAATACATTTGGATACGTTAATACGCCGGTTCTGAAGCAACACGAGATCGGAACAGGCCTCATCATTTTTATCCGTGGTCAGATATTGTGGATGACGCATAGAGTTAGAAACTGCACTATAATTTGTATGGGAAAACTGTTTCATTGTACAATTTTAATTTCACACGCAAGGCACGAAGCTCTAATTTAACTTAATTTTCTATTGCTACAACTTCACAGAAATAATAAAAACATCAATTATTATAATAATTATTTAAAATGTCCAACAAGATCACCTTCTTGGCTTTCTCGTTTGCATACATAATATGGCACAAATGTCATAATGTTTGTAGTTCAATAAAAAATTCAGGTATAGACATTTAATTCATTTTTTTATCAGTTAGATCCAAAATTTATTACAGATGCACAATTTAGATTTCAAGACCGCATACAAAATTTCATACAATTAGCTTGTGGCGTTTTAGAGGTATCGCTTTCTCATATCCACTAATGTAGATGTAGGTATGTAAAAATGTACCCTTTGACTGATCTCGCCCAAAATTTGATACTAATATACGATTCTGGAAATATATGCTAAAATTCATCCATCTAGCTCTTTTTGTTCTTGGGCATGCACAACAGATTTCCCGTTGACTGATCTTTTTTTTTAATTTGTCAGAATAGATTAATAATTTTAAATTTATCAGTGATCTTTTTTTCATATCTTTCAAATTTGTCAATGATCTTTTTTTTTTTTAAATTTATCAGTCATAAGTATGCAAAAACCACATATGAGTTTCATTCTTCAAGCTCATTGCAATTTTGAGTTATCGAGTTTACAGATGAATGTATAAACCAACATGAAGATGTATTAATTAACCACCAAATGTATTAATTAACCACCAGACGTATTAATTTTTTGGAACTCTGCAACATGAAGATTCATTAAAGTCTCGAAGCCGAATTTAAAGGCTCGCACCACTCAATGCCCAGTTTCAGATTATTTTTTTTAATTTTCCTACAACATTTATATTTATTCTAGTTAATAAACATTTTTTTTTATTCTTTTGATTTCACAATCAGTGTGCTTCAAGATATTTTTATAAAAAAATGCATAACAATTTTAAAAAATCAAAATCAAAATGCATTATTTTTTTCCTTATAGAATATTTGCATTTCAGCGCAAATTATCTTTTTTCCTTCTAAATGCAAAAATTCTTTTAAAAGGTGGGTGGGGGGAATATTATGCTTTGGAATCGTTTTCTTTTAACATTACTTCCACGTTCCTGAACCTTTCTAAAGCATAGCCCCAAGGAATATTGTTTCCGCCTTTATACTTTTCAATGATCCAAAATATCATAGGTAGTGGAGAAGTTTTATGGAAGAAAATTTTCAAAAAGAAACTGTTATAGCAACTCTGAAGCCTTTTAATCGAAATCGAATTTTTGCTTTTGATGCTGGCTGAAGCAGAATACACAGAATATTCAGTGATGCATTATATGAAAAAAAAATATATCATGCAGGATTTTAAAGAAAAGCATTTAATAACGTCTACGGCAATCTGTTTAGAAATTTATTCTAAATCATCTCAAAAAATCACTTGCATAAATTTAGAAGAAAAAAAATCTAATACGTCTTATAAGATCATTGGAAATTTTAAATTTTCGCAAGAATATTTGCATTCATTTTTCTTTACTTAGAACTGACTACATTCAATTATAAAAAATGTTCCACTGTACTCCATCGTTGTCAGTGGAAGGGCCCCTCTTATGAAGTTTGGTGAGTTTAGCTTGATATTTCAACACATTTTTAACTAAATTTAATTAATAGTTTATTTTAATTTTACTCTTTAGTAACTTTCTATTATATTGTCTTATATTTATTTTTTAAATATATGTGGTTAAAATTGACTAAAATAAAGGAAATCTTTATTTTTAACTTATAATTATTAATTAATGCTTTTCTTACCTGCAACCAAAATGATTTAATCATTGCGATTTATTAAAAGGAAACAATAAATTTCAAACAAAAATAACATTGAAAATTATTGCTTTGTAGAGCTTACTAAACGGAATATATCATGTTGAATAATTAATATTCTCATATATTATAAATAAGTAATTAATCATCATTTATTTAATAATGGTGTAAATAATTGAATTAACACACATCTAATCATAATATGTTATAATTTACAGAATCTGTATTTTTTACAAATTTATTCACTTGGCAACTAAGCAAATAACATTTATTAATCCTCTTATCTGCGGCCTTTTTCAGCCCAACAGCCACAGGCTGCCGGCTGCTTGATCTACCTAATCGTATTTCCGTTCATGCCACGAGTAGTGTGGACACTTGCAAAATGGCCATCACTGGCCATTTTGCAATTGATTAAATCATTTGGCCTTTGATCAGGTCTTTCTCAACAGGACAAAAATCCATCAGAAGTTCAAGCAATGAACATACTTTCTGTCCACATTTTTCAAATTCTTCCTAGCCAAAAATCTTACACTGTGCAATCCAGGCGAAAATTCAACAACAGAAAACTGTTCACGTCATTGAATAAACTTCTGAATTAATTTATCTTTCATTGGTGGCAATGTTTTGCCACCAATTAAAAAGCCATTGCGTCGAAAGCGATTGAGAAAAGGTTACAGTTCATGACATTTAATTACATAGTGAATAAATTTTAGAAAAGTGTTTGAAATAATATAAATGATTATGTGGCACCTATTTAAGTATAATAATTAGTAATTAAATCATGTAATTTTATCGCTTAAAAAATAGTTAACAAAAATAAATTCAAACATGAACAATTCACCATTTCTTTTTAGAACTGAAACATAATAATTTTTATCAATAATTTTTTATTATCAGAAGTTTTCCATAATTATTTTATCATCAACCATAATCTCATCCTAATCCATCAATCAAATAATCGATTTGCATCAAATAAATAATTTTTCTTGAATAAAGAAACATTAATGCCTTTACTATACATAAAATTTGCTATAAAGAAATTTATAAAATTCTATTGATAAGCATTGAAAGCTACAAAAATTATAATGGATTCTATATTAAGCAATTTTTGTTAAACATAAAAAATTTTATATTTGGATAATTCAATATCAATGTTAATGGTCCTAAATTGCCAAATACCAGCAGCTTAGGATTTACCCTTATTATGGTTATTTTTAACTTCTAAAAAATTCGATCAATAAACGAATTTTCCAGCATAGTCTTCCAAACGGATTTTAAAAGAATACTATTAGACCTCCCACTCACTAAAATAGAACGTGGGATTATTCTAAGCTTCTTATGAAAACGTTGTTTAAATAAATGTATGTTTACATATAAAAACAGAAATTACGGCTTAGAATAACATGTTTATATTTTCTTGTTATCGATATATTTTCAATTCATTTCATCGTCTTTTTGAAGTGAGATACTGAACTGATACAAAATATAACGCATGGAATAGATAGTATTTTTACATGCTGTTGTTCTCATTGCCGGTAAAATTTTATATTCTATTTGAAAAGCTTAATAACGAAAATATCTCCAATGTAACTTCGAATAATTTCTTTGAAACGTTTATAGGAAACTGGATGACATTTTTCATAGGCAATATAGATGATTTCTCCAATCTACAGACGAAAATAAATGGCAAATATAGTTGGTTTTGAAATGCATAGAAATTTTTATCGACAATGATTAATTAAAAGTTTCATTTTTCACTTAGCACTTAAACTTTTAAATTATTTTTCAGTAAAACATTATGTGTGTGTGTGTGTGTGTGTGTGTGTGTGTGTGTGTGTGTGTGTGTGTGTGTGTGTGTGTGTGTGTGTGTGTGTGTGTGTGTGTGTGTGTGTGTGTGTGTATTTCATTGGATTTTTGCCCCAGAATTTGAGCTACGTAACTTAGAAATCAGTGTGCTATGCTATGCTCAGATCGGCAGTTTCTAAAATTCGAGAATAGCAAATTATGTTGTTCAGACGCTGTCTTCCACTAAGCAAATTCTTCGTTCTTCAAAAACGAAGTAAAGTATTCTGATCTAACAAGAAGATGGAAAATGAATGGTCAAAAAATGTTGATAATTAGTTTTTTGTCATCTTCAGATGTTTTTGATTGGTTTTGCTCCGATATTTTATATTGATAACTAATAACATATCATTTAATAAATACGGAACTATGTAGTAAACCATATAAAATTTCAAAACCATGTATTGGTAGCTTTTATTTTTAAACTCGGTATCTTTTTATTTAGAAGGATATAAGCCATCTTTGCTAAAAATAACAAACGATTAGACTGACAAAATGAATTGCTAATGTCTGCTAATAATATCTGCTAATCATTTTCTCGGCAATTTTGCTTTATGAAAATAAACAAGTTACACTATGCATAAAAGCAATTTAACAAAACTTTATACATTTTTAGCATGCTGCTATTTATCACTTATGATTTATGATAGTAAATTTCTACTTTGTCCTAAAATAAAAGGGTAAAGTAATGCAAAGAAAGTTAGAAGAAAATGACTAATAATAACAGTTCATAAGAAATAGTTCATTGTGGTTTCCTCAAAGTTTATGACTCAACGTGAGACAACATAATAGCTTTTAAAAATCTAATATGGTGTAATGGCACTGGAGCTTAGCATTTTCCAATAAACTGTTCAAACAGGATTCATTTAGAAATTGGATTTTTGGAAGAAGGAGGAAATGAGCAATTAGGTAAAAGAGTACTGAGAATAACAGACGAACGTATCTATGACAGTACTGAATCATTTTCTATGAATAAGATAAAGCATTCGAGTGTGTTCAAAATGAAAAAGAAGATAAATTTCATCATTTGTTACTTTGAGTTAATAATCTCTTCTTTATCATATATGATTGACTTTATTATGTGGGATTATGATCCATTTAGAGGCGCAGTTGGACCTGGTAATTTTACATAATCAATAACAAACATTTTCTCTCCGTTGAAATGTGGAAGTTTAGAAAAGGTGAAGCCACTCAAGCATCATTTTTATCATAAATAGATTACAATTGAAAACAACAAGTTCCGCTACAATATAATGATAATAATAAATTAGAAATTAATCTCGTTAAACTAACTCTTATTATAGCATTTCTGAATATCATAAAAGGGCAGTGGTAATCCAGTAACAGGGGAAATATGCTTTTAAGGCCTAAAAGCAACCAAATGTCCGCTGAGTATGCGGACGAGTGCATAACAGACAAGCCATGAGAATCCAACCTTGTGATAGCAAGTGACTTGAAAACTAAAAGAATGGAATTCTGGTTGTGGTGTTATCTTTATCAGCCAATCATAGTTCAAAATTGCAATGTCCGTCTTATAATAATCCTTCTGTAGTTCCATACTATACATCTAACAAATTGAAAAGAAAATGAATAATTTTTAAGAATAGTGACTATAAAAACTTATAAATCTCCCCCTTTTTTGAACATTCTTACAAATATTTTTTATTGTCTCAGCAATGTATACAATATTTGAATTACGTTGATAGATATTACTTGAATTCTACCATTAGAGAATCACTATAATTTTCATCTTCGATAGTATAAAATCTATTCTAATGTAAAGCCGGTATAATATTTTTGTTAAAAGTGCATAAAAGTTTGATGCAGAAAGTCTGCTGATTCGAGAAATAGTAATTCTCAGACTTAAAATTTTTAGCTTTAAAAGAAAATAGGGAATAATAAACTTCTTTTTGTAAATAATATCTCAAGCCTATGCAAAGCGTTCGTAACATTTTTATCGAAAACGGTAAATATTAAAACAATGGTATTAAATAACAACAATGGCATTAACAATATTAAAACAATTCGAATTTCTAAATTGTTCGAATGTATTTGAACTAATAAAAACCGTGGCCAACATAATAATAAAAAATAAGGGAACTTTTACATTGAATTTTCTTTTCTTAAAACCATATACCTAACTGAACTGCTGAATTGATGTTCAATCTTTTGAACTAATGAGAACTATGAATGAAATCAAAATTTTAAACAGTTTTATAGCTTGTTTTATCATTTCCTTATTCGTTTGATTAAATTCTTCAAAAAGAAAATCCTTCAAAAGTATTGAATGATTTTTACTGTTTCAAATTATTTTTCAAATTTCTTAGAAAACAGAAAGTTAATCCAAGTTTAAAAAATTAGTTATACATATTTCTATAAATCCGTTATAGCTATCAAAATTTAAAATCTTTATTAGGTTCCAAAAACTGCAAAAAGATTGAAGAGTTTTAAGCTTTCATTTAAATCCGATTAATGATCCGATTAATCTTAGTTTATTACAACTAATGAGTAAAATCTATGAGAAATGAGTAAAATGTATAAGAAAAAAATTTCGGAAATTTTTGTCTTTTTTTTTTTTTTTTTGGCAGTCGAAACAAAACAAAGCATCTTCAGGTCTTTGTGAGACTAATTTTTTCTCTGGGAAAATATTTTTCAGTCATATTTTGTTTATTAAGATGTTAGTATAAACAATATATGTCGAGTAATTAAATTTCATGAATTATACCTACTTTGTTTTGCTTATTTTTTTTATTATATATATGAACTGATTTTTAAAATTATACAGTCCGTGTCTCACAATAAATCAATTTAGTATAAATAAATTAATATTAAGAAGTATAATTCAATTTTGAAGATTAAAATTCTTTACAGAACTCACGAGCTCTTTGATTAATTTCACAGTTTTTCTCTAAAGAAAGAGATTATTCTATTTTATAGTCACGACTATAATCAAACAATAAAGAATACAGTTTAAAATATTTTATTAATTTTTTGGTTGTGGTACATAACTTTTTCAGCTGCAACGTAAGATACGCATCTTTTTCAGCACTTTTAAAATTCTTTTCAAAGCTCACGAGTTCTTTGATTCATTTTACAGCTTTAATTCTAAAGAAAGAGATTATTCAACTTTATAATTATGGCCAGTTATAGTTAATCAAACAATAAAGAATACAATTTAAAATAGTTTATTATTTTGGGGGGGGATGCTACGTATCTTTTCCAGCACTTTAAAAAGTTTTTCTTCATACATTGGCAAACATATCAAAACGATGGCCGCAGGAAGTGATCATCTATTCTTAAATCTAATTGTTTCATGCAAGTGCCGCAAGCATATTCTAAACAAGTGGATTTCATGGTTGTTCCTTAAACAAAGATAGCGGTTTCCGTCTGTCAAATGTTCTTTTTTTTATTAGCCTACGTATTATTACATTTCGTCTTTTTTCATTTGACCTTTGATCCAGGCTCTGCAATAACGTTTTCTGACAGAGCTGTTCTAATAAGTGCTTTTAATCCTTTTATTGAAGAGTCATTTTCTTTATATAGAGGAAATAGTAGTGTCATTGATCAGGGTCACTGTCATATACATGAAAAGAAATACCTGAAACATATTAAGACGCTGACTAAGTTAAGACATCCATTTCCTTGTATGTTTTCAGGTGGCCTTTCTTAATCTAGACAATTCATTCTCAAGATATTTTTTATTTTTTTATTTTTCTTAAAGGACAAACATGTTTATTGTCAAATAAATAAAAAAAACATCTTCTTTATAATGAAGCCTGAATAAAACGTAAAATGTTAACATGTGTTTCTGAGCAGTATAGTATATTAAAGATTATATCTCTATATCAGAAGACCATTATGAAATCTGGTGAATGGGCATTTACATAATTATCTTTCTTGTCATCTTAGACTTAATTATTTAAATGTCATGAAAACTTTTTTTCGCAAAAATAAATTATAAATGCACAGATATTATTAGATTTATTATAAAAACGATACAAGTATAGAACTTGATAAAGTATTTACATTTTTATCATCAAGATTCAAGAATTTGTTGAAAATTTCTTTAATACAGAAACTTTATTCTTGAGCATTATTGTAAGCATACAATAAACAGGTTTTTATATTACAGAATAAAAGTGTCTACTATATAAAAGTAATTTCAGAAATTGAAGTTTCTAAATTATCCCTCGTCTTAACTAGCAAAGAAAGTAGGTTATAATAAGTAATCAAAACTTCACTAGACGGTGGTTTCATTTCATTCTCGTTGATAAGAATGTAATCCAGTTTTGACACATTGTTAGTAACCTAAATATTAAGTTAATAATGTAACAAAAACTAAAGAAACAAACTGAACTTTTTAAAAATATACGCTAAAGATTTTTGCGCTAACTATTTCGCATTCGTATGAGAGTTCATTTTCTTTCCTTGCAATTGGTGCAATAAACATTTAAATCATTTCAAAAATTAAAAAATAAATATTAAAAATTTTCAAATAATTCTCATTACTAAAAAAGACCAGCTGCAAATCATTCTTTCAGTCAGAAAAAAAAATTTAAAATTATGCGAAGTTTTTAAAATTATGTATTTAGTAATATAAAAAATGGAAAAATAAAATTTATCATAAAACCAATACTCCAGTAAGAGAAAAATATGAATAAAAAATACTTAATAGAAACTTTTTTTAAATATTCACCATTTCAAAAAGTTTATTTTTATATATCTGTCTGCTACTTAACACTTATAACTCAGTAAAAGTCATTATATAAAAATAAACCTAAAGAATACATTTGCAATCTATACTTTAATGTACAGTTTTTACAAGCATATGATTAGCAGGCAATATACAACGAATTTTTAATAACAGCCTAATTTCGTACTGTTTAAAAATAGTCTATTTATATAAACTATTGGGCGTTTATCTAGTATTGAATAGTTGAAGTTGAAAAACATTACATTATTTAAATGTAATAAGAAGCAAGATTCTCTTGATGAAAGATTTTTTTTAAAAATCCATTAAGCTTACTTTTGCATAAATACACAACTAAATATCCAAAGGTCAGAGGATTTCTCTTAAATTAAGAAACAGATTTCATTTGAAATATCAATCAGTCAAAATGATGGATAAAAAGTATAAGGTTACCATCTTCCTTAAATACACAGTTCTTAAAACTGTGCATTTTGCGGTTAATGGATGATAATCATTCCGTGAATTTGGCTGTGAAGGAAATGATACAAATTTTAAAATAAAAAATGAACTCAGACAGTGTGAACTTTCTCTTTTGAAAACTTAGCACTCACAGTAACAAGTTCGTAGCACACAAAGCCATTAACTTATCTCACGGATCTCTGCTTTCTGTCACTGACTTCAATTTAAAGACTGACACAAAACGAGAATTCCAGGTCGTTGACTGACTCATCAAGTTTTCGAAAAACTTTCAACCTCTTTCAGGGTAATTATAACAAAATAAAAAAAACTAATCAAATCTACCAAAAGTAATCAAACCTTGCTTAAAAGAATAAATAACGAATATTTTTGATTTATGCATTCTATCAATCATAACGATTAGAATATAATGACTCAAAATTGGGTATAATAAAATAGTTAGTGTAAAACTGTCAAATCCTTCATTAATTTAAAAGTTCAAATAAACATTGCTTTCATAGAATAAATATCATTAAATCCAATTGATTCATTTATTCATTTTTATAACATTTTTTAAAGTTTCTCTTTTATTTCATTTACAGTTCGATATTTGCAGTGAAAGTGTGTTTTTCTTGGTTAATAATGCAGAAAAAAAAACCTCATCTGTCTTATTAGACTTCACAAAACCTTTATTTCTATCTTTAATTACAAAATAAGGTTGCTTACGGAAAAAAAATCAAAAATTCTCTTCGATTTCAATCTAGGTCATATTTAGAGAGAAAAATATGTGCTAAGTGTAAATAATAAAAGATCACGGCTTTTTATTTGCGTTTAATTCTATTGGTTTCTTCGGCTTTGCTATGTTTATTTTAATAAGAATTTCGAAACTCGAGAAGATAGCGTCCTAATTTTGTTTTTGTTTTTTACTTCCAGCATAAGAGTTACTGAAAGCATTTCTAACACGCGTTTTAGAGCGCAACCTGAAATCAATTATACTTCTTTAACTCCAGATTTTTGCAAGATTATTTTTCTCCTTTTCTACCCTTACTACGAAATATTATTCTGTTCGAATTTCCAATTTATATCTGATGCCTATTCGCTTATGATATTTAGCATATTTTTTGGAAATTCAAATAAACCAGACTATGAGAAAATAATAAAAATGAATTTTTGTTCGAATTTAATAGAAATATTTCAAAAACGGTAAGAAATACATAAAATATTTCGACATAAATCTTAAAGAAGTTGTACATTCAAAATATTCTATGAAGTCCTCTTGAATTTATCAAGAATATAGCCAACATAATTTATTTCAGAGACACATTGCACTGCTTCTTAGTATTTATTTTGCATTTTCTTCGAATTCTGTAACGAAAAATATCAGATCTATGCTTCAGAAATCGCAAATTTAATATTACATTCTAAAAGAACTTCCGGAAGAATAGGCAGAATGATTGAAAGCGTTGAAGGACATCTCCGTTTCCTGATTATATTCATTTTTATAACAGGAACATTTTAATCATCGTTTATTTTTTTCTGCCATGAAGCAAGACAATTTATTCTTCTTATCACTATTCACTTTTGTGTGCCACTTTTATCTTCATTTATTTTGATGTATTTCTTGGCGAGTAAGAAGTTTTAATCCAATTATATTTGAATGTGTTATTATTAGCCGATATAGTTCATAGCCTTTTCTATATAGTATAGTAAATTTCTATAAGTAATACGAAATGAATATCTATAAAAATTACATTGTTTTTTCAAAATCATCTTTCTTAAATATAAATATAATCCTCACAATTTGTAACTTGATTAAAATTTCGCAACCAACCTAGAACCAATTCTCTTGTTTCAAAAAGTCTTGCTACCATTTTAATTAAACAAAAAAGAGAATTATTTTATATTCGCATTTGAAATAGAAAGACTTTCTAAATTCTTTTTAGACTAATTCTTGGTTTCCTACAATAATAGTTTATAATTTTTTATAATAATTTGGACCTATTCAAATGGGAAAATGTGTAATATGAAAGTGCAGGTTGATTTCTCAGTTCAACGTATTATAGATGATGTGGGGAAAAAATATTTAAAAACATAAAAGGAAGCCTCAGAGAAATCTTTTTCATAATTTATTCACTTTCAAGAAAATTAAAAAAAGGTGATAAGAAGAATTCTCCTCTTTTGATCTATTAAACATTTGAAAAAAAAAAAAGCAAATTCTAGTATAATCAGATTGAGGTAAATTGCTGTTAACTCAAACAAAGAGCAGAATTTCAAAAAAAAAAAAAAATGTTTTCCATATGCATAATAAAAACATTTTTTTTTATTTTAGTTCATTCTCAAATATTCTCTTGAGGAAGATAGGAAGCCAGAATTTGTCAAACCCCTAACATAAAAAAGACACCCAAAAGGAACATTCTTTGTGACTTGTGGCAAGACTTGTCTTTTATGTCACTATAACCGTAACCTAAAATCGATTCGACATTAGATTTATCGTCAGTATAAGCTGCAGATATGCTCGGAAGACTTTTTTATATTTTTCATATTTAATATGTACGTTTCACACATTGCATAAAAAAGAATACTTTTGATTAAACTTTTTTTTTCGAATAAAAGTTATCCTTGAACAAATAATAAGAATGTTGGTTTTTTTTTCCCTCCAAAAATTCTTAAAAGAAATATTGACTTTATCTTTATTAAATTAGTATGTGTGTATGTGTTTTTTTCTTAAGTGTTTCAATTGCTCGTTTTTCAACAATTTTAACAATAAAATCTATTTACTGCTTTCGTTTTTTTTTCTTTCTATTTAACTCAGATTTCAGCTTAGCTTAAATATTCTATCGTTTATTTTAGTGAGTCAGTAAGTATATTTTAATAAAATGTGAGCATAGTAACATAAAGGTAAAAATCTATTATTTTAGAGGAGTGGTTAACCATGTATTTAATCAAAACATTTATCCCACCTTCGAATGGAGTAAGTTATAAAAGTGAGGGAAAAAAGTTTTCTTCCAATTAAGGCGAACGCACATTTTCCAAATACATATACTAAGCTGAAATATATCCTCCAAAACATTTATCAAGACAATGTTTAGCAACAGATTCTTTCTAGATAGAGAAAATCAATAGAAAGGTCCACAGAATTTTATTTTACATCCAAAGTTTGAGCCTTCTGAACTTCTACCGCCGTAATTATTTTTTCTTTCATGTCCTTTTAAATGAAATGGGTACAGATATAAAGAAATTTCCTATACCAAAACTAAGATTAATTTGATGAACATTTAATCTTCTAATTTCTGATGAAAATCTTACCATCTCAAAGAGTTAGCTTTATAAGGTAGAAATAATTATCGATAAAAGTTTTTAGTCAAATGTAAACTATTTTTTAAGATATTTACTTTGTGAGACAGTTTATGAAGGAATAACGATTTATATGCAGAATGTCCTGAAAAGCCATTAACAAACTTTTAGTTTAGCGAGGCAGAAACAAGCCGTTTTCATAATGGATCGTGGGATCGCTAGAGCCATAATATAACTTCTACAGGCAATTCTTCGTTAGCGATTTTAGTAGAAACCAGATAAAATGCAGTACTGGGTAAATGTAAATTTAGTACCAGATATAATAGACAGCACAGTTTAACAACAGTTCAATGTACAACAGTTCTTTGTTATTGAATTTAGTAGAATAAAAGGATATACCAGATAAAATGCAGAACTCCAATTTAATACAATATAAATTTAAATAGCGCAAAAACCCAAGAACATGAATGCAAAGCGTATACGTTTATATACGTCAAATCCTTTGAATGTTGATTTTAGGAGCTAGAATAGTTTGTTGCTGATATCGCCTCTCTTGACAATATCGTATTTGTCCTATTCGAACGACTTGTAATGTTATTGTGAATGCAGTTGCATTGTTGTAAATTCTATTAAATCGTGTTCCATATTTTTCCGGGGTGCATCACAGAACCCTTCTCCCCTTTGCTTTTCAGATTCTATGTTCTAATGTAAAAATTATTGGTTTCTGAATGCCTGGTCTAATCTTAGGGACAATTTGTAAAAAACTAGAAGAAAAAGTGTTATACATAGATTAATTGTTCTTGTATGTAACTTAAAATTTTAGGAATAATCAATAATAACTTGCTTTCAATAAAAACTGTAAATAAATATATTGTTCGTCAACAATTTTTAAATCGCATATCCTTAAAAATGCTCATTTCATATCGTTTATTTTGATGCGAAATGCTTCTTGAAGTTTTTTTTAACCCTTTTGATTTTGTATGTTAAACAGTTGCCGTGAACCATGAACACTGGCGGCAGTTAGTTGCGCCACTTATGAAGAGGATAAACATTTATTAGTTAGAATTGTGATAAGCACCGTATAGCACTCCTATGTCGCTTTTTCTTTGAGTAACAATTTGCTTCAACAGATAACTTATTCTATCCTCTTAAATTTATTATTTTTTGCAAAATAGATACTCAATGAGAAAGCTGTTCTTGATTAGAAATAGAGATATTTTACCAACTCTATTACAAATGTATCTAGATACAGAAAATGCGATTATATTGCAGAATAAATATATAAGTCAATACTTCATAATTTTGGTTATTTCTTAATTACAGAATTTTTACCGTCACAAACTAAATAATCTCAATGTAATTAGGTGTCAACAACTACTTAGTTTAAATTCAAATTATCAATTCTGCCCTAAAAAAGAGAGACAAGAAAATGTATGGCTTCCACAGCGTAAATCAGTGAAAGCAGAATGTCACTTTATGCATAATGCTAGAAAAATATGTGTTCATGTTGTCAAAAAAAAGCTTTCAATGCTGTATGTTTTTCTTTGTTTTTTTAAGTAACTTAATCATTCTAATTTTTTATATTTTTAATAGGGAACATGTAACGCTGCAATTTATTCAGCTTCTTAAGAAGTTATTAAACATATCCGTTATTAAAAGGCGAATATTTTTCATTAGATAATATGCCATTTTTGCGTGTTTCCTTTGTTAAAGAAGCAGGTTCAGGTCGTCAAAGGAAAAAAATTTCATCATTAAATAAATTAAACTTTGAGTAATTCTTCACCTCCTCGACTTCTTTTCTTTAAACTTCTATGTTGTTTATTGATTTCATTCTCGGAAAATTCGATTTGTTTAAAAGTTGTAAAGTAAACTTGGAGTTAATTCTATGCAGGGAAAATATTTAAAGTGTTTTTCTAATACTATAAGTGGTAGATAAAAATAAGTATTTAAAATACTAAATGCTTTTTAAAAATATATATCCGTTCAAATTTTCTGATATTTAAAAAATAAAAATAAATTATCTGAAAATTATCTATATCTATTCAGATATTTAAATATAAGTTTCATTATTAAATCATTACTTTCAAACTAATTATTTTTTCATTACTTTTTTGAATAATTCTCTCCGAGTCATCCTAATTTTCAAACTTTTAAAGGCAATCTATTAACGCGAATTTGTTTCAGATTATGCCAGACAATTATTCATATTGTCAACTCAGGAATCAAAATATTCTTTACCCTTACAATTGGTGTCATTTGGTAGCATTGGAATAATCTGCTTTTAATCATCAATAGATTAATATTACACGATTACACTCATACTGCACTTGCGCATGTCTAGAAGGAAACTTCATCATGAAATAAGCGAATAATGACAGGATAATTTTAATTATATAGTATATACGAAATGAATAATTTTAGAATTTCGAAATTTTTAATTAATTAATTGTTTTTACTAACAGTTCATAATTTGGACTCTAGGAGATTAAGCACTGCTAGTTCAATATACAGTTTTATTTTGTTCCTATAATGTAGACAGTAAATGTTTCAAATAAAATACACATCTCTAAATGCATACAATAAAAAGTTGTTTCCCCATGAGTGGATTAAAAGAAGTCTCACTGCTCAAACCTGAGGCAAATACTTCTGAATAAAAAGGAATTAACTATATAAGAATTGCGTAATACCAACTCTATTTCTTGCTATGACATAGATATATACAAAAAGACAAGAAATGATCAAATAGAATTTTTATACACAATAAAATGGAATTTTTTTATCGGATTATATCAAACAACGCTATTCCGGAATGATAAAACAAGTTCGCATTGAACAGTTCCGAAGTCAAAACATTAATCATGCATTGATAATTCGAGGTGGGGCTTTATTTTGTCGCCAACAACAGTTAGGTACTTCATTATGCATAACTAAGCGTAAAATAAAAAGTTGTCTTCCTATTCATAGAACAAAACAAGTCTCACTCCTCAAACGCGAGACAAATACACATGAATACGTGAGAAAAAACCATCGAAAACAAAAAGGAGCGATTCTTGATACTCATTACATACGTGATGTCTCTGGTGTAGCGAAAGCTGCCATAAATTGCATAAATAACACCTTTATTCTTTAGATGCTTTGCAAGCAATTTCGCTGTTTCCTTACTGTTTGGATACTTTCCGTTACACGTGTTTCCGCTATCTTCCTTTCATGATAATAGACCTTTATAATTTAGTTTGCAAAAGTTACTTTCTACGGATTTTGGAACCGACTTCTCATTTAAAAAAATAAATAAAGAGGAGCTGGACTAAATATGGATTGCATAATACCGACTCTGTTTCTTGCGAGGGTATTGACATATTCAAAATGGTAGGAAGAGATTAAATAAACAATGACTTCTTTCTTCAGAGTCAGCCAATTTTTGAAAAAGAAAGAATATTTATAAAAAACACTACTTCGTCTTTATTCAATGTGTCCTATGGTGAAAATTAGTATTCGTCAATTTGCAAGTTGTTCGATCCATTTTCAAGGTTATTATATTTATTTATTTATTGAACTGTCGAAGTGAACTGCAACGACTTGTCTGCACATCGTATGTCATTCAAAAGGGGTCAACGAGCCGAATGAACTTAAACAAACTTCATATACTTCACTGAATTTTAAAAAACAGCATTACACGGATAAAGAATTGCTCAGTACAGATTTCTATGCTAAACATTTTAAGTTTCTGTGATGATTTCAATTTCCTAACATATCTCCAAAATTAGTTTAATATTAAACAAAATTACGATTGGAGAGTTAGATACGTATTAATAAGCACATATTTCTATAATTAACGATTTCATCAATACGGCTTTCAATGATGTAATAAATACAAATTTTTGTGATTTAATCAACGCAAATTTCTATCATTAATCAATACAGATTTCTATGATTAATACAAATTTCCATGTTTTAATAATACAAATTTATATAATTAATCAATATAGATTTTTATGATCAATACAAATTTCTATGAATTAATACTAATTTCTGTGAATTAATCAATACAAATTTCTATGAATTAATCAATACTAATTTCTGTGAATTAATCAATACAAATTTCTATGAATTAATCAATAAAAATTTCTATAATTAATCAATACAGCTTTCTATGATTTAATTAATACAGATTTTTAGGATCAACATAAATTTCCATGTTTTAATCAATGCAGATTTGAATGAATTAATCAATATAGATTTCTATGATCAATACAAATTTCTATGATTAATCAATACAGATTTGCATGATCAATACAAATTTCCATGTTTTAAATAATACAGATTTCAATAATTAATCAATATAGATTTCTATGATCGAAACAAATTTCTATGATTTTATCAGCACAATTTATGATCAATCATTCTAAAATTTTTGTGATTCTGTTTAACTTTGTAAGATATCATTAAAATTCGATTTAACTTTTAATAAAATAGCAATAACTAAATTTAGACTTGTTTCCTTCCCTAATCTGTAAATATTGTTATTTTCTTCTCTAATCTGTAAATATTGCAGAATTTACTGGTTTATTTGTTAAAAGAATTCTTTCTTTAGAACGAGGTTTATTAAAATAGTAAACAAATATTAATAGCTTTAAAAAAAGAATCTCGATGGAACATAATCGAAATATTAATCTACATCATAGAAGATAGACATCTTCAATTTTAACCTTGAAAAAGATCTTAATTGAAGGATCACATGAAATCACATGAATTGAAGGATGAAAAAGATCTTAATTGAAGGATCACATGAAATCACATGAATTGAAGGATGAAAAAGATCTTAATTGAAGGATCACATGAAATCACATGAATTGAAGGATGAAAAGATCTTAATCATAATCACATCTAAAAATAATAAGATAGCGCCATAATGTTCCAAGATACCAGCAATAAAACCACCTTTCATATACTAAAAATATAAATACCTGTTATGTATGAATTCTTGGCTTGGTCCAGGTATTTCATTTCGGGATTGTTTAATTATATAAATATCTCGTTTGAAACCAATGAGAAAAAGTATTTCTGTGACAGACCACATAATTTTGAACCATGGTTAGGATTAGAAACAAATTAAAAATATATATTGTTGTTTCTGTCGTATAATTGAATTGATTTAAAATAATATTCAGTAATTTATGCTATTTCAACGGTCACTTCATCAATATTAGATCTAAAATTAGTGATTAAGAAAAGAATACCGCTAGCAATCAAAATAAGATAAAAGCGCTATATAAATTAACGATAGTTGATAGCATACTATAGCGACAATTCCATAAAAAATGTGTACCTTTAGGAACCATTTTGATAAAAAATTGAAATGTTCTCAACTTGAAACTTTGAAATAAAAGATATCTTAATACAACACTTATTTTTGTATAAGTAAACTATATTTTGAAATATAAATAACTTTTTTACTATATCTAGTAAATAATGATATGATAATATATAGGATCGAACAGGTCAAATAATATCAAGTACTAGACCAATTACAAATTATACGAATACGCTCAGAACTTTCATTTCCTTGAAAAATATGTACTCTTATTTTTATTTTTATTTTACTAAGGCTTGATATAAAGAGATTATTCAGCGTATGAATAATTTCAACATCAAAAATGGGACAGGATGTCTGTTGGCAAGGACGAAAAGATAGTTTTACAATCAAAAATACCAGAAAATCACAAATTGAATTCATTAAAACCCAGCCTTTTTTTAATTTAATCTGTGCATTTTGTTAACTCAAGCAAGATGAAAAGAAAACAATTTTACAAGGTTTGACAACAGGCAGGGCAATCTTCGGGAAAATAAGCGTTTCCCACGCTCACACGGCGTATTATAAGAATAAATTATGGGGAAAAAATCATTTGTATCTTATTCGTTACTCAGCCTGACAGGGCTTGAAATACAAGATGGCATGAAAATCCGAATCAATATTAAAAAATAATAATTCTCAAACGATTGATGATAGAAAGATAACGTTTGCACAGAAATGATGGAAAAGAAAATTGATTACTGTTTTATCACAAAGCCAGAAATTATATGTAATATTATTTAGAATTTAAACTAAATTAGGGTTCTAGGTTGACGAAGAGATACGTTAAACAGAATAAGACTTTGGTCGGAATAATGTAATTTAAGTATTCAATGTATCGTCTTCCATTCTTATAAATAGTCAGCAGAAGAGAAGTCATAATTTTCTTTTTACTTTTGAGCTGTTATACCATTAAAAACCGTGCTCATTATGAGAAAAAGTGCTACATGTCATCTCAGGAAGACACATTAAAATTTTGTAATCCGTAATTCCGACCATATATTTTCTTGGTAATCCATGGCTCTTACAACTGCAGAGCCATCTGGTGGCTAAGATTTAAACAATTGTACAAATAAATTCTGATTTCGTGGTAGCAAAAAAAAAAAAATCCAATTTTATTTATCTTCTTTCAGTGCCAATGGCGGCTTCATTTTTCATTCATTTACAAATTAATAATTTAAAAAGTTAATTTCTGGATCATTGCGTATATAAAAGAAGTCATATAAACAAGATTGTAAGACAATAAATCATAAAAAAAGCAAAACATTTAATACTCTAACAAAACTAACCTATTCTTCGAATTTCTATTTTGCTTACGCTTTTGAATATTTATATGACTGATATTAAAAATTAATTTATAGTCCACTAATCTGATAACCAAACATGGGTTAACAAATATATAAATTTTATTATCCCATATTTCTTCATTACATTTAGAAAAGACCTCGCCAATAGCTTTATTAAAATCTTTAAGTTAGTTTTCGTTTCGGAAAATATAATAGCTAATCTAATATAAGCGGATTAAATGGACTAACTATCAGATATTTTTTTTCTTTCTGCTCATTCAAAATTATGTCTAGTGTACGGGTAGGATTGCAACTTTCAGTCTGAAAATGCACAAAACTGATCATAAACAGAAAATGGAGAAGGGTTGGCGTCTTTATTACTCTGTTATTCAGTCTTAAAGTTGTAATACAGCAGAGAAATTCTTGTAGTGCTGTGAACATAAGCTTGAATGTGCTACTCTAATGCATAACAGCTTGTAGTTAGAAACAATGTCACTGTTTGCAAGATGTTTTAGTCTGGACTGAGAAAAAGTATCTGGGAATCATAAAAGCTTTTACACTATCTACGGCTACACGCAAAGACCATATAATCTTTTACGCATTCATGGAAGATAATTTTCGGAGCTAGGACGTCATTAAATTATATTATATGAACCACAATTATTCGCAATATGCAGGAGGTTATATATAAAAAGATCACGTGAAATCGAAATGTAACAAAAGAGATTCCTTTAATTTACTTTATATTTTTTTCTAAAGACTCTTCACTCTAAGTTCCCCTATGAGAATGATAATATTTGAAATAAATTGATAGAATGCTAAGCCCTGTTATAGTCATTTTACTTTATCAGAAATATAAAAGAGAGATCTAGTTATTTTATTTTGATTTTGCCTGCTCTGAAACGGAGTTGGTTATCTGAGACTAAAGAAAATATTAGGTTTTCCGCCAGTGATATCATTACCTAAGTTTGAAGTGATAATGATTATGCAGAATGTTTCAAAAGTCCGGAGCAATAATTCGCAAATGAATGATGATAGAAGGATTTAGTTCGTACAGAAAGTTAATGGAACAAAACCAGATATTTTTTGCCCCCGAATCAGAATTTATTGACAATATAGTTTACAGTTTTGGATATTATGTAATTCTGAATTAGATGAAGCCATGTGTTACTTAAGATAAGATAATGGGTCGAAAAACTGCGTGCGTAAGTTCAATGTTTTGTCATTCATTCAGGAACATCTATTTTAGACGAAACAGTTCTTTCGCAACATTAAACATAATTTTTGATTATGTGATGGAGCATGAGCATCAGAAATATTGCTCTAAATTGGAAAACTATAGTTTCTCGGCTCGCCGTTTTAATGAAGTACAACGTAATGAATATTCATAGACGAAACAGTTAGACGTAACAGAAGAATATTCATAGACGAAACAGTTAGACGTAAAACATAGACGAAACAGACAGCTAATGAATATTTATAAGCCGTCAATTCTACCACTGCTTTTTCCTATAAAACTCTGAACTGAAGAATTATCTGGTAGTTTAAACTGTATATTACCATGCAAATAAATCCTGATTTTGAGGCAAAAATAAATTTTTCATTCGTTCCTAAGCTTTTATGTGCAAACTGCATCGTTCTATCTTCTTTCATTTATTAATTATTGCTTTTTTTATATTTCTAAGGACTTTTGAAGCTCTCTGTACTTTTGTAAGATAATCAGAATTCACGCTGTATAAATAAAAGTTATTATTCTAAATTTGAAAACGTAATCATGTATTCTTTATCATTTGTTGAAAACATCCAGAGAAAGTAGTAAATATTAAATTTATCAAATAAGTGACATTTCTTTAAAATATATATATACATTCTTGCATTACAAATAATTTATTCACGAAATTTATATAATTATATATAGTAAAATTAAATAATTGTAAGAAATTATATGTTTTTAGCTTTTATAAAGAATTAAGCTATAAGCTGTAAAAATGTTGTGTGATATAATGTTAAATTAAGCACTGCGGTTTCTCTAACCTGTCAGTTTCTTTCATTCATTTACCGATGTAATATTGTCCAATTTTTATTTGATATTGTTATAAATACCAAACTGTGAATAGCATAAACTTCTTGCGAAATCTCTTATTGCTTTACTTCACCATAAAATTAAGAAAATTATAAAACTAATGAATCTAGACTAATAATTCAGACTTTTGTAAATAACTGTTAAAATAAAGAACAATTCAAATAAGCATCAATCTTTTCATCAGACACGCAGTTCTGAAAATTTCATTTTCGTAAATGCGATACAGTTCAGTAATCAGAGAAGCAGTAAATTCACCGAAACATTTACCTTCAATTGAAGAAATAATGTGCTATAGTTAATTTAATGTCGAGTAAAATTAAATTATTGTAAGAAATTATATGTTTATAGTTTTTACAAAAAATTATTTGATCATTATTTTATGATATGTTGTTAATAAAGCACTGCGGTTTCTCTAACAGATAAAACATATCAGTTTTTTTAAATTCATTTATCGACGTATTAATATGTCCATTTATTTATGTCACTTATGATTCCATATTCTTATAAACACTAAACTGTGACCACTCAACACTTCTTGCGAAATCTTATTACCCTACTTCACAGTAAAATAAGGAAAATTATAACACTGATGAATTTGGACTAATATTTCAGGATTTTTTAATTAATGATTGTTAAACTAAAGAACCGTTCAAATGTGATGCATCGATCTTTTCATCAGACACGCAGTTCTGAAAATTTCATTTTCGTGAATGCGATACAGTTCAGTAATCAGAGAAGCAGTAAATTCATCCAATCATTTACCTCCAATAGAAGACAGAACGTGCTGTAATTAATTTAATGTTCCATTTCAGCTGGAAACTGATTTTAACTACTAATAACGACCATCATATCTCACAGATATTTCATTAAACAGAGAAAATTCCTCATCTGACAGATAAGATCAATTGTTGTTTTCGTAATCCGTGCAACCAATTATCTAAACATTGCTTAACTATTAATGCAAACCCAAGATTCACGCTGATCTGAGTCATTTATAAACCATTCTCGCAGATTAAATTTGAAACGCAAATTAAAATTCTTTTTTTTTCAATTTATTTTCTTTAAAACTGGAACAACTTAAAGATGAAAGTTTAAATCAGTGTGAAACGAAACATACCATAGGCTGACATGAGTGATTGTTATGAGAAAATAAAAATCGATGCAATTAATTTTAAACGAGAACATAGATTTTCCAAAGAGGAAATAAAAAATGAATTAAAATCCTGAGTCATTGTTTGCACAAAAATAAAGGGTATTAAAGCACTGACAGAAAATATCATCGCGAGCTTTTTCTCAGTAAACGGTTCCATTTCCCAAGTTGACCTTCGACTAAAATAAGTTCATCTTTTGCTGGCCTGCGAGATTTCGGTATAGTTGGAGCCTTTGCGAGTCTGAGTTGTCGCTTTGAGTTACGGTAGAACAGTCCGCTGGATGAGGTACAAGAATAGATTAAACAAAACAAAAAGTGAAAAAACTTTCTGAATTTAAAATGCAGGAAATCCTGTTTCTGAAGGAAGCAGAAAACTATGAAGTAAGGAAAGAGTTAATAAAATACCGAATGTTTTATTGATTTTTTGTCAGGGCAAACTCCTAATCAATAAAATGAACAATTGTTTCCTTTTAATAAATGAATTTTTGTTATGATATAAGGAAATTTTTTAACTTTACTGATTTCAAATTAATATTCAAAGACTGCAAAAGTTTTTTTTAAAAAAAATTACTTGAAATTTTACGCATTTTTGTGTGCATATTGCAAGTTAAGTTTAATATTTTTCATCATAAACTAACTATGCAAGCGATACCTATTATTTCTTGAAAAATATGTTTACATCGATTAAAAAAAAATTTGTTGATAAAACTTCCTCGAAATGCAGTGAAATTTAATAATTTATTAAATTCAACGATCTAGAATTGGAGAGTTGTAAATTTGCTTATACTTATATTTTGCATACATTTTATATCATTTATGCAAGAATCAAAAAATTGCAGTAATTACTTTAATTTTCCAGCTATCCTTAATCCTTTTTTGAAAAATGTTTTTTTAACCTCCAGATCCCTAAAACTATTTAACGTTCTTATTGAAATATTCTAAGATACAATAACTTATCAGAATGTTCTAAAACATTTTGGGAACGAATTTTAAAATAGCTTTTTACTCATTTATTCATTCCCATTCTAACATGTAAAACTTACGTAACATTTCAACTATGTATGCATCATCATTCAATTAAGTGTCAAAATCAGGATGCGATTGTAGATAGTGAATATCTTACCAGTTTCAGGTTCAATAATCTTTTCATCATACATTTTTTATTTCTAATAAAAATATAATCCAATATATTGGAGCTCAAACAAGTAAATGAGCTTTAAGTATAAAACTTTTATACTATAAAAATATATTGAATCCTTTTTTATTTACATAAAGTTAAGCTAAAATAAAAAATAAAATTTTTATGACTGAAATGTTTTAATAATGGAACAAACCATTCCCAGTCATAACATTTTGTCAAATGATTTACTCAAAAAAGAAAAATGAGTTTGAAGCAACAATTTTTCTATCGAATCAATACACGGCGGAATGAAAAGAGGAAATTATTTAAAATTTTGCTCAAGGCTGTTCTGAGGAAGCACAGTTTCAGGAAACGGTTATCGAATTGACATTTGACATAATGGTTGTTTATCGTGGGAAATGCAAGCAGAAATGGAATCCTTGCGCAAATAAGGCTTAACTCCGAAAGTAAAGAAGATAAATATCAAGTTCAAATCCTTATTATTTTTAATGTAATAAATTGGTACTGTATTTATTGAAACATATATGATAATAAACAATGACAAAATGTTTGCTTGAGAGAAGTTAGTTCCTAGTTTCACAATGTTTACGCGCAGATGTAACAAAACATCTATTACAAACAGAAGGGATGGATCATGCAGCAGAATTTGTAACATTAATGCAAAAATAAAAAAGCTAATGTAAAAAAAAAAAAAACAGTCAATGGCCATCAATGTTACAGTAGCGAGAATTCAAAGCTGAACCTCTGCAGTTGTGATTGTAAACTTCTAAGACTGAAGTAGTGAAGAAGAAAGTACACTACTAACCATACTGGATAAAAATAATTATTTAGCTGTAAAAGCTTTTGTTGGAATATATTATCAAAATTATATCACTAAAAATGCTTAATCATCGAATTGTAATATGGCCAATGTAAAATAGTAAAAACCGTAGATGAATACTTTAACCATCTTGATTACAAACTAAGGATTTTAGAAATTAACTGGTTGTTCAGAAACAAAATTTAAAGATATAGAATCTTCCATCTTCGCTCTTTCTTAAGAACTAAAAGTAAAAGCATTATTGAAAACAATCTTGATTTAAAGAACCAATTTTTATAAATCTTCTTTTCCAATTTCCCCTGTGACTGCGAATCAAAAGTACTCCTGGCATAAAACTACCAAATTGTAGAAGACTTAATATGCACACTATACTGTATAGTTTGCAATTTAGGTTAGCAATCTAAGTTTTGTTGTTTTTGCTTTTGTTTATTTGTTCATTTCAATAACATAAGATTCTAAAATACTTGAAGAAATAGCTGATGAATTTTTCTCAGTTTAAGACAAAAACTATTCCTGCGCCAAAGAAAGATGTTTCAAGGATTTCATATATAAAGCTATTGTATCGAAACGATAAGAAAAATAGATTGCAATAATTAAGCATAAAGGAACCGCAAGATTGTCATCCGATGTAAATCGATTTTTTAATGATGACGTCAACGCCGGTGATTTTTATTAGAATTTTACTTCGAAATAGTTTGACAGTGAAATGTTTACTGCCAAAATAAATAAAACTTAATTTCTAAATCATATTCCATATGATAATCCCATTTATGTACCTTCAGATTTTATCATTTTTATTCGTGTTCATTAATTTATTTGCTGTTTGGGCAAGTTCGCAAAAGGTAAGTCTGTAGTAATAAGATATACAGCAAAATTACAGATGCAAATTACTTTTCCTTATTTGTAATACCCTTCACTATCTTGTAATAATGACCACGAGCGTCGTAAATTTCAAGCGTCGAGGAATACCTTTTTCTCAAGTTCTTCATCAACTTAGCTCTTATTGGATCACTTCCAAAAATAAAGGTTGTTAATTATTCTTAAAAATGAAGGGCTATAAAACTCGAATAAAATGAATGAAGCAGGTTTGGTGTATAAGTGAAGTGCGAAGGAAAATAAGCAATTCAAAATGCTGTGATTCATTCAACCATAATGGACAATTCCAACGGATGGTAAACTACGATGTTTTGTTTTCACTATGGACTTTCTCCTTCTGAAAGAGTCACGAAAAGGTTAAAATCGGTAAGTGGGCTTTTAGTGTGTCAAAAGTTGATGCTGGAGAAAAAAAAAATGCGTGGGATGCAGGAAAGAAGGAATAAATTGCTGTTCTCGGGGTTATTGAGGACAGGTAAGAAGGTCACACAGTTGAGACATCGAAACACTCGTTACACTCCTTAAAGTTTCTAATAAGATCGATGAAACTTTTTATTTGAGTAACAAACTATCAGTCTCCTAAGTACGCTGATGGGTGGAGATATTAACACCCAATTTTGATTTCAGGCGATTCTGTAATGATTCTCTGGCTACAAATATTAATGGTCAAACTTCATAATGAATTCCATTGACATTTCAGTGAAATAATTTGGAGCAAACAATTTGTGAAACATGATATTTGCAACACAAAGTTTTTTTTTTTTTTTACAATGAATTAATATGACGAAATTTATTATAATATTATAACAAATAATTATAAGGAATTTCATCAGAGCGAAGAAAGCAAATAAAAAAAATAATTTCCATCTTTTTTTAATAATGCCAATAAAATTTCAGAGATAAATTTAAACAGTGAAAAATCAAAAACTGATTTATGGTATATTAAGTGTTTTTAACTGTAAATAAATAACACAAAATTAAGCGAAAGCGAAAATAAAAAGGCTGAAATATATTATAAAGTTAGAAATGAATCTGCATTTTAAGGAATAAGCAAATAAAAATATCTTTCTGGTAGAAAAAGATTTCTTTAAAAACTGTTTTAGTAGTAATGAAATCGTTCTAATTTTAAGAAAATCGAGTTTATATTTGCTAATTACGTGTTATCTTTTCATTATATCTTTCCTCCGTTCGTTTGTCTGAAAATTATTAGATTTAAAAAAAATAACAATTTGAAAAAGAATTCATATGAAATAAATTACCATTTTGTTATTCAAATTTGATGGCATTATTATATTGTTGCTGTGTGTCTATTTTTTCGCAGTATCTTCAGAGTGTAAAGACCTCTAAGCAGCCGGGGACAGAAGTCTGACTTCTAGCTCATATTAAGATAGCACACACACACTCGCTTGCTTAGCCCCGTTTTACAGGAAGGGGGGGGGGGCTCATTCACGCACCTCATAGAAAGAACACAGTGCAGAGAACAACCATGCCCGAATCAGGTCTCGAACCCACGACACCTAGAATACGGGGAAGACGCGCCACCTCTAGGCCAGGACAGTTATAAATTAGTATTAACATATTGTTATACTAATACTAGGCAGTTCTTATATTAGTATTAACATTGTTATACTAATACTAGGCAGTTCTTATATTAGTATTAACATTGTTATACTAATACTAGGCAGTTCTTATATTAGTATTAACACATGCAAAGTATTCCTAAAATAGCTTCGGATGTTTGGTGAAAAGTCTGTTAAGTCGAGCATAATCAAATTTGATCTACATATTATTTTGATAGTAAAATTTCGATTTCTTTTTTCTTTTTTTTTTTGGAGAAAAAAAGTTTAATTTTTGTTACTAACTATATATTTCTATATACGCAAGTGTCAAAAATTGCAATTTCCACAGCAAAATTGATATTGGCAATTTCTATATATAAAGTTCAATGAGTTTACACTGACTGCGCTAAGAAGTAACCCATATAGTATAGCATGCTCAGCAATTTCTACGGCAATGTTGCAACAAACGAATGCTCAATTAATTATGCCTTCAATTCCATGCAACTGAGCATTGCTTATCCCGGATCCACTCAGGGGAGTTTCTAGAAGTGACAAGTAGAAAAAATGGGTTTGAGAAGTAAATATTGTTGATTCAGCCACTATGAAAAATCGCATAATGCTACATTTCTGTCAAATCAACACTGATCTGCGGTAGAATATGCAATACAAAGGAAAATATTTTTTTTTTATTTCTCTTTGAAAAGTCATCTCACTGAACCATAAGTATGAACGGTATTAAAATAAAATTTAAAAGGAAATTGTGATTTCTACAATTATTCTGACTAATTACCTATGCCAACAGCGTGCATTGCGCCTTTTGTAATTGGTGGTGAAAACTGGAGCATTTCTTATAATATTTTGGGAAACAACTCAATTATCCATATGTATCAACGATTCCAAAAATAAAATTTGTAGTGTAAATTGTCATTTATATAATTCCTCCGTCAAGTGTCAAAAATTACGAGTACAAAATTGTATTAGTACAAAATGTACAGTTCCACATTGCAATTGGTGGTTAATACATTATGTCAAAGAAATTTGTTTACATTTGTCTGAAAAAATATTTTACAAAGGAGTTCCAAACTTCGATGCTATTTTATAGCCACATGATATGTTAAATGCAATTAATCTTTAAAACTGTTCTAAATAATTATAAGGTATAAAGATGATTTGGAAATTATACAAAATACTTCTGTTCGATTACATAATAGAACTCCAGACAGTTCGCTTGCAAAATATAACGATCTTATTCAAAAAGGCCCTAGTTTTACTAGACTCGTGCAAATCAAAAGTAGGTTAATATGCGGTTAGAGTCCAAAGTCATTTATGAGCAGCGTTACATTTTCTAACTTCATTCAAAACAAACACATAAAACCAAAACCTTCATATAAAGAATCAAAAACAGTATAAAAAAATACCTTCGTTGAAATGATAGCAGCTATTTTGTTTCTTTTTCTCTCTAGATCTTCTTTCGACTTTCTTCAACGACATTTTTTTTTTTTTCGATCTCTATTAGAAAACCAAGAACGTTGCTTATTTTAGGCTAAGGAGAAGTTCTAAAGGCCCGCCGCTAAACTTTCCATTTTGCTTTTTTTTATTACACCGACGGTATTTTTTTATTTTTACGTTTCATTCTTTCTTCCTCACACAGGCCCTTTTTTTCTCTTTGCCTTTGAATGCTGATGCGAAAATCGTCTCAGATTTAAAAGCGCAACATGGTTTACATAAGAAGTCTTCCGGGTGAGCGTAGGCTGTGTTTTTGAACACAATTTCTACAATCATAAAAAAAGAGCAAAACAAGTTGAAGATGGATATGTTTCACCTTGAAAACCCTTAATAATTTGTCTGTAAAATTCTCTGGAAAGGTATATCACACAGTGTTTTATAATTACTTTTAATTGAAATTAATGCGCCGTTAAAATACGTTGAAGATAAGCGAAACAATTCGACAATCAGCATAGAGTTAGCGAAATTCAGCTCGGTTACTAAAGTCATACCCGTTTTCATAAGAAATATAAATTCGAATGAAATAAAATTATTTAAATTTTCAAGGGCAAAAGAAATGATTAATTAAACCACAATATGTTATGATATAGAAAAATCATCAGGAATCCTTGAATAATATGCAGTTTAATTTTCTGAAAATATGAATCTGTATGAAAAATATAACATAAAAAATGCAATTCAGATATTTTTTGAAGCTATCTTTTTAGATTTGTTATAAAGAATTTTGAAAATAATTTGTTTTAAATTTTTGAAAGTAATTTGCTTTAAATTACCATCTAGATTTTATCAATTGCAAATTATGTGCGCATTTGCTGTAGATCCCTGAGAGCAAGCCTTTGAAAACGAAATTGTCGCGTATCAAGATATTTTCAAAATTTCAGTTAAAATTATGTTAATAAGGCCAGGTAGCAGAGTAAGATTTTTCAAAACATCCTTTCAAATTTTTCAAAACATCCTTTAGTTTTTAAATTTCTGATGTTAAATGCCAAACTTTGTATTTGCACATAAATAACAGAAGAAAAGGGAACTCAAAAACGCTTTGAGAAAGGTGGGTGAAATTTGGTATATGGTCTTTGCACCACTTTTGTAAATGTCTGTGAAATTTTGAGCTGTCGCAAAAGTTTGGTTGGAGTTACCAGCTTATTTTGAGTAGATAACTCTACTCTGAAAAATGGATTTTTTTTTAATATCCCATGTGATTAACAAAATTGATAAGGAATCAAGTGAATATCTTATTTTATAGGTGCATATTATTTGTTTATTTCTACTAGATTTCTATGCAATAAAAGCTTCTGAAGAATTTTACTTAGTATATTATATCCGAGTTTGTACATAATTTTGCTTTTATACATTTTTAATGAATTTCTTGACACTGGCTGTTGATTTGTTTGAATCGCATTTAGTGCGTAAAAGACTTTTCAGCAAAATATCTACTGGCACTTTTATATATCCCTATACGTTTTAATTTTCTTATATACAGAGTATAGAGAAAGTACTGCATAGGTCAAAACTTCAAGTCAAAAATTTTAACAAATCTCCACATTTTAGACCTCCCTAAGTCAGAGAAACACATTTTTGGCATTATGTCTGCCTATATGTCTGTTACAAATATAACTCAAAAACGCTTTGAGCTAGATTGGTGAAATTTGGTATATGATCTTTACAAGACAATTTTAAATATCTGTCAAATTTTGAGCGAAATCTATTTAGAGGAAATCTGGTTGGCTGGCTGTTCGAATATAAATTCACACGATAACTACAAAACGAAGAGAGATAGATAAAATACGGTACGCATATTTAACATCTATAGTGTACACACCTGTCAAATTTTGAACCAAATCCAACAAGGGGTTGGTCTGTACTTTCAGAATCAGGAAAACGTGTTAGCTCAAAACGCAGTGATTAAAATATATCAAATTTGGTATGCTATTCCATGACTATAATTGTAGTTAGTTCTGTGTTAAACTTTTGGTTTCAATAGGTTCCGAAAAACACGTTTAAAACATCACAGATTAATCGCAAAAAGCACGTCAAGGATCACACACTAGATTCAGTAAAAATGCTTAATTCACGCCAAAGGATAATATTTCATAACTATTGTAAGCTAAAGCCATGCCAGGCGTTCTCTTTCTTACGCAAGGTCCACAATTTTTTGAGGGAAGTGCGGGATAACATCTTTATTACAAAGTATGAGAGAAAGTTTCAGGAGACCACACCTGATGGTTATTGAAAGTAGCAAGAAATAACCACCTAAGCTATATCGACTAAGCTATAACCACCTAAGCTATATCGACTAAGCTATAACCACCTAAGCTATATCGACTAAGCTATAACCACCTAAGCTATATTTACTTATGAATTAATTTCATCGATATTTTTATTACTAATTATCTCTAATATATTACAAATAGTTTTCTTTAACAACCACCAGTCTAAGCTAAATCGACAACCTACCTAAAAGTTGGCAAATATTTACTTATGAAAACTGATTTCATCCATATTTTCATTAATAATTATATCTAATATATTATAACTAGTATTCTTTACAACTAGTTTAAGATTCGTGTATCATTTTCCGACGGATTTGATAATAAATAAAACATGAGTGATATGAGTGAAAACATATGAGTGAAAAATAACAAAATAACGACCTTAAATTAACGATAGACGGTTTATCTTAATAGCAATTTTTATTGCATGCAATAGCTATACATAGAAGAAAAAACTTTGGAAGAGTTAGATAAAATAGTTAGAAGCTAGTTTAACTATTCTGTCTTACTATTTTATCTCCACTATTTTATCTAACTATTTAACCCTGAGACAAAATATCAAGCTGTGAATACTAATAACCCTTCATTTTTATTTAAAAAGTTACTGCACTCTTTTAATATACATTTCAGCGAATAACCACTAGACAAAGAACAAAAAATATGAAATATTATATGTCAAAAACTGAACAAACTAAACTAGTAAAAGTTTTAGGCTGAAATTTAAGTGCAACTATTTTCTAAATTACCATCCCGAAAGCCTGAAAATCCGGCTCAAAAAGTTTGTCTTGTATGCATTAGAAAAAATATTTAATAGATGGATAAAATAACTGAATTGCTAATTAGAAAACAAATCGTCAAACTATGAATCTTAATGAACACTCACTTTTATTTTTTATTTTTTTAATATTACAGTATTCTTTAAATACACTTTTAATCGAACAACCAAGAGACACCGAACGCAAAAGAAAGATGAATTATTATATATCAAAAATGGAACTAGCTAAATTAGTGAAAATTTTAGGCTTACATTAAAGATGACCAGATTTTCTAAACTTCAATCGGGGAAGATCGAGAAAATGGTAGTAGAATTCAAGATGCTAGCAAGGGACGGAGTAAAAAAACAATTGGAAAAATAACAATAACATTTAATTATGCTATTACTTTAACTATTTTCCATTCTGGCTGATTCATCCACATAAATCACATTATAGTGACATTATTCTTTATAGAGTGTTCGATGTAAGGATAAAACCGAAGAAATTGTGCAAAATGAGAATCATCGCTCTGAATATATAAAAGTTGTACAAAAAAATCTCATACCTCTACCGCAAATAGTTTCTGAAAAAAAATTCAAAAAAATATATATATGGCGACACAACAGGTGCAAAAATAAGCTTTAATATAGACAAGAACAGCGGTAATTACATATTATAAGTAGTTACTCAAACTAATTAATAATAAATCTTATTCATAAATAACTAATAATAATTCTCTTGAATTTTTCTCGAAAATTATACGTCGTAGAAAATGCTTTGGACATGTATTCAAAGTGAAAATTCTCGTTCTGCAGAGTTTTTTCGGTGCTATTCGAACATCTTTGTAGATAGAAGAATATTTCAGGTGGTAATTTTTTTTAAGTTGAATTCTAAGTTATCTTTTTTTAAATGATAATACTTTACTGATAAGTAAAATAACACGATAACCAATAACATTTAATTCAAACTAGGAACACTTTTTCAATCTTGGACAAAGTGATAAAAGCAGGAATGTTATGGCAGTTAATCCCGGACATTGTATCATTTTAACCGAATAAAAAATATTAAGAAGAATTCACTTTTATTTTACTTTGATTTAAATCAACTTTTTAATCTAATTTTTTTTAAATATACCTTGATGATCTTCCCCACTACGAGGTCCTTTCTTTATAAGTAGAATTCCAGATAGAATAGGATATTTAATTTAAATTACAAAGAAATCTGGGACAATTTTTCAGCAAGGGGCAAACAGTCAAAAGTCGGGTCTTACCTACGAGGTCAGGTCGTTTAGTTTAACTCAGTTTTACAATCGTGCATTTAAGGACAAAATACGAAAAGAATAATAAAAAATCGTTGCATGACAGGGAAGATAAAGTTACTAAACTAAGACAACAAAAAGAAAATAAAAACCGAATAAAGGATTTTTTTCCCTTAAAAAACAAAGATGCATTGGTTAAACGCAGAATTTTTTCAACACTTCCAAAAATTTAAGAAAACTCTTAATTTTTTTCTTCAAATGCCTCAAACTTTTTTACAGAAGCGTTCAGAAAGTGGCAGTTTCATGAACAGTCATCACATTTTGATTTACATTTTCAAGTTCTTAAACTTTCAGATTCTCGGATTTTTGAATCTCAGTGTGCTACGATTCGGCGAAAGCCTTCTAAGTGCCCTAAGGCAGCAAACATTACATATCAGATATACTGTAAACTCTCCATGCAGCATGTCGCGTGATTGATATGAGCATAAAGGCAGTCGAGTAGTTAAATTACTTTAACGTCCTGTTTTAAAAATGCGGGGCGTGTTATTTTGAGAAATAGGCAGATGACAAGAGGGATATATAACCGGTCCACCTTCCCTCCTTTCGAACTTCCATGTTACACAAGCATGAAGAATTTTGGCTCAGGATTTCAGATTTAACGAGCACTCTCTCCATATACACGAAGATCTCCGATGGAATCGCGTTTCGAATCGGACTCGATGTCTAGACTTTAGACCAGGTCAACGCGACCTACAGTATTCTAGAAAAATTTCACAATGGAACTTTAATACATGAAACAAACAAAAAAAACTACTGCCCAAAACTTAATTTATATTACTAGCGGAAAATACAAATAAAGCAGGAGTGATTCTAATTTAATTATTCAAGAAAAAATTTTTAAATGAAGATCCGCCACCAAATCAAAAAACTGGTAGACTGCTTTCGACTTTTACTGCGCATATAGCTTCCAGGCTGTTAATTTATGAAAAAGCAAACTTCAATTATTTTCCTTGGCACACTTTTAAGACGAACTCTCATTTATAAACTATCAAACCATGTTTCATGACTCGCATTTGAAAGTATTGTCCAAGTCAACTGGTTTTCTATTACATTGCAATCCCTAACTTCTAGTCTTTTGAATCTTCCGGCACATTTGATGACCTAATTTTGTTTTGTAAATTGAAAAGAGACACGCTTTTTTTTTATATGAGTCTAATGGTTTTTGCCTCCTGAAGTAGCCAGTCCACCGACTCATAAAAAAGTGACACGGCCTGGGTGCAACGAAAACATAAATGATATCAGCTGTTGTGACTCATCCGCCGTGCTAAAAGATCGTTAAAACATCGTTAGCGCTGAGGGCCTCTGGCTCAAGAATTTATTACAAGAGGTAAAGAGCACTTTTTTACTAACACTTTGATAGTAGATACTTCGTATATAAAGTTATCAAATTTAATTTCATTCCATTTAATATTTGCTGACAGGCATATTCTGTCTTTCCGTAATCTTTTTATCTGCCTCTGGACTAGTTTTCTTTCAGTGAAACCGCTGCGGATGATAATTTGCCTTATAACCAGCATTTACTCACTGAAGTCGCCGTATTATATGTATAAACTGATACCGCAGAAAAGAAAAATTTAAAAAATTAATAAAAACACTTATAAAAATGCATCAAATACAGTTTAAACTTTTAATAGGTAAAACGAACAGAAAGATATAAAACTGCACTACAATTCATTGAATATTTGCAGTCAAATGTATTCAATCGATCTACGACACTTAGCATTTACTCACTAAAGCCGCCATATGGAAAAAAAACTGATATCGCAGATTCGAAGCAGAATTTTAAAATTAACAGAAACACTTATAAAAATGCATTAAATATAGTTTAATCTACTAATACTTGATAAAATGAGCAGAAATGTATAAAACTACACTTGAGTTCCATGAATATTTGCAGTCAAAAGTATTCAATCGATCTACGACACTTGTCTGTTTATTTTCTGATATTCATTAGGGTCTCTGGCTGAAGAATTTATTACAAAAGGAAAATAGTACTTTTTTACTAACACTTTGATAGTATAACACTTCGTATATAAAGTTATCAAATTTAATTTCATTCCATTTAAAATTTGCTGACAAGTATATTCTGTCTTTCCGTAACCTTTTTATCTGCCTATGGACTAGTTTTCATTCAGCGAAACCGCTGCGAATGATAATTTGCCATATAACCAACATTTACGCACTGAACCCGCCACATAAAAAAAACTGATACCGCAGATTCAAAGCAGAATTTAAAAATTAACAGAAACACTTATAAAAATGCATTAAATATAGTTTAATCTCCTAATAGGTAAAACAAACAGAAAGATATAAAGCTACATTTCAATTCCATTGAAAATTTGGAATTTATTCAATCGAACTACGATACTCACTAAAGCCGCCGTGTGAAAAAAAAAAAAAAAAAAAAAAAAAAAAAACTGATACCGCATATTCGAAGAAGAATTTAAAAATTAACAAAAGCACTTATAAAAATGCATTAAATATAGTTTAATCTTTATATAGTTAATGATATAAAGCTACACTTCAGTTCATTGAATATTTGTAGTCAAATATATTCAATCCATCTACGACCCTTTTCTGTTTATTTTCGGATATTCACTTGCTGAAACCATCTTAAACCGTAATAAAAAACTAAATGATTGCTTTAGAAGCAAAAATAAATTAATGAGAATTAACTACCATACATCTACATTAAATATATTTTATCACCTGATAAATCATTATTCAGGGAAGTAACATTACTAGATCATACAGATCTATTTATAAAAATGACATTAACTGTGCAATTCTCTTTCGATGTAAAAAATGGCGATATATTATGTTTAGAACAGAGTTTCGTTACATTCGAAGCAGGAATAAAATGAATAATAATCAATATCAATATTTCTACAGAAAGATAATAATTTTATCAGACGCTTCACCGTTATTCGTGAATGCAAAATCTGCAACAGAGAATTGTGCAGATTAGTTTATAAAAAGGATGTTGATTGCTTAATTCTCTTTCTAGAAAAAAATGGAGTAAGAATTTTCTACTTTAAAAATCAGAGCTATTGAAAAAACTTTCAGCTTATTCGGCATATTTTATTCAGAAAAAGAACTAAGAATATTCGAAAGTTGCAAAGATACACCTTTTACGATATTTATAAACGAGAAAATACGTAATTAAACTAGATAAAAATCAGCGGAAAAGACAAAAGATTACTCAGATTGCATGTGCTTTACATTCACTTCTTAATTTTGTTAAATCGCAATTAATTTTTATTTGCTGTTGGCGATTAAAAAAGTAAGTAATTTCTGTTGTTTATCCTCTTCATGTGCAAAGTTGTTAGCATCTAGTATAGAAAGATTTAAAATGCATATTAAAATTCTAAAATAATTTGATGTAGAAATATCTTTGCCAAAATTATAAAGGAAATAAAGAATATAATTTTTTTTTTTGTAATTGATAAAGAATTGTAAGATATGATGGCATTAGAACATATAAAATTAGAAGCAAAAATAGCTAGATCGAAACAGCATAAATTGAATTTATGTTATCGATGCAACATGAAAAAAAAAAAGTCATCTCGGTATGATGGAAAGCAAAGGCAGATTCCTTTACATCTAAGTTACTATATGGCAACATAAATTGTTAATATTAGAAACAGTCAATATTAGGGCTTGAAAATCATCATTCAGCCCCTAAGATATTGTAGTTATCTAAAAACTTTAAATACAAAAGTTGCCCGATTTAATGAAGCGCTAATTTGGCTAAATGGATTTATTTTTCTATCTTTAATTCCAAGAAAGTTATGGCTAAATTAAACTTTCAACCCCTCCCCCATCATTTCCAACCCCTTTGAGTTATATTGTTCATTTACGAACTCGTCGGAGATTTTTACATTTCTAATAACATATTCCAAGCCGGTTAAAATCGAAACAAAATTACTGTAGTTTTCCTGTTGACAAAATAACACGGCAAAGCGTTATACACATATTATAGATATATAAACTTTTGAACGAAGGGTGGTTTTGGTTTCTAGGGGGATGAACGGTGAAGAACTGAAGAAATTTGCCCCCCCCCGAAGTCTAGTCATGAGAACCATTGCAATAGGTAGTTTTCCTATAGGAATCTACTTAAAAACAAATAACAAATGAATAGGGGCCCCGAAACATTTCGTCCAATTTATATGCAGTGAACTAGTTCATTAAAAAATAGCTTTTAAATGGTATATTTATTTATTGACATTGTGTTTATAGACCTACTAAACCGCTTAAAGGTGACTTACGTAATGCAACTAACTATTTCAACATATCATTATACATACAAAAGAGTTTCTGTGTTTCAAATATAGTAAGAGAAGAAGATATCAAAACCTCAAGGTTTTATGTTGCATAAACACGCTCAAAGCGAGAAGAAAGAATTGCATTTAACTATTATAATTGTTGATAGTTAAGTCGATAGAATGTATAGAAAAAATTCATCTGGTTGATTCTGTCATTTCATCTTTTTTAGTAATGTTAGATGAAGCAATCATATATCTTATCTGTGGTGAAAATGCATAAATTTTGTCTTTGGTTATGAAGAATATGTCATCATAAATCTATTTTTTACATTTACATAAACGGCTCACGAATTAATAATCACATTTCATGCTGAAGGGCTTATGAATTTTTTTTCCTTCAAAGCAAAAGTATGATGACATTTTGATAAATTAACTAAATGCTTTCATAAGTTAACATGTTTGCTTGTTTTCATTGATTTAATCCTTAAATATATAAAACAATATAAAAAAGGCAATTTTTTTAAAAAAATTATATAGCGGGAATATAGATTAACATAATATATTAATTTCAATTTTAAAAAGACTATTGCCACTGGGAAACTTTTTGTCTGAACAAGTAAATTGTATGTATTGTAAAAACCTGGATATTGTCTCTAGTAAAATGACCTGTTCGTCTAGCTTCACATTTTGTCTAAAATAAATACAAAATAAATGACTGAAGAGTTTTTATCTCTTAACCATTAACCACCATATGTTAGTACTATTCGCAAAGCAGTAAGCATGGTGCCAATGACAACGACAGTAATCAAAGATAAGGTCTGATCATATAAGTTCCATATTGCTTATCTTGGTTTAGGTCAAAACGCGCAGAACTTTTACCATGATTCTTATTTAGGTAATCTTTGAAGTTGAAATTTTCTTGACCACGCAACATGTATGGCTACTCCGTTGTTCAACCCATCAATATTGTCATTTTTGAAAGGAGTATTGTACTTGGTAAGATGTTTTTAGAAATTTATTTAATTATAATTTTGATCGGTTTCTTCTGAAGTAGTGTTAAATATGAACACCTACCCGTCACGGTTCAAATATTTTACTTCTATTTTGGGAGAAATTCATTAATTTATTATTAAAATATCTACCGAAAGCAAATATACAAATTTCAACAATAGGTACATGCACGATTTCAATATAAAAGAGTGAAAGAAGGAACAAATAATGAAAGTAGATTCCTAACATTAACACATTTCAACTTACAGATAATTTTTTGCAGTAAAAAGTCGCAAAATCCAATATATATATATATAAGTAAGATACTAATAAAACTCAACAATGCAATTAAAATGCAATATAGTACGGATTATGATTATATAATAGCACAATTTGCAGAGATCGCAAAACTTATTAGACTCCACAGAGTTCAATAGCTTGGAAAACTCTGAAATTAAATTCGAAAACAGTTATCTACATTTTATAATCTGGTGAAGCATCAAAATTTCTGGAGCTCTCTTCCAATGTGGAGTACCAAGCTTTGCCAACTTTCTCCCAAGTTTTTCAAGACCTCATATTTTCCAAATAAGCATTTTCCACTAAACTCCACAGCGTTCAATAGCTTGGCAAACTCTGAAATTAAATTCGTAAACAGTTATCTACATTTTATAATCTGGCGAAGCATCGAAATTTCTGGAGCTTTCTTCCTATGTGGAGTACCAAGCTTTTTCAGCTTTCCCCCAAGTTTTTCAAGACCTCATATTTTCCAAACAAGCATTTTCCACTAAACTCCACAGCGTTCAATAGCTTGGCAAACTCTGGAATTAAATTCGAAAACAGTTATCTACATTTTATAATCTGGCGAAGCATCGAAATTTCTGGAGCTTTTGTCCAATGTGGAGTACCAAGCTTTGCCAACTTTCTCCCAAGTTTTTCAAGACCTCATATTTTCCAAACAAGCATTTTCCACTAAATTTCGTACCAATTCAAAATCGTCGCAACACTATAAAGTATTTGAATGTACTTATCAACTATTGTATTTTAAATTCAATTTTCTGCATATTAATGTAGAAATTATTTAATGCGGTGTCTTTCTTCAAATACATCGCATGATCTAACTATCAACAGATATTCCACAAGAAGTAACATGATTAGCACAAGAGTTTACACTTAATAGTATCGTATCAAGAGTATCTTATTTATTTCTTTACCAATTTCAACATAAACATTAAAAAAAGGAACGATATTAAAGTTTTCATGTTTCGCAAATCGTGAATAACATTTTAAGGAATCATTACCATCACATCTTATTCCTCCCCCCCCAAAAAAAATTATCTGCTATGCCATCCTTAATTTACTGAGATGTCACATTTCTGTAAGCAGTAAGCCGAGATAATTCCAGGGCACTCTTCACATTTTGGTATCTTTTCATTATATATGATAATCCCCATTCACATAAATGGCTCTTTTTTATTCCCCCCTAACTTGTTCGATCTCATTTACGTCAAAAATTTGACAAAAATATCAAGAAGGGAACGTACCAAAAATGACTTTCAATTTCTCTCTTTTACTTACGCGCCGTTGGAATGTTAGAGCAGGGGGAACTTCGCAACATTTTCTTGATGGTACGCTATTCCGACTTAGTGGAAGAGGGAAAAAAAGTGAAATAATACAATTTTGGCCGCTGGCACTTTCTATCGCTCCCCAGTGAAATGGAACTGAGCGAGGGAGAGAATCAAATGAGTGATTTGCATAAAACCCATTTCCGATATCTCCTGTGTGTGGTTACAAGAATCTGTTTCCACATGATTTGGTGGAAAAGGCCAACCCACACACAAGATAAGGTAATTTACAAAATTCAGAACTACGCGTGCTTCGATTTCCAGAGATAAACGCACTTCTCCCCCATCACTGTCATTTCCAATTACATTCAGATTTGCCGAAGTAAATCAATTTCGAACGGCAGTTTAGTTTGATTTTTTACGGAAGACGAATTCGGTCACGTTTTCTCTTACTCCAAGAAATCGAAAACTGCCGAGGTATTGTTTTAGATCTGTCAAGACAAATTTATGAAGGAGGTAAGAAAAGTCCTAAAACTGAACTTCTGGAAGAAATTCCGTATTTTAGCATGTATTGTCTTACATCAAGAATGGCGAGAAACAAAAGCATATAAAGAACGATCGAAAGAATTTATTCATTGGGAAAGACTATTTGAAAGTGCATACTGCTTAATTTTTTAAAACATCAGCAATGCAATTACATCTAAATTAATAAAAAAATTAGGAAAAAATATTTAACAAATTTTAAGCTCATATTAAAACTTATTAAACATTAACATGATAGCGTTTTTAGGCTGTCATATTATCTATAAATAGCGCGATGGGAAAATCGTTAAAAATCTTTATTAACGGAATGAAACACTTCATTGGAGATCTATCCAATTTCGATCATAGCAACTTCTTGGTAAGTAGAATTCACTAAAAAAAGTATTTTTAATTTTAAAATTATATTATAATTAATTGAAATTTATAGAATAATTTTTTCTTAAAAGCCATTTCTTCGGAAAACATTATCGCACAAAACCAATTTTACTTTTTTTTTAATTAAAAATATTTGCACTTCCAAAATTACCAAATTTATTGTCCCAAATTAATTATTTTTCGTAACCCCAAATTTATTGTCCCAAATTAATTATTTTTCGTAACACCAAATTTATTGTCCCAAATTAATTATTTTTCGTAAGACCAAATTTATTGTCCCAAATTAATTATTTTTCGTAACCCCAAATTTATTGTCCCAAATTAATTATTTTTCGTAAGACCAAATTTATTGTCCCAAATTAATTATTTTTCGTAACCCCAAATTTATTGTCCCAAATTAATTATTTTTCGTAACACCAAATTTATTGTCCCAAATTAATTATTTTTCGTAACCCCAAATTTATTGTCCCAAATTAATTATTTTTCGTAACACCAAATTTATTGTCCCAAATTAATTATTTTTCGTAACACCAAATTTATTGTCCCAAATTAATTATTTTTCGTAACCCCAAATTTATTGTCCCAAATTAATTATTTTTCGTAACACCAAATTTATTGTCCCAAATTAATTATTTTTCGTAAGACCAAATTTATTTTTTTTACATCTTTTTCGTAAATTTCGATAAATTTTTCAAGATTAATTTTAAACAAATTAATAACAATTCTTTTTATTGATATAATAAATTCAGGCCAATTTTATCGCTTCATTAAATCTTTAGTGCATTTATTAGTATTAACACTATGATAAGGAAGAGAGAAAACGTTTTCTTCAAACAGAATTTTCGCTGTCATATTATAAGCATGATAATATTTTTAGGTTATCATTCTTCTTTTAATTACTTGATATAAAAATTGTTACATGTAGTATGTAACGGTGAATGCAATAAAGCTAAACTAGGATTAGACAGGTGAATCAGGATGAAAACATTAATAAACACTTCGAGATAGAGGTCTGAATTTTTTTCGGAAAAAAAAAACTCATTAATGTATATAATGACCTTACAAATACCAAACCCATGTATATAAATCCCACACTTTTACTTAAAATTAACTATGCAAACTTAGACTAGTGTAAAAACTTTTAAATCGAATCTCGTCTGCACTCATTCAATTAGTACTTAAAGAGCTAGCAAGATTATTCTCCCCTTGAGTTTCTCATATATTTACACAACGTAGCACATCCTGCATTTAATTTTATTGTAATAAAGAAAACGACATTTACATTCTGGACGTCTTTCTTCTGATTAGATTCAAAATACGAAACAGACTACAATTTTACAGTAAAGATCCTTGCTAAAATTCTTCAATTTAGCTCGTTGACCTTAAAAACCAATCCATTCGATGGGTTTCGCACAAAATTTGATACAGTGACACAATTTTTATGGTAATAACGTCTGCCGAATTTCATCTACACCCATTTGATTTAGAAAATGTGATTTATACGTTGATTATTCCTAATCACCACTAAACTTATTGGTGATTATGAATAACCGATGGTAATTATACATAATTGACATTTATTACATTTACCGTAACATTTCATCTACACCCATTTGATTTAGAAAATGTGATTTATACGTTGATTATTCCTAATCACCAATAAACTTATTGGTGATTATGAATAACAAACGGAAATTATACATAACTGACATTTATTACATTTACCGTAACATAGACATATGTTATGGTACTGATGATAAAAATCATGTGCCAAATTTCTTCCGTTCTATCTCTTTGTTTTTTTATCGTTTTCCCATGCACACGAAAGGACAGATAGACGGATTTTTCTTTACTGGATTTCATTCTATGTAGATACTGATCTGCAAATTTTGAAATTTAATCCACATATACTAAATGTCATTCGTTTTGTTGTGTTTTTGAATTTCCGCGTTCGCATACAGACATATATAATTCAAAAAGTTCTGTCTGATCAGACTGATATAATTCAAAAAATTATATCTGTCTGATTTTGATCTATTCGTTTTTGTTCTTAAAGAGGAATGAAAAGTGGAGAAGCATTGGAATATCTAGGTCGAATGTTTTGACCATTACAATACTTTTTGCTTACTTCAAACTAAAAAGTATGAAATTAATCCTTTACTTGCAAGAAATGCAATATTAAAAACTTGTAGTGCTAAAATGCTACATACTTTAAAAAAATTACACATCTTCTGATTTAAAAAAAAAAGGGAAATGGGGGGGAAATGCCGTTATACTTACATAGGAAAGCGATGATCTTATATATATAATGATACATTTGTAATAATTAATATAATGATAATAATATTTGTAATGATAATGTTTGAACTGTTTTGTTTTGTTTTATAGATGCAAATATGCAACACTAACAAGGGTCTATTTATTTCTCAGGTATTTAAATAGCAAAATTTATTCCATTTTTTTTTCTTTTTCTTTTTCTTTTTTAGTATTTAAATAGCGATATCCAGCCACTTATACTGTCTCAAACAGCATTAAGGAAATTTTAACTTATGAAGAAGTATATATAGCATTCATTAAAAAATAACTTAGTAAGGCACATTCTTTTAATTTACTAATGTAGCACTCTAACACTTGAAAAACAATTTACAAATATTTTTTTGTTAATTAAACAAGAATTTTGATGCAAATTATTACTAAGAAGTAAAGCTCAGAGCTTTTGTTTGAAAAAAAAGAAGATGCACTCATACAAAGCCTACTCACATTCATGATTTTAACTATTTCTTCAAGTAATTAGTCCAGCCAATTTGTGAAATAATTCACAACAAGATATTTCTGATTGAAAAAAAAATACACAAAATGTTATTAGCTTAAATAAGTCAACACGCCATAAGGATATTTCAGAGCATTTTGTGAATTAAAACATAAAATTCATTCACATTTGAAATCAAAAAGCGCTTTAATTAGGAGGAAAAAAAGGAAATTAGCAGTTAAGAACTTCAAAGGATGCTTTAAATAAACCATGATTTTAAAAAATCATGCGCACTGTTGGAATATTTTGCCTACATCCATACAAAATAAAAGGATTTGCATTAAGTAGCATTTTAGCATTTTATTTTGCACAAATTCGCTCATTAAAAACATTCAATCTGATTTTAATTACTCGTTTCATGAATTTTTTCGTCAATGTTTCATACTTCCATCGCTCATTAAAAATTATTCGACCTTCCACAACCGGGGAGAAATATTTTGCATGAAGAAACACAGCATGCCTTCATGTGCCTTTGAGTGTGGGAATATTTCGACATCAAATTTCCAGACCGCGAAATTGTCGTTAATTTTCCAATTATTTTCATCAAGTCGACAAGGATTTGTTTATTGCCAATCTGGAAGCTAGCAAAGAGAAAAAACAATTTGCAAATGATTTCGCTGCTAATAAAGTTATAAAGATATATTAGATTTCGATCGAAGGAACAAGGAAAGCTTGTTGGTTTCACACGGCGAAACATCTGATTACTCGAGGAATCCTTCTTAATTAAACCATCTTTAGATGTTAATCAGTATGCCAGGTGTCTAACATTGGCATCGGAATATACCGGGTGGTCTTGGAAACGACTTTTTGATTAATCAACGCTGGTTTTATAACTGATCGTTTCAAAATCAGTTCCTCTCGAAATTTCGTAGCTCATTAGAAAAAAAAATTAAGAAATCAATCAGTTTTGAAACTTAAAGATTTGAAATAAAAGCTCTGTATTGTGGGTAGCTTTGCATCGGTCAAATTAAAACACTGAAACTGACATGGATCTTTCTTTATCTAATATAGATCATTTAATCGATTTAAAAAAAATATCAAAATACAGAACAATTAGGACCTTTTTTTTCCATAAAAGAAGAAAAAAACTTTTGAAAACAAACTGAAAACTGAATCAATTTTAAAGGTTGGGATTCGGATTAAAAGCTGGATATTGTGGATACATTTGCACTTGTCACATTTATTAATTAGTTCGAAATATTGAAATTTTCCTGCATATTTTTTCCATTGATTGATTTAGAAAGATATCAACATACGGAACAGATGTCACATAATAACAATAAGAAAATCAATTCTGTTACAATGAAACAAGATATATATTATAAAAATGAGACGCACAAAGAGTTTTCTCATAATTTTCATTTTTAAATGGCGGAGGAACTAGGCTTCAGTCTTTACAGATATAACCAGGCTAACCATTCTGATAAAAAAAAAAAAAAAGGTAATTAAGAATTTTAAAAAAGTATTACAGTGGAAGAATTTTAATATGCGTAACTAACGAAGTGCTCATTTACTACAAAGGCTTACTATTAAAGGAATAAAAGAAAGAAGTGGATAAGGACTGTACTTGAATTACAAATTCCGTAGTAATACATGATTTAATTCTTTATATTCCAATGTTTCTTTCCGAGAACAAATCATATTTAACTTTGTATTCCTGCCAAGTTCGTATGTCATTTACCACACATGTAAAAAATGCCAAAAAAACTCATTATTTATAGTGCTTTCTCTTTTTTTCATTCTTTAAAAATTCTTTCTTCCCTCAAAAAAATAAAAAAGCATCAGATCTTTCAGATCTTTTAAACTGGGAAGCAGGTTTCTGCAATCGAAAAACGATTCGCGGACCAAGGTTTTTCCAGATTTAATACTTTTTTAAACTGTTTTCTATTATTTTCAAAGTGGGCATTCTTCACAAACGAACACTTTTTTCATGTAGCAAAAAAAAAAAAAAAAAAAAAAAAAAAAAATGTGAAAAGTGTACATTTTTTGAAGATGAATATATTTGGTACAATTTAAAACATTATTTTCTCAACCAGCTATATTATTCTCTTCAAGTTTTTATTAAAAGAAAAAAAAGCTTCTATCAACTATGACTATATTGTCTGATATCCTCAAATTTAGATCCTTAATTTAATATTAATTGGCAAAATTGTTTTGTCTCATTTTCAGATATCAGATTACTATATTATTAGGTTAATCTATGGAAGCTTCAATTAAGCAATTTCAAAAGACGCGGTGCACAATTGTCTATAATCTGCTATAAGCTACATAGGCTTCAGATGGTGAAATAAATATCGAAATCTCAATTTAATATGATATAATATTTAAAATATAAAACTTAATGGGCTTCAGATGGCGAAATAAATAGCAAGATCTCAATTTAATATGATATAATATCTGAAATATAAAACTTTGCATATTTTGGCTGAAAAATGAGCAGTTAACAATGATACCTAGGCTGAAAAATGAGCAGTTAACAATTCAACAGGCCGTTGCATAAACTAATTATAACTGTACAGCTGTATAAAATTCCACATTCCCAGACAAAATAGAACAAATTTTGGCACAAATGTTCCTTAGCACCTACAAATTATTAATTTCTTTATTAAAAAGATCTCTATGACCCTTACAAGGAGTGAAATGGAAGTAGAATTAATATACATTTTTCCGACTTTGGAAATTATAAATGCACAAAAATTATTATTACACTATCTAAAAATATGAAAAGTTAGCTTTTCAGTATCAAATTTATTTTCTGCGTGACTATTTAGCAAATTTTAATTAATTATTTACAAAAATTTTATGCAATGATGCTATTTAAATTACGGTTGAGGGCTCTACAACATCTTAAGAGGTTGCGCATAAGAATTCAAAAACTGTACAAAATATATTGTATTTTGTTTTATCTTATATAGTATATAGAATAAATAAACTCAGGGTGAGTCTTCGTTACAGTGGCTAGCATTGAAATAAATATCAAAACCATAACATAAAACCCAAATAATAAACGATCACATATTTTGGTAATTGTATATTTTGGGATCGGCTTAAAATCAATAAAAACAAGTAAAAGGAAAATTCACTAAACTCACCAAACCATTGCATATGCTCATTGTAACTCCTGAATTCTTTTCTTCTTCCACAAACCCATTGTAAATGCACTTCCTCAGGAAGGGAGCTTTAGTGAATTCCAAAGAAGAATTCGATTCTCCTTCTGTCACTGTCAACACATGAAAAGTTGCTGACAAGAGACCCTCAGCGGGACTCAAGCGCAAAGTGAAATTCCGGTTAAAACCCCGAAAATGATAAGAAATAGATTCTAGAGAATTGTTTTCGGGGCTGTCTGTTTTCTCAGTTCTTAGAAACACAACCTCGGACTTCGTTTGACGAGGAGCCCCTGGAAGAAAAAATTAGCGAATAAATTTTTATTTCAAAAGTATAAATAAAAGAAAAACATTTATTGACAAAATCCATAGTGGATTACTGCTGACATTTATTCTGATGCCTCAGTAAAACAGCTTATTCTAAAAGTTCTGAAAATATTTTCTAACCATCAATACGATATTACGATAGGGAGTGACAAAACAAGTTGACAGTATCATGAAAAGTACACATAGAATCATTGCGGCCAATTAAATTATCCCAAATATAATAAAAACATTCTAGAAAATATTTGATATACAATATTCGAAAAAGTACCTATACTCTTTAAAAAAATCAGCAAAAAGAAATAGAGATATGCGCTTACAGTTTTTGTGTGTGTGCATTACATGCTTGTATTTGTGTATTAAAGTTTATTTTGGCCGAATTTAAAACATTCAAAATGCACACCATTAATAGCCTATATCATACCACGTTGGAAATTTTAAAAAAATCTTCAATCAACTTATTATTAGATATTATCCAATCAACAAAAATATTGAACATCATTATTAATGCAACGTTATAAATATGTCATGCCAATCATAATTTTTCAGTCCTAAAGTGAATTTAGATGGTTGTAACCCTTAATTTAAGCTACACTTACTTTGTCAATTTAAATTCCATAAACCACAAAATTTGGGTCAATTCCTTCACAGATGCCACAAGGAAACGATGGAAATATCAGTAATCTGATGTCATATTGAAACTAAAGTAATATCAGTAAACCTGATACTATTTAGTGTTCAATTCATTAAAAAAAACTTTGAAACAATATTAAAAGAATTTTTAAAAATCAGAAATGCTTATCTGTGTTAATCTATTTTTTAATTAATTTTTAAATGGTTTCATATACTTTCGAACATCAAAAAAGCAGCAACTGAAATACTGTGGTGCAAACTTTCTGCCACTTTCGGTTTGTAGTTCCAATGATATGCAACAGCAATAGCTATTTTCACTTTTTTTCGAAAAGTTATCACAATTTAGCATATGAATTAGTTGGAAGAAAAATATATTTAAAATGAACTAGAAAATAAAGAATATCTTTGAATATTACTTTAAATGAATAATTAGGTATTAATTTTGTTAATTAATGTTTTCTTTCGCAAATAATTATAATGCATAAAGTAAAAAAGGTGCGAACATTCGATTTATCAAACAGATTCCATTCGCTAGCATTTGAAAGAAAATGTGTTTATGCGAACATAAAAAGAATGGGAACTGATTAGGATTGCAAAAAGATCTGATTATTTTCTATTTATTAAATCATAGAAGAAGTTAGATAGGAAAGTTTTTCCTATTTATTAAATTAGAAATCCTTAATTTATAATTTAATAAACAGTGATTTTTGAAAAATTTCTTCTGTCAAATACGAATGCATACAGTTGTAAAATTATGATTAAGTAAAAATATGAAGGTATAAAATAAAACAAGAATCAATGAATGTAACAAATACCATCATTAGATTTTAATATAATTAATCTTATTAAATTTTAAACCTACGTAAGTTAATTTTCTTATGTGCGACAAAAGGCTATTGAATGCAAATGCCGCAGCGAAATTTCGTAGGTATTATAACTTTTCATTTGATGAAAATTATAATTGTAATTCTGAAAGAAGAAAAAAATATAGGGTCGCTATTGGAAAATTTGAAAATGATACAAAAATAAATATGATCCTTTACACAAAAGTGATTTGCCAATATATAAAGAAAACACATTATTAGATCACATGACATGTCTTACTTGATTTTAACTTCTGTAAATTGCGAATAATAAGAATTGATCCGATACTTTTTTTTAAAGTTAAATACAATAAATGCCTACAAGAAAGCTCCACTACTCAAAAACTGCAGCTGTTATTGCAAATTTCCACTAAAAAAATTATCTAGAAATGTGATTTTAATAAGATTTGCTATTAATACTTTTCACTATTATATTACGTATAATTGTCAAAAGAATCTGAAGGTAATACAAGAAATATTAATCAATGAAATTATACATAATTATTGTACATATATATATATAAGTACAATAATTATGAGTTATTATACTTATATATGTATGAAAGTGCAGACCGACAGATGGTCAACTCTTTAATAGATTTTATTCAAAATTTGATAATAATCTATATTTTAGATGCTAAACCTGCATACCAAATTTTACCTCCCAAGGAATTATTGAGTTCACTTCTAATAAAACAGCCACTCAGGCAGACTTTCTGTGAATGGATTTTGTCTAAAATTTGACAGAAATATTACAAATCTGGTCGTGAGTTCATATAGCAAATTGCACCGATCGAGCTAAAAGCGTTTTTGAGGTATCGTGTCCAAAAGCAGACAAACAGACAAACATATACCAAAAATGAATTTTTCGAACGTAGGGAGCTCCAAAATGTGGAGATTCGCCAAAATCCTGAGTTCGAAATTTTTGATGACTACAATATTTTGTATATAAGAAAGCAAAAAAGAGATATGGAAACCTTATAAATATGTAAATTTATTAAGGCCTGTGATGTGGATATTAAGAAAAATATATTCAAAGATATAACCTCATAAATAGGAGCATTTTATAATTAATATCGAAATCGAAAGAGTTATAAGAAAGTTGAATTATTTGTTAATTTGAATAATTCCATCTCCTTTTGAAACTCCTTCAACCTTTTAGCTGGTTATGAATAATGAATGGATTTTCTTAAGTGGGAAATAATTCCATAAATATTCCATCGTTTATATAAATTTTGTAATTATAACTTCTTTACTTCAAGAAACTTACAAAAAATTTGATTTCGTACGAAAAGTACAAAGCTTTAAATTTTGAAAGACTATTCAAATAAAAAGTATGCTGATCTGTTTTTCAACTTTAAATTGTTTTGTTAATCCCACACAGAGTTATGATACAAATTTGCATCAATTATAGTTTTTTCTATAAGTCAACATTTACACAGCTATACAATAAGCATTAAGTTCTGATAAGCAGATATGCTTGTTTCTCATCAAATGACGTATTTTCCCGAGCAGAAATTGTGTTATTTAAACAAATATTGTACCAGATGTGTCTCGCGTTGTTTTCTATTTTTCTATGCAAGTAAAGGTGTGGTTTTATTTGTGAAATAAATTGTTGAAAACAAAATAGCTTATTAAAAAATTATATATATATATATATATATATATATATATATATATATATATATATATATATATATATATATATATATATATATATATATATATATTCATAGTGAATAAGACTGGCTTTGTTTAGGAAAATGATGCATTTAATAGAAAGAAATCTAATATGAAGTTTAAAAAAGTATTTCTTAGTTTTCTTAAATACATATAATTCTTTATTATCATGATTGACTGCTATGATGATTTGATATTTATGTATGTATGCAGAAATCTATCATGCACAAATGGATAATGCACTTCTAGGGGCAGAAAGGCAATGCAAGTATCAGTACCCCCTTTCCCTTCCATACTTTCAAAGCCAAATTAGTTTTAATCGATTTTAATTTAATCTTTTTATAAATGATTTTAAGTGGGAAATTTTGATTAATTGAAATAGCAATACGCTCAACTGAAGATCACTTCCTAAAAAAGTTGTTTTCAGTAAATTGTGTTTTAAAAAAATGCACAATTGAAATGTATTATTTTAGTTGTTATTTTAAACAAAATAATAATAAAAAAGACAAACTTCCCTTACCATTATTTAAATGTTATTTAATAATAGAATCGAATATATATATATATTTTTTAATTTATAAAGCAGTGCAAGTTTTGAGAATTCTAAAATAACATAAAACAGAATTCATAAATTGTAATAGTTAGGAATGTTACTTAAATAATGCTTCAAAATCAATTTATACAATTATTTTACTTTGTATACGTTAGATTGCACGACCTTTATAATTAACTGAATGCTAAAAATTAAATGACTCAAAACATTGCGAAAAAAAATCAGAGTCCCTAAGCAACTGCCTACTTTGCCAAAATACCTTGAATGCAGGGTATTTTGAAAAACAAACATTAAGATAAAAAAAATAATAAGTGTGAAATTTTTTTTTCTAGTTCCTTACACTATATGCACATTATATATTTTTTTTAAAAATACATGCAGAATGTAAGATTAGCTGTTCTGAAAGACGATACAAGTAATCTTGTCGAATTCATATAGCTCATTAAGTTAGAACAAATAGGAATGTATAGCCAGAAGAACTGTGCCAGAGACGATTAGAGCAAATACAGAAAATGAAAGTGCCTCGGGAAGCGATATTTCTTTGTTACTCGTCTTCCACCGAACACAATTGATAATTTCTGAAGCGAGCGCATCACTTCCTTCTCCTAGTCTGAGAGTTCTTTATTGCCTCTGCAGTGTGGTTAGCTAACGACCTTCCCAGCATCTCGGTTGACATCTAAATTCTTGCTGGTGTCAATCCAACAGGCAAAGAAAAGGCGGTGACTGAACCACTTTGCTCAGTTGGCGGTGCAAAGGAAACGGAAAACAAGAATGAAACGTCTCGAAAGCCGTTTGAAGACTTCGGATACAGTTTCATTAAACCCAGCGAATCGATTCGACAGTCAAAAGAGAAGTTACAAAGTGCAAATACAAAATACAATACTCTTCCTTATAATAAGACAGCTTAAATTCATTATTTTCCTCGTTTCTTTATATTGACACTTTCTTGAAACTTTGCTTTCTTGCTTCATGAAGGCATCTTGATCATATAATTACATGTGTCGTCTATTATTAAATGTCCTTATATATTAAATAGTCACGTATTAAAGAATGACTTGCCACTTTACCTTTGGAACTTTTCGTCATTTCACATGAACCTTTCTGTCACTTTTAAACTGTTTCTTTGTTAAAGTTTAAAATCTGACGGAAAGAATTTCATGAATTTTCTACTTTATTTGTTCATAGAATTGAATAAATAGAATAGAAATTGCATTCGAAAAACACCAATAAGCTTCATTTAGTTCAGCTTTTTAACTTCTTACTCGTCGCTTTCGTAAATCACGAGGGCATCGAATTATTGCTTTTCAAAATTATAAACCAGAATTAAATACTCAAGGGGATCATAATTTGATACAAAAAATATACATAATACATAAGCACTTCACATAACTTGTGGATTTTTAATTGAATCAGTAAGATAGCACATTCCCGAAATGGATAGTATCAACTAATTTAGATTATCAAGAAGAAAAAAAAATGATTGAAAAACAAGGGCGCCATATGCATTAAAATAAAAAAATAAGAAAATAAAGATTAAAAACGGAGGGCGCTGTATAAATTAAAATAAAATGTACTTCACCGATAATCAATATTTCTTTAAACAACTACTGATTCTATTTATCAGAGTTTCAATGAAATCTGAAGTAATTACTCCAAATATTTATGCTGTGAAAAAGGTGCACATGAAAAAAATTTCAATTATACACAGCAATTTATGCGTCGTTTTCGAGGACAACATTTAACAGAATTACAATGACTATTGATTCACTAATTCTGTTCTCCGTTTAAATCGACAATGATAAGGAAATAGAAAGGACCATATAATATCTCGAAAACAGATACATATAAATTCTCGGAAATATCCCTATTTTATTACTTTTACACATCGTTATTCGGCTTGTTTCATGCTTATAAAAACTCCATTTTATAATAGCTTTTTCATTTATTTCTTGAAGTTCTAGCGTTTTGAAATATCACACACTTAAGTGTTCTTCATGAGAATAAACTATTCGAATATTTTCAGAATTTAATTATCAGATAATCGATTAATTTAATGAAATCTTGATTCCATATCAGTGGCGCCACCTGTTAGTGAATTCGAAAAAAAACTTACTTCGAAATTTTCTAACATTTACAATAAAGAATTATGCATTAAAGACTGAAAAGTAGAAAATATTTTTGAAAGAAATTTCCTTTTTTAGTTCATTAATGAATTTCTGAAAACATTTATTACTATTTTCTGTAGAATTAAGAATTTACAAAACGATGAGTTGTCTCATTGCTTCTGAATGACATAATACATTTCTTATCACATAATATGGAGAAACTAAGTGCGCAATAACTAAACTATTTTATTGCGTAGAATAATGATTATGTAGGATTAAGCCTAAATTCCATTCAATTACTCTTGCATACATTGTGATCATATTAATTAATTACATGCAATGAACATTATAATCATATTAATTAATTGTTTAATTACGTGTAATGAATGATACATAGCATAACTTTCCTAGAAATGAAATGTCATAGCTTTTGACTTCTAACCTGCATATAAAATTTCATATTCGGAGAGTCGGAGGTAATTTCATATTCGAAATTTTCGTTATAGTTAATCCTCACATTTAATTATTATTTCTCAAATAATACATATATATCCCTTGGCAAATTATTCATTATTAGCTAATCAAAATAGAGTTCCATTCTTCTCTGAAAAACAATCTGAAATAAGAGAAAAATGATGTATTTCCCTGATATCTCATTATTTTTAATTTAGTAATCATAAATAAAAAGGAAGCATAGTTTTAAACTTTGAAAGAACTAATTTCTAACAGAAGTATTTATGTTCATGTTCTGAATATTTCAAGCTGCACTCGAATCTAATCTTTTATTTCACAGAAAACATTAAAGAAAATCTTAGCATTCAAAAAGTAAATAATAAAAGTAATTAGATTTAAAAACTATCTCACGTTTACACACTCAAATCAGTTACACATTAAATAAAAATAAATATTTATATTTATCAATCATTTCCGCATTTGATGAGTAATTAGCTGAGTATTTTAACTGTAATGATTTTATACTAATTTTTTTTCATCCCAATTGCATAACTTTGCTTTAATTTTTCATCTAATTTATTAAGTTTATATAGCTAAACATGGAGCTGTGAATTTCTTCAGTAAGTTACCATTACCTAGTTCCTTGAAAACATATTTAGATTTTTTCTCTCCATACAATGAGAATGTTGTTTCCCTTTACTACTATTTATTCAACAATTTTTTATCCTCAGTATGATGCACAATTTGAGATCTTAAACGACCTCTCGTATATATTCATGTGGGAATTATGGTTTCTCTTTGTCTTAAAAGATGAAGTAATTGTTGCCATCTGCATGATTTAGATTTGATTTACCTAAATTATGTTGTTCCACCTCAGCCGTCATACATGTGAAGGTAATTGACACCAACATTCGGAGAATACAGTGCATCAAATGCGGAAGTACAAATACCTTACCAAAACTTTAAATCTATAAGTTTATGTTTCTTTCTCAAAGACAATCCATTTGGAACTGATCTTGTCACTATATATCTAAGCAAAAATTCCATAGTTCATATAATAGCATCTCACTATTGTCTAAGATCGATTCATAGTTCCCAATTATCCAATTTATTTAAAACCTATTGTCGAAATAAATGTCCGGAAACGATGGGGTTTTTTACGATATATACATTTGACAATATGAAAACACTTTTCAAAAACGGTTTCCGAGTTAGGAAGTTTGTTCTAACGCTTGTGAAAAATGAATGAGAGCATCTACTGAAACAAATAGCTTTGACAAATTGATATCCTTGAAATCTCTGGCAATCAAATGTTATATTTATGATGAATAGAATAGTGGTCATAGTAAAAAAAAAATTAGAGAAATTTTTATATTGTATTGGAAATAGAGATCTTTATGCTCTCGCTTTTCTAGAAATCCTAATAATGCCATGAGAAAACTTATTCAGCATAGGTCAATAACTTTGAAACCTTTTAAGGTATATTTAGATTCTAGGAAAACGAGTTAACAATATAACGTTCTTTTACATTCCTTTCAAATTCGTTTGCTTTTTCTTTGTTATATCTCATTATTTCGTAACATTTTATGAATCGCGGTCTTCTCATTCATCAAGAAAAGCTTTAGTAATGTAATCTGAATTTTAATTATCACAATTAGGGATTGCAATACCGGTATACCGGGATACCGAATACCGGTATTTTGAGCCATTTGTACAGTTTTGTAATACCGGTATTCACAAGTTTAAATACCGGTTTTTCGGTATTTATTAGAAATTTTTAAAATGGTCTCCACTATATGTTCAGGGATCGCGAACATAGCAAAATAGTGTACGTTTTTGTTTTTATGTCTCCCTAACGGGCGAAATTAATTAGCTAATGAATGGCTTAATTAATTGCTTAAATCTAAATTAGCGAAACATGGATTATCCCTGAAAGAAAATATTGTATCCATAACGACTGATGGAGCAACAATTATGAAAAAAGTTGGAAAGTTGATTGGTGCAAATCGAAGATTATGATGTCACTACTGTCAATAGTGAAAAGGAATTGTCTCTTGAACAAAAATTAGAATGAGCGATAAATAAATATTTAAAAAAATTTCAACGAACCAAAATACAATACAGAAATCAGCTATATCCAAAACCATCCGACGATAAATCGATTTATTTGAAGATGAGGGATTTAGAGGTAAATACTTGAAAAAAATATATCGCACATTGCTAACAGTACCACCAGCTAGCGTAGATGCCGAAAGAGCGTTTTCGACAGCTGGTCATTTTTACACAAAATTACTTTTCAGGCTTAATGACAGTGCAATTGATGCATAATGTTTTTTTAAGATCACATTTCAAAAATTTGTAATAGTACCACAGACTGAATAGTGATATTTACACGTTTTTTGTGATTTAAATAAATAAGATGTTCCTTTACTTTTTTATGATTATATACTGTTATAATTTATAAGTTACAAATTATTTTTTGTGATATTTACACTCTCTAACAAAACTGGCAAATAAAACAAAGAAACACCTGTGTTTTCTTTCTTTTTCTAAAATTTCTAATACCGGTATTAAAACCGGTATCCCGGTATTAAGATTTTAAAAATACCGAATACCGGTATTGAAATTTTGGTCCGGTATTGCAATCCCTAATCACAATATATATGGCTGAAAACAATCGTTCTCGGATTTATTACAGTCAAATCAAATATTTATAAAATTTACATCTTTCTGATTGATAACTGCTTGAAGTGATTCATATGTTTAATGGGACATATTTAGATAACTTCACACAATCTAAATCTTCTTTGTTTTTATCCACATTTAATTTTATATGATATATACGTGATAAGGGATAAGGATAATAGTTTAAATTAAGAGGTTGATGCCAACACGGAATTTATTCCTCTTTTAAAAAATTTTATGTCGATTATTGTTCAAGATTTTAAAATAACTTGTCTTTGGCGATAAACATCATTTTGATTAATTCGAACTTGTTTACTTAAAAATATTACAAACATAAAGTAATTTTAATTCATATAATAATTAACATTTCAATAAAATATTGAATTGAAACTAATTGCCAAGCTGCGTTGATTAACAAAAATCTATCGCAGAAATCGTTATTGTTTAAATAGATTCTAGAAATCACAATCAATAAATAGGCAACATTAAATTCGAAATGGCAAATAGCTGTGAATTTAAGCGACATAGTTTTTTTTTCTTTTTGTTAGGAAAACTGAAAGGAAAAAAGTATTAAAACTGAGATACAAAAGAAAACAGATTTTTTTTTTTTAATTATTAAGTGTCAGAATCTACTGCAAGGCAACATTTTACCAAAAAAAACTAAGTACGTTACTTATCCATGTTTATTGAATCCGTCACTGAAATACAAATTATAATAATAACACCTCATGATCTCTAATTGTAAACTATAATAACTATTCAAAGGAACTTAACATAAGAAAGAATAACCGAGAATTCACTACTATATCGTGATTGAAAATTGTAATGAGTTCTCGGTTATTCGGTATTCCCAATTTATCTGTTACAAAATATACAGCTTGACGAATTATTGATACCTGTATCATCAGTAATTGCATGTATTTCATGATTTTATTTTAAAGGGATTTATCAAAGTATTTGATTGTAATTCGTATATATAATTTTAAATTACATATAAAATTAAACTAATATGCATGAATTACAATCAAATACCTTTATAAATCCCTTCAAAATATTACGGAATATATAGAACAATTATTGATGATAAAAATATCAAAAGTTCGTCTCGCGAGACATTTTTGTAACACAAATAAATTAGGAGTATCAATTTCCAGACGGGTTTAGTTTAGTTTTAGTTTAGTTATATTAACGTTCTGTTGTAAAGCAACACTAAGGATATTTTGGGACCGACCTCGTAATTCTGAACCGCGGTCAGATGACGAGGACGACACCTGAGCTGGCACCCCCCTCTCCACATCACACCACACCAGCGGGAGGACGTTTGGCATGACGGATTTAACGTGCAACACGACGGTTCTTTGGTGGAATCGGGTCTCGAACCTGAAACCCTACGGCTCACAAGTGCCTCACAAACCCTCGCACTTGTGCCGAGATTAGGGTTGAATTGATACTCGGTATTGCAGTATCAGGAAAAGATACTGGTACTCAATTGTATCGGATACTTTTTCCTGATCCGACAAACGGTTCCTTTGCCATCTTTAGGTATTAAAACAACATCAGTTAATATATTAGCTTTGGAGACCTTTACCTCTACCCACATTAGTCGTTACCTATAATTTTGTAAATTTTGATTTTGTATTTTGTTTCTTAAAGCATAATTAAAAAGTAAGAACTGTTAAAGGACTGGTAGCAAGATTCTTTTTTTAAAAACACATGTCGCCAATTTATTTATTTTTTATTTTAAAGCACTTTATCATTCATTTATTAAGAATAATTTATAGTTTTGGTTTTAAAATTATCATTATCAGTACATTTTTTTAAATCGTTATACTATGAAAATTTATGTTTAACATTTAATTTTTATTTGCTTCCAATTAATTTACTAATAATAATTCTGTTGTTTGAGTAAGCTATTTGTTTCTAATAAAAAGAATGTTTAAAGCAAAATAAATACAAGGGAAGATCAATAAATATTTTATAGAGATATTTTTATTTCACGCAATGGTAAGAAATAATATAAATAGGTAGTCTTAAATGTGAACGTAAACGTAACATATGCGTGTAAGTTGTTATGACACAGCCATGGAGTAGGATTAAGTGACGCTGCAATAATCCGATACTTTATTTACTGATACTTGATCAGTACTTTATTTACGTAAAGTATTACCCTGATACTTTACACCATGTTGATACAAGTATCACATTGATATTTTTTATCAGATTGATACACGATCACTCAACCCTATTCGAGACTGAAAATAAATACACTGATACACTTTTCAGAAGAGGTGTTGTCCTTAGTTTGGACAGTGACTGACGGGTAGGCGAGAAGAGGAAGGCAAGGCTTTGCAGATAGAATTTACAAAAAGAAGCGGGGATTCTTCAGTGATATGTGCATCATTACATACAGTAAAGGACAGATTTGATTAGGAAAGAAAAATATATAGTTTAAAAAACACATCACGCATCCTCATAGTATCGCTGAAGCCAGATGGCGACTAGACTATATCGGTCTAATACTTTATATCAGATTGTTATAATATCGCATGAGGTGGAAGAGATTACCAATCAGTATCAATCGAGTCCAAAAACTGATACCTAGGATCTGATATTCTTATTCTGCATCAGTTTTGTGTAACTGATGCAAAGTAGCAGATTGATAGAGTATCATTCAACTCTAATATAAACACATAAATCGAATTAATCCTTCCAAATAAAATTTTCAACCTTTAAGAACTATTCATCTTTTTTAAATAGGCAAATAGAATCATGTCTTTGCGCGTCCAAAGAAAAAAGATTGTATAAGAATGATATTCATTATAATTGCAACAGTGATCGTATAAGTGCGGCATTAAAGATGATAAGTGGATAACGAATGATAACAGATAATTCAATCCCCCATATGTCTTCATCGTTAATCATGGGGAAAATATTATAGGAATTGCTCGCAAATACTGTTAAAAGAACATATTTTACTAATTATATATAAAAAAAAACGTTTCAAAATATAAAATGCTCTAATAGGCAACAAATGAGAGACTTATAGTTCACTTATCTCGTTCTCGGCAAAGGTAAAATAGTTATAAGAATTTATTTACTAAATATTAAAACTTGTAATATCTAAGGAATTAGTGTAAAAAAATTATTTCAACAAATAATTTTATTTTCAACTGTATCTTACAATCTGAATTTTAAGTGAAATTCGTAGATCAGAATTGGAAAATGTTCGCAAACTAGCTAGTAATCACTAGTATCTTACTTAGATCTAGGTTACCACGCAAGCTAACTAATTATGCGTTTATATCTCTGCGTCTTTTAAGTTTGAACCTGTCAATATAAAAAGAAATATTTTCACAAGTTCCAAACATTCCGGATATGATAAGATTATTTTTGACAAATAGGAATGTATTCGCACCAGTTATTCGTCAGAAATAATGTTCTATTAAAATAATGAAATATTGAACAACAAAAAATTCTGTACGTCAACCAACATTTACATCAAGATTGAGTTTCCTGAGATTTGAAGATAAAAAATAAATTATTTCAACATAAATTATTTTCCGATAGAAAAAAAAGACCTCTAAATAAACTTTGTATTATTTTAATCACTTTACAAGTATAAAGAATCCCCATTACTTCCTTATGTCATGCGCAAAATTAAAATTATTCAACCTTGGAAGCTTTCGTTTTCGAGTTTCGAAAACTTTTTCCACGTGATGTTTCTTTTCAGCTAATTAACTGTCACCACAACAAAATCATTTTAATCAACTCTAAAATGACACAAACAGAATATAAATGAAATAGGATACAAATTTCGATAGCTTCTGAAATATTGTTACTATATTTAATGATAATTTTGTAGCAAAAAATCTTATGTACTGTACAAAGCTTTTTAATCTATAACTTTTAGGGAAAATATACATAACATTCGATATAGGAGCGATTTTTATATCTTTTTTAATTAATCACAATGATATTTCAATTCTCTAGATACAGCGAAACAAGTTTTATGGTACTAAAAAATCAGATTTAGTACAATGATTCAGCTGTGATAAACTATATAAAATGTTGTACACATACATTTCCGGAGTCTGAAGAATTTCAAGCAAATGGTATTTTTTTCTAGATGAGAATAAATTTACTTAATAACGCTACAAAATATCGCAAAAATCACTATTTTAAATAATTGTAATATTACAAATTAGTAACCCGTATCAAAATTTCGCAATCCAAAATTAAAAATTAGTAGTTATGTAAAGTTTGTAAATATTTTTGAAAACTCAAATAACTTGTAATTTACTGCTTAAGACAAATGTTACGTTTCTTGTTGTGACAATGTCTGTCTGCTCTTCTGATAAGTTAAATGTATCTTTAATTTTTTTGAAATTGCAATTTTTAATTAAAGTCTGAAGTTATTACATTTCAGCTTTTTTTCATTTATTTTTTATCGTAAGACTACTTTTACCTATTAATTAAAAAAAACTAGTATATTTGATAACTTTTGAATTGCTTAAATGCCCAAATGTATAGATTTTTAGCAAACAATCTCTGGCAAGAAATACTAGAATTTTTTTATAATCATATGATTCACCGTCTTTTATACAACTGAAATAAACTAAGCGTTTATTAAAATGCTGAAACAAGAGCTCGGTATCATCTGCCTCCTTCTGACGTATTTCAAAGTACACAAAAAAGCTCTGTATGTGTTATCTCACTCATTCAAATTGTGTCATCTTATCCTGAGCTCAAAAGTTTACAGTTTGCACTGAGCAGCTGACCTAAAATTCGATGTCATTTCAGCTGCATTTTTTTCCTCTGCTCAGCATTTGCAACAAGTCCTAGTAATACGAAAACTGCTTGCATATGAAACAAACAGTCTACAGTGAAATGTTGTAAACGAACTTTTCTTAAACTTCTTTTTCTCGAACCCCACCTTCGACTCATCCGTTATGCATGTAGTCAGAATTGCGTTGAAAAGTAAGCATGGAAGAAGGAGGAGGGGAAGTCATCCCCCCCTTCATTCTTTTTCCCCCTAGAGAAAAATGGCATATTTCCTGTTGCCAAAATATTTATTTCAACCAGCTACACTAGGTGTCATCAGGAGAGTCCCGGAAACCATTTATAATTTCGTCCCGATTTAGTTTTTTAATTGATTTAACGGTATTCTGAAGCAGATTAGCAGCTTTTTATAAACATTGCTCATTTTTTTTCGGCGAAAATTTTAATTGTTTCGGTGTGAAAGATTATGTTTAGAGATTATTTCTTAGATAAATGCAACTTTTGGAAAATCCAATAGAGAATATAACGGGCGAACTTCTAATTCTTTTAAACAACCGATTTTGTGTACATTTTTTTTTAACTTGGATATACGAAATTTGATTTAAATATTGAAGCGAATTATAAATCTGCATAAATGTTTAAATTATCTTAAAACTTCGTTAAAAAAACTAGAAAAAAACTTGCACTAGAAATTTTATTCTGATACAAGGGCCGAGTCAAGTCTTTAGGATTCTATTTTTTTTTTACAATACTTATCTTTAATATTCATTCTTTTTTGAAACACAAATGTTTCTGCTTTAAGAAAACACAAAAACTGCAAATCAAAATTATTTTTAGTACAAAGGCATTCATATTTCTTTTTTTTTTTCAAAGGATTTCTTTTATTTTAAAAAAATAAAAAGGTCAATAAGAAGTGCATTTTTTTCCCTTCTAAAAGTGGAAAATAAACAAAGTTAAGTGATGCTATAATTTTTCAAAAGTATTTCGTTCAGGCTCAAAATATTTGTAAATGTCTTCCTATTTGAACTGAAGTTATTTATTATAATTCCTCGTAGTTTTATCTGTGAACATTTTTCTAATCCATCGATTTTTTCCCCGCTGAGATTCGAAATAAACAGTCATTGAAACTCTTAACAAAAATGAAGTTTTTATGAAAATTTATTCAAGATTTTTTTTTTCCTTCTAAAACATTTTGATAAAACTAAAGGTAAAGAAAGCTAGAAAAATTATCGAAAATAATTTTTATTCTTTCTGTTAAATTGGAGATTCTTTTCTTTTTAGTACTTGCTTTTCAGTCCCATTAATTATAGATGGGTAATAATAAATGTCAAAAAGAGGCAATAAAACGATAAGGCTATGATATATAGAGAGGTGAAATTTAATTTGGTGTTACATAATATGAATATTTCCTCTAAAAATCGAAGAACATATTTAACCTCTATATTTAAATAAAGTAAACCAATTACTTTAGGGAAGACAACCTACAAGTCATTGATCAATGAAACCTTTACGAAGTCTACTTGATGGATTATTTTCATTCATTATGAAAGGGAAATTTATTCTTCGATCAATCATTCGAACTGCGGTAACATTTTATTTAATTAACCTACAGTGATAATTATCCAATAAAAGATCGTGTCGGATGACTAGTAAAGTCGTATAATCAAATAAAATATACATGATGACTTCCTTCCAAAAAGTTAAAGGAAACTTCTTTACGAATTATTATTTTTTACAATATAAAGTGTTATGTTAAATTTTTTACTTTTAATTGATTGTTTAAAATTTATTTTGCTAGCTTTTCATAAAATTTTATTTAAAATTTTTCATCTAGTAGTTATATTTAAGATGTAAATCTTTTCCTTTTGCTATTAACACGAGATTTTTTCTATATCTTCTTTTTTTTTTTAATTTAGGAAAATGTTGCAAAAAAGTCAGCAAACCACTTTTTGATGTTTTTACAAATGTATGACATACAAACAAAGGTTTAATTTATTACAAATGATGTGATAGCAAGTTTTAAGGTTACTAATTTAGACAAACCAAAAAGAATAATTAAGGTTATAACCATATCCTAAACATTCATTTCACTTTTGCTATTTCATGGATTAATAAATTTATTATTAAGTCTGAAAAATGCAGCCAACAACCATGATATCCAAAACGGGGCAGAACATTTCACTCATTTCTCTAATTACATTACAAATCTCGAACAATATTTTTTAGGAGACTTTTCGAGTTTTCTTTAAAAATAAATAGTTTATAAAAATATAAGTTCGACTTATAATTTTCCGTACTATTAGAATATTCTTTAATACCTTCTCGATTAGGAGTTACACGTTTAGATAAATTAACTCTTGTAAAAATTTAGAGCAAAAATAGCTAAGTTTTCATTGAATCATTCTTTATTTTTTATACATTACGAGTAAAAGTAAACAATTCATAAAGTAATTGAAACTGTCACATTCTGCTAATAGCATTTTAAATGTGAACATCATCTAAATAAATGTGAGCAATATCAAAATAATTGCATGCATAGCAACCATATCCTCTTTAGGATAGGCGTGAGTTCTATAATCCATTGTTTACGTGAGTTTAAAATAATAGACGACTACCAATTAATTCACTATCGTATCTATTTTTATTTTGACTAATAGAATTTATTTCAATAAAGGATTAATAATGGAATTTAATCAAATAAATTATTTACGAAATTTTTAAAACTATGTAACAACATTAGAACAAATTCATTAAGTCTTTAGCTCACATTTAAAAACCCTCATGAATATATAAATAATTGATTAAACTGTCACTTGTCATTTTTTAAAATGTCCACTCTCTTGTCTCAAGGTGAAATATAATTGCCACAGATACTTTTACGCGTCATCGATAAAGCATTACGTACTAAATATTTACTAAAATCACAACTGGTTTCGAAAATTATGCCATTCTGTAGGTATAGTTTCTAGTTAATTACAAAAGTATTTGGATTTCAGAATTTTTAAGCATATCAATTTTGACAAAATCTACTACAAAATTCTATATTACTCATCAAAAATTTCAAAGAAATGTGATGATTATCTTCTAAATATCATAACTGAAAACTAATAACACGCTTTTAAGAGGTCGCTTTAAATTTATTGCATTTTTTAGCTGAAGAATGACATCTCATTTTACTTTATGATGTATATTAAATACCATTTATATTTAAACTTTAAAAAATGCCAACAATGATAACAGTTTATTTAGTGTTGTTGACAGTAAATAGCATTAGCAATTAAATATCTTCTATCCAAGAAAAAAATGCGAAAATCAAAATGGATGCCAAGAATATGCCCTAAATTTAGAATCTTTCACTTTGATATCCAGTGTACAATTCTATTTGAACTACAAGCTCTTTTTTTTTTTTTTTTTTTTTTTTTTTGAAAGCGAATGTCGTGTCAGCCGACTCAGAAGCTGAACTTGACCTTCTTTCGCTTTCCTCGAAACAGCGCGAGTGGAGTAGACTTGGCTTGCTTTCAACTTCTAAGTAAGAACTTACAACTGATTTGGTTCTTATTTCTTTCAGTTTAGTAAGGATGGAAGTCAACGCACGCAGATCAAAATCTTTAAGAGACGAAATTAAAGCTAGACTTCTTATATATATAATTAAAATACTTATAAAAAGCCATGATTTTATCAGATGAATTTAATTGGAATAATTCCGCCGTCAGCTGCACATAAGTTTATTCTACTTAGTGATTTGATTCGACATCTATTCGAGGTGATGTAAATAGAATTCTGTGCCGACAGTAACCCAGCAGTAACTCGATAACATCTTTTCGAGGTGATGTAAACAGAATTCTATACCGACTGAGACCCTACAGTATTAAATTACATTTAAAATCTGATTAATATAGATTTTTCAAAAGTGAATTCACAATAGAGTGTTTACTTTATTTAAATGTTTTCATAGCAGCTCGATAGGAAAAATATTCTTAGATTTTTAACATATTAAAAACAAAATAGAAATAAAAAAAATATATTTCTGTTAAATGTAGCAATCAAACGACGCAGTAACAAATCTACATATATTTCAATAATGTACATCGTTATTAAAAAATAAATTTAAATATCTATCAGATTTTTTTTTTTATTTTCTCGTATAAAAGAAGAGAGAAGATATTATTATGTTGCAAAAATTTGAACTAAAAATTTAAATGAATCGCCAAATTTCTGAGATCTGTGGCACTAAAAAACACATCTTTGGAATTATCTCTAAATCTATCTTATCTTTTTCTATCTTATAAATTTAAATATCTATCTTATAAATTTAAATAGCTATCAGATTTTTATTTTCTCGTATAAAAGAAGAAAGTAGATATTAAAATGTTCCAAAAAATTGAACTAAAGATTTAAATGAATTGCCAAGCTTCAGAGCTCTGTGGCACTAAAAAACACATCTTTGGAATGATCTCTGTCTGCCTGGGAACACGATAATTCAAAAACGCTAGAAAGATGAAATTTAGTTATCAGCTTTCATAGCAAATTAGTAGATTTCCATCAAATTTTGAACGAAATCCTTTCAAAAGAAGTATGTATGTCTGCATGTCTGAGGATAAGTGAACAAAACAACTACAAAACGTAAACAGTTAGAGTAGATAAAATTTAGTATACGCATCTAAATTGTAGATTCTTATCATATTTTCAATCAAATTTGTCGAAGTATTGACCTCCATTGATCTGTACATTTACATGCATGTAAACATGATAGTTAACATAAACGTGTTATTAACACCTTGCCTGCCGCGGGCGTATATATACGTCTCCCTAAGTCAATGTGTTAACTGCCCCTGGCGTATATATGCATCTCGCAACTATATACGTATATATATATATATATATATATATATATATATATATATATATATATATATATATATATATATATATATATATATATATATATATACGTGACACTGGGGACCGAAACTAGCAAGTTATCCTCGGCAGGTAAGGGGTTAATATTGTAGTTCTATGTAAAATCTTGGTTTGAATTGGTCTTCGAGAAAACGACCAAAATGCATTTTTGGTTTTATTCACAATAGTTCGAGGCACGAAACGCACATGTGCAGAACTCTTAAACAAAAATTTAAACATTCATGGAGTTCATGACCTTTTGCAACATTTATTTATACCGGGGGGGGGGGAGAGAAAGATAACATTTTTATTAGGGAGTGCACGAGAACGTTTCAGGGAAACCAATCCCGCTAGTTTCAAAATGATTTATTTATTTAAAGGTGGATATTCCAATTCAGACGAAAGCAAAGATAAATGAGAAATAATCACAAAGTTTGAATTTCGATATCCTTTACTTTATTTCCTTTGAGGCTTCTTACAAGTAATATATTAAAAGTTCATTCATTAGTTTCCAGATGTTAAAGAAATCATGAATGATTTTTAAACGAAATTTTATTTTTATATGCTGTCTCCGTCAGATGAATCGTTAAAAAATTAACTTTTAGAAACAAATTTAACTCTTTTGTTTGTAAAACAAATTAGACGTTTTATACTATAAAGAATGTCACAGAATAAGCAGCTGTAGCTTGAAAACTTCAACGAAGTGCGTTTAATTATTTATTCTTATTCCCGATTCTAAGTCTCCCTGGGAAATAGATGGTATAAATTATCTCCTCGCATTTACATGATCTTCGTACATTGGAAGAATAATTTGAAATACAGCAGGCAACTCAAATGTAACTCGCGGTTTCGAAACCTTGAACTATCTTGTTCAAGCAACTCTGATCAACCAGAAAACTGAAACCCTGCTTTGACATGTTTTTTATTGACCCAGTGATCTATGATCTTTCATATTAAGACCTTAATTAGTCTCTAAGACATCATACAAAGACTTGATTAGAAACTTCAAATGTTTGAGGCCGACGTTTCCGAATACAATCAATGCTTATTTAAGCGACTGAAAATTCTTTTGTTTTCTTCTTCTTTTTTGTGAAAATTCTTTTGTGTGTTTTTTGAAAGTTGTTTTTGAAAACTCTTTTGTTCCTGAGATAGTTTTTCTCCAGTATCTTAAGAAACTTTTCTCGTCAGCAGGCTTATAATTCAAACTTTACTTTTCTCCTTAAGCGTGATAATGGAAACTAATTACAATCGTTACTAGAGACCATATTTTAGCACTTGAATAACCAGACTTCAACAACCATAAAAGTATCATTAAATTACTTTTTAATGCACTGCAGCAACGCACATAATTTGGAAAGCATTTATCAATTAGATGCGGCGTTTATTCAGATTTTCCTTTTACATTCATGATTATATATTTCGAACTGTAAGGTGCAGTATTAATGAAAGAAAGAAAAAACCTGCCATTTTGATATTATCAGTATTAATCGTATTTGATACCATCATAATTCTCCATTATGTGTCTCTTTTTCTTTTTTAACAGGACCTGTGAAAATCTACATAAACATGTGTAAGAAAGGAAGAGAATTTAACTAAATGAAATTCTCAAGCTTTACTATTAGATTCCCGACTAATGTTTCAGATGGATGGGGGAGGGGGTGGGGGGTAGAAAATTAAACTCACTAACTCAAAAAAGCAAATCCTGTTTAAAATGCTTAATCCCTCTTTATTTATTACTAGCCGCCTTTGGCGACCAGCCGGTTCGCCAATCTTAATGTTCGTTAAAATTTTAATAATTAAATATTTTATGCAATTTCTACTTTAATAGCTTCTTCATCAAAATATTTTAAAACTTCAAATTTTGATTATCATATAATTCATTCATAATATTATAAAGGCCTTCAGTCATAACGTAATATGTATCTCTCTCATTTTCTGTTAGCACCCGTAGAATTTATGCTTTAAATTAAAGTGGAAAGAATTTATCTTCAATTAATATAATAATATTTTTTACTGAAACAAAGCCTTTTTTTATAATCTGATTACTGAAAATAGAGTCACTCAGCGTTTAAACTTTATGGGCACTAAAGAATATCTTTTTTAATTTATGTAATATCTCAAGAGTTGGTCAACAAAATTTTCTTAGATTCATTATGAGCAGATCGATTAATTAACAATGTTTAAATTTAAATGCATCAAACACTAAGAAAATAAAACGAATCGTTTAAAATAAACGGTTGAAAACAGGTTTTAAAAAAACTACTTAAAAAACGATGTACTTAAAACTATAAGCATATACAAAAAAATATATAACTAACATAAATGCAATTTACTTACAAAAGCATGCAACTAACCCAAAAATAATTTAAATCATCCATTGATAACGTTGTCATGGCAACAATCAAAACAGAATGCGCATGCGTGAATTTTCTTCGCCGGTTACGTAACGCAAATACGTGATTTTTCTCTACGCCAGTTGGGGTAACGCTATGCGGATTAGAAATTTTTAATTTCCTTTATTCTGTTTTATTTCAATTCAAAAGTACTTCAGAATGAATCTGAAAGATTGATTCATTAACAATGTTTAATTTTAAATGCATCAAACATTAAGAAAATAAACAGAACCGATTGAAATAATCCGCCGAAAAATTTTAACCCTAGCCTCATCACTGTTGGGAGAAAAAAAAAAACTGAAGCCTTTCTCGTTTGGCGCTGGGGATAATGGAAGATTTTTTTGGCGGAAAAGTTGGCGGTAGGGAAAATGGAAGATTTTTTTGGCGGGAAAGTTAGTTTTTAATTAATAATTAAAATTCTAATTAAAAATTCGAAAAAAGAAACCCCAGGTGCACATTCCCAACCTCCAAGGTATACATGTACCAAATTTGGTAGCTGTATGTCAAACGGTCTGGCCTGTAGAGCGCCAACACACACACACACACACACACACACACACACACACATTGAGCTTTATTATAAGTATAGATATAGATTTGATTTAAAACGATTTTCTAATTTAAAAGGAAGAGGAAATTAAATAGAATATCAGTATCATATATTGATCGCATTTTTGTCGAATTCTGATTGTAAGCGTGCCATTAGAGCAAGGATACCAGACCCGTGGCCTCCGGTCCGTATGAGATTTACCTTGACAATTTTTGTGACCTAAAACAAATAACACCATGCAAATAATAATAATAATAATAATAACAAAAATTTCTTTAAATCGAGAAAAGAATTGACAAGCGAAGATTTAATGCAGCTTCTAACATGTAACATGAACAAATTTTTAGGGGAAACTACATCGCAACAAAAATATGCGGAAAAAATTTTAAAACCTTAGAAGTGAATTTGAAACAGTGTTTGCAGATTTTAAATCCTGGGAAAAATTCCGTTTTATTCGATTTTCTCCACAATATCAGTACTTAGCCATTTGCAGATGGAGGCAATAAAGATCTAGTTCTTTTCAGACGTAAAGTTAAAATCTGATCAAGCCGGGATGCTTAAATTTTAGAAATATTTGAAAGCCAGGTTCGAAAATAACCCAAAATTGAGATGTAAAACTAATTCCATACATGGAAGTTCTAATCTGTGAGAGCAATTATATTCGCTTATAAAATTAAAAAAAAAAAAAAAAAAAAAAAAAAAAAATGTCTTCTGTCAAATCTACGGATACTGGCAATCATTTTGGGTCAGTTTTTGAAAGAAGTTACTGATGAATTAAATTTCCCGCGAAGAAGAAAACTGGTTGGAGAGAAGAAATATCAGTCATCAGGAAGGAAAAATTAATTTTGCTATTGTTCTTGCAGAGTTGTTTTACTGAGTATGCTGCTTTTTCGAAATAAAATCTATATTCCAATAAAAAACTGAAACTTTTTGTATTCTCTTTCAAATATAAGCCTAAATTGTGTTTATTTGGCCAGTGCTATTATTTGAGTTTGACAGGTTTGCAGTAAAGAGCTATGATTCAATTTTGTGCAATTCGCCTTTGCATTCATTTTATTAATACATCTATTTATTTTTCTGTTCTGAGAGGTAAAACAAGAGTAGTTTTCGAATATTTAAATAACTGCTACAATTCGTATTGATGTTATTTAATGTCCTGAGTCTCAGTTGATGATCTTTCTAATATGTCGTTACAGCACCGTTGGAGTTTGCATACAAGCCGATTTTATGACGCACTTGTTATGTAATTAATTACTTTAAATATGAAGAAGTGCATCCTTCACAACTGATCTTGCTGATCTGCAGTTACAGCACCATTCCACGTTTATTCGAGTCAAAATATTCATCAGTTGTTGATAATTCAATAAATATCAGGACAGCGGTTTTATGACGCACTTGTTGTGTAATTAATTACGTTACATATGAAGAAGTATATCCTTCACAACTAATTAAAGTACTAGTAAACGATCTTTTCATCGCCGTAAACAAGCCTCCCAGGCAAATACTTATAAAATGCAAGGCTGTTTACATCCATTTAATGCTTTATGAGACATTTCTATCTTTCTAGGTCTCCAGAAGCAAAATGATTCGTCAATACGCATAAATCACGGAAGCTTCTGTGACAGTTAGCACGTTATCTATCTTCCCAGGGGAACAAAATAAACCACCGAGCTTTTCCACATTTACATTCGGTCTTGCCTTTCCATTCATTTCTGTTTCCTCCTCTAGATCAATGGTGAATAAATGAAGTGTAAGGCATCAAAAGAGAAGCCTGGTTGAAAAATGGAATGGAAATATCAACTTCCGCTACTTCATTCTTATTCAAAATCCTCAGAAGCCATAGCTTAAGAGATGAAGATATTATTATTCACTTGTAACGAATGCATTAGGGCGACAACTCAATTCAAGATGGGGTTTTTACACCTTTTAAATGAACATTACTGTTGCTTTCAAAATAATCTTGCACTTTAATTCTGGGCTAATTAATTCTTCTCGAAAGCAATCAATTGTTCAGGCTGCACTCTTGAAGAATTATCACGTGGTTCATTTCATTAGTAAGAGAAATTAAGTGCTTTCATAAGAGAATTTCAAAAAGCAACAGCATGAAGCATTTGAAATCCAACCCAAATTTAGTTATTGATTGAAATAAGTTATATTTTTATACATTTTATCACTGAAGTACACATTTATGGTTAAACTGCATTTCGAAAAGCACAGGAGCTTAAAAAAACCCTTTAAATGATACGTTGAATTCATATATTACCATGTCTCACTGAATCGAGATCTTTAGATTTACATCACAGATATAAAATTAATCCAATTATATTTACAACTGTAATTCCAATCAACTGTTTGTTCGTAGAAATGTAACCCGTTGGCAATTTATTTAATTAATTGCATTTTGTAATATATTTGGGCATTTGTTTCATACAAAATCCCTTTAGTTAATGTGAAGTTTATTTAAGTCCATGGAATCTAATATTGGAATTGTAACTTCAGTGTTCTGGAACACAATGGATTAACTCTATCTATAAGTTATAAATAAATTGCCAAATCTATGAGTTTTTAATATCTTAGTAGCAACACAAGTATAAACATTCGCTTGTTCTTCGGCAATACTACAGTATTCTAAAATAAAGAAAAAAATTCCCTGCTCATTAACAGGCCAGTGGAAGTGTTCTCTCCTCGTCTTTCTCATATACTTACAAAATTTGATATATTTTGTGCTAAATTAATAATATAATGTAGAAAATCAAAAATGTAATTTTGAACTATTTCCTGCAAACTTAACGGATCAAAAATTTGATACATATATTACTACTTTGATTTAAAAATGACGACTGAGATTCATCCGCTGAATTTAATATGTTGTTGAGTAATCACATTAATACACGAACAAGATGTCTAAAAAACTCTCAGATCCTTAATGAATTGAACCATATTTGATACAATTGTGATATAAAAACCTGATCTCGAATTTCGATTTCGTATTTAATGGAGTTCTTGAATTATCGTGTTTAAGCAAACAGATAGATTTATACTTGTTTATAACCACCCCGGAAGGTACACTAATAGGTGAGGAATCTGACTCCTCCCGTCGATGCCGGGACGTACTTCCTTCGGAGATGGTTGTATCGTGGCCGGTGATTGCCCTTAGGACTCAACCACAGTTCCCGCCAGTGTTGCTTTTGCGGCGTTTCTGTCATTCAGTTTTATGGTTTAAATCCGTGTGCCTTCGTGGCGGGTCGGAGAGTTAGATGGTTGACTTATCACTCTATTGCTCTTGTCTTGATCAATAGTTCCTTTAGCCCTTTGTTTAAATTTGTTTGTTAAATTTGTGGTAACTTTTTGATATAATTGATATATAATCTGATCGAAGAATCAGATGTATGGCTACCTAAGCTCTTAAAGCCCGGGAGGGGGCACCTCGAAATGAGGATGAGATGCTTCCGGTATGGTGGTTGGATCTCGCCATCCTGGTGGGTACATAAAAGGTGGGGGATCTGGCTCCTCCCATCATGACGGGACGTACTTCCTTCGGGAAGGGTTGTACCGTGACCGGTAATGGACCTTAGGACTCAACCACAGTTCCCGCCAATGTCACTGTCGCAACGGTCCGGTCATTCAGTATTCTTTATCCGTGTGCCTTCGGGCGGGTCAGAGAGTTAGTGATATGACTACTTAAGCTCTTAACGCGAACGATTTTAAAGATTGGTGAACCAATTGCGCATCTGTTTGCTTCAGTCAAGCAAATTAATACTTGATATTTTTAATTGACATTCTCTTAAAAAGGACATTTTCTTATAATATAAAATGACATATTTATTTTACTTTTGGCTGTTTTGTATAAAGCAAATAATAATACAAAAGCAAATTATAATATAAAATCATATACCTTCTGAACTTTCTAATCTGACAAAATATTTTACAGATCTAAAATATATTCCTTAAACACTGAAAATATTTGGTTGAAACATTTTTTTTAAGAAACTGAATTTGCTTTTAAGTTCTTGCTTCAATAAAAAATGTTTTAATAAACGTCTTCCTAAATAAGTAATAAAAAATAACTGAGGAAAGATAATGTTGAATCTGACCGGAAATATGGGAAATTTTCTTGAAATTCTAATAATTTTTAGCTTATTTAGGTTGCAATAACATCATCTTCATCCCCTATTTGCTTTGAATACGTGGGAGGGATTAATTCTTAAAAAAATTATTTAAATGACATAGTACTCCATAAAAATCATCGTTAAGATTAAATTTCTGGCTGAATTTATTGAGTTCAGCAAAAAATTTCATAATCATAAAAGCATTTTAACAAATTCGAGCTCATTTTTAGTAATATTCACAAATATTATATGACTCAAAATTCGCGTTAACTAAATTCCATTAACTTCTTTCCACGAAAGAATTTAAAACAGTTTCTTCAGATCCATCTTACAGCAATAAATACGATTCCTTTTTCAAAATATATTCTGCCTCGTTTGTTTCCTCTGTCGCCTTATTTCAAAGCTTAAGAGAACCCCGGCGATTACTCTCATTAAAAAAAGTGCAAGGAGCGCCTGAGTTCGTCACTTTCCGTACTACTTACTATACAACCCCATCTTTGAACCAATTCCAAGTATTAAAATGCACAGTAGACGCCTTGCGTCTGAACAACTTCCAACTATTGTAATGCATTCGTTTTTGTATAATAAGTTCAGATTCTAGTTCTGGAGACACGAGACTTTTTGGAAGACGAAGAAAAAGGTCATCGTCTCAGACATTTCGCTTCTTTTATTTATTTATTTCAGTTTTTCCTTAAGAACACACCCCTGGCATGCAGCCAGAAACCCCTCTGACTATCCTAGGACGTCACAAAATTTGATGCTGAGGATCAAGAAGGGAAAATTGTACTCTTTGGTTAATCATTCACGCCTGTACGACAGCCCTCTAAGAAATTCTTGTCAGTTGGATAGGAGCTTTTCGTTCTTCAAGTAGATTGCAACTGGTTGAATGAACACCGCTTTCACGCCTTCATCACAGAGCATACGCGTACACTGCGCCAAGAAAAGATGAATGAACGAACCCCTTCCTGTCTCTCTCTTGGAATTTTAATGAAATAAATGCAGCAGATCGTCGGTTAATCTTATTTACAAAGAATACATGAAATTATTACAAAGTATCTGCTGTATAAGCAGATACTTTGTAATAATACTTTGTCTCTTGCAGCAAAGTATCTGCTGCAAGAGAAGCAGTGAATATTCAGCTTTTATCTCCCATTCACATTAATGATTTTCTGTAGGGAATTATTTTATACTTAATTTTGAAATATTATTTTTTTTTATGTAAAACCACAATGGTGCAAAGAGGTAGGTGCCCTTAAGAAAGAAAAATTCGTTCATACCTTTCTGATGCGTACATTTGTTTTCACATACATATAGCAGAAAGAACTATATACAAATAAAGGTTGTTTATTTTTAATTAACGAACTATTATCTAAATAACGGTAAAAGAAAAAACCTTTTTTAATAATATTCATCAAGTTCCAATTTAAACATCAATAATTTATTAATAAGCAATGATACATAATCTGTCTAAGAATTTTAATGAAATAAATACAGTAGATAGATTCGTAATTATTTATCATGATTATCTGGTTTAAAAGATATTCAACAGAAATCATGACTGTTCCATTTTTATCCCCCCTATAATAATTTATTAATCCATCAATAATTTATTAATAAGCAATTATACATAATCCGTCTAAGAATTTTAATGAAATTAATACAGTAGATAGATTCGTAATTATTTATCATGATTATCTGGTTTAAAAGATATTTAACAGAAATCATGACTATTCCATTTTTATCCCCCCTATAATAATTTATTAATCCATCAATAATTTATTAATAAGCAATTATACATAATCCGTCTAAGAATTTTAATGAAATTAATACAGTAGATAGATTCGTAATTATTTATCATGATTATCTGGTTTAAAAGATATTTAACAGAAATCATGACTATTCCATTTTTATCCCCCCTATAATAATTTATTAATCCATCAATAATTTATTAATAAGCAATTATACATAATCCGTCTAAGAATTTTAATGAAATTAATACAGTAGATAGATTCGTAATTATTTATCATGATTATCTGGTTTAAAAGATACTCAACAGAAATCGTGAACATTCAACTTCTACTTTTTCTAATTATATATTTACAAATGTAATTAAATATTCGTGGCAATTCTATATTTAGCACAAGTGGTTGATAAAAAAACTATTGTTTCATTTGATGGAGAAACAACTCATTACAATGCAATTTTTAGACGATCGTCTAGGATCACCTAACAGTAAAACCGAATGACCCGATATTAAGCTATGAAAGCTTTAAATAATATTATATTTATTACTTTCATAAATCATTTTAAAGGTAGTTTACAAATAAAAATGCTTTTATCGAGATCCACGGAATGTTTTGATAGCGAAATATCAGTTCTACATCAAAACAAAGTTTTTAAGAGCATAAAACACGCAAAGCATAAATAATCAAATATGATGCACAGTAAGGGAGTAAAGGGAATGAAGGGCTTCAAAAGCGAAGAAAATTGACGAAACAGTGTGCATCACCAGAACTCCTGCTGTATAAAGAATCCATAAAGAACCAAAGCTTAACACACCCACAAAAGTATTATTTCGGGACAGCAAATCGAAAATCTATCGTCCCTTATGTCAGAAGAACTATTCTTTTTTGAGAAGGTGGTGAGATTCGAAAAGAAGTCCTTCTCAAAGTCTTCAAGTTCAGAATGGATTTTCGGCAGATAGAACACTGAAATCCTAAATTTTCATTTTCACAGTCTAAAGAATTTCGGATGTTTCAATCAAAATAAAGTTTCTTTTGCTTTAAAGTACAGTAAAAGTTCTTTCTATTTTTTTAAAAAAAATTCTCTGATAAACACTATCACTCTAATATTAAAATTAAATCAGACAAATGTTCGTATTCTTAGGCTAAAATACAAAATACTCATTATTCGTATTCATGAGACAACATTTTTTCAATGAAAACAACATTATATTCTGAAGGAAATTAAAATGAATTTTTTTAACATTAACATTTAAGAGCTGTAATATTCTAAAATTAGAAAAAGAAATGAAAAAGCTTATTTCGAAGAAAACGATCTGCGCCAATTTATTTTCCTTGTGAAACAGGTGAATTTAAAATTTTTCTTTTATTTATCGAATTTCAATTAATATTAATAACACTCATCAAGAGATAGCTATTCAAAACAGATTTATCAATGTAGTATCATATTTCCATAATAGTTATTAAAAAATTCTGCAAAAATTTGCATATAGTAATGTTTTTCTTTTGTGTTAATATGCTTCATTTCAGGTAGCATACAATTATTTCCAGCAGAACGTTGGTAATATTTTTTATTTTAATAAACGGAAGAACTTTTGTTATTAAAATTGCATGGGCTACATTTAAATTTTAATTGAAAATTTTCGATTTACATTTCCTCGCATTCTGAGGCTTATATCGCTAATTATGTTCTTATAAAATTATAACAAAACAAACTTATTAAAATTATAACAAACAAGTTAACGAAAAAAAATTGCATTTTCGAGCAGCAGAAAATAGTGCCTATTTAATGGGATACCGATGTGCAAATCTTTGAAAAAAAAGAAGCTCGTAGGAGCCAATTAAAATTTTTTTTAACTGCAAACTGAATAAATATACGTAGTTTCATTTAGTTTTCTTCGCGTACTTTCAGAAATGAATAATGTAAAATATACATAATTTGAGCTCCAAAACCGAAAAGTGTCCTTTCTTTAAAATTAATTTCCTTTTCTTTAGAATATGCTCAATGATGGAAAGAAAGAAAAAAAAAAAAAAAAAAAAAACGCAAGCATGAAAGAACGTTTCACCTGAAAAATCCACCGTTGCATTCTGAATAAATTCCGCTTAAAAACACTGCATAGGTAAAAATAAACTTCAAGCAATATTAAGTATCGAAATTCAGTGTTTTGAACTAAATTATGCTGTTACATTATTTATATGGTTCTAAGATGAAAGAATCCATCTGGTCATAAGTAAAGGAAATATGTAGATGATTTTCCGTAAATGTAGATGATGAAAATCTGTAATTGCATATTGAGTATAGCGTTTGCTTGCATAAATAAATGCATTTAATTTACAGGAGTTTGTATTGTTACAGAAGATTACGAGATGCGGAAAAATGCAAGTATTTTGAATAAATCAAAAAATTTCAATAGAAAGGTAAAATTCGACAGTCCTTGTTATGAGGCATAAAAGAGTTTTAAAAAGACAAAACTTTTTTACATTTGACTGTGGTGGGTAGTGAAGTTCAGTGTGTTACTTGAAAAGACAGTTTCTATTGTCGAGTTCCCTGTAAAGGTGTGATTTATTTAATCTAATTGTTAAAAAATTACATCGCATCTGTTGCCAGGTCTATCAATGTTTGATGTTGTATTTGAAAATTATATCAGATACAAGCCAGATTTTTTGGAAATACTGTATGTTGCCAAATGTCTACATACAACTTTTTTCAAAATAAATATACCATATATATTACCTGGATATTTTTAAATGTATTTTTTACGTAACCTATGACAATTTTCTTATAATAAAAGATTTTTTAAATTCAAAAGAAACAATCAAGCGTTTAAGGGTTAATATTAATATTATATTATTATAAGATAATAATAGCAATATTATATAGTACAATATAATTATACAGATTATAATTATATAGTATAGGGCAAAGATAGTATTTCAGAATCGATTGCACGAGATAAAAAGAAAATTTCAAAATTAGAAAAATGATAGCGGCAGTGGAATTATTGGCCTTGAAGCGAGGACTTTAATACATTGGCAGTTTTAATTATATATATGTGTGTGTGTGTGTATGTGTGTGTAATGAATCTTCGTACATAACTAAATTTGAGGCTAATTTTTTATGTAAATTGGTGTTATGTAATTTATATTAGATTATTTAAAATTTTCTGTATGTTATGTTTATTTAAATAAATTTCAAGAATTTTTTCTATGTTTGATTACTTTTTTATTAATTTGTGAGCTTTATTCACTAATTACTGTCCCGGCCCTGCTTAATTTGATTAAGTGCTGTTTTGAAGTAGTCTGATGTCATTTAAAATCTACAAACACTAGTCGTAAAAGTGAATGAAAGGAAATTGTTTTTACTTTGAACGAAACGCCGAGTAGAATAAAACTTCTGTTTTGGGAAATGCTAAGAGGTTATAAAAGAAAAAGAAATTTATTTTCTTTGCCTTAAGCTTTTATAATAAAAAGCAAAACAAACTTATTTTTTTAGAGCAAACACATAAATTTATTCAATTTTCTTCGTTTCTCATCAGTGTTTTATTCTTATGCAACAAGAAAAGGGATTCTAAAGTAAACGACGATCGACCCATTTCTCCTAACTGTCAAAAACGACCGCAAATTAAGAATTTTGCGGGACAAGACCACCCGAGAAGCGAAAATGGACCCCTATTATCACCTCCCCAACACAAAAGATCCCCTCTTAAGAAAATTTACCACCAAGGCCCTATGTGGTCCACTTCAAGGTTAGCCGGTAAGTGACAGTCTTCAGCCGGAGGGTGAATTCCTTTGAAGAAAGCTCTAAAAGAGCAGAAAAATACTTCTTGCGGCGGAAGGTACCAAAAAGTGTCTGACATCTGTTGTACCACATACCAATAGAAACCATATATTCGAATATAAGTCATCAAAGAAGAATGTAACTTTTCGATAAAAAGCAGTGAAACGAATTTTCTTCAAAAGATACGCAACTTCTAAAAGAAGCATCATTCACTTATATAAGTCGTATTATCGGCGAGATATTTCCGGATAACGAAGTGTTTCATGATAAAGAAAGAGCCTACCTAAGAAATCCCGAGAGTTATTTTGCTTTTTTCTTTATATCTGTCTCTTTCGCCAGTGTTGTTATTATTTCTTTTTACTGCTTTCGGTATTTCTGAGGGCATTTGTGTATTTACAAAAACGTGCAATTAGTTCAGAAATGGAAGTGACAACTACATATTAAATTTTCAGTAAAAACTTATTAATAAATAGATTATGAGTCTCCACTTTTGATATTATTCAAAAATGATAAATATTAGTTCTTCTTTGTACTATTATATGAAACCATTTAACCTAATTTTGTTATCACATAGATTTGTTAGCGAAATCTAATCTAAAGCTCTTAAATGATAAAAAAGTAAATATCAACTATTTAAATCTGCAGTCTTAGTAAATCATTAGTGGTAAATTGGATTTACTAATTTATATATTTCAGATTGTCAGCAACTTCCTTAAAACTAACACATCCCATATAAAAGTTAAGAAGGTATATCTTTAGACACATAAAAATTAAATAAAAAATATTTAATTCGAATTTCTTTTTTTTTAATTAAGACTTAAAAGAAGCTATTAACACTAATAATAATATAGGCATGAAGGAGTCACGTACATTCCAAAAATTTATTTGTTTTGATGCATTAAATTAAAAAAAAAAATAACAACGACTGTTTTTTTTTATCCCAGATTGTAAGGAATTCTCATTTCTGTTTAAGGTAAACTTCAAGGAATTTACTTTGTTTAAAAGTCGTACTTTCTTTAGAATTTTATTTATCCTTTTCGTCGCTTAAACAAAGTCGTATTGACGTCTTGTTCTCTTCTTTTTTTTTTTCGGTTAAAAATTCGTCTCTCCCTTTAAATTATACATTTAATCTATTTCCGGAAGCAGGCAACAAAATAAAGGGTGCGATTTCAATCTGGATTAGTTTTTTACCCCCTCTTAAAAGGAAATTCCACTAACTATTAACTTGGTTCACAGTTTATTGAAAATCAAGGAACGTATAACTGCTAAAAATGATTTCCGCAAAATTTTCAATTGACTGAACTTGAATTGGTTATGCTCATGGATATTTACATATTTACCAACATGGATATTGCGTTACATGGATATTACAATTACAAATTACACGTTAACATGGATATTACAATTACATGGATAGTGCGTTACAAATCCACGCAATTAAAAGAAATGTGAAATTTTCGCGATTTCCACAGCTTTTAAACTTCTCTCATCTTAGAAAAGAATATTCTACAAAATTGAACTCCAACTTTATATCCTTTTCGAATCAAATAATTACATCACTAATTTCATAAGCCACAACGACTTAACTATTTTTCCGAATATATATTGATTCTTTTATTAAGATCTCGTCATGTAGTTTATCCTAACTATTATTTTGATGCACTTCTCACAAAGTACATAGGCAGGGTCGGCCTTCAGTTGATTGGACAAATTGCTCCTAACTGGCCAGCTAAAGAGGGCCAGTACCAGATGCTGATGCCTCTCAGCTCAGTTCAGCTGTATTATTAAAATTGATTAAAGCAAGGCAAATGTTCTTCAGAGTTTGCAAAATTAAGTTCAAGAAATTAAGAACTACCTTTTTTCATACTTTGTAGCATATAAAATATGTACAAGAAAAATATTGCAATAAATTCAACCTAGAGAATTTGTTGAATCTCCACGTTTCAAACACAAAAATTGAAACAGCTAGAAAGATTAAATTTAGCTTATGGTTCTATCATTATAATTTTTTTTATTATTATTATTCATTTTTTATTATATTTCATTATTTTTCATTTATTATATTCATTATTTTTCATTTATTATATTTCATTATTTTTTTATTATATTTCATTATAATTTTATTCTTTTTATATTTTGGTCTCATTATTGTGAAGTTTTGCTATTTTATTTGCATTTTATAGTCGGTTTACCAAGAGTAATACTCATAATCCATTTTGTATTGAACGATTTTTGTAAGTAAAGCATTTATTAGAGAAAGAAATTATTTGAAAAAGATCCATCCTGCTAATTCGTGACAAAATTCCTATGTTACTGCTCTGTATTCACTAACACAAATTTTTGATGTAAATCTTAGTTTTGCAGATTGCATAATTAATTCTTAGGAGTTTTTATTATTATTATTATTCAGTAATCCTTTCATAATTGTTAGTTGCTATCATCTGTAAAAAAAGAAGAAGAAATAAAATTGTATCTCTCTTTGAAGGAGTTGCTTCTTTCCTGATTTTCAGTTTTCGTCAATGCGTTTAATTTCTAATTAAAGAAAATCTGAAGTTGTCATTATATTATCAACTTACTAGGACAAACGCGCATTTCTTTTTAAATACACGAAGGACGCTCTAACAAATCTCGTAAATCTGTCTGCAGTTTTGATTGGTTGATCTGAAGGATTAGAAGGCGTAGAACATAAACATACCATGAGAAAATCAACATCGAATAAACAAGAAAAATTTTTCTATTAGAAAGCAGAAAGCAAAGGAAAAGATAACGAATGGGACGGATCAATAAACCAAACACTGACCTCTGTCACCTCTTTCTTATAAATAACGAGAGAAATAGGAATCCCCTTGCCGGTAATCATCTCCCGATCCCCAGGAAAAGCTGACTCACGCCAAGAATTATATGGGAAGACAAAATGCTTACCAAGATCTACAATGCTTACTTCTGGTGATCAACAAAGATACCGACCCATCCATATCAAGTAACAACAAAAAGGGATGAGATATTTTATTATTGAGTAATTGTAATGATATCTCTTAATATAATCTAAATCCTAATTTTTATCTTAATTTAATCCATATTAATTTAATTCTAATATGTTCTCTTATTTGGTTCTCTTAATATGTTCTCTTAATTCCCATTTTTTTTTTTAATTAATTCAAGACGCACTTTGTAAAACTGCTGAATTCAAAAGATTCATTATGAGTGAAGGGTTAAAGTTATTTACATTAACGTCCCGCTTAAAAGCAACACTAGGGCTATTGTTGAACGAACCTCGTAATTTTGAACAGCAGTGCTGGCAACCCCCTCTCCATACCACACCAGCGGGAGGACGTTCGGCCCTGACGGATTTAACGTGCAACAGCCTCACCCTTACACGACGGTTCTTCGGTGGAATCGGGTCTCGAACTTGAAACCCTACAACTCACGAGCCGAGATCTTACCACCGCTGCCGCTGGGTGAAGGGATAAAAATCCTTAATGCCCCAATTTTTTTTAAAGATGCATAAAATTCCCTTTCCTAAATATGTGCGTGGCAAAGAAATCCCTATACAAATTGCATAGTAAAATGATCGAAGGGGAAAATGTCTATCTGCACTTGCATGTCTATAGATTTGTCTATTTGCTCTTCTGCACTTGTATCGCGATGTAAACGGACGTCAGTTTCCTTATCGATTCTTGTACATAATGTGCCTCCCGTGATGAAATAAATCGAAGATTTAAAGTTCCCAAAGCTTCTTCTATTTGATCACGCAACTGATACAATATGTTTACATATATATATTTCATTTCAGCTATTGTCAGAAGTCTGAAAAGTAAAATTAACATAGATTGATATGTTCATGTAAAAATGTGAAAATTTCAGTATCAATCATCTTGAACTTGAAAATCAAACTGCAAAAAAGTGTTGATCTCTAAATTTTCAATCATACCAATGTTATATTGGATATTCATAATTATTATTTTCCGTATCAAATTAGTATTTGTCTTGATCAATGTTTTCATTTTATAATGGCAAAAAAAGAAAAAAATGATTTTTAAGGATAGCTGAGCGTAGAATCATTACATATTGAGGTAATTTGATGTATTTTAATTCTTTTATTGAAGTTATTTGACAAAAATAAAACAAAGGAGTTCGAATTGGTCAAGCTCTTTAGCGGAAAAAGTATCAGAGACAAGACTTTTCTTTTTTTTGCTAAAATGTCAATTAACTTTAAATATATATATATATGTAACCTTTTCCTTATCAGGTTTTAGATCTTATTCAAGTATTCATGAAACTTCTCCCAGTCGTCATAAATCCACTTTATCTTTCAGAATCAGTTCCGTAATTACACAGAAGCAACCAATGTTCTGGCACATGTTCTGGGCCAAAAGAATAAGCAGACGGGTTCAGAAGTTGATATAATGTCAAACATAAAATGATGTATCATCTTCCTTCCCTATATTAAGTTGTTGAAGTTGACTTCTACATTTGGCACAGTCTGTAAAACAATTTGACTTCTACATTTGGCACAGTCTGTAAAATAATTTGACTTCTACATATGTCAATTATCAACTGTAGTCACTCTCCCGGTTCCACGTAACGGCAGTTTCCCCAAACACTTCTAGAATGCCATAACCTTCTCAGCTGGTATACAGATATCAAAAAAGAAAGCAAACACATTGCCCTCTATGTCTCTCAGTTTTATGAGGTCATTATCTTCGAACATGCTGCCTAGACCAAAGCATATTTGAATACAGCTGCTTCAATTCAAACCTTTCAGAGGAGTGTATTTTTGTCATTTAATCCACATGATGCAACCAATGAAGCTTGCCAGAAAAATAGAGAGAAGGTGCCGGAGATTTTCTTTAGTCAAGCAAGATTTGCGCTAAGCAAATTCTTTCCCTACTGCTCTATTCTTTTATAGCACAAAAACAATATAATCTGATCTTAAACGTAATGTTTTTACCTTGGGCATATACTGGTATGCAAAACAGTAAGAGCTGACATACGATAGGAGACAAAGTTTCCTATTTAGGAACAAGGTCAATAAATATATGTCTTACTTTCGAGATTCTTTTCCCATCCAAAATCCTACGATTAGGACAAAGGAAATAGTCATAATTTAAAGTTTAATAATGCTTAAGTTAAGGAGGCACGGTACCTAAAAAAAATTATCAAAATAGCGAATTTTTTTTATCGACTAATTTCTTTATAACCTTCTTCACATCACGCTAAAATATTAAAGCTCTATCTGCATTGTTTCGAAAATTATTAAGGTTTTCATTCGCAATGACAGAGAGGGCTGGCGTCCTGCCCGAAGGGTAGAGCGTCTTTCTAGTGATCTGGGCGTGCCGGGTTTGAGTCCTGGTTCGGGCATGGTTGTTCCTTACCCTGTGCGCTGTCTTTGAGGTGTGTGAAAGAGCCCACCTGTAAAAAGGGGTTGTGCAAGCGGGTAGCGGGACAGATCCGTACGGACATTCATAAACGTCCAATAAACCAAGCGTAGCTCTTTGAAAAGAAGGGGGTAGGGGGTGATTAGTCTAGGTCTGCAAAAAACCGTTCTTACCTGTTGGAAAGAGTATTTAGGGGGAAAATGTAGTGGTATTTTAACTAAATTTTGATGCTTAAATAAAAGAAAAAAGCTTATGTCTGTTGTTTCAGTGTGTTTGTACTGACTCTTTACAAATCAGATCATCTGACTTATGCATATCAAATTTGACAAATATATATACTTCGGAGGGTAAAAAAGTGATTTTTGGAGCGATTTTCAAAAAATTATCTTTTAAATGTTACCAAATTTTTTACCGTATAATTTTTCTTTCTATATTTTATAAATTCGTGAAATATTTTAAACATATTTTGCTACAATATAGGTATTTCATTGTTGAAAAGAAACTAAAAACCGATCGCACGAATATTTCATCTTTTTTTTTTCTATTGTTGTAACCAGAATAAGAAGATTAGGTATATTTTTCCATGATGAGTAGGTTTCAATATTAGGTATGTTTGTAATAATTTTTTTGATATTTTTTGTATTTACGAATGAGATTTAACTTCAGAATAAAACAATGTTGAACATTTTTTTAATGCTCCATTTTAAAATATTGCTGATTTTATCTGTGATATAATTGAAAAAATAAGTATTATAAGTATAAGAAGATTAGGTATATTTTTCCATGATGAGTAGGTTTCAATATTAGGCATGCTTGTAATAATTTTTTTGATATTTTTTGTATTTACGAATGAGATTTAACTTCAGAATAAAACAATGTTGAACATTTTTTTAATGCTCCATTTTAAAATATTGCTGATTTTGTCTGTGATATAATTGAAAAAATAAGTATTATGTGCATAAAATATAGATAGAAAAATAGAAAATTGGGCAAGTGCAGAGCAGAATGAAGATAAAAACAGTGTAAGGTTATTTCTCAAGTATATATTATGTAAATTGAAAGTCGCTGATATACCATATTTTTCATGAACTATCAACATTAAATAAAAGATTATACTATATTAAAAGAAATACATTAAATACTAAATAATCTTGACATATAATTGCTACTGCATGTGCTACAAACTGGGTTTATTTTGCTTTACTTCATTTTGTATCACTTATCTTCAAATTGTGTTTTGTTGTTGTTGTAGTTTTCATTAGGAGAAAATGGGAAGCCTCCCTTTACGTAAATGATATTTAATATTAATAATATATGAATTTCATAATAAATTAATGCTAAACAAAAGTAGGAATATTTTTAAATTTTAAGTATTTTGAACATTCCTTGTGAGAGGCTACTTTAACAGTAATTTTAAAATATAAATGTGATCTAAGAAATAATTTAAATTATTTTTAATGGATTATAGAATTAACGTTCTGTTAAACATTTCTTCAACTTTAATACAAAATCACCAACATTTTAGCCTATTTTGAGAAAAAAAATTACAACTGTTACAAAAGTATTATAATGCAATCTTTTTTATTTAACAATATATTAATAGAAAATGGTTCATTTTATTTTAATAACACGATTACAAATTTCTATAACGAAAATATACTGAAGATTTAATCAAGGTTTCACGTATTATGGTTAAAAGTAAATTACAGAAATAAAAGTGAATGTTCACTCATATGATTATGAGGAAATAAAACATCTCTTTAAAAACTTTTTTAATGTTACAGCAAGAGTTTCTCCTGCAATGCAATAGCAGAAGTCTGACTTTATTTATTTTAATAAAGAAACTAATGTTCTAAATTCATTTGTTCTTGAAATCTTATATTCATTTCGACTGGACTTCTGCAAACTATGGGCTCATTGTGAGATAACCACACTTTTTCCATAGCAAAATGTCTGCAACATGCATATTGTTTTCACGGGACAAAAATCGCTTAAGAACGACCGAATCAATGGGCGCATCCAAGCGTGCCCTTAAAGCCATTTCTAATAAATCTAATTAAATCCTCAAGAGATTTCAATCTACAATACGGGAGTTGTAATGTCAACACTCCAAAGAATTTAATTATTAAATTATTTAAATAATTCTAATCAAGGGGGGGAGAGAAGGGCAGGATTATTAAATAGGCAAAATTGGCAATTGCCAAGGAGTCCCTCAGCTCTTGCAAATCTTTGGCAGTTTTAGAAAGTTTAGTTTTATATTTCATTTAATGACAGAGCCCATGCAATCAAATTTATTCAAGTCAAAATCAAGTATTCATTAAATTAACTTCAAAACTTTATTCTAGTAATATTCCTAATTACAATTTATAAGTTATTCATTATGCTATTTTATAATTCCAAAAAAATTGAAGCTTTTTAGTTTAAAAAGATGTTCATGCCTTTTACAATATTATTTAGAGTGTATTAAAGGAAGTTGTCGTTTGTTTTTTTAATATTTTGCTTAAAGTAAATTTTACATTTTAACTGTGCACTTCTTTCATACATGAAATATTGAAATGGAGTTTTTAGAAAGGAACTTGTAACTGCAATTTTTAAAAATTTGCTACTTAAAACTGCTGAATAAAAATTAAATCAAAATCGATACAAACTTTGGGAAAAAAATGGGGATTCAAGATTTGCATTACCTTTGGGCCCCTAGAAAGTTTTAAACGGCCCTGAATTCTTTTGAAATTGGAAATAATTACATTGTTTGAAATATGGAAAAAAGCATAGTTAATCAGTAAAAATTTGCATTAAAAGTATAGATGAGTATAAAAGTATGATGTTGAAGAGTGTATTACCAGAACTTCTTTCATCGCGATAGTTAAGGAATTATGTTACATATAAGAACGATCTTTAAGAAAATTAAAATTTCTGAAGAATATATACTACATATATTAATGTAGAAATCATTTTTAAAATTCGGTTTTATTTTTCAGCAGTAGATTTAGGTTATGGTTTAATAAATAGTGCATCTAGAACAAAATTAAATTTGAATTCAGCTAACATCTCCTACAAATTTTCGCAGATACAAATGATCAGTTAGCAAAATATTAATATACTTCTGTTTTAGTAAGCTATTTATTTTATGCACTGTGTGTTTACAATAGTTCATGTACAAAATGAAAAGTTAAATAATGAACAAATAATTTATCTTTATCAGAGTACAGATTTTTTAAAAAATGCAACAACATTGAAATTAAATCTACGATGATAAAAAAAAAAGTTTACAATTGAAATGAAGCTTCTACTCTAGAAACTGTTTTTTTTAAACTGATATACATGGAAACTTAACATCCGTAGTTGGAAGCTTTTCTTACTACTTACGGCATTCAAGAATTGCTTTTGTAACTTTTCTCTCCTTATAAATCATTCCAATACCATTAGCCTCATCTAATTGTACTTTAAACTTAAGAAGCAACTTTTTTTAAGAGCCTATATTTAAATAACATATATTTCAATCTTCGAACTTATTGAATTAAACAAACGAATCAAGAAGAAACAAAGTAAAAACTAATGAAACCAAAACCCTTTCATTTAATGCAAATCGTTACATTTATGTAAAGTAATGAATTTACCATCTAAAAATCTAGAAGAAATAATTATTGTTTCGAAACGGATATAGTATTTATATGAGAAGAAACATCATTCGTCATTGATTTTTATCATATATTTTTAAATAAATTCACTGAAAAACAATTCATCTTTCAGAAAAGGCAAAGTGGAAAGTATTCAGATTGTATTAAAAACATGTTATTAAGCATTCAAAATTACAATAAACATCATGTTAACTTTCGCCAAATCTGACACTTTCAGATAATGTTTAAAATGTTGTAGCCTCTTCTAGAACTGATCCTTATCAGCAACATAACTGCCTTGTAAACGAGACCACTGATTGACAGTCTTATGACTGGTATGGAAACGTCCGTACGGAAAAGTCATACAACCGTGCAAGCGAGTGTGTGAGTGTCATATTCATATGAACTAAAAGTCAGACTTTTGCTTTCGGGTACTCGGAGACCTTTACTGTCAGAAGCTACTGCATTCCCTTTCATCATCATCAGAGATTTAAAGGGACCAGGGCCTTTAAAAATGGCCACCTTCTAAAGACTCGGAGTTTCTGAACTAGTGTAACAAGCCCAACGAAATATTGAATTATTTCACTCTTTTTAGTATAGAATGTGATTGAAGTGAAGTGCACTGTTTCATCCATGTTTATTTCTTTATATTTGAACGCTTATATTGTTAGAGTTATCGCCTTTTTAGCATTTACTTATTTTATTTAGGGAAATTTTCATTTTTATCTATTTGATATCGTCTAAGAAAGATACATATTTATTAACTCTTCAGTTTTTTGTTGAATAATCTTAGTTTAGCACATTTCAAAGCAAAATTTCTTGTTTTCATCATGCCAAGGCTTAAAAGAAAAAGCATTTGCAATAAGAATAAAGCTTTGAAAAAGGTGGAAAATATTGAAGAGAAAAATGGAGATGTATCACCTACAACTCTTTCAAGTAAGATTGACAACATGCTGAAAGGACAAACTAGCAGATGTGCTTTAGTTTTGAATTTTTAATCCTGCTATCGATCCTATATACAAATTGACTTTTCTAGAAAGAACTAATAAATTTATTTTCTATGTTTAAATATTCATACACACTAACGATAACTGATAACCACACATAATCACGATAACTGATAACCACAAAAAAAATAAGAAAATATAAGTTAAAAACGACGTGATTAATCTTAGATTAACTAAATCTACGTATAAATTATTTCGGATATATTGGAATTTAATTTCGATGTCATTTGAAATTAATTTTGATAAGTATTAACTCAATATTAGATTTTTAAATTATATAGGAATGACATATTCTTTTTGTAGCAAAAAAAAAAAAAAAAAAAAACGCAAATAAAAAATTTTTAGAATTAAAAAAAACAGAAAAATGCTCGTAGCCTCAATAAAGGAAACAAAAGAAAAAGGAAAATTAAAACCAATTTCAATCAATGCCACACGGTACGGCTTGGAAAAAAGATGGCCAACAAAACGTTCTCAAATCTTTAGAAAATTCTGTGCCATAAAACAATTTCGCCAAAGAACAATTTCGTGGAATTACCTTGAATATTATGTTTGTGGATGGATTATTGAAGTAATTCTGCTTCTACATGCAAAACAAATGAAAACCTTTCCATCTGTTGGCAGCTTATATAGCATCCAAAACATATTCACGCAACAGTTACCATACATATGCATCGATTACGTTTTGGTATTTCTCCTTGTTTTAGTGTTTATCCATCTGATGTACCATATATATTAAAGTGTCACCAACCGATCTTCATTTATCACACCTGTGATTGATTTTTGTCGTGATGACTGTTCGATTATTGCCTACAGCCTTGGAACACGCAACTCGCTTGCGTGCACCATCTTCTGATATGAAATCCAGGAATGCTATTTCATGCTATTCTGCCATGCGGTTCTGGCAAGAATAAACAATAAATAAATATTTGAAGATCGTGAATCTTGTCACCATAAGCTCTAAATAAACTGCTAGCAGCGACTCCTTGAAGAATTGCACACGTACACTTACGAATATGCACTTTCCATTTAAATTTTGCATTCTAACCAAATAATTTTCGGCCATTGTTAGATTTAAGTTTGAAGATTTATGAACACAGGTGGATTTTATGCAGTTGCTTTATCAACTCGTTTAATTGCTTTTCCAATGTGCTTCCTGAAGAAAATTCCATTTCTTTACGTGCGGTTCTTGTATTTTACGATAAAACTGTAAACTCGCACATAGTCAAGGTAAAGGTTGAGTAAATATTAGAGAAATACCGTGGAATTTGTCTGATTGAAAAGTTTTTAATTTAAATTCGCGAGTGATTTGAAATTTTTCTCTGATCTTCTAAATCTCCTATTAATATAACGATACAATATAGTCTATGATTCGAATTCATTGTTATTATTTTAAAATAAAAAAAAACTAAAAATTATTTTAAAAACTAATTTTTGTACTGTTCTTGTAAGTTAAATAAATCCTTAATTTGTATCTTTAGCGATCATAAGGCTGTAGTAATCTAAAAATAAGGTATTTTAGGATCGTCTTCAAATTCACCTTATTCTAATAAAGATCGGTCGAACATATCCACGTTAAAATTTGACGTTATGGATCAAACATCCTATCGCTAATGTGTTGCGAAAGTTTGAAGTTGAGATGCCATCTCAAGTGTCATTCTCATTTTCTGATCGTGGTTCAAAAGTATGAGGTCCTTCTTTAAATGACACTTGCTTTGATTCAAAACATGGAGTTAATTTAATTAAAGTAGCAATAGTAGTTAATAACTTTTTAGGCTCTTAATGCTGGGCAATGTAATCTATCAAGAAAGCAGCAAAAAAATTCTCACTTTTGTAGAAACCTTTGAATAATTTCATTTATTGCTGTACTGCAGTTAAATTGTACAATTTATGATGAAATTAATTGTATAATTGGTGAATTCAAAGTTTTCAATTCAAATTTTGATAGTGACATTTATAACCTTATTTATTAATATTATGTTTTGTTTAATTATTACCAATGTAGTATTTACACAAATTGAAGAATATAAAAAATATAAATCTTTTCTGCCTTTTTTTATTTCAAAAACTATCGTTTTATTTATCTATATTCATTTTAAGAGCCCGTTTTCTGTAATTCGAATATTTGTATAAATCTAGTTTTTATTGTAATCCGCTCTTTGTGTGTGTGTGTGTGTGTGTGTGTGTGTGTGTGTGTGTGTGTGTGTGTGTGTGTGATATATTTAACTTTTGATTCAATCAAAAACATCCATTTAACTACTAAGATAGAACTTATTTGAAGATTAAATGAGAAATGAAGAAGAAAAAAAAAATTTAACTACTCCATCTGCCACGCACACAGCATAAAAAATAATTTTTAAAAAAATTTAAAATATAGTGCACACCTTAAAAGAATTGAGTGTTTTGAAAGATTGTGTACAATTGTCTTCCATGCATCCACTGATTTTATATTTCTTATTTCAGCCAAAGAATAAAAAAAGGAGAAAACTCTCGCTACGTCTGTTACTTTGTAATGTATAAATCATTTCCCTTTCCTGAAGCCCCTAAAAGAAACTAAACAAGGAGACATTTGCATACCGAGGAAGAGTAATTGCGGATGCATTAATCATGTTCATCAAAAATAAAATAAGCTCCAATCTGCAAAGACTTCTCCGAGATTGAGGCTTTCGCTAAGTAAATATTGAAAGAAAACCCAGAAAGCCAGATTTCGCAAAGTGAAAAAGAATAACTTTGTAACATGTAGTTAGGAGGGAAAGCAAATCATGGCATCTATCATGTTAATACATTTGATGGAAGACAGTAATTCACAAAAGCTCTGTTGATAAAAAAAAAAAAAAAGTTTTCATTTGTACGCACAATCTGGAACTTTTTATTCCTCAGTTACTCTGAACGCATTGGGAGTAATTAGTCTATATAGAAGTTCTGATTTCTTTGCACATAATAAAATATGTCCTCCCTGTAGAGAGAATACATTTCAAATAAGTTACGTCTTCGTCGCTACATCGAGTCATTTTTATCTTTATAATTATCCATAACGTACAATCGTATTCAAAAGACGAGATGTTTGAAACTCTTTATATTTTAATATTTCAAGTTTGTTTATAAAGAGAAATTTTCTATCCAAACAGTAAAGAATCAAATGAAAGTGTCTATAATTACCTATACTATAAGTATCTATACTTTTTAATGGACATCTAGAAGCGTTCATTAAAACATTTTTCGGAATCTGATATTCATATTAACCCATTAACTGCCACGATCCTCATTTGAGGATTTTGGAATTTTACGTACACCATTCGGCGCCAAAAATATATTTGGCGCCGAATGGGGTACGCAAGTTGTACCTGATAGTTTAGTTTAATTTTTTATATATCAGTCATTATTGTATGTAGCGGAAAGTGTGTAACATGTGCTACGTTTTTTTTTTTTTTTTTTTTTTTTTTTTTTACAAGCAAACAAATTTGAAATTTATCTGCAGGTTGAACAAAGCAGAATAGTCATATTTTAAACATTAAATTTTTGGTTTGATTTTTAAATTATAATGAAATGCCGTACATAAAAATATAATTTTGAGGTTATAGCATCGACCTGTTACTTACTCAGTATTTTGTTTTTTATTGAAGAAATTTTTTTGATCATATTATAACGATGCCCCTTTTTCAAAGATATCAAATATTTTCAAAACAAAACATAATGTTAATATAATTATGCAGTTACAGAACGTTTTGTGTTTATTCATAACTTCCGACCAAAAATTTTTAAAAAAAAGTAGTTAATGTGTTAAAATTTCAATCAACGTGAATACCCACCCACCCCCAAAAATTTTTTTTTCTCGCATACTCTCTAATAAATGTGTCATCCCCCCTCACGCATAAAATTGTAGACTTTGGGCAAGGTTGTAAATGCCATGAGTGGCCAGATTTTGATTTTCAGAATTTTACTCATGAGAGTTGTGTACTTCGTACTATAGGAAATAAACCCTGTACTTGTATATTAATTACACGACATTGGCGAACAAAAGTAACGAAATATCGAATTTTAGTAAATAATCGCTGGCATGTGGTTAATACACAAGTACCAGAAATTCGAATATGTGTTTTAGAAAACTTTTTTTGATATTGGCGTACAATAATTATGAAATATTAACCTTTGGTGGGAATTTAGCATTTTGTACTGAATCGATCTTTTGATTCTTGACGAGTTTTTTAGGGGGCAGTTAATCCCTGGCATGCAGTTAATACTATCCGAAAACCAGACTTTTGATTAAGACGCCGATTGAAACCAAAATTTAACACAGAACTACAATTGTAGTCACAAAATTGCATACAAAATTTAATTTATTTAAGTTACTACTTTACATACATGCGTATTTTTCAGTTACTACTTTACTTTGGTGTTAACCGGCAAATGGTCAACTTCTAGATGAATTTGGTTTCTTGTTTAATATAGGTCTTAATTTTATATGCTTAAACTAAAGAACCAAATTTTATCTTTCTAGCCCTTTTCGTTTTATAGTTATCGTGCTCGCTTATACTAGGATAGTAACCCCCCGGGGGGGGGCACCTCGAAATGAGAATGAGATGCTTCCGGTATGGTGGTTGGATCTCGCCACCCAAGAGGGTACACAAAAAGGTGGGGAATCTGGCTCCCCCCCCATCGATGACGGGACGTACTTCCTTCGGGAAGGGTTGTACCGTGGCTGGTGATGCCCCTTAGGATTCAACCAAGTTCCTGTTGTTGTTGCGGCGGTCCAGTCATTCAGTTTTCTTTACCCGTGTGCCTTCAGGCGGGTCGAAGAGTCAGTAATATGATATGATATACTAGGATAGTCAGACAGACAGACTGCCTTTAAATGGATGTCGTTCAAAATTTGACAGAAATCTAAAAATTTGATGTTAAGTCCATGTACCAAATTTATTCCATCTAGCTCAAAGCGGTTTTGAGCTATCGTATTCATAGACAGGCAGACAGAGCGATAGATAGAGACGTAATTTCAAAAATGTGTTTTGAGCACTTAGAAAGGTTTGAAGTGTAGAGATCTCCAAATTTTTGATGATGACAATACTTTTTATTTGAAGGCGAGAAAGTGAGAATTGTCATTACATAGTTTCTCTGCTATGTTGAAGAAGAAAATGCATCCGTCTATCTTTTATCATGATATATTAATAAATTTGATAAAAGATAAAAATTTACAAAAATGTGCTGAAAGAAACATTTTGAATTTGCATACACGCTGTGAAACTTTTTATTTCAGCTTGGAACATTGTATACTTCAGTTACTCTGAAAGCATTGGAAATATCAATTTATGCAGAAGTTTTGAATTTCATATGCATCCAAAATATCTCTCAGTAGAAAAAAATACATTTGAAGCGAAAAACATCGTCGCTTTCTCTTTACACGCATTCATTCAGTGTATTTTGCAATGAAATTTAAAACGAGATTATTTTCCACGAAGATGATCAAAAAGGAGAAAGAACGAAATCCTATTGATGGATAAATATTCATATTTATAAAGTGAAACTTTCAAAGCCAACAACCGGGGAAAAAAGGGTCAGGAGCAATATGGTAATTTTGTCTTAAAAAATAAAATCGTAATCTGAATTTCACAGCGAGTGTTCAAAAATTCTAATGGTTAAATTTTTCTGGTCATTTTGATGATGCAGCACTCTCATGAACTTGAATTTATAGTTCATCATTAGAGAGATATCTAATAATTTATTTTTTGCACACTTTGTCTTTACATGACTTGTTTTATGTTCTTAAAGATAGAATTTTGTAATCGATTTTTCATTCATTTCCTGATGTGCTAGAGATTGTAAATTTTTAAAAATATATACATTTTAAATGATAATACAATAAATAAATCTTTTCATGACTTAATTATTAGTTAATTAATTTGATTAAATTCTGATTCTAAATGAGTGGCGCCATCTGGGAGTGAATTTGAGGAAATTTTTTTTTTCAAGTTTTCATAATATTACAAATAATAAATGATAATTTAAAGTCTAAAAAGTAGAAAATATTAAAATTAAAAATATGAATCCTGCTTTTAGTATACGCCAATGAAATTGCGTTTTAAAAACAGTATTGATTAAATTTATTATCAGTCCTTTTAATGTTTAAAAGGTGCATTTTCATTTAAAGTCTCAGAGAATTGGCAAACGGAATGAATGTTTGCTAAAGGAATTGTCCAATTCGGATGAAATTTTTTATTCGAGGAATTTCTGGAAGAAAATAGTTAAAGATTTCAATTAAAGGGGGGGGGTCAATATAGCAATCATGAGAACCAAAAGTCGAGATATTAAGAAACAACGTCACATGGTTTTAATTTCTACAAATTAAACGGTGATAAGCGTTAAAGAAACCACACTTATAACATCTGCTTAATTGCCGATGTTGTTACATAATTACAAAAGGATGAATAAATACTTTGTATCGGATTTATTATTCCATTTTATTCAAAGTGATATCTTACAGGTGCGAATTTTAACCCTTTAAAGGGTCATTTTTTCTAGCCATATTATGTTAAAATATTTTTAAGCTTGAAATTAGAATAAGAAAAGGGATTCATTTAGCTTATTAGATAAATTTAATTTGATTAATTAATTAATTTGGTTAATTAATAATTAAGTAACAAATCAAGACACATCATTTTGTCTGAGATAAAGAATTAAAGCATCTAAGTTTCTGACTTACTAAAAAAATTTGTCAGAACTTATGCCAACCTACATAATTTCATACAAAGAGTGATAAATTTGGTGGGAAGCACACTTCCCATGGCCCTAGAAAGGGTTAAAGCTCTGTAAATAGATGAAAAAGACGAGTTCAGAATAATATTGCTCTTATTACTGCCACAAAACCAAGACAAATATTTTTTATTTATTTATTTTTATTTATTTATTTATTTGCTTTGGAAAGTAGAATTAAGGGAAAAGCGCTTTAACTTTTAAAGTAAAGCTCATTTAACAGCTATATATAGGATTCCTTTGGGATGGATCTTGTGATTTTCAACAGTGACCACGACAAGAACGACGCCTAATGACAGAACACATTATCTAAACTTCCAAGCCACATTACTAACATAAATATTCAGTTACTGATTAATTGTCAAACATAAAAGCTTTAGCAGTTAGTTTGAATGTTTCTTTAATTATTAAATAACACAGTTTAAAAGCTTCAAAAATGTTATTTCAATTTAATGCCTTCAGCTTCTCTTCAATGATAATTTTGGTAGAACCTTATGAAATTTTCGTAATTTAGTTTTATCAATCTTTGCTAATAGAATATATTTTAAAAACTACAACGCTGAGGACACAGTTAACTGCTGCAAAACAGAAAAGTAACAAATTTTGTATGAAATTAAAATAATTTTCATAAAATAAAGTTAGCTATCAAATAGTTTGAAAACGACAGTTTGTTCAAAAAACATGCACTAACATTTTAATTAAATAGTTTATTAATTTATGAAATATTTTTAAATAGTAATTCTGATTATTTAAGGAGGGCATTGACAGGAGGGCATATTTAAGGAGGGATTGACAAGCCGCAGAATAATTTTTAACACCGATTCGTAATATTTAATGCAATGTTCCACTTAAAAATATATCTATTTCTTAATAATTACAGGCTTAAATTCTTATACACCTTTTAAAATAAAAATAAAAAACGGACAAAGCGTATGCCATTAAATTTCTACAATTTTATATTTGCTACAGCCTTCTAAATTTAAACACAAAGCAACAATGGTATGTTTTCTGTGTCCTTGACCTTGAATTTTTGTTATATATAAATAATAATCCAATCTGAAGCATTAATAAACTGTCTATTATAATTATTTTACAACTGATTACATCTTCGAAAATACATATTAAATTTGGAACTAATAAATCTCAACAAAAAAAGTGCTGAAAGCCAGAGGCACGAGATCAATATAACTTAAAGTTAACTTTGGATCAAATATTTTTTATGATAGTATGATGGGAAGAGTAGATCCTGGATCAACTGTCATCCATCATCAGATGCGAATTCAAAATTGATAATCAAAATTGTCACTAATAATCTGTAAGATCCAAAATCGGAAATTATTTGATTTAATAAAGCTGAACTTCTCAACAGAGAGTAAAGAAATACTATGTACTAGCTGCCTTTGGCGACCAGCTTGTTTGCCAAGATTATTGACTTTCGGAGCTGTTCAACGATAAATACGGAATGCATTTTTTAAAAATTTCACCTTGTTATAAGATACGACAAAAAACATGAATTTCACCTTGTTATTAGATACGACTAAAAAACATGAATTTCACCTTGTTATTAGATACGACTGAAAAACATAAATCAATCTGTTACAAATTACTGTGGTGGAAATTAATGAGTTTATATACTTTTAAAGAAAGTGGAAGGGAAAATCTCATTTTTGAATTGATGCCCAAGTAAAACATTATTTTGTTACCTTAATTTTAACTTTGGTAAAAGCACTGAATTGAATGTTTTGATGGAAGAGTTGGAATTTAAACATGAACATAAAAAACACTGTAACTGTGAATTAAATTTTTTAAAAATATATAAAAAATAAAACAGAAGATTGTACAAGTGAAACTGATACCGTTAAAAAGGTAATTTTTTGAGCTTTAAAATATTTCAGAAATATTTTTGTGAGATAAAAATCTTGAAAGATATAATCGCCATTTTCCATACTTAAGTCACAGCGGTTACACATCTGGCGACGGTTAAGCCTATTTTCGCGCTCGATTTAATTTTTCTGTTTGGCAACTATTTCTTGATTCCTTTTATATCTTCTTTCCTCTGACTGAATAGAGTTTCGGGGGAGGGGGACATGGTGAGCACTCTCTACAACATATCTAATAATATTTTGAAGCCCCATTAATTATCGAAGAGTTGACTAAAGCGCAGCTATAAAAAGTTCGATGAAGCAATCTGAATCGTTCATAGAACGACTTGTTACATTTGATCATTATCATTCGGCTATAAGTAATAAGGGAGATCTTTGCCACTTATGTTAGCATTATATATATAGAAAGAGGGAAATGTGAATCTATAAGTAGAATCAAGTGTCTAATTGTTTAGTTTTTAATCTATGACCGTAAACCCATACCCGGACCAAACACTCCGTAGATTATATTACAATAGAAATATTCAGAAAAATGCTTCACAAAGAAGTCAAAACTAATGGTTTCTTTCTCCATCGGTAATTTTAGGCTTGTTGTGACCCTAGGTTGTGCATATTATGAGACCCCTTGTTTAATAAACTGGTCTATTTAATTCCACACTTCAACTAATTTTTAATTTATTCAACATGTTAATGTTTTATTTTAATTTTTTTTATTAATTTTGCAAAAATGAATTTGCTTCTATTAATTCATTACGACTCAAGACAGCGTCATTTTTTCATACAAAACGTTTTAAGCAGATTCAGTGTTTATAAATGCACACAATAATTAAGTGTACCTGATCACATTTAGGATCTTTACCAATTATACTTTATTAAATATTAAAATTCTTCTAATAGTTTATAATTCATAGGGTTTATATTTTTCTCAAACTTCCTTTATTTGAGAATCAGGAAACTAAAGTTTTTAAATCGACCTGCTTTAGGTCCCTTCTTAGCTTAATGGTCTGCCTAGATAGAAATCCACTGCTGGGTTGTCCTAAAATCCCTGCAGTCCTCTAATTGTCTAGTGCATTCAGAATAGCTGGGGGCGGAAGGGTCATGTCAGTGTGAGTGATTTTGAAGAAAATAATATGCTGCTGCTTACATTTTGAATTTTATTTTTAATATTTAACATATGTAACACAATTTTATATATTTTGTACAATAAACGTAAAATTTGATAGATTTATTTAAAATAGACCTCCTCTATTCCGGCGCTATTGTTAATCCGGAAGTCTTGCGGTCTGATATCTGCCAGATTAGAAGTCGTACTAGTGTAGCGGTCGGCAACCTGCGACTCAGCATGAAGTTCTTTTAATGCATAACTGCGGTTTCTTTTTAAACTGGCATATAATATGCGCATAGTGAAATAAAATATTAAAATTAAGTAGAAGAAAATATCTTAACTATGTTTCCTTGCTGGTACACGTTAATATTCATGTTTGATTCAACATCCTTTCTATCAAAGATAACATTTCCAGCGTCGTGAATGAAAGCACAAACGCTTTTTATAACGCAAAGGTCGGAGTGCTCTAGTGGTTAAGGTCACGGTCAGAACACCTGCACCCTGGCTTCAAGAGTACACTGGCAGTCAGATCACCCTGGCTCGAAACTGGATTTCAACAAATTTCCGGCAAGCCTGCATCAGGGACTAGTGTGCGCCCAATTTGCAATCACAAATCAAATATTCCATCGTTGGTGTGGTCTAGAAGTTTAGAAAGGGGGTATCAGCTCGAGTGTCCAGATCGTCTTTTGACCGCGACGATTTTCATCCCAAAATACCCTCATGTTCAAGCTAAACTCGCGAAAATCATAACAAAACAGACAGTATATCTGAATTTATGTCAATTAAAAAACTTAATACGCTTTCATTGTTTTTAAATTTTTTTAAGATGATCTAAGAAATCAGATAAACAGTAGAAGTTTGAAAATGAAAATAGAGCCATATCACAAAATTTTGACAAACTTTATATATAGAAATTCAGCAACAGAAATCGTGTTAGTATCTATGATGTTTTGTTAAATAACTTTTTTTTTTGAAGGATGTATCTTATTAATCAGAAAATTTGAGTATATTATAAAATATTTAAAATCCCAGCATATTATTTGACGGAGGAAAAATTATCTAAATGGAAGAATGCTTAAAATAACTTATTTTCGGCTTTATTAATCATGCTTCATAATTATAATTGCGACTATTTTAACAATGATTATAAATATCTGAATTGATGTGCAATTTTAAAACAGTACGTTTACATAAAGAAAAATATTTATTTTAACGACACAAACTAAATAATTTTAGGCTCAGTTTTCAGAAAACCTTCATAATTTAAGTTGTTGACAACAGATAAAATATTGGTAAACAGAATCCTAAAAATAGCTCCTTGTGAAGGAAAGTTTGCCGAATCCTTTTTAATTAATTGCTTCTATCAACATCAGAGTTCATGCAGTCAATTAAATAGCAATAAAGATTTAATTAATTGCTAAAGATGAAATATTATAGATTGCTATATAAAAAATGTTTCATCAAATTTGAAGATATCATAGATATTTTTTGTATACTTATAATTTATTTGAATTTTTATCTTCTTATAACAATATCTAAGCTGAAATTTTACTCTTTAAACAAAATGCAAGTCGTTATTATTTGAAATATTTAATAAAACTTACTTAATTTTTCTTTTGATCCGAGTGCATAAAAAGTTATACAACGACGGAAAAATTTTATATGAATGCTGAAAATGACATTCTATGAAGTTATTTTCTTTATTTTATATGGACTCTTAAATATTAAATATAACTGAAAACATAAATATATTTAGTTTACGAATTTTTGCATCCGTTAATGATATTTATGGACTTGAAGTGCCCCAACCTGAAGTATTTAATCTGAAAGATAGCCTTATCAAGAGTCATGTCTTTTGGGAACCGTACAGTCTTTGAAAAGTTTTATACTTATTATAAGTAGAGAATATGTAGAATGAAACGTTATCAACTGTTGCCACTTATTTAACTAGAAAAATAAATATGTATGCGTTGATATTTCATCTGAATTGATAACTTCCGTATCTTTCTTTATGCGACTGACTAGATTAGAAAATTCCAGCTGCACGCCTACGGAAGGATATGAGGTATTCCTTTTCCTGTCTAGAGATGCAGTGCTACAATCTGAATGAACTAAAAAGTCAAGATCAGTTATGGTTTTCATTCAAGAGATAGTACAGTAGCTAGTAAACTCCGGAAACAGAAACGTCCTTTTGTCTACTTTGATCAAGTTCATTTTTTTATCTGCCATTGCTGTTGGAAGTGATATGTGTTTTGTAAGCTCTTGTAGATGGTCTAAGAAAGATAATGAAGGTATAAGAACAACTACTGACGGAATTTTTTTAAATGCTTGTTTAGTAATTGAATTTCTTTTATCTATTTCAAAAAACTACTGCTTAAATATAAAACTTTTAAACGTGTTTAAAATTTTGAAAAAAAAAAAAAAAAAAAAGAGAAAATGCAATTTTTACAAATTTTATTTAACTTGATTTTGTTTTATGTTTGCAGAGATGTAATTTTATTATCAATTATTTTAATACTTTCTGATTCGCTAGTTTTGAACTTTTGCACACTTGTGTTTCTCGATGGAATTTCAATATTTTTAATTTTAATATTTTCAGAGCTAATCAGTTAATTGATTCATTTAGTTATATATTGATTTCATGTGAGTGTTGCTATCTAGAAATGAATTTAAGAAAAATTGAATTTAAGATCCTAATTTTATATAATCTTAATTAATACTTCAATAAATTAAAAAGAAGAAAATAGTTCATTAAAATAAAAAATAATAATACTTTTTTAAACTTTTTATACTAAATTTATTTTTTAAGACTGGTTTTATTTAGATATATTAGTTCATTGTTTTGAAGCTACATAAGGGTTACTGTGGAATGGACCTTGTGACTTTGAGATGTGGTGAGACGACGAGGTACAAGCTTGAGGCAACAACCTCTCTTAACTTTCATATCTCTATGAGAAGATTTAACATTCCTGAAGCGAGCAACAAAATTGCTGCTTTGACTTCAAACGTAAAGTATGAAAGCTTTTTTAGTAATATTACATTACATGAATCGCAATTTTTTATAAGAAAAAATCCTGCCGTTGAATGTTAGAAGAAATGTTTGGCTTTGTCCTTTTACAACTTCAAGTTTACTTTTGCTAAATGTGAGCTTAGCGCATAATATTCCCAAGATGATATTGGATTGAAACGATTTAAATGCTTAAGTCCAACATTTATTTTGTCCATAACATCATGTGAATACTCAATAGAAGACATCTACTTTATTGTGTTACATACATAGGTATAAGCAGTTCTTCTTAAATATTTTTCTTTCTTAATACTATAGTTCATTTCACTCCAGAATATCCACGGAATTTGGTGACACGACAATCATGGACATTACGCAAAGTAACCGAAAAAAGGCTTCACTTAACACAAAATTGCTTCCGAACAATTTTTACTTGCAAAGGAGGATTCATTTACAATTATAAATAAACAACAGATTTCTGCCCTTACAAATTTATTAGTTTTTTTTTAATACTTTCTTTTGTATATTTAAGAGCAGCCTTTTATTTGTAATTGAAGTTCTTTTATAACAACAAGTTGGGATAAGTAACTTAACATAAAAATGCTTCTGAACAATTTTTATTTGCGAATTGAGATTATGATTAAATAAACAACAGATTTCTGCCCTTACAAATTTATTAGTTTTTTTTTAATACTTTCTTTTGTATATTTAAGCGCAGCCTTTTATTTGTAATTGAAGTTCTTTTATAACAACAAGTTGGGATAAGTAACTTAACATAAAAATGCTTCTGAACAATTTTTATTTGCGAATTGAGATTATGATTAAATAAATAACAGATTTCTGCCTTTACAAATTTGCTACTTACTTTTTTTAGAAACAAAAAGAAAACAAATTTTTTTTTTTTTTAATGTGCATTTAAGCATCGCATTTTTTGTTTATTTGTAAGTTATTTATACAACAAGTTGGGTTAAGTAACAGCGGTAAATTCAGAATTTGTCGAATTGAAAAAAAAAATTGACAGCCATTTTAAAATTTAATTTTGTACTAAAGCTCAGCGTTTTGAAATCAGTTGACTTTCAGACAGACTTTAGACCACCCAAGCAAATGCATTCTTAATATTTCAAAGAAATAGCGAGTTAAATAATTACAAAATAATCACAGAGTAAATACAGAGAAAATTCAGTAAAATTGTTTCGAGAAAGCTCACTTTCATTTTCTTAATCAAGTGACGGTTTAAAGTATAATTATTAATGAAAAAATAACTTAGAAAATTATCTGTAGAAGGCTTTCATGAGGAAAGCGCATTAGAGACATATAATTACATAAACATTCTTATTTTTATATATGTCTAACATCACGACAATGTTTAATCTTATACGAAGAATGGAAATAATGGCAATTATATTTAGACAAAGATAATTTAAATAAAATTACACATGAGAATAATTTTTAACAAAAACCTTAAGTATACTTAGTTTAAAGATCAGTGCTTTACATTATTGCAAAGGAAAATTAATTAGTTGTATTCATCAAATATTTAAATGTCAAAATGGAATTAAATTAAGCCATTATTTAACAAGCCATTTATGCAGCACTGGGTTAAAGCAATCATTTGGCAATGCTTTTAAATGTTTATATTAATTTGAGAACTAAAAATGATTGTTAAGCATTGTTAAGATGTCTTTATCATTCATCTGATAAATAAAAATAAGTATTAGGCTTTGCTAAGTACAACAGCTAGTGAAATATTACTAAGTTGTGAATTAATAATCGAATTGTAACTAGAATTAGAATCGTAGCAAACGCAAAATCTTACAGCTGCACTTAATCTTGATTCCTTTAACGGAAATTTATTTCTGCATTTTTAAAATCCCCTGCCATCGTTATTCAAATATAAATTGGGATAAAACGTAATATTCAAGAAATTAACATGTTTACGGTAGGGAGTTGATGTTTTCCCAAACTGACTGAATAAACAATGAATTACAAACGAGAAAATTTAATTGATTCTCAGCGCTATTCTCATAATAAGCCTAAAATACAGTTTAGGATATTTAATGCATTTTATTATTAATGTTACACAGTATAAAATTTACTGAAATGCAATAAAATGAAGATCGTTTGGAAAAGGTAGTCTTTACTTTTAGGAAGACTCCCTTTTTCATTTCGGTTGAAATAAAGTTAAATAATTAAAAACAGCCTTGTATTAACAGAAATCTCGTGATTTCTGTTCAGAATATCAGAATCTAAAGTTCCTTAATTCTATAGCTTTTATAAATTTATATTAATCGAATAAACTATTCTCTAAAGATGCTTTCCCGTTTAATCTTTAATTCTTACTAATGATGCTTAATAAAAGAATACCGCTTAATTTCTGAATGTCGAATGATGGAACATCAAAATATTCTTAAATTTCATTATTTGAGGCTTTCATATTCGAAGCAAAAACATCATTTCTATGATTAATTGACATCCACGAACAAATGGCAGATGAGTACAGTCATTAACTGTCGATCGAGTTCCATGATTGATAAGAACTTATTTAGGAAGAATAAGCAAAGTAAACGGTAGCTTTAGTCGTGGGATTTGGCGAAATTCAGTATATCCTTGAATGTGATAAATAAAAAATTTCAATAATTTTGGTATGGAAGGTCATATTTCTAACAAATATTTTTGCTAACAACTACACACTAATATGTACTAATAACTAATTCGTCTTGTCGATAAGCTACACATTATTTATTAAACGTTATTGACCTGCACGCAAATGCCACAACACCATTACTATAGCGCTTCAAATGAATTTAAATTTATAAACACGTTTAATCTGTAATAAACTATACTTTATGCATGTACAATTTGAATTTAATAAAAGACAAGTGAAACAGTAAGCGGAATTTATTTTCACATATTTTTCTAAATATTATGCACAAGTTTTCATTCTAATCAAATTCCATTCTTTTATTAATTTATGAAATTAGTTCCATAATATATTTTTTCCTCTGTTTTGATTTTAACTTTACATTCATTATTTTTTATAAAATAGCTCAGATATTTGTTCTGTAAGGTCAATTTCCCCTCGTCCTTTCTGTTGCCATCAAAGCAACAGAAAAGTGTATTCTGTTACGATATATTTTGGCTTCCAAGACAGAAAATGATTTTTTGAATAAGAGTTTAAAATTATGAAATTATTTATAAGAATTAAAAATTATGGACTTTGAATAATAACGTGAATACTTTACATGGCATAGGCCAATAAAAGTTACGAAATATAAATCTTTGGTATGAATCTAGCTTTTTACTAAACTTATCGTACCAATAACCAATTTCCACGCTTCCCTCCTCCCCTATCGATTGAAACCCATATATGATATGAAATTACAGTTGTAGTCATAAGATAATATACCGAATTTCATTGATCTAACTCATTACGTTTACAGGCATGAGAAAGCACAGAACCACAAATGGCTCAACATTTGCAAGAATATACATTTTAGATATTAAACCTGTGCTCCATATTTTATCTATCTAGCTCTTTACGTTTTGTAGTTTTCTAGTTCACTTATACTCAAACAGCCAGATAGACAAACTTTCTCTGATTGGTTTTCGGTCAAACTTTGAAGTTTTTCTATTCTTAAGTTTTTCAAAAAGTTTTTAAAATTCTTAGTCACAAAATTTCAAGATTCAGTGGCGTTGAAACACGGAGGAAGTTAGTCAAGTGGGGTATAGATGCCTCGGATGTCAGTCTTAGAGGCTGCCACTAGTGCGTTTTTATGATTTTAAAAAGCAAAATGTAATCAAGAGGCGAAAGAATAGTACTATATGCTAGATGATTCTTCCATTAGCCGAATCATTGGTATCAAAAGGCGAAATATTGAACTACGCCCTCGGCGCCACATACCCTTCGCTACGCCCCTGTCATGATTACAATAATTTGTATTTTCATTTCGAAACAGGACAGAGATACTTTAAAAATACATTTATTTTAAATAAAATAAATTTCTTTTCCTTCATATATGTTGAAATATGCTTAATGATAAATTTTGTTCATCGATTGATTTAGCAGTCGGAAAAAACTACCATTCTTTACAGTTCAGCATTTTTCAACGAACAGACATAAAACAGACACTAACGTCATTTTTTTAAACAAATGTCGAAAATCGAAGCATTATAATTAATGAAAAGAATAAGCTTTCTCTTTGGAAAAAGATTGCTTTAGTTTTTCAAGAAAAACTTTCTTGTCCACCTACTCAAATGGTGCAAGTCTGAGATTTCACCCGGCTTGAAGAAAGTTACGTTCAACTAAAACTTAGGACGAATCAGATCGTTTGAATCCACATCAAGTGTTTTCTCATGTAATCATATACATTGGGCATCGGCAATTTTCATCTGAGTCGCTTTCTTGAAGCAAAATCGTTTGATTATGGAATGACCGAAACACCCACTTTTGTTCCCCGTTACTATAGCTTTGAAATAAGAGCCCCACCTCAAAGAAGTAGGCGTCAGTTTTGTTTATTTCTATTGAGGCGACTCCGTTTTTTCAGGGCAATGATACTGCTCTGGGGGGTCTGTCCCCCCTCCGCCTCAACTTGGATGTGTCTTTCAAGAAGATAACGAAGGCAGGGACATAACGGAAACAGAGATACGGGTGGAAGTTGAAAAGGTAATGAAAAAAATCTCCACCGCGGGAAGGTCATCAAAAGAAATGGGACTGAGAACCTAAAATGGCAAGTCAGCTGAAAAGAGGCGTCAGTTTATTTATGCATAGTAATTTGCTTTACTTTCTTGGAACAACAGGGTGGGGATAGGATACAGAAGTAGGTAATTAAGCTTTAAATCTGTTGAAAAAATTAAAATGATAATAATCCAAATATTAATTCTGCAGTGCATGATATATTTATATGTTATACCAGCTTATTTATTTCTGTAAATATGAATGTACGAATAAGGCAATAAAAATTATAATCTTGTGTGTAATTTGCAATGCATAATATGTGATTAATTTATCTAACTAATAACAATAAAATCAATAAAAGTCATGCATATCCATTTTTTTAAAAAGTATTTTAAAAGCTAAAAACATTATTTTGATATTTTTAAACTAACTTTGTTTAGATTTTATAAATTATTTCACAAATAAATCATTGCCATTCTTCCATCATTCGTTTAGAAATATAACGAGATGTATATGCGGTTAAAAATGCATTATACGTGCAATTGTTGTTGAAAAATCAGATTTATTTATAGGTCGAAACTTAAAACTTATCATAGAGCTTTTAAAACTTTGAGTAGTAGAGTAAAAATATATATGGTCAGTGCGGAGTAAATATTAAAAGAACAAGCAAAACATAAAATAACATACAAACAGGTATCAAAAATAAAAAGCGGTACTAATAAAATAAAATGGAAAGTCGACGAAAATGGAATAATAGCAATGACAATTTTTTGAAAGTAACTGTAATTTCATTAACAGTAAACAATAACCGAAAAAAAAAATGTTAATGGACAATTATTGTGAATCAGTTTCCTGAATTCAAATAGTAGCAATTTCAATATTAAATAAATACCATTCAAAATATTTATTCATAAGACATAATCATCCGCATCAAGATTTTTTCAACAACAAATGAAAATATCAAATAGGATTTTGCAACTGACTGTTCTGATCAAAACATGGCAGAAACACTCTAAGTAAATCGGGATTTTAATCCGGTTCATAATAACTCTTAAGTTTTAATGAATTGTTTAGTTTCCTTTCATATGATATTCATTGAGATTTAAATTTCTGGCTGCATTATTTTCAGCTTCTTGATTTTTTTCAGTTCCGATTTTTTTTTTTCCCCCCCATTTTCTGTTTTTTAGTAAACTCAAAAATATGTTTTGAAAAAAAATACTCTTTAATGACTATTTTCTATTTCTTGCACACTAATATATTTCATAATTTATTATTATTATTAACAAGAAATCTTAAATTAAATTCACTATTAGACACCGCACTTTCAAATGAAATGAGAAGTAAGTTAAAACCAAAATATTTATTCTTTATGCAGTACTGTAAATATTAAAATATTCCATTCATCGGTAGCAGACAGCTATATAAAATTTCAAAATCCTTGTATAACAGGATTTGAGTGAAACTCCAATTAATTACGAAATTTCATCCATAAAAATATAAATGAAGTTAAGTTAAATAAAAGCATGTAAAACTATTTTACATTGTTTTGTAATATAAAGTTTACAGAAAAAAAAAAAAGTGAAAACCAGACGTGTAAATATTTTTTAATTCATTTAATTCTTTGTATATTACATTTATTCATTTTTATTTTGAATTTTTTAATTCAATATGTCCTTGAGGAATCCATAATCGTCCATTTTTATTCTACTTTTTAAAGTTTTATTGTGAATAAAACATTGTCTAATTGTACTTTCTGTAATATTGGAATGGAATCGGAACAAAATACGAAAGGAAAACTTTTCTTCTACTTCACACAATTAAAGCAAAAGCAAACTAAATTGTATAAATTTGTTTGGATGGCGTTAATATATCTTGAAAATTGCCTTAATTTAACTTTTTATTTATTTATTTATTTTCAAAATGCGGAAGAATTCGTTATGTCACAGAAAAGATAAAAAAAGCATTTATTTGTACTTTTGAATTCCTCGTTTACGCATATTTAATATTCTTTCAAGAAACCGATTGTTTGATTCCGAGGGTTTCGTATCATTACAATAAATTCATTCAAACTTGAATTCTTTCCAATTAAACTCATCTATTAAAGTCTTAATTTATTTTGGACACAACCAGAAAACTTAATTACGGAAATATTCTTTCCGGAAACGATCTTTAAGTTTAATTTTGCACATACACTTCCGCCAAAGGCATCTTTCTTGAGCTCAAAGCCTTTTCTAATTAGGTTTTCCAATATTCATTTACTATATACTACAGAGAAGGAGCTAAGACGTGGAGCTACAAAGAGTTCTGCTTTTTTTAAAAACATGCAATTTTAATTAAAGGAATTTAGTGCATGGACTAACTTCTGTTTAATCATCTTTTACACCTCTGCAAGATAGCGACGAAAACATATTGTTTTTAAAATGATGAATGCATACTTCTGGAAACTCATATTCCTGTCGAAAAGTCGTTTGCTTCTTTCAAACATATAACAGACGATATGCTTTGAAGTTTTAACTTTAAAAGCGGAAATGAACTGTAAGCGTCTCTTTCTGTTCTTTTTTTTTTTCCAGTTTTTTCGAACAAATGTCGCTTTAAAGCTGCACCCTAGAATAGCAATGAAGGCCGGAAAGAGATGTCAAAGAAAAGAACTCTTTAAACACCAAACATCATTTCCATAACACAATTCGAATGCGAAATCAGCTGCCTTCACAAATCAGTTGCTCATTGCTAAACTTACCAGGCTTCCTGAATTAGCCTGGTTCTTTGTCTATTTATTTCGCTTTATACTTATAAACAGATCATATTAAAATATTAAAAAAAATATTAACTAAACTGAATTTTCAAAAATTAATTAAAAGCAGTCCTTAAAAGCACACTTATTTAGTATATTAGACATCAGAATTTTTTTTAAAAAAAATTCTACTTTTTAAGCTGGAAATTCATTATTTAAATTGAGTAAAAAATCTATCACAAAATTCTATCTTTACAGATATGAAACAAGTCAAGTTAAATAAAAGTGTCCAAAAATAAATCCCTCCTTTCTTTTCCATCTATGCAATATATAAAATAGTTATCCTAATATAATTATTATGATTGACTGTATCTAAATAAAAAGTAATAAATTTAAAACATTTCGATAATTTTCTTCATCTCTTACTTTTTCAATTATTCGTTCTTCCCTTTGTTTCGAAGGGGATAGACTTTTTACTTTCCTTTAGCTACACAGCATATATTCTTCTTTCCTCCTACCCTAAAATAAAACTCTAGGACAACCTGAATAGAAGCTCAGAAAATCTGAAAATTATTTCTCACGATCATGATTATATATGTCAAAAATTTAATTTACTCCGGCTTAAAATCAATTCATTTTCAAGCTACTGAATTTCAAATGTAAAAGCACTCCTAATTTAATTCAAAAATAAAAAAAGATTTCAACTCCGATTCATTTATCACGACTTCCTTAAAAATGATTCAACATTTTCGACCATTTTATATTACATCTTTATGAACACTTATGTATATTATTTATGTGGTAGTATTTTTATTCATAGTAAATAGCCGATATTAGGTATTTTATTTAACTTCCTAAATAAAAATATACTGTCTATAAAATTTACCTTTATAGTTCATTGAGAATGTGAATTCCTATATTTATATGAACCCTTTATCTTTAATACAGCAGAATTTTTAAAAATTAAAATAGAATATAAAATGTGGTATATTATTGTATTTGACATTTTGTTTCTTGCGAAAATATTGAAATCTTTAAAATTTTGCTTTCTCTATTATATATGAAGTCACAATAAGTCACTGAAGTTATTATAAGTCACTAAAGTTTCATCTCATTAAGCATTATTATTTATTAGAAGTATGTGACGGAAAGACGCAATCTTTGGTGACTAAGTCATTTTGAACAGCCAAGTATTAGAAGTCACAGACGCAAGACAGACATCATTTAATCTTTGATAGTAAGCAAAAGAAGATCTGTTGTTTGGCATACGACTTATATCCTCGTGTCTCAATCTTGATTATATGCACAATCGTTGCATAAAAAGTGTTTGAGCGAAAAAAAAAATAACAGCTCGTGTTAACAGAAGTTAAATGAACAGATTAATTAGGTATCTTCTCCTTTTACATCCTTTGAGTGACTTGGATGTGAACTTCTTATACTTGCCAGAACTGCTTGAAAGAAAATTAATTTCCGTTTCTAATTTCTAGAATCAACTTGGCTATAGCAGTTGGATTTTCGTGCATAAATTTTAAATGTTCTTTCTAGTTTTAATTCAGTAATTATAAGCTCATTCGTCTTATTGTTTACAGTTTTTATGATCTCATTCATTTTATTGATTGTCACTTTCTACAGGCGTTTAAGTACTTATTTTCGTATTTTGCCGCTGACTTTCAACACATTTTTGAAATCGAAAACAAAAATTTCTATCGAAACATGCTATTATATCTAAATTTTAAATATTCATTATATATATATACGCAACGAACTGAAAATTTTAGTGATTTTCTGTATAAACTGAAATAATTTTTAAGTGTTTTAAAAAAGGCATTTACTAAATATTAATTAAGTATTTATTCAGTAATTTTAAATAGTGTATTTTGATGGAAATTTGGTAAGTGTTTGAATTTCAAATTTTCTTCAGTCTTATGTTATTTATATAAATGGATATTATTAAAGAATCATTTTCAAAATACTTTTTTAAATCTCCTAAAACAGAACTTAAAACTCTATTAATATATCCTTTTAAAGTTTTAAATTCTAGAATAAGAACATGCATTTGAAAAAAGAAAAAAAAAAGAAAAAAAAAAACAATTCGCAAAGATTTTTTTTTTCTTCTGACTATATTAGTATGAAATAGTCCTCTGTAAGAAACAATAATACTGCTAAAACTTTAAACAGTTTACAGTTTAATACATTATATGGATAAATTTCAGTTGCAATCATTATTATAAGTGGCATTATTATGTTTTATCCAAAGTAGTTCCAAAATTTTAGAAAACAAACATTTTTAATAATAATTTCAATAAGACATTCTATGAACTCTAATAAATATATTTTATTAATTAAGTATTCTAATAAAAAAAAACTTTAATATTATATGAATTCTTTAAAGAAATAAATGGAATCTTTAATCAAAATATTCATTTAGATTAAACTTAATTTTTTAATTTTTTTTTAATTCTATGAGATGCTTTTTGATTGAACTGCTGTTCATCACTAAGCTTATGTTCATGATTCAGTATTGTTCAGTCAGAGTTAGTTCTTTGGAAAATCAATTTTAATTTTTCTTTTAAACATAATTTCCTCAATCTTTTCACAGCTCCAACTCAGATTATTTCCTTGTCGACAGACAGGGAAAGAAATTATGTAATTTAGAAGAAAATATCTTTGCTTCCTTCTCTGAAATTAAACCCGATGCCACAGAATTTATGTAATTACAACGAATACGAAATCATACACAACCTGTTAGGATGAGCAAATTTATTTCTAGCTTTATTATTTCCATAAAAGTAGAACAAGAGCTTATGACTTCTACGATTTTTGTTACTGCGATTTAGAAAGAAATGAATCATGTGACTACAAGAAAAGGAGTTGTTATTGGTCCCTTTTTGTTCAATGTTTGTTGTTGTTGTTTTCAACAATATTAATAAAACGACACTTAAAAATTTGTATATTAATGATGTGATATGCAAGCATGTGATAAATGCTTTCTTTCTTAGCTTTTAAAATTAACTATTTTCCATGCCACTTAATTTTCAAATAAAAAATATTTCCACTTTAACGAGCCACTCGAATTTTCACTTTTTCTGAATCCCAATAAATTGCTCAGTTAACATAAATTAGGTAATTTTCAATGCTCTCTCTGCTTTGGACCCTTGTCTGTAACCTGTGCGTGTAAAATTTAGATAACGGCTATAGTTTGGACTCCTTTTATATCTTCTGATGACTTTTTAAAGATATTCTTTTAACAACTATGAGTATAATTGAACTCTTCAATTAAAAAATTAGTGATTTAAATAGCTGCAATTCCCTTAACCCTTTAAAAGGCCATTTTTTCCTAATCATACCAAATTAAAATATTTTTAGGACTTCAGTTGGAATAAGAAAAGGGATTCATTTAGCTTATTAAATAAATTTTATTAATTAATGAATTAATAACTATATAAGAAATTAAGGCACACCTTTTTGTATGAGATAAAGAATTGAACCATCTAAGTTTCTGTCTTATTGAAAAATTTGTCAGAACTTATACCAGTCCTCATAGCTTCACACAAAGATTGATGAATCTGGTGGGGAGCATACTTCCCATGGCCTTGGAGAGGTTTAAAAGTTATCTCCCCCCCCACCAACCATTTTGTTTCTAACATACATAATACAGAAAAAGTTCAATAAGTTAGAATTGACGAGTTATTTTTTGCACTAAGATTACATTCATATAGGATTTGTTTTGAATTCTGAAATTCAATAACTTTGTAAGTAGAGTATTTGGCAATAATATACCACCATCAAATTTCTCCAATATGACACTCCAATAGTTATCCATAAATTAAAAATATCTCACTACCTTCTCGATAGTAAAAATCAATGCATGCGTCATATGATTTTTTTTTTAATTTAAGTTGTTGTTGTGACTTAATGCACTTTACAACCCATCCAACAGTTATCTCTCAGCGATTTAAGCCGAGTAAGCACGTCTTGGTTTTTCAGCAGCGCCAACTAGGACCAAGAGTACGACTTAGCTACAATCATGCGTCACATTCGCTTGCACAACAACTATTTACAGGGTGCACATTCATACACCTCACAGATAGAACACAGAAGAACAACTATGCCCGAACTGGGAGTAGAACAAGGGAGGCGCCGATCACGGGGAAGACGTGCAACCAATATGCCAGGACGCTGACTTACGTTTAAGTAAACGCATAATAGGAAACTTCCATTAAAATCCTGGCGGATGTATAATATTAAAAATAACTTTTTTTCTCATTGCTGAAAAAGTGTCATGAACCTACTCAGCAGCATTTCGTTGTAAAAATTTTCAACTCATTTCTAAAAATAGAACTTTAGACTAAAAAAATAAAATTATGGAGGATTACTCATCAAGAAATGAAACATTTTTCTGCTTTAAAAAGAACTTCGGTGTAGACTATTAAAAATAATTCACATTTTCAAACTAAGATTCTATGAACATTCAGTTCATTTTCATAGTAGCTAGTAATTGGTAGTAGACGACTTAAGCTTATTCCTGCAGTTTCTTTCCTCTTCAGTAAAGATCAATTAATGCTTCATAATTTCCTTTTTATTTTTAAGTAAATGTATAATAGGGGACTTTCATTAAAATCCTACTGGATATATATCCTTAAAAAAACTTTTTTTCTCATTGCTAAAACAAAAATTAAAATATGAACCTACTCAACAGCATTTCGCTATGAAAAGTTTTCAACTCATTTCTAAAAATAGAACTTTAAGAGTAAAAAAAAAAAAAATTCTGGAAGATTGCTCATCAAAAAATGAAACTTTTTTCTGCTTAAAAAAAACTTTGGTGCAGACTATTAAAAATAATTCACATTTCCAAACTAAGATTCTACGAACACTCACTTCATTTTCATAGTAGCTGGTAGTAGACGACTTAAGCTTATTCCTTCCGATGTGCGCTATTTAATTGCCATCATTTAGGTTATCAGCAAAAAAGTGAGTGGAAACGTAAAAAAAAAACCCGCGACAGAAGTAAATAAACAAACTAAATGAAGCGCGTGTTACGTAAAACTCTTAGTAGCTTCCATTGATTCCAGTTGGAAACGTTAACCGTAACACAGTAAGGTTCAGTGACTACGAAGTCTGGCGCGGCCACAGTATCTTCCACGTGGACTTGGACCACTTTGTCTCTAAAAGAGAGCTGACGTGGGCGGATTAGGAAAAAAAAGAAGAGGATGTGTGTTAAAGAATTAGGCAATTGTCGAATGGACATTTCAAATAGAAATGGTATCTTTATTTTTATTGAGAATGAAACGAGTGCTTTCTTGACTACCCGACTTCCTTAGCAGGTAGTGAAAGCTTTCCGACTAAGCAGAATTTTTTTATTGAAGGTGTTTTACTGATAAAATGCCGTCGTTTTAAATCTCGGATACACAAATCACGTAGGGCCTTCACCTCTAGAGCTACGTCCCGGTACAATTGAAAGTCTTTCTTTTACTTAGAATCGCACTCCCGTTTTTGAAGCGATAAAAAAAATAATAAAACATAATGAGAAAAAGTATAATAGCTTGGTTTGATTTTAAAAGCAAAGGGATTTAGTAAAATTTTGATATATTTTTACTAATCACGGAATGTTGGGTTTAACGAAATTGCTTTTAAAGATTGAATCTATAAAAAGATTGCTTTATTTTTAAAAGCTCATGCCTTTGTTTTAAAGTATATAAAAAAAAAAGATTATTCCTAAAGAACTGAGCTGAACGATGAAGATTTTTATCATCTTTTTCAACCCGTTTTCAAATTTATTACTGTGTAACAGAATGTAAGGACTTTACCAAATAATTTTTGTAGAACCCATCGTATAAATTTTTGACAATAGTAAATAATAAAGATGCAACCCAAAGTTTAGTATCAAATGTTAGTCCTTAAATATATTTAGTAGCAAGTACAGAAACTAATTAAATAAATAAAAGCTAACTGAAAAAATTTAGAATTAAAGACTCATATATCTTAAATCACTTATTTCATTTGAAGATATAATCATAAAAGTTATTTAACTAATCCAAAATAGTCATGTACACTTGTTTAGTATTCTAAATTGATAAACTATCATTAATTTGTGATACAAAAACATCGGAGAAGATTGAAAAAGTATTATTTCATATTCCATCAGTGAACGTAATATTATTGTAAGTTATTTTAAGAAGGAGAAATAATTTTTCTAATACTTTTAGATCTGCAGGTAATTTTCCTTTTCCTTCCTCCTCTATTCAATTTTTTTTAAAGAAAGCTAAACAACCAAACCATGTTACACCAAAAGCAATTATTTATTAAAAATTTAAATTTCCCAAAACCTACATATATAGCAAATATTTGGTGGAATCATGTTTCAAATCTCCAGTTCTTTTATTTATTGAATAGTGAGGTTAAGTTGCGTAAGGTTGCATTATATGAAATCGAAGTTCTTATTCTTCTCATTAAATTAATTAGTTCCTACATGTTTATTTATAAGAAAATAAAGTATTTGCTTTGTGGACAAAAATTATCGTTCGACACGACGTATAGAGTGTTAAAATTCTTATGTTTTTAAATTGAAGCAATTTATAAAGATAAATAAAATAAATACACAGAATCATAGCAATTATATAAAAATAAACCTACAAATATAGCACCCAATACAAAAACAAAATCTGGAGGCCCTCAATTTCGGTAGATTATTAACGATAAAATGTACTTTTGCAACTACATTATGTCCAAATATTTTTCGTGCTATTGCATCTGAAGCCATCTGGAAAGGATAAAAAAGATTAACGATGTTCAGCTAAATAGCTGACAGAATTGCAAAGAAAACCAAATAAAAAATACACAAAGCCTGAGTGTTTAGAAGGTTATCCTTTGAGTTCACTGCCTGATTTTTAGTAGATTCACTTAAGTCTTTTGCATCCATTTATGCTCTATCTTTTCCCAGCTATTCTACTAATCAATCTGGTTAAGTAACTTTTTGTGTCGCCCCAGATCATAATACAGAAAACTTTTGTTTTTGTATGAAAAGATTCACCTAATTAGTATAAGAAATAGAATCACCGAATCAATTATTTTTCATTCTCATGCAGCTAAAAACCAAAACTCTGCCTCGTTTTATATTCCTCTTCCAATTTTTTATACATTAAGTTAAGAACATATTTAATACATTAAGAAATAATTCATCGTTTTTTCATTGAATCTTACTGAACGTAAGATTTAAAGTTATAAAAAAATTAATCAATTGCTATTTCATATTTAAAATCATCGTTATTTTTATTTTATTGACTTCAGCCCAGTGGAATTTTCTTTTTACTGCTACAGAAATAAATATATTTCAGCTCTACAGCGAAATCGTTTAAATTTATTTTTTATTTATGCACTGAATAATTGATTTTTAATAGAATTCTTATCATTTTCCATGAGAAAAATAATAAGATACCGATTCTAAAAAGTACTTTATTCGGAAGCAGAGGAGACATGAATTGTTACACAGTCAACAATTACTTTTTATCGTTTTTCGTAAAAAAAAAAAAAAAAAAAAAACTTTATAAGAACTGTTTAACCCGAAATGGTCTTTTAACTGCAAAATGTAATTTAACATACTGTTCGACGTACACAAAACAGCTTTCATATTTTTGTCTCTTTGATATTTTTTAAACGTATAAAAAAAGAATCTTTACAAAAACTGTTGAAAATTGTTACCAAGTGTTTAAATGTTCTGAATTTGCACTCAAATATAATATAATTCTTTTAAACTATTCTTTGTTGTACATGTAATAAGAGAAATAGATTAATAATTTTTTAGGAAAAAACTTTACTACTTATATTTTTCGCATTTTTACTATAAAAAGTACATTTTTAATACTAAACGGATTTCTTTTCTATAGAATAGTAGGTGGATCCCTAAAAATACTGAATTTCTTTCACTATTATATTTAAATGACTAGAGTAATCTCTTTAAAAACATAAGATTGAATAAATAAAACCATATTTAAGTTAAAATCCTTCAATCAAAAATAATTTTTGTGTTAACCAATCTATTTAGATATGATTTAAATACAACGAGGGAAGTAATATAGCAAAAATTTCATTTTCTGTTAAACTTCCTAAAATTATTTTTATTTCATAAAAATATCATGTTTTTAAGTGGCTTTTGATGAACATGGCCTAAATCTGAGATTGAATTTTATAGTCTATAAAAATACTTTTAAAGAAGGATTAATTTTCTTGTTGATTAAATTACAGACGTAAATACAAAGTTTTTTTTTTTTAATTTCAACTCATCTGATAATTTCTTAAATACTAGTAAAACTCTGGAATGTTAGTTCGGAATTAGCATATTACTGCTCGTTTCAGAATCCCGAGATTAGCATTTTTCGACGTTTTCATTTCGCTTAGGGGTGGAACGAAGAAAGACGAGCGGCTATAACGCATCCTAATCTAAGTTCATTCTAACGATTAATTTAAACACCCTTTCATCTTTCCTCTCACACCTTTTTTTTTTTTTTTTTTTTTTGTCGAGATAAATTCCTTCTGGCGCATGCGCAAAGGCCCGGAAGGTTTCAGAATCCGAGAATGAACAATACTTAAAACATATAGTTTGTCTACCCCTGTTTGAGAAGCGAAAGCTAAAGTGTATGCGTGAAAACTTAAGATATAGCAATTTCAAAATGGCACGACAGATCAGCTAGATGCATTGGAAAACATTAGAAATACCAATTTTTTAAAGGATCTTGAAACTAGCAGACATTTTTCAGTAAAGTTGATAGCAGTTCAAACGCAGTCATGCAGAAAATTTCTGTATATGATCCTAGGAGCAATCGAAACAGAAGATCCCCCGCTCGATCCCTCTTTAAATGGACACTTTCTGTGACGAAATCCTGCCCTCTTTCTGACTAACTGCATGACAGCAGAGTGAAGAGCAATTAGCCAATGAAACATTTGAACAGATTTAAGTAGTAACATAAAATTGGTATTTAGAACTTGATACAATCAAGAATAACAGAAATCTTACTAAAAATTGCTAGTGTATATATATTAAACTTTATGGTTAATGTTTTTTTGTTTGTTTGTTTGTTTTTAATTTAGGCCCAAATCATTTCTTAAACTTCTAACCATTACTTTACAGCTAGAACGGAAGGTGAAAGATCATCAGAACATTTATCTACTTCCCAAGACGAGCCCCTCCCACATTATTGGTACTTAATACGTAAATTATGAATTTAATCTTACTGAATTAAAGATTCTTTCTTCATTTATAAACAAATCAAACACTTCGTTTTGGTCTTCCTGACCCTTCACCTCCAACGCACTCAAACTTTTTGAAACGTCTATCGATTCAATAAATGTAATCAAGAAACAACTTTGTCAGTATCCTGTGTAAACAAAAGTATTCAGCTTATCCCAAATATTTCTGTCTCTCAAAATACTGCCCTAATCGATCAGTTCTATGGCACCTTCAAGATTAGCACTCGCTTATCAGTGGCGCCACTACGGAAACTTACTATTTGGTCGTGTGTCAGAAATAGATTCCATTCATGACTAGACAGTGGCAATGCACTCCAGTTCTCTTTGATAATGTGACAGCTTGGCTTTCCCCCTTTCACAACAATACCTCAGGATTTTATCTCGTTTGCGGCGAATGTATGGAAGCCCAATAGTTCGATTCAGACATTTTTCTCTGATAGGTCATTGGTGTTGCTATGGGATTATTCAGGGGAATATTTACATAGAGGCGAGAAGATAATTTATATGGAGCAAGAAACTTCAAACTTTATTGGTTTTATTGAGCAATAAATTCGACTTTCGTTATTGAATGAGAAATTTAATCAAGCAGCGGATTTAGACATTTTTCCATCCTAAGCAGTGTATATAATTATATCAATATTTTTATTACATTTTTTAAATTAGTTCAACAAAATTTAATTTAATCAACATGCTACATGAAAAGTTTATGACATTTTTTAAAATTATTTTGTGAGAATGTATATGCTTTTATTGGTTTAATATAGCTCATGAACGGGTGGTCATCCAAATTTATACACATTACCATTAAAGCAAACTCTTAGTATTTATAAATATTACCATAATTAAATGAGTGAAATGAAAGAGGGATCTCGCCATTTATACTTGACAAATTATTAACATTTATCCTACAGTTAATATAGTAATGATTAGTCCCACGGAGGAGGGTACCTCGTAATTGAGGATGAGAAGCTTCCGGCTTGGTGGTTGGTTCTCGCCACCTTTGTTGGTATACGAAAGGGTGTGGGTCGCTACCTCCCATCGATGACGGGACGTACTTCCTTAGAGAAGGGTTGTACCGTGGCCGTTGATGGCTCTCATGACTCAACCAAAGTTCCCGCCAGTGTTGCTGTCACGGTGGTCCAGTCATTCAAGTTTTTCCGTGTGCCCTCGGGTGGTTCGGAGTAGTCAGTCTACGATATGTTTCATTCACAGAATTCGTAAATTTATTTATTTGATGACTATGCCAATATCTTTTTAACCGACCAGCTTGCGACTCCCCCCTCTCTAGTTCAGCAGCCCTACACAACTGCCTAGTCGGAAATTCGCCTCCGTTTCAGGCATCGCCTTTTTCTACAACTCATACATTTGCACATTTTCGAAATGCATTTTGATAGAAATTTAGAACATAGAAAAGATTCTTCGGCGATTTTATTAATCTAAATTCAGTTTAATACTCAAAATTCTATTTTCAGTTGATTCTCTTGCATTTTACATGCTGGTTGTACGTCGGATATCGCAACCAATCGAAATTTATGATACCTACATTTGTCTGCTGTCTGTTTTATAGAATAAATTTTTCTAAGCCCTTTCGAATTCTGAACGAAAATCAATCCTAGAAAAATGTTTGAACTAAGGCGAAAACTTTGCCATAAAAGTTATGAGTTGAGAAACCTTCTACTTGTGATACTTAATTGTTTCTTACTTACTTAATGTGATACTTAATTGTTACTTACTTACTTAATGTGGTACTTAATTGTTACTTACTTACTTAATGGGAAACTTAATTATTACTTAATTATTTAATATGATACTTAATTGTTACTTACTTATTTAATATGATACTTAATTGTTACTTAGTTGTGATACATAATTGATACTTACTTGTTTTACTTAAATATAAGGCATTAGTTCGCATGCAACAAATCTGCCAACAATTATCATTCTGTAATTGGCATTCCACTTAAGGACATAATTTATTATAATTTCTTTTAAGAATTCTGATTATAAATTTCTTGAAAATTGTTTGACATTCTCTGATAACATTAAGAGATTATTGCATCTCATTTATTAGAATATTTCTTGATTCTATTTCATTCCAAGGTATTTAATTTTACTTCGTATTTCAAGTCATTTCTTAAAAAATTATTTTTATTAATTTAAATTTCAAAAACTTTCTAAAAACTAAAATCTGTATTTCAAAGTTTTACTGTAAATCAGTAATTCTATAGTATTATAGAAATTCTTTTTAAAAAAATCTACAAGCAACCCAAGCTAGTTGTCATGTCTGCATAATGTCGTCAAGATGCTATTCTATCATTACTTAGAGGCAAAACTGTATTTAGTAGAAAGTCCGAATTATGCCATAGAAAAAAAAATAATTTATCAGTAGTAAATTAATGAATTATACAGGATAAAATTGAAACATCCTTAATGGCTCCGTTATAAAATAAATTATATTTTACAAAAACATTTTTTTTTCTATCCAGGAAGAGGAGTAGTCTCTACTGTTTCTGTTTGAAAAGAAAATAGCAATAAACATGCCACCATATAAAACAGTTACTTTTTTGTCCATGAGCTGTTGCTAGAGAGAAGATGGAATATTCTGTTCATCAAATCTGTTGTATAATCTGAAGTTGAAAAGAATTTGATCCATTAAGATCCGCAACTGATGAAATAGGCCACTGTGTAAAAGGAAGCAAGCAGTAAATGCATCTTTTACTTTCATAACCATGCAGTGTAATGAGAAGCTGAATGCATGTTCGTGGAGAGTTACTGATTCTTTTTTATTGATAATTCTGAACTACGAGGAAAGAAATGCTTCGGGCGTGTAGTACGAAATCTAATAAAAGCTAAATAGTAAATGATGTCATCCGGCCTCACCTCGCTAGATGAAAGATTGGATATTTTGAAAAGAAAATGGTTTATCCCATTTTTTTAAGAATGTTTTACATATCTTGCATTTGATAAGAATGTCAACATATGTTTAGTTTAGAAATGCCAGTAAAGTTTATTTCGAGTTCGAATCTGAATGCATAAAAGCAAAAGGATTTTTCACATCATGAACATTTTTGGATATATTAACTGGATTTGCTAATTCGTAAAATAAGAAATTTAACATTTGTAACATAACGTAACATTTTGAAAAGGAAGCGGTTAATCCAATATATTTTTCCTTTTTAAGAATATTTTACATATCTTACATTTGATAAAAATGTCAACATATGTTTAATTCAGAAATGCAAGCAAAGTTGATTTCGGATTCGAATCAGAATCTATAAAAGCAAAAAGATTTTTCTCATCATGAAAATTTGTTAATATATTAATTAGATTTGCTAATTCTTAAAACAAGAAATTTATCATTTGTAACATAACGTAGCATTTTGAAAAGAAAGCGGTTTAAACCATTTTTTAAGAATATTTTATACATTTCACAAGAATGTCAACATATGTTTAGTTCAGAAATGCAATAAAAGTTTATTTCGAATTCGGATCTGAATCTATAAAAGTAAAAGGAAGTTTCTCATCATGAAAATTTGTTAATACTGGATTTTCTAATCCGTAAAGTAAGAAATTTCAATAATTTTCCGATTTTTTTTAACAAAATTTTCATTTCAAAAATTTCAAAGATTTTCATCGATATTAAATCAAGAATTATTTTACTCATAAGTAAGAAAAAGACGTACCATGAATTGTTCTAATTTAAATGGATAAAGAAGTGCACTGATAGTAATATACAAAAGTTATACTATAAATTTTCAAATTTATTTCAGAAAATGAGAAATGTACAAATAAAGAAACTGAACATCAATTAATTCCATCAAAATTCCATATAAGTTTGCTATCTGAAGAAAAAAAAAGCATCCATAATGTTGAGGTATTCAACTGAAGCACTAATTCTTTGATGTTAGATGATCACAAATTTAATATGCAATTGATTTATGAATAGATATTCATTTAGCTAATTAGATAAAATATATTTGATTTATTAATTAATTGAGTCAATTAATAATTAATTAATTAGACTCTTCGTTATGGTTCCAAATACGAAATTGAAACATCTAGACTATTGTTTCAGTGAAAAATTTGTATTTAAATTATGTCGATCATCTTTTCCGGCGTTTGTGTGGGCACGTTGGTATTTCAAAATAATAATAATTAATTTAAAATTAATTCGATTGTTAAAATTACATAATGTGGTCATGCTTATTAATATCTTTTATTGCAGTTACCGAAATTACTAAGAGATTGAAATTCTAATCAGAGGTTGAAAATTCATTTACCATAGATATTTAAAAATTGACAAATTTAGTGGTAAATATGCTTATCCTCCGATCTAAGTCAGGATTAAAAGTTATTTTGAGATTTTCTTACTACAAAACATTTTGACAAAGCTGTTGAAATAAAATCAAGCATTCGAATGATAAATATCTTTACAAATCTAGGACTAGTTCGCACAGTTAAAAAAAATTGTTTCTGTCTTTCTTACTTTTTTATATTTGAATGTAGAAATATAACTATAGTTGATATACAGATTTTCATTCAATTTTATTTAATTCCCAAACAATGCAATCCCGATAATTCTGAAAACTAAGATTTTCTCACAAATCCTCTGGCACACATCGCACTGGGATAATATTCCTCATTCTTAACACGTCCAGCCACCTTGTGTATTAATCATGAACGAAATCGAGTGAAAATGCAATAAACTTTCAAAACCCTGAGGTTCAGATTCGAAACCTGCAGAGGTATAGCAGATAACATGTCACGTGAAATGATGTTTATACCCCGGGGAAAGCTGCCTTTAAATGTTGACTAATAAGATGAAGAAGTAAATAATCACTTCACCTTAATGTAAACATCTCTAACAGCCAGGAAGTCTCTTATCATTTTCCCGTCTGTTTTGAGTTCAGATTTAGAGCTTTTTACCGAGATTTTTGGTTATATAAACTGCCACAACCTAATCGTGTCTCGGTATTTATTAGTTGTCTTCTCTACTTTGAGAGAGACATGAGTTGGACAGTTCATCGGCGTACAGTGATAAGACGCGGATATATAGCCCTATTTACTGTCAAGTTAAGGGAGGGAGAAGGTCTCCTCTGATATATTTATTTGTTTGTTGAAAGTTTGACTAAATAAAGTAATATTTCAGACAGCTATCTACTCTGCGAAATTTTTGACGGTAGCAAATATATGATAGCTTAGGGATTAATTATTTTAATAATTGTAGCAATTACTTACAAATGCTTTGTAAACATTATATATCTAATGTGTCATATATATAGATTGACGGCATAAATATAGACGTTATATATATATAATGCTGGCATAAATATAGATTCTACAGAAACTCAATAAATTTCCAAACGCTTTGATGCGACAGAGAATGGCTTATGGAAGTTATTGTGTTACGAAAAATAGGCAGATTATAAAAAAAGAAAAACTCATTTGATAAACCATCCAATTTCGAAAAATAAGCAGATTGTTGCAATTGATTTGAAACAGAAACTTCAATGGAAAATTTATTTCATTAATATTTTCAATGATGATAGAGCTTGATTAATTTTGAAATAAATAATATTTGCCAATCCAATAAAAAAAGTACCTTGAAGAATGCATATTTCGTAATATCGACTTTTCCCCTCTTTAGAGTTTATTCCTATATAGATGAAAAATCAACGAACTAATATTCTTTTATATCTAACTTTCCTTTTAATTTTATACTAACCAGAATTAATAAGATGAAATACTTTGTATTAATAATCAAGCCTTTTTTTTACAAATTCCTTTTATACTTCAGGAAGAAAGCTAATTTTTTGCGAACACATAAATAAATAAGAGATATTTATTTATAAGTAAGTAACGCATTACCCATTTAAAACACTCAATATCATCATTATTTTTGCCACCATTTTGATGTCTATCAAAATCATTACACTGACTTTGCATTAAAAAATTAAATTAATTTGCGAAGCCACTATTGATAAAGTTTGATAGACGATGCTTCGGTCTTTTCCAAATGAAAGAGAGAGAGGGCAAAAAGATCAAAAAGTGTTAAGCTGAAAGACACCGAATAAGTATTAAAAGTGCAAATAAACGTGGCGAAACACTTATCTATCAATCTTAGATTCGATCAATGATTGTCAGCCTAAAAGGACAACAAGACAGACATAAAGTCTGCATTGTCACAATCGTTACGGGGACAAGTACAGCGGTATTTCAGAAAGGGGTGATGGGATTCTTGATTTGCCATTCAGCAAAAAGCATTTAATGAATTTATTCAAAACTAACACCTACTGCATCCATTAAGAAAGCTTTTACAGCAGTAGATAAGCATAGGTTTTATGATTGCGCCACTTTCCCTGGAAAACTGGCACTATATAATAACTAATCACTATGATAAATTGTCAAACTAAGCATATGAGGCTCTACAGCGATTAAGATACTTGCCACACATACGATATGCTAATGTATACGAAGCAATCGTCGTACCGCAATGTTTGCAATCGACTGTATAGATCATTCTCGGGGTCTAGGTAGACAAAGATTCGAATTTAATAAATATGGCTTATATTTAGTACAAATAACACAATTTCACAGCACAAATTGAATCCTGAATTCTTTCTGTTAGAAAAATAAGTTGATCATTCACGAAGAATTGATGAGCATATTAAACAAATCACATGATTGTATAGAATTTTCAGCATAACATCACGAACGCGGTATAACGAATCGAATGGCTGACATATAACTCGAAATATAAAGTTAGAAATTTTATTTATTATAAAAATAAATATCGTGGCAATGATGAAACGAGTGGTATCTCGTCAATTCAGAAATAAATAGTACTACAAAAAATATTCAAAAAATTGCTGAAAATTGCCTTCCGTTTAATGAATTTTTTAAAATCCCTTTCAGAGTATAAAATGTTTTATATTTTAACATGATAGAGTTAATAACATCATTAAATGATCAAATTTTAACATCATTAAAAGATTAAGTTAATGATTGAACGCTATATTAAAATTATACTCCAGAATATGCTCATTTTTTCCATGGAGAACAATGATCGTTATCAAAATAATTGATTTCATTAAAAAAATGAGACAATTAACATATAATAAGTGGAAAGATGTGCAAATCTTGAATCAAATTAATTTTTAAAAATCCGCAAAAAAAAAAAAAAAAAAAAAAAAAACTTTAGAAAAAATAAGGAGGAGAAAAGAAGTAATATATAGAAATATTTCCGATTTTTAAGGTTTCCATAATTATGTAGGAGCATTCAGTGAATTTTCTCATATATATCTGTCATTTAGAAATGTGTGATAATAGATCTTTGAGCTTTCAGAACTGCAATCAAGTAACAGTTCTAAGCATTTTTTCGCCAAGATATTTCAGGGAATATCAATTGCCTGAGTCTAAATTATTATTACGGAATCCGATATAAAATTGAATTTTACCTTTAATTTCATAAAATTATCTAAATCTTAATAAGAAAGCGCTGACATATGTTACAAAAAATAATGTTTGAGATAATTCCAGGAAGCTATTAAGACAACTCTGCAACCCTAAAGTACTACAGTATGAGACACTTATACCTAAATAATAATCCAAATTTTTCTTTTACAATTCATTAATTCATCATTAAATGTAATGAATTAACTAGCATCCATCCGACAAAAGATTCCCTTTTTTTATTGGCGTAATTATGGACACAATATTAATAAAAATCTAGAAGGCATGTGTTCATCCTTGTATATAAAGGTGTAATCGCACTTTTATAAGCAAATATGTTGTGCTAAACTAAACTGATATTCTTGGACAACTTTTTTGTTTACTTTAATTTATCATAGGTGACATCTTTCTTTCCAAATTACGGCATAAAAGAAACTAAATTAGATTTTATCAAAAAGCGATTCGGCGTTTGCAAAAACATTGCTTCAGTGATTTAATATCTCTTTTCAAAAGTTTTTTAGCAATTCTATATGTTTGCCAAATTAAACTTCATAATCAAGGAGGTAAGAGCTTTGCAAGAAACTAAACCAATTGTTTTAGAATTCTTTATGTTTCTTTCTTTAAAACACAATTATCAATAAAGGATGTGTTATTTACTTCATTTAGAAAGGCAAACATAAATTTAATCTAAAGTTTGATTATAAATTTAGCAAAGTTTACCAAATTTGAACTAATTTTTGACTACCAAATTTTTATCATGCATTTAACACATCTTCCATTCAATTGTAACACCATTTCAAAAATATTAACAAATATTTTACCACTTTAAAGAAAGCATCATCTTGTTTTAAAGTTGATTTTTTTTTAATTTGCTACCTATTAAACAATCTAAAAAAAACCATTCGATTGTTATCCAACAATAATCAGAAATAATTTCTCACATTTGTTATAGAAATAATCCTTTAGCTTGATAACAATATTTTAAAGATGCACACGTCGTCAACATGAGTTATATTACAGTTTTAAACAGAATATGAAAATAACCTCCAAGTAGACACTAGCTTCCACATATGAAGAAACTTAAATTGAACAAATCTTTTAACTACGAGAAGAAAAATCTTGCTTTTGATGCATCGTACTTGGATACTTCACGTTCGCCAGCCAACACTAAAATAAGCTCCTATTAATATCTCATACTCGCTCAGTTAATAATAACACGCTCTTTCCGAGTTCGTAAATTTTCACACTGCTTAACATAAACAAAATTTACATGCACGCCTGACAAAAGTTTGACATAAAGCATCAAATTAATTTAGAAACAGATGTTACGTACAGCTGTTGTTGACAACACTCATATTTGAGTTCCGGGGAAAAAAGCATTCAATATACAAGAAAATATAATTTTGCCTCCACAACAACTTTTCATGTTTCTGAGTTTTATTTATCGATCGCTTATAATTTAAAGTTTAACTTTGTTTCTAAAGTAAAAGCATTTTTTAAACGAAATTCAAAGAAAATGCTTATTTCAAAACAATCCATAGGTTGCTTTAAAACGTGATGTTAAGCAAGGGAATTTTAACTAATCATCAAAATCATTTTGATTAAAGCATGAAATAAACTCACTGCTTATCACTTTTCACAGATTAATTTTCAACTGATAACAAAGAATTTTATTTCATTAGCATTCTTTCAAGCGACAGACGGTTATTTTGATCAAGAGAAAAGAATACTCAAAATTGAAACATATGTTGGTTAGTAGCAATTTTTCTATTCGTATAATAGCATTCATATAAATTTACTTAATTTACTTTAAACTTTGTTTCACATGCAAAAAAAAAAAAAAGTTTTCACAAAAAAAAAAAAAAAAAAACGTGTACTTTTTACATGATTCATTATTTTTATTACATTAATGTAACATATCCTTTCACTTTAATCATTATAATTTATAAATTTAAAATGGGAATTTCTTACTTAAACAGTTTTAAAGCCTTTAAGACTTTGGATCATTCCTTTGCAGGATAAAGTTTAATCCTCCACAAATTTAGAGAAAGGAAATGAGTTTTCACTTTACATTTATTTTGTTGCATTAATCCTGCAATTATATATACCATGATTTACGAAGCTTGGAAGTTAATCTTTCTACAGCGTATCCCCATTTCTGTGGACCTGTGTATTTACCTTTTACCATTTATCCTTGAATAATACCTTTATAGCTTAGCACATAAGTAAATATATATATATATATATTGAAAATTAGCATTATATTATTCGCAAATGTTACATCGAAATACTAATTTAAAAAATTCTACAGTTGCATTATAAACATTCTATTTTAAACAGACATTAGGGCTACTATGGTGGGACAACAAGGAACTGATACCCTAATCCGATATCCTTACAGTAAAAGTAGAAGTTTGATATAGAACAGAATAATATCAATCAGATCCACATACCCATTTGTACAGCAGTTCCCAAGTACTTTTATTTTCTCCCAAGTTTTTTTTTATTAGTCTTTTTGAGTATGCCATACTATCATATCACTTCCCAATCATTACTTTGCGTAAAGAAGGTGTACGAGTGATGTTCAATAATAAAATTAAAAAATAATAATAATAGTGCTAAATAATAATAATAATAAATAATACTAAATAATGCAATCAACAGAGATAAAAAAAACTCGAATTATATTTATTAATATTTGTAGGATTTATTTTTGATTTCCTCTTTAATTCCATTTTCTATAATCATATTAGTTCCACGTCTACAAATGGAAACAGCTTTGAAATAATAATAATAAATAATATTAAGTAAAGCAATTAAAAATTCGAATTATATTTAATAATATTTGTAGGTTTTAGTTTTGATTTAAACTTTTATTTCAATCTTTATAATCGTATTAGTTCCACGTCCTACAAATAGAAAAATTTTTGAATTAATTTTGCATTAACTTATACTAGAAATAATGATTCTCATCGTGATTATCAACTATTCAAATGGAAGACAGTTTTAATGCAGCCAGTCTTCTAGTTTATTTCATATTTCATGTGTTTAATAAAACTAGGAACAAACGAAAACAAACATTTTATGTTTGCAGCTGCGTCTAGCTTGTTATGATGTTTTTCTTTATTATTATTAGTACATGCATAAAATGAGTACGTTATTCTCACAAGTTCTGAATTTGTGAAATGAATTAAATATATTATTCTCTTAAAACAGGATTCTTAGTATTCTTCTGTCACTGCTACTCAGAAGAATTGAGACTAGCATAACTTTTACTTTTCATACAAACATGGAGAAACAAAATGCTATATCATTTTTTTATTCCTTTTTTTTTTTTACTTTTTCGCATACGAAGGAAGGACACAGAGGAAGTATTGCAATCGTCAAAAAAACTCGAAGTTTTGAAAAATCTCCATTTTTTTTTCATACCTGACATACCTCTGAGTACAAAAAACACATTCTTGCATTCTATCTGTCTGCTTGTGAAAAATATAACTCAAAAATGCTTTGATTTAGATAGATTAAATTTGGGTATAGTGTTTTCACCAAATTTGTAGTTTTCGATCAAATTTTGAGCGAAGTCTATCATAGAGAAACTCTGTTCTGACCGGCTGTTTAAATACAGGCTAACAAGAAAAACACGAAACGAAGACAGCTAGACGGATTAAATTTGGTATGCAGATTTAACATCAATAGTGTAGATCAAATTCTAAGCCAAATCCAATAAGAAGTTGACCGTCTGTCTGTCTGCACTTTCAGAAGCATGTCAAATGCGATAACTCGCAAACACAATGTCTTAAATATATCAAATTTGGTATGTGATTTTATGAGTACAAATGTAGTTGTGAGTTAAAATTTGGTTTCAATCGGCTGGGAAATCGCAACTAAAACACAAATCCGATTTTCGCATACGATGCCAGGAATAATTCGTGAAAAAATTTGCCAAGAACCATACGATAGATTCAGTAAAGATGTTAAATTCATGCCAAAGGTTAATATTTCGTAACTATTGTACACCACTAAAATGCAAGTTATTCTCTGTTATACCAAATGTCCATAATATTTTGTGGTGTATGGAGTACAACATCTTAATTGGAGAGTATGCGAGAAAGCTTTTGGCAGACCACTCACGCTGTTTTTATGTGTGTGTATGCTTAAACCATTACCAATATTACTCCTGGAGGTAAGCAAACCACTGGTTGGGAAACTCTTCCTTCGATCATCGATAAAATCATGTTTTGAACTAGTGATCTTCCGATGACAATGCCGAGGTTTTACAACAAGGCTTTAACCTTCATAATTTCGTTTTTGAAAATCTACAATTGCTTTTTCAATGCTACATTCTTTCAAACGTAAAGAAAACAATATGAAATTATTCATCAAATCAAACTGATGGTGTTCTGTTGAAAAAAACTGAAGGAATATTCTCTCATTCACGGTAATAGTTTGTGAGCCTTAGTCCTTGGACATACCTTCCATAAGAATTTCAAGGAAGGAATTGGCATTTCGTAAATAATTTCTTAGAATAAAATGTTGTACAAAAGGGCACAAACAACAATAACCAAGGCAATTCTGAATTTACAAAGAGAAAACCATTTTTTATAAATAATGTTTTCTATTCAATCTTAAAATATTGTTTTCGAAATGAAATGACGTCGTGTTAGTTCATTTATTTTTTTAACCATTTCTTTGTAACCTAAGACACATTCAAATTTAATGGAAATGTAATTAAAATTTGACAATAACATATGGAAGTAATTAAAATATGCCTGATCCATGAGTTAATGAAGAAGATATCAAGTTCTCGATCAGAGATAAAGAATCGATTTTGAGTATTAATTGAATATTTAAAATGGAAGAAGACACTCAATAGGTCACAATCGGTTCGCCTCTAATTCAACGCAAATTCCGCGATGATAACAGATTTTGATAGAAATTTCATTTATCTTAAATTAAATTTTATTACCTCTTAAAGTATCTCTAAAAATGCGATTAATTTAAATAAAAAAAATGATTTCATGCAGTGAAATTATTGAAAAACAGCTAGTATCTCATTAAAAAAACATGAAATTAAATAGAAATTTCGCTGCTTTGAAACAAATAGTTTATTTTTAATATTGTATTACATACCTTTGTTATTTCTTAGATAAATTATAAATTTTTATACAAGGAAGAATGAAAATAATTAAAACTTTTTTTATTCTGCAATAACAAGGGAATCATATTTGATTTTTAAAAAGAATTTTTGTCGCCAGAGACACTTTTTAAAGGCGAAGTTATTACTTTCCCCCTCATTTCTTTTTCTTCAAATATTTATATTCTGCTTTTTTGGAACTTTTATTAGAAAGAAAAGTAGTTTTTATAAAAAAATTCAGCTATGCGTCATGGGAAACAGAGACGCGTTCTTTTAGAAAATGCAGGCGCATGCAGAGAAAAGCCTAAAACAGAAACCTTGCGCTCTCATTTATGTCAGAGAAAGTCGTGAATATATATATATATATATATATATATATACAGGGCGACCGAAAATGTCCTTTTAAGCCCTTTAAATTCAAAACGTCGTCTCGTAGAGCCATGTAATAACGTCTCATGTCTATAGTAAAGTAATTACGTTGAATTTACAGATACAGCCTTCCTATTAGCAAAATAAGAAAATTGCAAAAATTGTCTCAAAAAAAATAAAGGACATCAACCAAAGCGTCCAATCAGAAAAATATATACTATGCCATAATAAAAAATAGGTAAAATTTGCATAAATCTGTAAAATAAGTGAAGGTATTTGCGATTAAAATTATGAACTTTCCGTGACTTGAAAAACAATTAATCTAAAATTGAAAAATGTATTCTCAAATTTCTCTTCCTCCTCGAGTACATTGTTCATATATTTTAAATTGTTTTTGTTAACTTTCTTCTTTGTTTAAATATCACTTCGACGTTACTTAACTCGGAAAAACTATGCGATGATACCAGCGAATGCACTTTTACCGATCTAATTATTTTTTGAGTTATATTTTCTAACTTTCTTATTTCTCTGGTAGAGGCGTTGTAATGGGTTTCATGTAATTGGTAAATTCAGTATAATCACTTTACTATTGGTGCATATTACTTCCCTGGCTATACGAGACACCGTTTTGAATTCTACTTTTTCTATTTAATTTATTCGAGTTCTAAAATTGCTGAATCGGCTAAAAGCCGACAAGTTCCCATACTCCGAGTGAAGGGTCTAACTGATCTAAACAAATTCTTCTAAAAGATCCCCATGATTCTCTTACCTGTGATTGACACGTGTTGGAAATCCCTATTAAAATCTTGCAATATATATTCATAGGGATAAAATTTTAATTAGCTTTTCCTCATTCCGTTTTGTGTCGTTCTGTGTCATGCTCTTCGCTCCTGCTTATAAATAATTCGTGCCTCCCGGGGTGCAATCAAACGAAGTTAAAAATTAAAAGTCTTCTTTCCTGTCTTCAACCACGATATATATATATATATATATATATATATATATATATATATATATATATATATATATATATATATATATATATATATATATATATATATATCGGCTCTATTTTAAGATAAATGTTCAGAAAAAAAATTGTAGAAATATTAATTGTTTGAAGATGAAGCAAAATTATTTTGTCTCATTTCGTGATGTCATGCCTCAATATAGCAAGAAGATAAAAAAAAATTCGCTGTTATAAACAATATTCTATCTGTGCTATAAAGGCAGTTGTCTTTCTAAATTTGAGATACATTTTTTAAGGAAAATCAGAGGAGATTTTAATCATTTACGTTTTATCAATGATCCAAAATTATATCTCTGCCTATAACAACTAAAATATACACGAAACGAAAGCAAAAAAAGAAACTAACACCTTTCATAAACTAAATATGAAACAGATAGTTTTGTTTTCTATTACGCACACTGAAGAATGAATTTGGAAAAGATTCAGCATATTTTATATTAAAAATGTGAACGTTTCTCCCTCTTCTATTAAAAACGTAAGCATGCAATCGAAAATAATCCTAATTTTAAATTTTAACTTCTTGAAGAGTGGTCGCTTTATAATTCAGCAGTTTGCTAATCTGGCCTCTCTAGTAATCCGGCGTTTTCAGAAAGATGGAAGAAGGAGTGTTAAAGGGAAAACAAGTCACAGTATATCGATATCAGTGGCCTTGGTACGACATAAACAATAGGTTGCTGTTCAGATGTAATATTTATTACATGTGGTACATTTTTCTGCATAATTTTACGTATTTGCAATATCTTGTGTAATAAACTTAGGTTATGTCATTGAAATGCGCTTTTTTTTTAAATAAACCTCCACTAATTCCATAGTTTCGTTAACTAGGCAGTCCTTTGATCTAATTATTTGTCTTTCAATATAGTCTTCCCGGATTATTGAGGGACAACTAATAATACATTTATTTCATTTAAAAAGCCAACAAGCAATCGAGAATAGTTTTATCTTTCTATTTTATAAATCAAGAAGGAAACATCCATTAGAAGTTTTTACACACATTTTACAAGTTAATTGCATTCTGAACTTTTTCTCATCTCGTTTCTTCGAATAGGAGTACTAATTTTAATATTTTCTTTGCTCTTTTCTTTCAGTTTTTATTATTCCTGGAAGAAGTAAACTAAGACCAAAGAATAAAAATATGCATTTGAAATATGCGTAACTTAATTCAGCAGCCCAGTGCTAATTTTTATGGCAAGTTTCCAAAGTTTACATTGCGGTTAGTATAAGGATTACTTATTATACATCCAGTACTTCTTAAAAGAAGGATTAATTAGATCACATAACCACCCAATACGCAAATATTTGAACTATAAATTTAATTCATCAATTGTTTTTTTTCTTTCTGGTAAAAAAAAGCAGTGCTTCCTTTTTTTAACAAATAACATTAGAATATGATTAATATATACATTTATAATAAAGCAATTTCAAAAAAAATTGTAGACTAAAAATTTCCAAAAGAAACAGTGGATTAAAATACTTAAATTGTCACTTTTAATACTTGGGGTTGCATTTATTGCTCAAGAATTATTTCTCACAAAAATAAGAAAAAACCCCCACCAAAAGCAATAATCTCATTTTCTGTTCAAATATTTTCATCGAGAATACTAGAAAGGAATTGGAAAATATATCCCGAAATTGAATGAGATTGTCTCTAGACAGAGCCATACATGAATTATTTCTCGAACACCCAACCCAAATCCAAAACATTATCTGCTTGAGTAAAGAAGCCATCTCATTTCGCGTGGTAAGCTCATTTTCATTGTACACATCTGTTAAATTTGACAAAATACAAGCGAGGAAGTTTTTAAAAATACAGCTGCCTTCTGTTTAGACAGAATGCCACCCTATTATTATTATTATTATTGTTGAATATTCGGATGGAAATGGGACTTTGTAAGAGGATAGAAGGAGTTTTTTTTTTGTGTAGATAAAAATTATTTTATAAGCTTTCTCACCATCTGAATTGTTTTATATCATGTCTAAATTCAAAATATTAAAATTCTTCGTCTTTCATCATAAAATCAAAAGTAATATCAATTTTGTACATTATTAACCCATTATAAGAACTGCATGCACCATTGCATCATATTGCGCTATTAAAATAAATATTTACTTCCATTTCAACTGCACAAATTAAAAAATTTTAAATAATTATTAATTGTAGTATCTTAGGCCCTTCATCTACTGAATTTACAATATCCACGATCAACAGGTATGAAATTCCATACTTGATGGGGATGTTCATAAAAATTTATAGAAAGGCTAGTAGAGGATTCTTCATGCGACTTCAGAGCTTTGAAGTACGCAGTTTGGATATCTGTATTAATCTTTTAAACCCTTGTGCTAAGAAAAAACTCAAAATTTAAAATTAACTTAGCTTAAACAAAGCCGATCTCAGGTTCGCAAGATGTCCTCGATCTTTTCCTTGGCAATTAAGGTTCATGTGCGGTTTTCCTGAATCATTTTAAGAAATCTATTTCGATCCTTACAATTTTAACTTTGTTACTTAGATAGCATGAATATCTATTTAAAAAAGGAAACAAGGATTGCTCCTGCAGTTGCAATTTTTATTTCTAGCCAGCAAGATACATTTCTGTAAAGTTAGCATCATATACTAATTCGTTGTTTGAACAATTCTGTAACAAAATCAAATTCTTAACTGTGATAGCTGCATATTTTTATCTGCAAATAATAAGTAAGTAGATAAAATAAAATGGAAATCTGGTAATTTTTCGATGTATAAAAGTGGACAATAAATTACGTTGAGGTAATTAATTATAAGCTATGCTATTTTTTAAAAGTGGATAGCTACGTTGAAGAATTAAAAGATATATGGATAATGTCTCCTGCAAAATGTATTCACCATGAAATCCAATGTCAAAAGTTTTTCGAGAATAAAGATGAAGGAATAAAGAGGAAATGTACTAATGTATGATGTCCAAAGTTATTATTTAAGATTAATTAGAATAAAAAAAATTTACAGCGTTATAGCGAATAATTAAATTTAATAAATAGTTCCTATCGATGAAAAAACGAGATAATGCATTTTATTTTATAGCAACTAAAAAGTATGTAAAAGAATCTAAAGAAAAGTATGTGCAATATTTAATATACCAAAACTAATTAAGGAATATAACAAGGTATGATAGTCAATAATTGTATTTTCTTTTAAAAGTGCTTTCAGCTCCTAAAAACTAAAATTACCATAAATTAAAATGAATCACTTGTGCCTGTCTTTTAAATTGTGACATTTAGAAAAGTTAACTGGTTGCTTTATATTCATTTCTAGTTTAAGAACAACCCTCTTTTTCTCTCTTTATATTCACATATATGTACATAAGCATTATTAAAAGGCTTCAGTTCTCAATATTTATTTTCAGCTTACAATTTCATAAAAGTTAGTCAGTTTTAATTAATAATATACTGCATAATTTCAAGCATAATTTAAATATTCACGCTAAGTCAGACATCAATTTAAGTTTTTCAATACGGAGTATTAGGTCGATGAAGTCAAACCTATTCCCTTCTATCGTTGAAGTGAGTATAGAACAAAAAGTACAATAATCTGCATTTGAAAGCTGTGGAAGAAAACTGCAATTTTCAGATACTCTTCATCGTGTAAATTATATCTATTTAAGTAAAAAAATTAATCTTACTTTTAAATTTAAACAAATATTAGTTCTTATCTCTCCCTTTACTATGAATCGATTAAATCGATTTATTTTTTAAAGAAACAGGAATATCTCTACAGAAGTATCCCAAGAATAAAATCCTAATCTTCGAAATTTAGTGGTTACAGTATGGGAAACCCGATAAATGTTTTGAGTGGGGCAAACAGGGGAATAAAATTTCATCTCTCTCATTAATTATAAAAGTATTTTAATTTAATGCTATTCGATATGGAATTGTTTTAATTAATACATTTATTTGTCAATCAAGGACAGTAAAGCATTAGAGGCGCCTATGTAACACGGGGGCAGTAGATACTTGACAATTTGCCAACACCCTATAATTACGAAATGTTATATATACTAGATCGAGTTTCCGAAAAATATTGTAAGATATGAATATTTTATAAGGTAAATAAAATATTCATATATTTATCCAAATAAATAAGGCCGATTCTTCTTTAAAATAAATCGTATTCTCATTTTTACGAAGTCTCTCCCGACGCCACTTTATTACTAAGGAAAAATTAAATATCTTGTAAGAATATAAAGGCTTTAATGGAATTTTAATTCTCTTTAAATTAGTACACAATAGTGTATTAAATTTATATTTTACCGTTTAACAATTCCCTAATCACTTTTATAACTCTTTGAACAATGGCAGTAAAAGAAATATCGTAATTAATGTTCAACAAGATGAAATTTAATGGTGCCATTAAAAGGAGAAATAAGGCACAGCTTCCGTAAGTTAAAATGTATCAGATTTTAGCGCGCATATTATTCGCAATATGATAAGAAATTAATTTTAAATTTGCGCTCATAATTTACAGAAAGCACATATTTTGCATCTTAGACAAGACCAACTAAGGAGATAGAGAGAAAAAAAAAGAAATATAAAGTTCAGTTTTAACTATGATTATCAACGTAACTACAAAATGTCGTGGGTTTTTAAAAGTTTGAATTTTTAAATACAAATGAGATTAAGAAGACATGAAAGACTTTTTGTGTGATTTTTATATTCCTCCCCCCCCTTTCCCACCATTTTTTTTTTTTTCGTTCGTTGAGAGCGCACCTCCCTCTTCTTTTTGAGCAGACAGCATACTGATATCGTTTCATCTTTTTCTTTTTTCCCGCAATCCCCTCCCCCATCTCCTAACAAAACTATTTAACTCGAATTTCTTTTCTTCCTTTTTTTTCCATTTCTTTCTTTCTTCTTCTTATATTTTCTTTTTTTCCCTTTAAGTAAGAACACCTGGTGATATTTTCAAGAATTTTACACGAAATCGAGAAAGCAATCGTTGAAATTCAAAAAATTTCCATCAGTGATAAATTGTTTAAAGACATCGAATGATAAATTATTTAAATCAAGTTTGGGATTAATTACAAAATTATTATTTTTTTCGTCAAATAATTTTAAAGGGAAATTGTTTGAGTTACAGATGCGATAAAATGGAAAAAAAAATTAAAAATACTGTATAACATTTTTACTGTCACCATTTGTAAAATTAATGAAAACGGAAAACTGTTTTGAAAGATAAAATCTGTTACACTCATAGAATGACCATCTAAGAATGGCAAAAAACCGTCAACATGAAAGAGACGAGTTAAAAATTTTAATATAGATAAAATATTCACATGATGAATATTTCTTAAATATGATTGAAAAAAAAGCATTCTTAAAATTTCATCAGTAAAAATTTCTTCAATTAAATGTTAATAAAATCGGTATTCAATATAGAATTTATTAATAAAGATAATATTTTACATAAACCAATCAGATAATATGTTCTTTTATTTATGTTCACTATATAAACAGTAGCACTGATTTACTTTATTACCCCTCATCTGTGTATTTTCTTAACAAAATGCCAATTTGTAAAAATAAACGTCATGGATCGTCGTTTTCGTCCGGTAAATCGTCGTTTTTGTAAACTAGCTAAGCAAAACTCATAAACTAAATTTTAAAAAATTATATGAAGTAGAAAATAATCATGTTTGAATTTAGCAATGCATGCTCAGAAGATTCAAATAAGTATCTCAGTTCCAAAAGTAACACAAAAATTGCTCAGCTTAAAAGTTTCAGTTTCAAAACTCGAAGAAAAGCCCCACTTTCCCTATTATAATCTAGTTTGTTTTTTTTTAATCTGCGCTTTCTCTTTTTGAAATATTTTGATAATTATCAAATACATGCTCAGTTTGAATAGCTGTCATTTTGCTACATAGAAATTACAAATTAGCAAAATCAAACAAAATAAAAAATTGAACATTTTTTGCTGTCGTGACTTGTTCAGTTATAAATTCAGCTCTTGAACTGAATTTATGACTGAACAAGTCACTATAGTCATAAATTCAGTTAGTAAATAAATTTCCAAATACTCAACGCATATTGCTAGACAAATTCTATTTTTCTTTTGCATTCATCAGTGGATATGATTGCTTTCTACATGCTATCACATTCTAATTGAAGGATTATTATCAAATAATGAAATAGCTTTTCAACAAGTGATCACTGCGCTAACATGCCATCCTTATTTTGGGAGAGGTGCATCATATTATTGAGTATCCCTTACACAAAAAATTGGCCATTTTATTTTGGGAGAGGAGCATCATATTATTGAGTATCCCTTACACAAAAAATTGGCCATTTTATTTTGGGAGAGGAGCATCATATTATTGAGTATCCCTTACACAAAAAATTGGCCATTTTATTTAATACATAATACATTCATTAGAACAAAACATTTCTACTTTAATGTGGTGTGAAAATTTCGAGTCCAAAATATCGTTTCAAGTGGCGTGTAAAATACCTAACTTCGGTTCACAATTGAAACGTTCCCCATAGCCCTCGTGTATCTTCAACCAGGACCTTTGCCAAACTAATTAATAAATGGGAGAAAGATTGACCTTTAAAGAAGAGAGGCATGCGATATTTTCAATTAAAAAAATTCTGCCAAAAGATGAATAACCATTAAAATAATCATGTTATAACACAAAGTATTGCTGTGTTTTGCAATTCACAAAAAATTTATTGGTAGATTTGAGAAACTCAAATCTCAACTCCGTGTACAGCATAGAACACGAATATCTAAAAGTTCAAAATCTGTAACATAATTTATTGCATATTAGAAGACGTCTAAAAGAAAAGAGTCTTTTAATGAATTATGCAAAAACAAATATATATTTAAAATTTAGCAATCAAACGAATGGTAGTTTCTATAAAAAAGCGTGAAATACTAGCATAATTAAAAAAGTCATGGTATTGAGATTTTCTTAAAGACCTCCTTTCAGACAGCAAAAAATTCAAATCAGTAGAGCTAAAAGTAATAACTCTTTTTCTGGCCAAAGAGATTTCATGATGTTAACTCACTGTATACTCAGTAATCATGCACACAATTTTTTTTTATTGTACACATTTTCAAATAATTTTAAAAACAGATTATCAATCAATATATGTAGTTTAGGATCCTTGATAACACATCTATTATCTATACATTTTCAAATGATTTTTTTCATTTTTTTTGTGGGGAACGGATTTTTCTACCGAAGAAAGATTTTAAAAGGCCTTGAAAAAAGTGTGTACTTTATTTGTCGTGAAAATATTTCCCTAAAACTGAAAGGATTACCTTTTTCGATAACTGTTTATGGTAGTTACATTAAACATTTTGTATAGAATGAAATTAACAGCGGCGTAATCTATGTACTAAAACAATTTTTAGGTACAATAATATTTTTTGCATCAACTTTCCATTGATCTATTATCTTTGCTCCATAAATCGGAGAACACATATTTGAAAAAATTTCTTATAAAAATGTAGATGGAAAATGCATAGGCAGGAGTAAAGCTGATACATTTAGAGGTTTAATTTTTTAATTTTCACCAATACAATTCCGGATACATGAAATTACCCGGAACAATATTTTCAGAGTTAGGCAACGCTTCAGTGAGTGTATGCCCCTATTTCATCTTATATTAATGCTTATCCATGAGTGTATAATAAAAGAATTTTCATGATATGGATCATTCTCAAAAACGTGTTTTACCTTAATATTCGAAATTTCCATTTCGTTTTGTACGCTCGATTCCTTATAACACGACTCGTTAGAAAAATCCGTACCATATTTATTGCAAATTTTTTTAAACGCAACATTTGTTGCTGAATAAACTTTCAACTCAGAATTACTTCCATTCATTTCCTATACATTAATAAAATGAGGCTGTATTTACTTTTGCAGTATTTAAATAACAATATTATATCCTCTCTAGATTTATTGGACAAATGGCACGGTGGACAATGGCAAATTATGTTATATTTTCCCTTATCGTAAACAATCATTAAGAATTACATCAAATTGTAAAAATTTATGCGAGAATGTTTTATAAATAAATAAATAAAATTCTTTCTTTTTGTCGCAAAAATACTTTATGCGTGATATTCCCATGGAAATAGTTTTAAAAAATCGTTTTCATCTTTAAAACGATTTCACACTTCGCAAAAGCGTCGAAAATAAATTTTTCTGCAGTTCGAATCATTAGGATCCAAGGCATATACACATAGGAAAATATCTGGGGACCGTCTCAATATAATTGGTTTTAAAATACAGTTAGAACACAGAATGTTTTCATATCTTTACATTCCATTCACAATCATGTAATGGGATTTCCTTTATTTCAATCTGACCTAACATATGAAACAATTAAATTTTGAAAATAACAAAAAATGAAACTAAAGGAAAGGGATAAGGAAATTTTCAATAAAATTAAATTTTTCACCCAGATGAATAATGAAAGAAAGGGAAAGGCTGATTTTTTGTTATTGCTTTGATAAGACTCTTTACAAAATAAACAAAAATATTCCAATGAAACAACCTTTTCATAGCTTTATTTATTTTCTGTCGAGCAATAATTTTTCAGCAGCTGCAATTCAGAATTTCAAAAGATTAACATTTTGCATTTTTCTTATTGATAAAATAACAGTTCAGATTTTTGATCATAATTAGGATGTATTTTGTGACATCTGTTTTATTTTTACTTAATGCATATTTTTCGTAGTTTGTTTCGTTACTCACTGCAGATACATACTATATTTCAAAAAATTGTTTCTTAAATTTTAATTATTTTTCTATTCTAATTTTTGGTCTGAAATTATTTAGATAATAAGAAAGTAAAGAGTTTTTTTAATGAAATTTTCAGAATTTATTTATAGCTTCTTTAATTACATATTTTGAGTTGAAATAATTTTTTTAAAATTTTGATATTATTTCCATGTTTTTTAGGAACCTAACCTGATAATTAATTATTTTCATTATTTTCATTCATTAGTGATTCTTATGAAAATGTGAGAAAAATTTAAATTTCCAAAAACATGAAAATGAACCAAATTTAATTTACCTACAAATATCAATAACTCTTAGAACTAAAACTATTTAATGATTATTTTCTATATGAACATCTGATGAACAAATTGGCAACAAAATTCAGAAGTGTTCCGATTCACATGTATAAAAATCATTAATTTCTTTGCTAAAACAAACAAAACGAATCACTTTACAATCCACGCAAATTTCTCTTATGTTTTTTTTCAGCATTTTCATAGAAAATGCAACTATATACTATATAAATTGAGCTACTTAGAATTTATATGCAGATATGATGAAAAAATAAAGTAGATATTGAAGCACATATATTTGATAAAACTCATTCATCAAAGATTCCAAAAATATAAAATCTTGAATTTCTCAACTCAACAGGATGTAAAAATTATTGAAATTGAATTGATAAAAATTGAATTGAATTAATGAAAATTATTAATCAGTCAACACTCCGATTTAAGTTAACTCTAAGACTAGAATGCGACTGTAGCTCGATTGAGCGCATTAAATTATTAAAAATAGGTGTACTCATTTAAAAAATAGATCAATACAAATTTCATCATGAAACATTTTAAGTAAATTCAAATTATTTATTCTTATAAGGATCATTTTCATTGATCTACGAGTACTTTAATTTTTAGACAAACAGTGTAATGTTCGTGATTTAAAAGCAATTTTTTGACACGATTTTGACTAGAAGTAAAATAAAACACAAGAATTTAACTCATGATCCCGAAAAGTTACTTTTTAGATAAATATTTATTAACTTAACAATACTTTTCCTCATTAAAATTTTACATTTTTTTCTTAGTTGTAAAAGAGAATACTTATTCTTTTTATACGTATTTGATGAAACAGACAGTTGCAATCTCTTTTGCTTATTTCATTCTATTTGAAATAAATGTTTGATTATTTTTTTATTATTAATGGAGTTCAGTACTTAAAAAAATTTAATTGTTCTCAAAATGCATGACATAACGCATGAATTCAAAATACTAGTTTAATAATTGATGAAATTCTCAAAATCAAAAATTATTTTTTTTCCTTTAAATGTCTTGCTTGCATCAATCTTAAATAATTCATTCCAACGAAAGTAAACCAAACATCGCAAGTCAAAAATCCGTCAAGTTCAACAAAAATCTTTTCATCTCGATAAGAAAAAACGATAATTAATACATGCGTGGGAATTCTCTCGTTTGACTGCGGCGTGTAGTTCTGTTAATTTTTTAACTGTTCAGAGATTTTATTATGCTTGCCTTGAACTTTATAAAATTTGAGCGGGAATTCAGTATCAATAATATTCCATTCAATTATCGTAACATTTTAGGATATTCAGATAGAATTTAATATTCCATTTCAGGAAGCAGAAATAAATTGTGTTTAAGAAAATGCTTATCCAATAATAAAATTATTTTCTACGAAAAAATTCTGTTGTGAGAGAAAACTAAATAACTCAAACATTTTGAAAGAAATTTTACTTTGTTAAACAGAAAATTCAGAAACAAAAAAACATTATAAAATTAGTGAAGAGAAGATATTTGAAGTATCAAATAGACAAACAAACACCCTAAAGTTAAAAGAAAATGAAGACACGATAAGTTTTTTTTACTGGAAAATTATTTTAACAAAATTTAACTTTAAATTCAAACGATTAAATGCATATTTAATAAGAAAAATAAACAATTAAAATTTTTTTCGTTATAAAAATTTTATGGAACTAAAGCAGATATAAAAAAAAGATTTAATATTGAATTTTGTCGAACATCTTTTAATATCATTCGCAAAAAAAGTAATTAACTTTATATATTAATTAATTGTCTCTAAAAATTAATTAATTGACTTGATAATTTTTTTCTTAAAATCTCTAAATCAACGAAATTCAATATTAGAATTTGAAGCATTAATGACTTTAAGAGAAAATGAGTTACATAAAACAAAAAGGAAAATAATTATATGGAAAAACACGAAACATACAGAATTACTATCAAAATTTGTTATTCTAGGTAGTAAGTTTTAAGTAGTTAAGTTCTAAGTTTCCAAAACAAAAATTTTTAAGGCCGAAAAAAAAATCTTTTTTTTACTCTTAAAAACTTATATTTAAAGAAACAATGAAACATACAGAATTACTATCGTTAATTTGTTATTCTAAGTAGTTAAGTTCTAAGTTTCCAAAACAGAAGTTTTTAAGGCCGAAAAAAATCTTTTTTAACTCTTAAAAACTTATATTAAAAGAAACGATTTTGCACGTGGGTGGAAAAAAAAAGCTTTGTTTAGAATTTACCTGGCTTCCTCAAGTGCTCTCCTGAAGTGACAGTGCCCAAAGCCGCGAAGAAACCAAGAAACGAGAGCATCCCTATCATCTTGGTCTTCCGCATGATCTTGTGGACGACAGAAGTCCGACTCCAACTTCTGGCTCATGCGAAAGAGGCCAAGTGACCGCGCACTCCGAGATGCAACTTTTCTTACTCTCGACAGCGCCATCTGCCACCTAAAGATGATACTAAATATTCCGCTTACCAATCAGAGAAAAGAAGGGTGAGAGACCGCCGGCAATAATATGCTAACTATCGCTCGTGTGTTTTATCAATAATGCCAGCTGTCGGAAGTATACTGAAAATGTGTTTCTGTTCTTCAAAATATATTTGAAAGTTCAAATAACGCTTAACAATAAATGTTACTTTAAAACGCTTGAGAATAAATTTTGACTTTAAAACGGTTATTTTGACAGAAAAGTATTTTTTCCCCATCTTATAACCTTTTGATATGCTGTAATTCTGAAATTTTCTAGAGAAACAGTAAATTTTTTAAAAATTCTGTTGCCGAATGTTAACGCCGTATTTTCGTTATTCGGTTTTATTTCAACTTCGTACAATCTCTAATTATAATCCAACTATATTTGAATAGTATTGGACTCGTTCTACCAAATATGTCAGTGAAGCTGTACTGGGAATGTATTTTTGGCTCTTAATTGAACACTCCTCAACTAAGTGGAAAAATCTCTACATAATATCTCGTATATGTATGTTCTCAGATATAGCCATTTTTGGATAAGATGTGACGTTTTTAATAATCCATTCATCTGTTCTGATAGGTGCATTCCATGCCAGTGCCGTCGTCATGGAAACATAATGCTCCACAATCGCATAGAAATATTATATGTCTAAATAATATCAAAGATAAGTAATTGTAATATTTTTAAATTCTCTTTTTAATAAATTGCAAAACATTTTCAATAAATTAAATGGTTTTAATTTTTCTTATTTCTTAAAAAATTGATCATATAAAAATGAAAATCACTCAAAACTTTTCCTTAATCTTTAACTAACTTATACATTAAGAGTTTTAGACGAAGATACTGATATATATATATATATATATATATATATATATATATATATAGAGAGAGAGAGAGAGAGAGAGAGAGAGTTATTATTTTGTCATGCGTTCCATAAATAAAGCCCTACTAAACGAATAAAATCCTATTTTATTCGCTTAATCTTAAACTTACTTTAAGTCTTAGATTGACACAACACAGGAATTTCTGCAGGAATGGAGAGTTCTTCTCTCTAATGTCCAGTTTTTAGCATCTAAGCAGGAATGTAATCCTTTTCATTTAAGCTAAATCGAACACTTAACGCTAAACTAAAGTGGCCAGACATCCCAGATTAGCCGTAACAATTCCCACTTCGATTATTGTCTTTAATTTGAATTAAATATCCCGGTTTGACTCGAATTTTACCTAAGGAAAAAAAACAATAAACTAAGAGAGTAATAGTAAACTAATTAGATTTAATTTTGAACGAGTTAGATACGAAAGTTAGTAAGATACGAAAGTAAAAGAAAAGTTAATTTCTGTCCCAACTTTTACTATGCATTTTAGATGCCCTGTCGTCCCCGATTAGTCGAAATAATCTTGATTTTCGATCTTTTCTGTCCCGTTCTTTGCTTATTAATAAATAGAAAGCACGAAAAAAACCACCAACATTCAATATTAGATAAATTTTTTATTAATTCAAATGGATTTTTCAAAAATATAGCTTTTGAAGAATTCTTCTTTTCAACTTTTTTGCTAAAAATAGAATACTTTAAAATAGAATATCTAGTTTAAACACAATGGATAAATAAATTTCAAAATAAAATAATAAAATCAATAGCAACGTGTTTTATTTATAATTCTTTATCTTTTTTTCCCCTTTCTTTTGTGAATTTTTATTAATTAAATGTTTAATTGTTCCTGAATTTAGTTTAATTATATATATATATATCCAGATAGAGAGAGAGAGATAATTTCATCTGTTACCTCCTACCCTACACTTCAACTACATTCCAAATTGCGCGGCTAAATTCTAAAGCGTCTCATTTAATGTTTGTAATATCCGCTAACTTTTACTGAACCATACATATTTTACACATTTGAAGGATAATTTATATATTGTCTCGACATTTTATTGAAAACTTTATTCATAATAATAAGGAGCGCTGCTTAATAACTAAATGCTGGAAAACAAAATAAATATGCCTCTACCAACCAAATAAACCTGGGCCATGGGCGATTATGATATTACACATAAATGCAAATCATACTCCGATGTGTTTAAACCTCGATTAAGAAATGAATTATTCGTCTGGATTTGTACTCAGCATATCCAGACAAACTGAAATTACTTAAAATTATTCTGAAGACCATTTCACTATTGTTCTGTGTAATTATCTCTTACTGGGAGAGAAATGATTCAGCGAAATAAATTAACTAGTTTCCATGTTTCGTTAACTAGTTTTCAGATTTGAAATAAACTTAATCTTTGCTTTAGAGTTTCTTAAATTATGAGGCGGCACTTCAAGTAGTAGCAACTGTCTGGGATGGTTGAAGACAGTAAGAATAAAGAGACATGCAGACAATTTTAAATTACTTGAAAAATACAAAATGTTTCAGAGCCATTGATAAGTAATTTAAAGAATGATAGAACAGTTATAGAAAAACGCAATTCAGCATATAATACAAGTTTGTTGTTGAAGTGAGTGAAAAGAAAGAATAAGAGAGGGAAAGGAAAAGAAGAAGAAGAAATAAGAGAAAGAATAAGAGTCAGTGTAAAGAATAAAAGAAAAGAAAGGCAAGAAGCATGTGCTACAGATCAAATTACAAAAATTTAATAATTGTGGTAAATAAAAATTTGAAGCATGTTTCGTCAGCGATCGGTGTATATCGGCGAAAATACGGTATACTGATGGGCGTTTCTCGCATAACAATTAAAGTTACAGATATACTGGCAGCATAGTCTTAATCAGAACATTCAGAACTTCCTGTCATCGTAGGATATGAGGTTCTACAAACGATCTCACAATTGAAAGTTCAATAAAGAAATAGAGTCACAATGTCTGTTCGATGGTATCGAACAGTTTTTTTTTTATATTAACGCCCCACTTTGGAGCTATTTTGGGACGGACCTCATAATTATGAACCATGGTAAGAAGACAAGGATGAAGCTTGAGTTGTCATCTTCCTTTACAAATTTTTGCACCTCAGCAATGGAAGGTGTCTGTCCCCGATGCATTCAATGAGCATCGGACAAGCTTACATGGTGGTTCTTCGGATAGGATCGCTCTGACTGAGAAATACTTCTCAGTATTTTATCGCTTGAGTTTGATATAAGGATAAGGTTGTAAGATGATTTATATTTATATACGAATATTTTATGGCTCTTAAAAGTGCAAGAGTTTTGAAACATCCTAATATCGTAAATACGAAGGCAATTCAAACTTGAAATCTATTTGCTGCCAGCTGTCTTTATAAAAAAACTGGCTCGGAAATAACAGAAGGAATAAGAGATTAAGGAATTGCAAAATTCGATCAAAGAATTGCTACTTTTTGCAGATATTTTGGAAGACTATTAGAGAAACATCTGATTCTGAAATAAAAATGCGTCCTAATCCATGAGCATTAAGTTCTAAATGGAATTCAGAAAATTTCCAGACGGCCTCCAAAAAAGTATTTACTATGAATAAATGCATCTTAGGAACAATAAGCTCTACTTTTAAAACGATTATGCCTGTGTCATGGCCTATAACAGTTTTCTTTGAAATACGCTTGATAGAAGATATAAAAACAATAATAAGGCTTAGTTATGGGTGAAATTGCTTCGGATAAAAGCATTCCGAGTAAATTTTAAACCTCAAAATTCCATTTGAAATAAATTTGTTAGTTTTAAATCTTTAGAAGACAAGCTTTCTTCTATACCATTCAATTTTAATTTTCTGGGTCCTAAACAAAAGCTATTCTTACATTCATTGAGATAGCAATGGTCTGTAGTTAACTGACCAGAATTTCAAAATTCCTTTCCAGGTAACTAATCCATGACAAAGAATAGAGGAAGGGAAGGAATTTTAATATCCGAAACTGTGAATTGATATGTGAAAACAAAAACAAAAAAACATCAAAAGTCGAGACTATCCCGGCCAATCCGAAAGTCTGCAGTAGCCTCGTAGTAAAGTCTTGGCTTCGACTTCGGAGGAATCCAAGTTTAAAGCCTGATTCTAAAGAAGAATTGGCGGATAAGCGAAACTTGCGCACGCCAAATCCGGCAAGACCAAATACGCTCCCGCTGGTGTGGCGAGGAAGTTTGGTAAGAGGGTCGTTAGTTTAAACATGACCGTCCCCACCCACTGTGTACTAACGCATTCTATATAACCGCGGTGCCCTGGTGGTAAGATCTCGACTTCGGGACAGGAGGGTTCCTGGTTCGAGACTCGAATCCACCGAAAAACTGCCATGTAAGCGATTCTGGTGAACGTTTAATCCGTTTGGGTGCCCAACGTCCTTCCGTTGGTGTGGTGCGGAAGTTTGGAGAGGGGGGGATGTCAGCTCAGGTGCCATTCTTGTCATCGGAATGTGGTTCATGATTCCATCCTAAATCGCCCTAGTGTTACTTTAAAATGGGACATTAATATAACTTAACTAAACTAAGCTGTAAAAAATCATTCTATATAAACGTAAAAACTGAGAACGATATTTGAGAAGGTGTATATAAGTGTATTACTTATATATATGTAAATTTATCACATTTTTTAAAATTTCAAATTCATTTTTTTGAACCATTTAACTTCTTTTTATTAGCATCTAAACAAATGAAACCTTCTGTTTTCGCAACGCGTTTTATTTTCAGCCGATTAAAATTCTAAAAATAATATTTTTAAATTTCTTACTTTTTGTATCAAATCGTAAAATTAAATCCATAGATGCCATATTTTTAGCTAATATGTCTTAAAATATGATAATTAGATACATAAGCAACGTAAAACACACCACATAAATTATCAATATTAACCAATTTATTAAAATAATACTGGATATTTGATATCCAGTTTCTGTCTTAGACAAACAATAAAAAATCGGGATTACAATTTTAAGTTCGAAACCAGATTTCATAATGGATTTTTGATATATACGAGTATGATGAGCGTTATTTTCCTCGAGAGTCAAATGTTTCAAAGGAAATAAACTTTGCTTGTGAACAAAGCAGCTTTTTTACTTTCTCGTATACGTAGTATAGAGAAAGTATCGTAAGCGTAAAAAAATTCGAACTCGAGATTTCGATGAATCTCCACGTTTCAGACTGGCCTGAGTTCGATACACACATTTTTTGAAAATATCCATCTGTTAGTGCTAACTCAAAAACAGTTTGAACTAGCAGGATGAAATTTGGTATACTGTCTTTACATCAAATTTGTATATTTCTATCAAATTTTGAGCAAAATACGTGCAGAGGAAGTTTGTCTGTCCGGCTGTTCGAATATAAATTAACATGATAACTACAAAACGATTGGTTTGGTTTGTTTATATTAACGTCCCGTTTGAAGCAGCACTAGGGATATTTTGGGACGGACCTCGTAATTTTGAACCTCGGTCAGATGACGAGGACGACATCTGAGCTGGCACCCCCCTCTCCACACCACACCATCGGAAGGACGTTTAGTCATGACGGATTTAACGTGCAACAGACCCCCTTACACGACAGTTCTTCGATAGAATCGGGTCAAGAACCTGAAACCCTCCGGTTCCGAAGCCGAGACCTTACCACCAGGCCACCGCGGCCCTACAACTACAAAACGAAGAAAGCTAGACAGATAAAATTCGGCACACAGATTTAGCATCTATAGTGTAGCCACTTATCAAATTTTGCACTAAATCAAACAAGAAGTTCGCTGTCTATCGGTCTGTGCTTTTAAAAGCATCTAAGCGAAATGACTTAAATATGTCAAATTTGGTATGTGATTTTATGACTACAGCTGTCATTCTGTGTCAAATTTTGGTTTCAAACGGTTAGAAAAACGCGTCTAAAACATAAATTCGATTTTAGAATACTATTAACCTCTTGCCATGGATTAAATACCAAAGCCGCACCACAGATAATCGTGTAATCTATATGTAAATTGCGCAAAAAATGCTAAATTCAAGACGAAGGTTAATAATTCGTAATTATTGTATGCTAATGCCAGGGAAGTTGTACGTAATTATTGTACGCTAATGCCATATTTGTACACCTTACCCAAGGTGTACAATATTTTACGGGGGATGCGTGATAACCCTTTTATTGGAGAATGTATGAGAAAATTTTTTAAAGACAACTCCAGCTGGTTTAAAGTACAATCTCTTAATAGATATTTTTTTAATCACTGCTGTTTCTGAGCTGACGAGCTCTCACTGTTTCCGGTATTTGTTCCCCTCTTCAAAAGAAAAAAGTGCATATATCAAATTTATTGTTAAATGTAAATGAATGTAAATTTATTACAAAAATATAAAATAACGTGTTTTTTTTTTTTTCCTTTTACCAAACAAATGCGGTTAATGACATATTATTCCTTAACTTCTCAACATGCAAAATCTGTTCGCACAATAATTGGTGAAGATAACCTTCTCAAACATGCTTTAAAGGCCATAGTAATCACGTGGTTCAGTCTCGGCTTCAGTACCAAAGGGTGGCATTTTTAGGCTCGCTTGCACGGAAGATTCAAGTTAAAATTCACGTTGGTGATGTGAGAAAATTTGAAACATGAAAGTGATGGCTCAGATGCCGTCCTTATCATCTGACCATAGTTCAAACTAACGTGTTCAGTTGCAAGATATCCCTCCCGTGACTTTGAAACAAGACGTTAATTTAAAGTGGATACATTTTGCAAGCATTTGTTCTATATCCGATTGGGTTTACTATCTACTTATTTACTATTTTTATTCTTAGACAATAGTATCTCTTTGTCTGGGCCTTGTTCCACATTGTAACAAAAAGATTATTGCATTCTTGTAATGCTATAAATAAATCTTAAAAAATTGTTAAATAAATATTTATTATAAATAAATATGTAAATAAATTACATAAAGCAGAATTGAATTTTGATTTTATTATGGCAAGAAAAAGCAACTGTGAATCCGAAATACTTTTTAATTATTTCTAGTTGATCAAATTTATGACTTAAATGAAAACGGCTGTTTCCCAGTTATATGATCAGGCAGTTTAAAAAAAATCATACTGTTCCACTCCATCTAATTTGGATGAAAGATATTTTCATTGGAAATGGCATAAAATGCATTTTAAATATTTTTCTTCTTCAGAGTTGTAAGGTTCAAAAGATCGAATTTTTTAAACGTTTATCTTACTTTAGCTGCATATATGCTGAAACTAATATAAATTATTGTCACCACAGGGAAACCCGTCTCGATTTTATGCAAAGTCACGTAATCTCTAAACTATTCCACAGTAAAACACGATTTTTTGCATTTTCAAAATAGAAACAGAAAAGTTAGTTAGTCCAAATGCGCTGTGTTTCTATTTTTCTTTTAAATAACCCGCTGTTTCTCAAAAAGAAAAAAAAAAGAAAAGAAAGAAAGAAAAATAGTAAAGCGGCGCAAATCGATGCATAAATCCATTTGCGATTCGAGAACTAGGAACAGATGACTTTCCATGTCAAGAGGAAAAAAAAAAGGATTATTATAACACTTCGCGTTCCTATTATTTCGTGACTTAAGTACGTTATTTCTAAACACGAGACTATGCATGTAATAACTTATCGCTTTATTTCTCTCTGTGTCACATTTAGTGTTTTCCATGTGCAGCTCTAATGACTCAAATGAGGTTTTTATGAAACCAAGTCCTGCTGAGCATATTGACGCTCTGACAGTTAGAAATGTTTGTATGGTAAAGGTAATTTCAAAGTTTCCCACTACTCAATAAGGATGACTAAGTCTTAGAGAGTATTGATCATGAGGACGTGAGGGTTTTAAATATACTGGGCGTCCATTCTAATTGTGTTCAAATGACTAGTTTTCTAAGTCTTTCGAGATAAGTATATAATTCCAATTGGAAAAATTCTTTAAATGAAATAAAGAATAATATTTTATATTATTTGTGATAAAATAATGAAATATTGGAAAAATTACGAAGCTACATTTTTAGACAGTCCCCAGGTTCAATTAATGATATTTAGTCAAAAAAAAACTGAATATTCTAACGCATTTATGCTATAATTGACCCAGTAATGGTTGTTTAAACAAGGAAGGGGGGGGGGGGTATAAAAATCTATTTCAAAGAAATATTTGCTTGGTTTTGATATTGAAAAATATTGGACAAAATTTAAAATGTCATTGTGATTTTTTTTATTAATTCAAATATTCAATAGAAAAACGTAAGACAGATGTTGAGTCTGCACGCAAAAACATAATAATAATAGAAAAATAACACAGCTTATGCAGTAAAGGATATGACATAAAGAACTAACCTTTTTTATAAATTTTGAAATATTATTTCAAATACGATTATCATTCACAATTTTTAAACATGAAACAAATATCGCTTTATCGTAATATTTTCTCGAAATGACTTCCCTCGACTGAAACACAGGAATGCACTAGAGAAACAAATTCTTCTTGTATAATACGAAACATTACTGATTTAAGAAATTTAAGTGCTATAATAATATGTTTTTAAAAATTTGCTATATACATAGATTCTCTTTAGAGACTTTATTTTTTAAATAATATCAGAGAAAATAATTAACGTAATAAACTCTTTCAAGGGTTTAAGGGTTTCAAGAGTTTAGTTTAGTTCAGTTGTATTAACGTCCCGTTTTAAAGCAAAACTGTGATTATTTCGGTACGAACCTCCTAGTTTTAAGCCGCGGCCAGATGACGAGGACTACAACTGAGCTGACTCCCACTCTCCAAGCTTCCACACCACACCGACAGAAGGACGTTTGGCCCCGACAGATTAAGCGCGCACCAGACCAGTTTACATGGCGGTTATTTAGTGGAATCGGGTCTCGAACCTGAAAACCTTAGACCTGAGACCTTGCCACCAGGCCATTGCGACCTTTAGATTTTAGGGAGCTCACAAAAGATTTGTATCCAGAATGTTATTTCCAGATGCATTGGTCAGAAAAATATATGGCTGAAAAGATGTGTCCGCTGGAATCCATCATGTTGAAATCGACTTTTAACAAATTCTATTGCAAATATATATATATATATATATATATATATATATATATATATATATATATATATCTTCCAAATTTTCAGATAAAGGGCCCGATAAAATGACCATATATTTAGCAGACGTCAAAGTGTCATCGGAAAAAAATAACTCATAGTAATCTGCCATATTACTTTGCCATATCTATATTACAAATATGGCAGTTCCAAATGTTCAGATCATCGTATTTTATGCTAATAGTCCTAAGTTGTGCGAATTTTCTAGTGTCCAGATGTGACTATTATTTGTCTTTAAATTCTAACTTAGGCTGATTTTCTCAATTAAAAAAATTGTTTTGGGTTGCTTGTACTTGAAACACTCTTACATCTAATGGTCAATATTTTGATTAGAATATATTTATTTTAATTACAGTTTTAGTTTTTGGAACACAACAGATATTGTTGATGCAGATTTAAGCGTATTTAATATTTAAAAGCTGTAGTTTTTGACTTTTTTAATTCTTTTCTCAACAAAATAGATGGATAAAGCATTAATCAGATTAGAATAACAATTTTTTTGTTTGTTTGTTTACTTTTTATGTAACCCTACGCATGAATATTTCATTAAATGCAAAATGGAATTCGACATTTAGTTTAATTAAACATTTATTTTCATTTATTATAAATTCTATTGTTTTTGGCCTAGAATACCAGCAAATTGTTTTTATTTGTCCACATTTAAATGGCAAGTGTATTTATTTACCTATGGACATTCTAGGATACTTTTACCTTACTGATCAGTAGTAAGTATGCTAGCCCTTTCTAGTTTGTTCTCAGTGACAAATAGCAAATGTATTTATCACTCTTAATTTCATATATATTTATCCTAAATTTCACACACACACAATGAAAAAAAAACAAAAAAAAAGCAGAAGAAAGATAATCAATTTTTATAGATTTTTTTCGAAAACGCAGAATTAAAAGGACCAAAGATAATGGTGAGGTTTAGTTTTTTTGGTAGCATCTGCTACCATCTTTTATATTTCGAAGGAAACCTCGTCCATCGTGATTAATTTCAAAGATGGTCAAGGTTGAATGTCAGCAATTCTGTATCTGACAGGAGACTTATTTCTTTTCGTAAGTGAAAAAAGTTTTTAACACCAGTAAGTAGTTCCAAGTATAGACATAATTTCAAACGCCAATTTTGGAATATTTTAAAATATGGCTTTTAAATATTTGTAAAATTAAGGCATATTAATTACGCCTTTAAATCTGAACAAAATTAGATCTAGATTATCATCATTTGCATAAGTAATAATTTTACACCTATGTCAATAAAATAAAGGAAAATTATCTTTCAAGGATTTAAAATTTTTGAAGCCTTGTTTCAAATACAGTTGTAAGGCTTAAATTTTTGATAGGATGCAGTTTTCTCGAAATTTGATTTATTCATGTTGCATACCGAACCAGTGAGAGTTGTTGTTGTTTCTAATGGCATTTGTCACAGACAAGCCCACTGACTTTAGAAGTCAGTGATTTAAAGCCAAGGGTACGTCTCTTGTTTTATCAGTAGCGCCATCTAGGGCCAAGAAAACGACTTAGCTACACACACGACACAACCCTTTTTACGTTGCGGACTTCATTCATGCATTTCATTTACTCATTCACAGATCGTAATTTAGACCTGAATCAGAGAACGATCACTCCTGATCCAGTACTCCCAGTGGTATTACTTTAGACATGGAGGACTTTGCGACCACGAAAGATTTATACGTGAGCCATCCACCGCACACACGAGGAGTTTTCGGCTGGCAGGGTTCGAGCTCTCAAACCCAAGGGATGCGAATCCAAATTCCCTACCAACCGGACTATCCCGGCCTGGAACCCAGTGAGAGTAGTCCCTCCGAAACTTTCTCGCGTAATTTCCAATAATGGCCTTATCCTCCTTCCACCACTTAAAATTGTGGACCTTGAGTAAGGCCTCGAAAACCTTGCTGGGAATTGAGGAAAAAATTTAAGAAATATAGATCTTTGGCGTGGATCTAGATTTTTACTATTTTGTCGCACGATTATGTATTTCTGATTCCTTTTTTCAGCTTGATTGAAACCAAAATTCGACATAGAACCACAGTTGTGATCATTAGACCACATATCGAATTTCACTGATTTAAGTGATTGCTATCATAAATTATTGCGTTTATGTGCCTTACAGAAGGACAGATGATGAACTCTTTGAAAGATTTGGCAAAAACATTTGATAAGAATTAGCTGCCGATTTTTTATACCAAATTTCATCTATGTGTCTCTTTGTATTTTGTAGTTATGGAATTCACTTGTACTCTAGCAACCAGATAAATAGACTTTTTTTTTAACTCATCTTGTTCAAAATTTGACAAAAAAAAATTACAATTTTTGTCTAAAGTTCATATACCAAATTTCAAAACCCCCGGGGGAGGCCCCTCGGAATGAGGATGAGATGCTTGCGGCATGGTGGTTGGATCTCGCTACCCTGGAGGGTACACTAATAGGGGGGGGGATCTGACTCCTTCCATCGATGAAGGGACGTGCTTCCTTCGGGGAGGGTTGTACCGTGGCCGGTGATGGCCCTTAGGACTCAACCACAGTTCCCGCCAATGTTGCTGTTGCAGCGGTCCGGTCATTCAGTTTTTATGGTATAAATCCGTGTGCCTTCGTGGCGGGTCGGAGAGTCAGAAAGCTGACTATACCAAATTTCATCCGTCTAGTGACTAGATTATAACTCAAAAACATTTTAGATTAGACTCTAACCCAAAATGTCTTTGAGTTATAATATTCATAGATAGAGGAATAATGCCAAAACAGGTGGAAATGCCACACACAGGTGGAAATAATGCCAAAAATGTGTTTTTGGAACTCAGGATCGTCTGAAACTTGACGATTTGTTAAAATTTCGAGTTCCAATTTGTTGACGATTACAATATTTTCTCTATACTTTGTAATAAAATTGCATTAAATTTTCATCCTTTAACTGTTTTTCCCAGAAAATTAGTTTATATTTGAATGCATTAACTTAAACTCACATTTTCTTAATTATTTGCTTCTCTCCTGAAAATTTCTGATTCAAATCGGATGCGTGTAAAAATTGAGCTATTTGATTGTTATTAAAAATTTTGTTATATTATATTACGTTTGCTGAATCACAAAGATATTCATTATGAGCGGCGAGTTTCACAATTTGATTTAAACTTTTACTAAAAGATATTTTATTAAATGCCTCTTAATTTGCAACATCATGCAAAATCTATAATAAAAAAAACCTGTTCTGCTTTCTGGAAAGTCTGTAGATTACTTCAAAAATATCTACTCCAGTTTCTTTCAGACAGTTTAAGAAAATGTCAAGGATAGTTTTGATTTTTACCATCTCTTTTTTTTTTTTCCAAAGATGCTCGAGAAACGTGCAGACATACCATACCGAACCATGTGTGAATGCTTTGGAAACTCGTTATAAATCTCGTTGAAAACAGTGTCACATTTTATTGCTTTAATCCAGAAATACTGCCTAAAAATATGATGTATGATATTTCCTTTCAAAGACCGTGGGGACTTGGAAAGTCATGCAGTAGCTACATTACTTTGGAAGCTAGGTGTAGAAAGTGGCCTCCTATTCGGCAAAAGAAATGATTTCGATTAAAGGATATTTACAAAAAAAGAAGGTCTTTCACAAATCTTAAGATTTATTTCGCTACGATGCTCATCTGTACGAATGTTAAAGTCGAATTCTAGTCAGAAATTTCAACACTATAATCCTCGTTTACGTGAATGAAATTGTCATTAGCGCATAAAAATGAACTTTGCTTGAAAAAAAATGATCAGATGTTCTTCAAATGTGAATTTATCAGAAATCTGATCATCTTTCAGAAGAAATTTTCAATAAAATATTTCTTCTGTTTCCTCTATAATCCTCGTTTACGTCAATAAATTTGTAATTAGCACATGAAAATTAATTTTGCTTGAAAAAAATGATCAAATATGAATGAAATATGTTCTTCAAATGTGAGTTTATCAGAAATCATATCAACTTTCGGAGAAATTTTCAATAAAATATTTCTTCTGTTTCCTATATAATCCTCATTTACCTATTCTTTCTTCTATAATTCTCGTTTACATGAATGAAATTGTTATTAGCGCATAAAGATGAATTTTGCTTGAAAAAAATTATCAAATATGAATGAAATTTTCTTCAAATGTGAGTTTACCAGAAATCAGATCGTCTTTCGGGAGAAAGTTTCAATAAAATATTTCTTCTGTTTAATCACGTCTTATGCTTTTTTCATTCAAGATACTTTTTTGCATATGAAAGAAACTGTCACGATCCATCATTGCCAGAAAAATTCTACCGTGACTTCATCTGCGAGAAAATGAATAAGAAAATGAAGCATTAATTAGTGATAGCTGAAAGAAAATTCAATGAAAAATAATTATTCAAACCATTTTAAAGAAATCTATTAAATAAAAACTCCTAATGGAAGGTTTTGATAACAAATGTTAATAAATATGGAAGAAAAAGACGCAGTAAAGAATTTAACTACCCTAATATTGCTCTGAGCAGCTCCTCATTGAATCGAGATCCACAGTTTAAAAAGATATGGTTTCATAGACGGAAAATAAATAAGAAAATGAAACATTAATTAGTGATAGCTGAAAGTAAATTCAATTAAAAATAACTATGAAAACATTTTAATGAAATATATTAAATAAAAACTCCTACTGAACACTTTTTGAACAAATGTTGACAAATATGAAAGAAAAAGACACTAAGAAATTTCGCTACTCAAATGATTCTCTGAACAGCTCCTCGCTGAATCGCGATCTCCGGTTTAAGAAACTTTATTAATACTCTGTCGGGACTTCATAGGTTGAAAATAAATAAGAAAATTTTTATCGCAATAAATGGTTTAAGAGGCTTAAGAATGGACCATGTACCAATTTTGATTCTATCTATATAGCTCTACGCTTTTCAGCAATTTTAAATGATTTTTACCAACCAGGGCAAGTTAATTTTAAATATTACATCCAAAGGTCAATATTTTTGATGAAAAAGAATAGAAAGGAAATCCCATTAAAAGCTGCTTGAAAGTTGTGGATGCACAATATGTATTGAATATTTGTAATTCCAATAAAAATGTAAATTAAAATTGCCTGAAAGAATAACAGTAGAAGAATTTTCTTAGCTCATAAAATTATCTTTATATATAATCGTCCGCCGATATCTGTAATGCCAGGTAAAAGTTAAAATGCTTATGCCTTTTTGGTCTGCATCATTATCAACTTCTGTTTTGGCTTTTATCAACGGCGAGTTTTTTTTTAATATTTAAATTGACTGACTCATCGACGTGCAAATAAACCTAAGCAGGAATAAGCAACTAGGAATAAGGAACTGAGGTCTGCAATTCTTATTATTTCATATTTATGCTGACACGGACGAATTGAAGGGTATTGCTAATATATTTTTTAACCATTCTTTTTTTTTTATTTTACCTTCAACATTGCTTTTTTTTTCTGTTAGTGAGTCATTATTTGTTTCAATCCGATTTTAGTGATTAGTTTTGATTTGAGTGAATCCATAATCCATATTGATTTGAGTATCCATAATGCTCACGAGCGTTACGGATAAAGAAGATCCTATTGCAAAGAAATAAAAATTCTAATGTCATTATCTATTTATATCTAAAGTGCACTGCAAATAATAATTTTGTTTGTTTTTTAAGCACTCTGCCAATATGCCTGAGACTTTCCACTACAACTCCCGTTAGTGAATCTGTAACAATCAGTTCAACAAGATATTGTTAGAAGCCTAATAGTTCATCTAAACGAGCACAGTTTCGAATACAAGGAGTGTTCAAATGAAAAGGTACGAAACGACACTGTGGGTGTAAATGAAGACTTTATTCAAAGTATACAACAGAGGTCTCAGCACAACAATCCCATTGATTAACGAGCCGAAGGATTCCTTGTTCTCAGAATTCCTGTGGCCGTGAAGAGACCCAGCCCTTCACAGCGTCTTGAGTTCTCTGTCCTATGTCCGCTACTTGTTGAATCCCTCGAGCACAGAAATACCATTAACTCCTATGTGTACTGTGAGACACTCCGAAGACTACGCAGGTCCATCAAGAACAAAAGACCGGGACTATTTACGGAGGATGTAGTTCTGCTCCATGTTAACGCGCGTCCACGCGTTTCCAGGGTCACGCATGTGGAACATGTGGAACTGGCCAAGTTCAGCAGCTTGACCATCCATCCAACAGGCCGGACTTGTCACCCTGTGATTTTCATGTGTTTGTTCCTTTGAAAAAATATCTGAAAGGGAAGTGCTTCAACTCGAACGACGAACTCAAGGAGGCTGTGAAGGACTAAGTCTCGTCATGTCCACAGGTATTCTGGGAACAAGGAATCCTTCGGCTCGTTAATTAATGGGATCGTTGTGACCAGGCCTCTGATGTATACTTTGAATAAAATCTTCATTTAAACCCACAGTGTCGTTTCGTACTTTTTCATTTGAACACCCCTTGTAAAAAAAAAGGTTAATACAAAATTTTCAGTGGATTTTTACATGCAACATTTTATAAAAGTTATAAAAGGACTATATTGAGATTGCCAGCAAATTTGAAGTTAGCTGCAATTCTTTATTCGCAAAAAGTCTTAATGCGAGTGGTTTCCTCAAAACTTTCTCACCTACTCTCTAATAAAGGTGTTTCCCAAATAACGCCTTGCAAAGCATTGGCACACAATAGTTACGAAATACTAACTTTTATCGTGAATTTAGCATTTTTACTGAATCTATCGTGTCATCATTGGCGAATTTTTTAGTAATTAATCCCTGACATGCAGTTGATAGCATAGGATTGGAAGGGAATAGGAATAGAAATCAAGAGCATAGGAATCAAATTTGTGTTTTAGGCTCGTTTTTTACTAAGCGATTGAAACAAAATTTGATATAAAACTACAATTTAGTCACAAAATACCATACCAAAATTGATATATTTAGGTAGTCATTGACTTTTTGACTTATCCCATTTACATATTTCTAAAAGTACAGACTGACAGACGGTAAACCCCTAGTTGGATTTGAAACAAAATATGATAGATGTCTACACTATAGATGTTAATTTGTGTGCCGAATTTTATCTATCTAGCTTTTTTCGTTTTGCAGTTACCATGTTAACTTATATTCGAATGGCTGGACAGACAAACTTCCTCTGCACGCTCACAATTTAATAGAAGTCTACAAATTTGGTATCAAGTTTACCAAATTCCATCCGTATAGCTCAAAGAATTTTTGAGTTATCCTAGTCACAGACAAATAGAGGGTCATAGGGAGGTTTAAAACTTCGAGATTCATCAAAATTTTGAGATCGAATTTTTTGACGATTACAATGCTTTCTCTATACGATCTATACTATCTCTATACTTTCTCTATACGAGAAAGTAATAAATAAATATGGAAGTTCCTTAACAGATCAAAAAAGTATTTTAGCGTGAAATTAAAGAAATATTTTACGTGAGCAGTACAGAAGAGGCGATCGGAACACCACGAAATAAAAATTGATTTACAAATGCAGTTGGGCGAAATCTAATGCGAAAATGTGTGAAAATTTTCAGAAAACACTGATGTAATCTAAATAAAAGTTAGCGAGAAATGCATATTTCTGGTCATTTATCGTAAGCAAAAGATAATGATTAGCGATCGATGGACGCCATTGAGGAAAAAATGAGGTTAAATGGCCTTGATGAGTTTCCTCATCGAGATGAAGAAGGAACTAAGTATCACTGGAACTAAAAAGAACGAAAAATGATGAAACTGTGACAGACTGATGAATAAGATGTTTTGTATTAATATGTTTGACAAAGGCAAGAGTCATTGTATTTATTCAATGGTTGTAATCTGAGTCTGTTCCGACCTTAATAGGATGGTGCTTTCTGCTTGCGCGCAGTAATAAAAAGGAATTTCTTAGGACATATGGTATTCAATGGCGCCGTGAGGTTTCTATACGATTTGAATAGATAAAATGTTTGAAAAAAGGACCCATTTGATATATCAATAAGAACTGAAAAAGGTTTTTATTTTTATTTATTTATATTTGATAGGCATTTAATAAGCTCATTCATTATTTAGTGCGATTAAAGTGAATTGTACTTACTAGGATTATTTTATATTTCCTGATTTTGCATTAGATTGATTACCTTTTGTCTGTAAAGGTTATGTGGTAATTTAAATGAATTTTCTCCCCACAGTTATTTTTTGACAGAAATCCGAAAGCAGATTTGAAATAAAAAATACCAAAAAATATTTTAAGAGATTTCAAGTGGAAATGAAGGCAAGTAATGAATCAAGAGTTCAAATAAGTGAATTTCAAATAAAAAAATTTCGATTACCTCATTGTCTAACCACACCAGTACTTCAAATTTTATTCCGAAATAAACGAGAGAATACATTTTTTATTACAAATTAAAGTTGTTTAGCAGCATTAAATACATGTGAATATTTGATAAATTAAAAAACACAGGACAGGTGGGGAGCGTAGCAAAGTAGGGGCAAAGGAAATTTAAATACCTCGCGCAGCAATCTTAGAGAACACAATAGAAACAAAACATGGAGGAAACATTTTTTTTTTTTTTTTTTTTTTTTTTACTACAGAGAAATATCCCATTGGGCAAAACTAATATTATATCAAAGTCGTAATTTAGAATTGCTAAATCTGATAAAGACTAGGGGTGGAAAAGTCATACTATACCTCGGGTGCCTTGTTATGCTACTGGAAGTGGGGGGGGGGAACTCTCATCGGCTTTCTTGCATACAAATTCAAAATGGCCCATTTTGTGCTTCGTAGAGCAGTGGGGAAAATCAAATGAGTATTTTTAAGATATTTCTTTCGTCAGTTTAGGTTCAAAATTTGCTATAATTTTGATGAAAATTCAGATATTGAAGTCCATTTATCCAATTACGTTTTTTAGCTATCCCATTCACATACGCGAAGACATACAGACCGACAGACAGTTAATCCATCCAATGAAAGATTTCGCTCAAAATTGGATACAAATATACAATTATGTCGATAAAATCATATATAAAATTTTATTTATCTACTCTGCACATATTGTTTCGTTGTTAGATACAGACAGATAGATAATTAATCTTTCAGAAGACGGATTTCGTTCTAATTTTAGAAGAAATCCACGGCTTTCGTGTGACCATGGGTCAAATTTTATCCATCTTGCTTGTTTTTTTGTTTTTTTAATTATCATATTCACAAACAGAAGAAATTCCGAAAATTGATTTTTCTGAATTCTGGGGGTGATTTAAAAAATGGAGATTCATCAAAATATCGAACTCGATTTTTCGTGATTTCTTTCTATTCACTTACTAGAAAGAAAAATTATCCAAGATATTCATACGCACAAAAGTAATTATTATTTTGATTGGATACTTATGACAAATGATAAACTACACATAAGAAGTGTACGAAGAAAAAAGAAAGCAAAAATTATGAATACCTTATCATATTGCACATTTGCTACTTGGAGCATCGCTTCCTTTTTTAACGAGCCACCTCAAGACAGAAATCGAACTTGGGAAGATATAGAAACCCAAACCTTATTCGGGAATCGAACCAAGGCTTCTTAGTGCTGCACGCTGCATAGTAACCGATTTATCAGATAGAGGTATCTCGCTTTATTATATGAAGCAAAATATTTTTCAGTGAAATCTTCCTTTCAAGTAATTCTCATCTGATATATGTCAGATAAATATTAATACTAAATTTAAAGAAATAAATAAAGGCAATAAATATGAATAAAAGAAGCATTCCACATTGAATGATACAACAAATGACAAAATCTATTTGTCATCTATATTACCTTTGTATTTCCTTCGGTACTTATTCTGTAATATGTTTTTAGTTAAGACAGAAAAACATCTTTTATAATCCACTATCATATCATTAAAAAAAAAGAAAGAAAAAACGCTTCTATTTTTCTTACTTATTATAAAAGAAACAAATTTTTCCTTGATTCCATATTTTTTTTAAAAAAATTACTATAGTTACCAAGATTAAATTCCTCGAAGAAAGAAATACATAATCCGATTTGCAATTTCACCCAACAACAATACTACAGTTCACTAACCCTTAGATAATGAAAAACTCTGCTTGTAAAAAAAAATTCTGAAGTCAAAGCTTTTCTGATGACGTACTTACCTCATTTTCAATGCAAGTTACAAAAAATTAAACGTGTCTGTTTTCTCCTCTGTAATTTAATGTTTGCGCTTGAATATTCCTGTAAGAAAATATGCCATTAAGACATAAAATTCTATTTTTGTCTTAGTTGAAAGTGTTTTTACTTTCTTATATACAAAGTATATAAAAAGAAAGTATTGTAATTGTCAAAAAATTCGAACTCGAAATCTTGATGAATCTCCACGTTTTAGAACTCCACGAGTCCAAAAAACACATTTTTGAATTTATGTCTGTCTGTGAACACGATACTCAAAAACTCTTTGAGCTGAACTTTAGATCCAAATTTGATAGCTGATAGCTGAACTTTAGATCCAAATTTGATAGCTAATAGCTGAATTTTAGATCCAAATTTGATGGCTGAACTTTAGATCCAAATTTGATAACTGAACTTTAGATCCAAATTTGATAGCTGAACTTTAGATCCAAATTTGACAGCCAAATTTTAGATCCAAATTTGTAGATTTTTATCAAATTTTGAATGAAATCCTTTCGGTCTGTCTGCCTATTTGAGGGCAAATGATCTCGAGTGCTACAAAACGTAAAGAACTTGATGGATAAAATTTGGAATTCAGAGTTAGAATCTAAAGTGCATATCCGTATGAAATCCAATAAGGGGTTAATTATCTGACCTTCTGTTCGTTCGCGTGCATGTAGATATGATAACACAAAAATATAATGACTTCGATAAATAAAATTAAGTACACTGTTTTAACACTGAAATGTAGATTGTGTAACATTCCCCGTTTCCCAGTACTGATAAGACATTTGCAGCCAGCTGTGTCATCGCTGTTAATTGCTAAACTCCTCGAGATAGCCAGATGGTGGATCTTTTCACCTGGGTGGTCTCGCATCTGTTCATTAGTGACTACAGTGAAAGACCACATGTGGGAATTCCTCGTCCAAGAGATATTGATTGTACCTTCAAAGAGAAAGGGGTGTCCAAACATCTGGATGCTAAATGTTTCTCATTGTGAAAGGACTATGATAACTCCGTGTTCCAAAATAGTCAGTTATGAAAGGTGCATCACTAAAAGGACCTTCCCACTACCTACTGGTACCGCTGAGGGAGCATATTGCTGAACCCCGATTGGCCGAAAGAGAGCTCAAATGACCAATGTAAATTAAGAGGCGGAGATTGTCGCCGAAATAAAGTGCGGAGATTTTTTTAGGGAGAGGAGAAGAAACGAATTACAGGCAGACCATTGGACTACGCCCACGAGTTCGGAGTCCGAGAACTACCCGTGGAGTGGTCGTCTTGACTAACAACCTGTTAGTTCCCTGGGGTATTGTTTCTCCGTATTGATGGAGAACTGAGTTTCAAGATAAATCTTCGACTTCGACTGTTGTGTCTCCTACTACAGGTGTAAATAACTATTTATTTAACCAAGATTAGAACAAGTTGTTCTTTTGTATATATAGGGCTGTAAAATAAAGAATTGTCGGGAAATTCTGCTTCGTTATTTGATCAGTCTAGATCAAGACATTACAATTGTTATCTGTCAAAATGTTGATCATCTGTCTGTCCGTAATTTCGCGAGAATGTGAACGCGGTATTAAGAAAATTTTTTTATAAACAAGCCTATTTTAGTATACTAAAAAACGGGACTTTTTTACTTTCTCGTATATAGAAAAAATATATAGAATCGTATATAGAATATTTATTTATTACAAATGCCCAGAAGATTGGCTATGACGCCATTAGATCTCTAGCCTTCCATGTCAGAGACACAAGGAAGGAGGAAAAGTCGAAGCAAATTTAGTATTAACCAGGGTTGATATTGAGTCTGTCTGTGAACACGATAACTCAAAAACACTGTGAGCTAGACGGATGAAATTTGGTATGTGGTCTTCAGGACAATTTTTGTAGATTTCTTTCAAATTCTGAACGAAATTCCATTCAGATGAAGTCTGTCTGGCTGTTTGAGTACAATTGAACTAGATAACTACGAAACGTTAAAAGATAGATAAAGAAAATTTGGTATAAAAATTCGGCACCTAAAATATAAATTCTTATCGAATTTTGAGCCAAATCCATCAATAAATTGCCAATGTGTCGGTTTGTACATTCGCATGTATGTAATCACAATAATTTAAAACTGCAATGACTGAGACAAATGAAATCTGATGCTTGATCTTGTTCTATTATAACATTTTTTGTGTGAAATTTTGTTTACAATTAGAAAAAAAGTGACTAAAATACATATTCATAGATTCAGTAAAAATGCTAGATTTAAGCTATAGTTCTATGTTTCGCAATTGCTGTTTGCCAATGCTATGCAAGGCATTCACAATCTTACCCAAATGTCCATAATGTTAAGCAGTTATAGAGGGATAGATCTTTATTGGAGAGTAAGCTAGGCATTTCGATGTGGTCACTTCCGCTGATTTTATCAAAGACATGGAAGTCAAAACAAAATCGTAAAAGTGTGAAAGGTAGATAGTAAACGTGAAGCAATTTAGAATTTTAATCATTTTCAAAAAAATATTTTTAATTTTCAAAGAATAAGTAGGAATTTTCTTTCTTTCGGTATTCATTGTGATTTCATTTCCTTATGAAATTATCCCACACCATTTTACAGCCTTCTGTCGTCTTCGATAGAAAATCGTTTTTTTTTTGTTGTTGTTGTTGTTGTTTTTATGTATTGTCATAAAAGTCTACTTATAAAAACTTTATACATTTTTTTAAAAAATTTTATCATTTACATCGTCTTTATCTTAAAACGTTTCTTAATTTATTATTATCATTACACTTATTGAAACCTTTATTTTTATATATACTTGAATTAGGTAATCTTGTCGTGCTTTTTCCCATATTCCCTACCAGATGTCGTCTCTCATATGAAATCAAAGTCTAATTAAAATTAAGTGATTAACCGATAATTAAATTTTAAATATATTATCAAGAAGACTTAAGCACTCGGTGGTCGCGGTGGCCTGGTGGTAAGATCACGGCTTCTGAGCCGGAGGGTTTCAGGTTTGAGACCCGGTTCCACCGAAGAACCGTCGTGTAAAAAGGTCAAAATGTGCACGTTAACTCCATCGGGGCCAAATTTCATCCTACTGGTGTTGTGTGGAAGTTTAGAGAGGGGGTGCAAGCTCAGATGTCGTCTTCGAGGAGGAGAACGAGGTCCGTATCAAAACTAGCACTAGTGCTGCTTTAAAATGGGGCGTTAATATAATTAAACTAAAATTAAACGGTCGATATGTAATGTTTCTTCTTCGTCAACTAGTGAGTGAAAAACCGATTTAAAAAATTCTGTCTTTACAAACATGAAAGAAATCAAGTAACATAAAAGTATATTGAATACTGTTAAAAACTTTAACATTTCCTTTCCTCCCCGCCATTCGTATAAATACACCAAAAATTTTCCAGTATCACTTATGGTAAAATTAAATAAAAACATTCAACTATACTTGATCTTCTGAATTGAGTTTTTATTTGATTTTCAAATAAACTTAAATGATTTCTTCATTTTTGTGTAAAAAATCGTGATCAAAGCACCTGTTTAAAAATTTCAGTAGCCAATCACTCAGGTCTTGGGAGATGGATTAACCCATTTTATATTAATTCTTATCGGGAAGTGATGAGAATTCTATTTATGAAAGAGCTTCAAGAACAAACTAAATTCATGAAAGATGCTTGGCTGTATAGCTTCACTATTCATAAATAAACAACAGATATACATTTGCTTTTCTTTAAAAAAAGATATTAAAAACTGTGAAAATGTTAATTTTATCTTACACTTAATTCAGGGTTGTTTATCAAACTGTATAAAAAGTCACAAATTTTTCGAACATATTATACGAATTCGTGTTACGCCGTAGTTCTTTCTATGAAAATCTGCCGTTTTGGCCTGGTGGGGAGGTCCGGCTTTGGAATTCTGGTACGAAATGTAATTTCAGTAAACCCTCATATAAAAGTGCCAGACGCACGTTAAATATGTCGAGGACAAATATTTTCCCGCTGGTGTGATGCGAAAATTCGGTAGGGAGGTGAAGAGAGGGCTTCAGCTCAGGTGGCGTCCTCGTCATCTGAGCACTGTTCAGAATTATGAAGTTCACTCCAAATAGCCTTTATGTTGCTTCCAATTGTAACATTAATATAATTAAATTAAATCAGAAAATATAAATTGGGAAAATATGTGTTAACGAACTGCTGCTAATAAACCTGCGGACACCCCATGCTCCCACCGAAGTGAAATTCGTGTTATTGAAATTGAAAACGCTTTGAGCAATTTTCACAGGTATGTGCCAGTAAATATTATTCTTATTTAATTTTAGCAATCCAATACAGTATAAAAATTGGCAAAAACTCTCCAAATCCATCCCAAACTTTTCTCTCTGTAGTAGGAGATGAAAATGTAAGCACAACATTTACTGTAGTTCTTCTCTTTTCTATACTTAACATAATCTTCCTGCCTAGTTCAGGAAAACTACATTTGCATCCATTTAAAATATAAATTAAATCAAATCAATAAAAATCCCTGTGCAAATCATATTTTTCCAAAGTTCTGTCGAGCAGTGATTTTTAAGGATCTCGGTATTTTTATTACTTAGTCTTTCAACTTCTTGCTGCCTTCGATATCTAAATTGCATTGGAAAAGTTTCTTCTGAAGTAAAAAGCAAACATAATTTTTGCGGGCTTATTTTTTTCCCCCTTTAAAATTCCTTACTTATTATTTTTAAATTTTGATGTTGACCCCAAAAGCAAATTTTCACTCTGAAATTCTTAAAAAACTAAATCAACAACTGAAAACAATCTCAGACTGACTCATTGTGAGTCAGTTTATTCTCTTTTCTTGACAATCTGGTACAATTTTCTTTTTTAAAAGATAAATATGGATTTTTGTCAGTCTTTTTAAGTTAATTCTTCTGTGTGCTACTATGAAACTAGATTTAAGTTTTTTTTGTTTTTTTTTTTCGCGTTCTGTGTTCCCACAGGAAGTTTATAAATTCGTTAAGTGTCGTATTATGGAATAAAAGATTTTCTATTAAATTATGCTTATTTAATGTGACAATTAATATTCCATGATTCAGTCATTTTCAATGACAGTTCCCTTTATTGCTGAATTCAACGTAATGTATGGCGTAACTTAGAATGTATGACGTAACTTATGTATGTATGTATGACGTAACTTAGAAAAATCTATGAGATTAACCAGTGCTTCTCTGTTTTCGACTCAACTATATAGCTATAAAATAAGTAATAGCAGTTTAAAAATTAAAAAATAATAATAATTAAAGAAATTCGAGCACTCGTCGGAAGAATTTAAAAAAAAAATTTAATTTTAGATCTCATTTAACGTTACATAATTTTATTTATACTATCTAATTAAGAAATTATCCGCCATTTGAAGATACTTGTAGTAAGCTTTTTTATTTTGTTTCATTAAACTTGTTTTACCTAATTTTTAGAATTTAATTGAAAAAATTTACCAGTTTAACATAAAAGACAGCAACTTTCCTTACAGTTACCTATACCTATACTTGTATATGTAAAGAAAATTATATTGAAGCATAACCATCTTCCTAAAATGTATTAAAAACTATTTGGAATATCTGCATAAGTTTGCAATAGAGCCTTCCATTTTTCCAGACGATATTTTACTCAAGAAAACTAAAATATTTTTCAGGAACTATTAGATCGGTATGTTTTTAGTTGATTGCTTTATTTTATGTATAATCCATAAGTAATAATTAATTCTCAAAATAATGTTTCTTTTCATCAACTTTACATTCTAACTATTAAGAAAAATGAATCGACAGATGATAAGGATCCTTAATAATTAAAAATCATACACAAAATCATGAAATTTTATCAAACAGACTATTAGAATATATTGCATGCTTAAGCGTCCTATTTATTTTACTTATTAATCAAAGACAAAGAATTCCTCAATTCAATTTTTCCTAAAACAACATCATTAATTAGCTTTAATTGAGTTGGTTTAAATTTGTAAGTAATCTACTTGAACATTATTTTTATTTGGATATAACACATTATTTTTTGACCATTTAACAATTGGGCTGACAAAAAACATTGGAACAAAGGAAATGACAATATTCAAAAATACATCATCCTTTGAAAAATAGAATATGTGTCCAAATAATCCCCCCCCCCATGTAGAAAGACATAATCTTGCAATATTTAGCCTATTATGTCCAGTTTTACTCATAGAAATAGTTTGGCGTTAAATTGTTATAAGAGGAATTATTATTATTAGCAAGACATTATTATTATAAAAATAACAATCTCAAAGAATTAATAGATTTAAATTACTATTATCAGAATTTTTAAAGAAAAGATGTGTATTTAGAAATTTTAGCAAGAAAAGGGAGAGGTCTTGAAGAAATATCTTGATGCACTTTTTAATAATAAAGTTCTAATTACACAACGGCAAAATGTGGAATAATATGTTGTGATGAGATAACGAAACCATATCTTGGGAGAAAAACTAATTCTATCTATAATTATGATTCCAGCCAGAGTAGCTTTTAGATATTTCCAAACCTCTTTCCGGACGTGCTGTGCAACAAGAGAAATGTTTACTTAATCACGTGATATTAATGTATGAAGAAAACTTGAAATTATTTTTGAATAGTAAATATTTCAATAAAATGTTACTTTAATTATAATAACGTCCCTTTTCTAAAGGGTCCTTTTTTAGGACGTACCTCGTAATTTTGAACGGCGGTCAGATGAAGAGGACGACACCTGAGCTCCCCCCCCCTCTCCAAGCTTCCACACCACACCAGCGAGAGCACGTTTGGCCTTGACGGATTTAAAGTGCAGCAGACCCGCTTACACGACGGTTCTTCGGTGAAATCGGGTTTAAAACCTGGAACCCTCCATTTCCGAAACCGAGAGTATACTACCAGGCCGCCGTGGCCCCATTTCAACAAAAAAATTAAATCCTGCATTACAATTGATTCTCATCAAAAAGTTTTATTTTAAAGGTTGACTGCAGTAAAGAATGACCCGTAAGTTGTTTAAAAGCCAACAGGAATGCCCCCTCCACAAAAAATGTTTTCTTGCATACTCTCTAATAAAGATATTATCCACCCCATCTCTCAAAAAGGTGTGAACCTTTTGTAAGATAGAGAACGCCTTGCTTGACATTGGCGTACAATAATTACGAAATATTAATCTTTAGCGTGAATTTGGCATGTTTACCGAATCTATCTCGCGAATATGCACTTTCAACGCTTTTTCCCCTGGCCGATAGACACCAAAACTTGCAACGGAATTGCAATTATAGTAACAAGATTACATACCAAATCTGTTCTATTTAAGACCTAGTGTTTACGAATTATAGAGTTTATATGCTTCTGAAAGTATAGATGGATAGACGGTCAACCTTTTGTTGGATTTAACTCAAAATTTGAAAGATGTCTACAATGTAGATGTTAAATCTATGTACCAAATTTTATCCATCTAGCTCTCTTCGTTTTGTAATCATCATCTTAACTTAAGAGCCAGACAGACTTCCTATGAACGGAGTTTGCTTAAAATTTGATAAGAATTTACAAATTTGGTGTAAAGAACTATATACCAAATTTCATCAATCTAAACTATTTCAAATTTCAAAAATCTAGCCGAAAGTGGTTTTGAATTATCTCTGTCGCAGACAGACAGACACACAGATATAAGGCTAACAATGTGTTTTTCGAACTCAAGGAGATATAAAAACTTGAAATTCATCAAAATCTCGAGTTCGAATTTGGTGACGATTCCAATCTTTTCTCTAAACTTCGTATACTAGAGAGTAAAACAATGATGACAGCATTCTAATTATTTTTCAAGAACAAGCTATTATGAATTATAAGACAGAAATAAAAAAAAATTATTATTATTTATTTTTAATTTTTCCTTGGTATCGAACATTTTAGTGTCATCCGCACTTTTTTAGGGTTATACCTAAATACATAAATACATTCTTTATATTGAAGAAAATTAATAAATAAATTCTTTGTATTACCATTATAAAATCATTGTTTGAAGAAAAATCATTTTCTTTTAAAAAAAGCATTTGCGTTTATATTTTAATCATAACTTCACAAACAAAGTCTATTTTTTTTTTTTTTAAGATATAAAATTATGTCTCTTTTTTCCAAAAACCACAAATCTGCGATCCTTATTTCGTTAAATAAGTTTTCGTTAAAAATTGTTAATATATATTCCTATTTATGAATTCTCTGTCTTTAGAAAAAAGGTATCGTAAATGACAGAGAACTGAATCTACCTATGAATTAAATGAAATAACTTCAAAGTATCCTTCCCTTTTTAAAAAGGCGCGGAGGGGGTGGGGGGTGGATAAGAAGTATAAAAGATGTTAAATATTTCGAATGATCGTCGTTAAATAACATGGGCGGCATATATTATAGATTCTTCGGTTCAGAATACTTCAGTTTGTTGAATCAAACAAGATAGTTCAGATTAGCTGTTATCGAACCCCTCGAAATTCTCTTTTAAACTCACCATTTCACTGCAGTTGCGAGTGTTATAGTAATCGTTACTGGATGGATGTTGAGACATTTTCCAGCAAAAAGTTTCAAATTAACCAGAGATAACAACGTAAACCATCACTTGCACAAGATGAAGAAATAGAAGCTCTCATCCAACAATATTCTGTGGTTAGTGAGGGAGTAAGGGTTGAAAATCTGTTTGTCGGCATCAAGCAGATTGCGTCACAAAGAAATACTTAGAAAGTTTCTCAACTGTATTGCGCTGTATAAATAACGCGTAGTCTACACGAAAAATGACATGGTGTTTGCTAGATGCTAGAGCAATATTGCATTTTTTCTAGTAATCACACCTCTAATGGCAAAATGACATTTATTTATTTTTATGTAAAATGAATTATTCTATGTAGCATAAATCCATAATTTAGCAGGGATAATTTAAGGGAACGCATTTAGAAATGCACTGTTCCTTTAGTTAAGTTTCTTCTCTGCAATAGTTACAAAATTCTCGCTTTAGACAAATCGGATTTTTAATAAATCACTGTCGGGATCAACGAGATTTTTGTGCATTCAGAAGTTTTTATTTACGTGCTGCCATCTATTGAGTTAAAACGTATTTTAAATACAACCGAACCTTTATTGTAAATGGTGGAGTTGAATAATAAGAGATATACAACATAAACAAGTTGTAAGCCTTTTTCATAGATAAATTTTTACCATAAATTATATTGTATTATATTAATAATTTTTTATGGAAATTTGTTTTGCCTAAACTTAAGAACTTATAAATACGATTTTAAAAAATTCGAATTCACAGCTTTCGAAACATTTAAATGACATATGGCTTGTTGCTTCCAAATAAGATACTTTTAAATAATATTAGTAAAATATTCTCTTTCAATAATTAAAATATTTTCCATTAATGAGTTAATAAATTTCTTAATTTAATTTCTTCTTCATTTAACTGGAAACGATTGATCCATCTTCGATTACACTAAATACATAGTTTTTATTATAAAAAATTGTAATACGATCCATACTATGTTTCATTTGGATAAATTAAACACTTCATTTTTATTAAATCTTTGGCTAAATTTTTATCATTCCTTAAAAATGTAATTTCATTTCAAAAAGTGGAAGCAATACACTAGTTGAAGAGATGAATGTTTAGGAGAAGGTATGGAATTTTTTAAAATTTAAAAATATATCAATTATTGTCTTACCATTAGGTATGCAAATAATTAACAAGAATAATAAAATAGTTAAACAGTACCTAGGAACGGAATTTTTTATTTTTAATGAAATTCACAATTTGTCCATCTAAACTGTTTAAGCTCACTTGCAGCGCCAGCAGCTCTGGGCTGGCGAACGAGGGAGCCTCTCAGTCCAGACTGGGTTTTCATGCGAGCTCGAAAAATTTGACATCACAATTAGAGTCAAAGATTGGCCAGTTTAAATTTTGCTCCATAGCTATGGATGAAAGCACAGATATAAATGATACTGCTCAATTACTATTATTTATAAGAGGTGTTGAGGAGAACTTTGAAATTATCGAGGTACTGGCGTGCATGCGTTCTTAAAAGAGAACTACAAAGGGATGTCATATTTTTCGTGAATTTCAGGAAGAGCTTTTAACTTTGAAAGTGTCTATAACAAATATATGTAATATTACGACCGATGGAATTAAATATGACAAGAAAAAAATCTGGATTTCTTGAACTCTTTAATCAAAACTTTTCCTAGAACAATGTTGTTTTTCTACATTGTGTTATACATTAAGATTCTCTATGTCAATCTGCATTCAATATGAAACCCGTGCTTGATGCAGTCATGAAGCTTGTAAATATTATTCAATCTCGTGAACTTACTCACAGGAAATTTCGAGATTTTCTTCAGTACGTGCAATCTTAATATTCTGATGTACTGTATTACATGAAAGTAAGATGGCTTAGTGCAGGATGTGTTTTCGAGCGAATCTGGCAGCTGAAAGACGACATTGTGTCGTTCTTCCATGAGAAACAGTGCTCTGCGGAGTGCAAACTGTTAGAAGATACAGAATGGCTTTCGGACTTTGCATTTTTCATAGATCTTCTTTGTCATATGAGCAACTTGAATGTCAAGATGCAAGAGAAAAATAAATTTATCGACGATATCTGGGCCCATCTCAAAGCTTTTAAACTAAAAATTAATCTGTTTTCTGGGTAGCTAGCTAAGAACAATTTGTTTCATTTCCCGAGGTTAAATTCAATACCCTCAGTAAATGAAGAGAAGCTTAAGAATTATGTAGATGGCTTGAAAAAATTGCATTTTGAGTTCGAACGCAGATTTCAAGATTTCAGTGCCATTCAAACAAATTGGATCTTTTTGCCATGCCTTTCAACGTAAATTGTGAAGCAGTGAGGTCGATTTGCAGCTGGAATTAATTGAGTTGCAATCTAACAATCATTTCAAACAGTTGTTACTAAATATACAAAAGTTAGAGATTTACAAATCATTATCGAAAGTAAGTTTTCCAAATTTAATATCTCAAGGCCAGAAATCAGTGCTATGTTTGCTTCATCTTATATATGTGAACAAGTGTTTTCAACTGTGAACCTTAGAAAGAATTATTTCAGAAGTAGACTGACAGATGAGCATTTAGCCTCGTTCCTTACAATCAGTGCATCTCACTTCGAGCCTCAATATAAGTAACTTTTCAAAATAAAATCGCAATTTCATTCATCTCATTAAAATATATTTAAACTATAATACTTTTATATTGTTTTTAAAATTTTAGAAAAAATTTTCTTGGCCCGCCAAACTTTTTTTTTCTTCGATTTTTGGCCCGCAATCGAAAAAAGTTTGCCCATCCCTGAAGTATAAGGCTAATCTATACTTATATAAAGCTCAATGTGTGTGTGTGTGTGTGTTGGCGCTCTACAGGCCAGACCGTTCGACCTACAGCTACCAAATTTGGCACATGCATACCTTGGAGGTCGGGAATGTGCACCTGGGGTTCCTTTTTTTTAATTTTTAATTATAATTTTAATTATTAATTAAAAACTAGCTTTCCCGCCAAAAAATCTTTTCATTTCCCCACCGCCAGATGATTAAAGCTTCATTTTTTTTCCCACGCTAAAGAGGATAGGCTTAAGAAATTTTCGGCAAATTATTTCAAAGGATTCTGTTTATTTTCTTAAGGTTTGATGCATTTAAAGTTAAACATTGTTAATTAATCGATCTTTCAGATTCATTCTGAAGTACTTTTAAATTAAAATAAAACAAAATAAAGGAAATTCAAAATTTCTAATCTGCATTGCGTTACCCCAACTGGTGTAGAAAATTCATGCATTTGCGTTACCATAATTGGAGTTGAAAATTCACGCATGCACATTGAGTTCTGATTGCTGACAACGGATACGGACTTGATTTTGAAAACTTAATATGTTTTCGACAGATTATTTCAAACGATTCTGTTTATTTTTTCAGTGTTTGATTCATTTAAAACTAAACATTGTTAATAAATCGATCTGTTCATGATGAATCTGAGAAAAAAAATTTGAAAACTTCTTGTGATATATAAATTAAGAAAAATATTCTTTAGTGCCCATAAGGTTTAAATACTCTGCGACTCTGTTCTCAGTACTCATATTTTTAAAAAATGCTTCATTTCAGTAAAAAAAAATTATTATATTTATTGCAGTTTAATCATTTCCACTTTAATTTAAAGCATAAATTCTACGGGAGCTAATAGAAAATTAGAGAGACACATATTACGTTACGGCTGAAGGCTTTGATAATAATATGAGTGAATTATATGACTATTAAAATTTTAAGTTTTAAATATTTTAATGAAGAAGCAATTAAAATGAGAGTTCTACAAAATATTTAATTATTAAAATTTTAACGTGCATTAAAATTGGCGAACCGGCTGGTCGCCAAAGGTGGCTAGTCATTAATAAATGTATTTTCATGACCATTGTTATTTTTATGTTTGTATCATTTTTAGCGTTCTATAATTATATCAATTATTGCAAAGATAGTGTAAATTCGATCTCCTGGGATTTTGAATCTCCAGTGCCTGACGATAGATTTAATGAAAGGTAGCATAACAACTTTCTCGTTCCTAAATAGTTAATGTGCACCTATAAAAAATACTTTATTAGAAATATTAATAATACAGATAAATAGCAAATAAGAGAGCTAAATTTGAAAACAGAAAAAAAATGGAACAATTTCTATACAAAGTTGCAATTTTATATTCATTCGAAGCATTTCTTAAAAATACAGAGCCATTAAAAAAAATCTGATACATTTGAAAAAATGCTGTTATTTAGTATAATATGGAATGTTTCCTTTGATTAAATATTTTTTTATTTCATTTCATTTTGTTTTCGTCTAAATAGAATAAGATTATATTTAATCTTATGAAAAATTATGGTTTATAGAACTTTGCTTTACTTTATTATAAATAATATTTTATTTCCAAAATTAAATTACCTGATAAATTTTATTACTATGGACAATATAACATTTTGCATGTGCTTTTAGTTTCATAAAACTAATTTAAAATTTTGACAATCCAACCAACATTTTTGTTATTATATTTTTATTTTAAAAAAATCTATAGATTTCTACCTCGTGTATTGTAAAGGCATTTGATTGTAATTGTATTATATTGTAAAGGCATTATTAATTCATATCTAATTCAATGGTGTAACTAAGGTAACAAGACGGGGAAAACGCCAGAGATACTAAAGCAAGACGTATAATTACATAGGTATGGATATTTTTGCTTAAATGAAAGCTCCATACGAATAATTTAAAACTAAATAGAAGATAAGTGCATATTGTTATGTATATTACTACTTCACAAGAACTTAAAAATAAAATTTGTACCAAATAAAAATAATAACATTGAATTATTTTCTTATTCCTTCTCAATTGAAGGATACTTTAAAATCAAATAACAGTTAGTAATGACGATGAGTTTAATTTTTTTAAGGTCTTTACCCTGAACATTTAGCAGGGTCCCTACAGTATATAGTCATACCTCTCTTAATGAGCACCTCCAATAACAAGTGATTCTCATAGGAAGCAAAACAAAATGTTAAAAAATGACTCTATGAACGAGGAGTGAGATTCTCAAAATGAGTGACGAGGAGTTATCGTAATGTCACATGCAGGATTGACCTGTAATTCGGATATCTGTCTGTGTTGAGGGCGATTTTGAAGAGAATCCTTATTTCTGCATGGAAGAAATTTTGTTCTAATAGAATTTCTGAAGGCGATTCCGAGGTATTTGAGCAAGTGTCTGTGAAGCCTTAGTCGAAGATATTTTGTTTCTAGCCAAGATAATGTGGCTAGAAGTGGATAGCAACTGCATCGATGAGCTGGTAGAAGAATACAGTCAGAAATTCCTAAAAGGTAATAAAGCTGTTTCCTGTGTCGCAGCAAAAAATTGCGGATAAGATTCGTGTAGTAGAAGGGGTAATAATAGTCTCAGCAGTGCAACAGATCTTCCAGTGAAATAAGGGAGATGTTGAAAGTTTGGGAAATTATTGAATGCAACACTCTAATAAAACAGTAATGCGGTGTTTCATATTGGCAAAATTTTGAAGCATTGCTAAAGACTGATGTGTTTAAATAAATAACTTTCTTCTAAAAACAGCATGCAATTGAATAAAAAATTACAGGATTATAAATTTATTTAAGTAATTGTTTTTTCTGAATAGAACGCATTGTTCTATTTTGCATGGACTCATACGGAGAAAACTTTGTTTCGTATTCTGAATAAGAGTTCGGGACGAATTATGCTCATTCAGCGAGGTTCCATTGTAATAACGTCACTGATACATTCAAAAGTGTTTACTGAACTATATAATTATTAATGTTTAAAAATCCATTTGTTTTTGAAGCATTCTCAGCGAGAAAACTTTCATAAAAAAATTCCTGCGTTAAATAATTCTGTCAACAAATTGTAAATGGGCCTATTGTGATATTTATTTTACCTAATGCTACAAAATTAAGCTTTTTAAAAGGACTTGTGGTTTTTTTAAAATAAATTCTATTTAATAAAAATATTTGTCTTGTGATTATTTTTCATATTCATTTGCATAAATTCGCCCAAAATGTATATAAGAAGAAACAAGACTCTTTAGAATATTCTGGAAAATCCCTTTTAAAGAAAAGATAAGGCATTTTATTACTTTTGATTTTGTTTAACTGCTTTGTAAGCTACCGTGTAATAGATATTTGGCTTCAGGGTCAAGAGATAGGGATTCAGTTTCCCTGAAGATGTTTCATGTATGCTAAGTCATGTGATAGTGAGTCAGAGGTTCTTAATGCGATGTTTTGAAAAGAAGTTACACATATGTCTCCTCCGTCTTCTTATCAGAGTTCAAACTTAAAAATTCCGTCTGTAATAATTCCCTTGCAGTTTCAAAAATCCACAATTATACACAAATCTTGTTCCACTTCATTTTTCCCTTGGCCACTTCAAGTAAATGATTAGAATCATGTTTAAAAATGAGATAAATCCATTTTTAGCTTGCATGATATGCTGTATTCCACAAAAATACATTACTTTCGTACATTTGCTTGTACCAAATTTATAATTCATCTCGATATAAATGAAAATACATAAATGAAAAAACTCGTGGTGTTTTTAGCGAAAAGAAGAGTGTCTTCTTTCTGCTTCTGTCGGTTGGAATCCCAAATAACTGCGTGCTCCTCCATCAAGACATTACTATTAAATCATGTTCCTTGTTGATATATATTTTTGTTATATCATCAAGCTGTAATGCGATTGTCTTTACTACTTTTAATTGATAATTTTATTTTAAGCTTGTTATACTTCCTAATGTCACCTCTTCAAGTGTATTTTGGCCTAGAAGAAAAATTAAAGTTCTATCTGTCTGCCTCCTTTGGCATTTTATAAATATTCAGTTAAATGAGAGACTCGAACTCTGTTTTATGAAAAACTACTTCCTTGGCCGTTAAGGTGGCTTATAAGATGCAAGATCCATTTTGATTCTATCATTATGTTTATAATTATTTTATTTGAGTGAGAAAAATATTTTGCGGATTCTTTACATTCAAATCGTTAAAATCATTGTTAGAATGTGCAGCACATTTTTTCCCCCTTTTCTTCTTTTCATCAATCCTTATTAAAAAAAAGAAATCAAAATGAACTGAAATGAAGTAGAACCACCCGATTCTTATTGCTAAAGGTTCTGAAATCGTACATTTGTATCAGAACTACGGTTTTGTTTTGCTTTTTTGACAACTTCTTACTTGTTAAGAAATGAAAATTTGAACTTTGAAAAAACAAAGCTTTTATCTCGTTAAATTTTATCACATATTTTTATACGTTTTTATTGACTGCATTTATTTGTAAGTATTCGACTCCTATTTTATGTGCGAATTTTATTACACCTATTGTAAACTTTTACTTCAAAAACAAAAGTAGCAATTTTCTTATATTGCATTTACATCTGTTGCATACTGGGACTTATTTTTGCATGTTTCTTTTCTCTTTTGATATCTATATATCTACATGAACGATATTGATCTATATTGAAGACTTTTATTTTTAAAGTCCCAATTCCTTGTTAAAATCTACTTCTTTCCATTTGTTAAAAATTTGTAAGTGCAAATATTGCTTCCAGATTTTTTTTTTTTTTATGTTATGCATAATTACTGATAGAATTTATTCCAAAAATTCACCAAGGAAAAATATATTGAAATCAAACACTAACTACATATTTCTTATTTTCTGGGTTTTAAATTGTTAATCTTTGTCAAAATTGGTTATTTTAGATGGGCATACACATCAACTGTTCTGTCAGATATCTTTTGTGAATGAAGAGAAAGATATAGGTATGTATAAAACTATTTTGATTTCTCATCTATGTGTCATATAGAAATCTGCCTGTTCTTATGTATTCAATGTGCATTAATTCTTTTGTTGTATTTTTCAGCTGGATTATATCAAAATGATTCTTCTGAGATCTGCAGTTTACTTTTATATATGCCTAATAATTTTTTACATCCCTTCTTTAATTGCATTCAGTAAGTAAAAATTCACCTTTAAAATATTTATTTTTAAAAAAATTGCAGCGTAAAAACTTACCTTTTGTTATCAGTAGATATGATTTTAATATTTTTTTATTAAATATATTTTGACTAACACACATTTAAAAATTGTCTTATAATTAGAAGTTAGGATTTCTTATTGATTTTAAAAGAAGTAATATTTTAACTTTTCTCATTAAAGATTAGGGAATTTTAAGTGCATCATTTTTTTTAAATCAATCATTACTTAACAAGATTTTAATGAATTGACTGTTGTAGACACACTGCATGTAGTATGTAGATCTTAATAATTGTGTTTTATAACGGTTGTTATAATGTCATCTTTAGTATCTGCAAGTAGTCAATTGTGATTTTCAAACTTACAAGAAATCTGTTAATGTAATAAACAGACAATATCAATTTTACATTTTAAAGTGTTCATTATTGATTCTGAATAGTTTTATTTTTATACTGCATTAACAAATAGTAGAAGAAATAATCATAATTGCTATTGTTTTCAGAGAAAAAAATGTATAAAATTTTTTATGTAAATGTTTTTAAAATGCTGTATTTTATTTTAACTAAAGGTTGTAATTTACAATCTTACTAGTGTTATTTTTATACTGCATTAACAAATAGTAGAAGAAATAATTGTTATTGGAAAAAACTATATAAAATTATTAATTTAAGTCTTTAATTTAAAGAGACAATGCGTTAATTCCAATCTTTCCTGTGCAAATCATAAGTGTTTTTAAAATGCTGTATCTTATTTTAATTAAAGGTTGTAATTTACAGTCGTAATAGTTAAAAATTAAGATTCTAATATTTGATGCATTGATAACTATGAGTTTAATCATTAATTGAGCTTAATCATTAAGCTGGCTTGAAGATTCATGTGGAATATTGTTTGTTTAATGATATCTTATATTAAGATATGGAATTACTCATTGATATTGTAATCATAATTTCATTTGTCTTCTGTTCTGTGAAGCTTTCCAATTAAATCATTTATATTTTCATAACTGTAAATGTATCAATGTTGTTCAATTGACTACTTTCCAACTTTTGTGTTTCCAAAATGCCAGTATGTTTAGCATTAGAAGCCTATTCATTTATTCATGATTAATTTAAGAATAAGGATCTATTTTTTCTTAAGAGGCAATTAACTAATAAGTTTATAAACCTCCTTAGTAATAATATATATGTTAAAATAAATTAATTGTAAATTTAATATCTTTCGTCCCTTCATCCTTTCACATCTGTTTTATGTATTGGTATGGAAACCCTTGTCATGCCCAGGAAGTTTATAGATGTTTCAAGAATGATTCCATTTTATTGCTTTGAGAATATAAATCGTAACGAATGTATATCCAACAAATCGGATCAGGTTCTTGATGGAATACAGTTGCCTTGAAATTTATACAAAAAGTACAGTGTTTACGAAACATGTTTTGTGATGGCTATATAAGCTTCTTACTGATACTATCTGAAAATTAAAGCATTGAGAAAGAGGGGAAATCAAATATTAAGCATAAACTTTTCATTAAAGAATTAATTATATACACATTTGTGGTAAATCCAAACAGTGTGTGATCTTGCAGATTTGTTTTTCTAAAACCATTTAATATGAGGAATATTTAATGCCCATATTTTACTATTTTTTATTTTATTTTATTCATTTAATTGTTGTTAAATGAATGTTATATTTTCTTAATTATAAATTTTTTGCTGTTTAAGCAAAGTATCGGTACATTTATTTTGATATTTTAATCACATTTCACATATAATTAATCAAAATTATACTAATAGAATTTTTTTTTTCTGCAAATCATTGAATTGTTTGAAATAAGAGTATAAAGTGCAACAATTTTTAAATTTTCATCTAAATTTTTAATTTGTAACTGATACATTTAAAAAATATTTTTCTGTTCTTCATAAATAGATTATTGTGGAAAGCCTCCTGGTGTTAAAAATGGTGAGGCAATTCGTGACGGTTTTGGTACAGAATTCTCTGTGGGAACTCACATTGGTTACAGATGTTTTGATGGATTTATATTAAATACAATTGGAAGTAGTTATGCTAGATGTGCGATTGATAATGGGACCACTTATTGGCGGCCTGCAATCATATCCTGTGAACGTATGAAATTTATTTTATGACTTTTTTGTTTATTGATTTGATTTGTTTAAATTCTCTTTATTTATTTCATTATTTTACAATGCATGTGTTTAATATTTATGAATTTATCTTTGGTTATATCTTTTTATTCTGTTTTTTAAATAAATAATAAAGTCGCTTCTTTCTCTTAAAAAAGTGCTATATGAAAATTAGTATGAGACTTATTTTGCTAGTTCTACCGAATTTTCTAAAGAAAAAGCTGGGTACCATTATATGAAATTGATGTTTAAATTTAATTTTCATGTAAAATATTAACTCGTTTTGAAGACTTAATCTGTAATTTGTTCTGAGTAAATTGTACATAGTTTGTCTGAAAAGTTACCTAACTAACAAAGAAAAAAAGAACTTAGTACTTATATTTTTCAACATAAGCTTCTTTTAGTTATATATTTCTTCCAATATTGCTCCCATCCTTTTAACCTGCCTAAATAATATGTTGAATCTTTCTCTATAAAATAATTATTAATGAAGTTCATAACCTCCTCATTTGACAAAAATATTTGTCTTTGGAGTGCTGCTTTTAGACAGGGAACAAAAAAAAGTAACTTGGGGTCAGTTTTGGCGAATGGAGTGGGGAGGATAGAGTTTCAAGCCCGAATTTATGGATTTTTGCCATTGCAACCACTGAAGTGCAAGATGGATCATTGACTTGGAAAAGCATTTTGCAAATAGGGCTATTTGTCCATAATTTCTGCATCTTGACAAATAACAATGCTTATTATGGTCAGGTAATGGTTTTTCACTTTTCAGGATAATCTGTTAAGACTGTTCCATGGTTATTCCAAAAAACATTCATTGATTTCTCAGCAGAAGAAACAGTTTTTCTGTATTTTGTTGTTGATTCGCCCTTTGGTATCTACTGTTTTGACTGTGCTGTAATGTTGAATCCAGGTTTCATTTACAATAATTAATTATTGAAAAAATTCCTATTTATTGTGCCAGCAGAGTAATGTAAATGCTCATTCAGATATGTTTTTACTCCAAAGCGAGCAGTCATGGTACTCAATGTGCAGCCAGCTTGCACATACATAAATCTCGGATAAGTATGTGTTAGATATGCTCATATTTTCTGCTATCTCTTTAACTTTGACTCGACAGTTGTCGTGTACCATTGGGCAAGTTTTAATGATGCTTCATTAGTTATTGCATTTCTTTTGCCATCCTGAACATTTATTGTCACTCAAGTTGGTACAGCCATGTTTAAATTCACCTGCCCAAAATTTCACAGTAATAAATGATTTTGCAGAGTTATCCGTACACAGTGTCCAACTCCTCTTTCATTCGTATAGGCATATTACCTTTCAAAAACAAGTATTTAATTGCAATCTAGCACTCTATTTTTTCCCTATTTTCTCAAAAACAGTTACATTAACTTACAAAAATAACTGTCAAACAAAAAAAAATAAATTCACATTCAAAATAGTTTTGTTCCCAAAATTTTGATTGGGAGTTATCAAAGAACTCCCAAATAAGTTTCTTCTCTTTGGTTGATTCAGGCTACCATCTTCATATCAAGGTCGGAAACTTTTCAGACAGCCCTCTTTTAAAATTCATATTGTTTCAATAAATTGTGATAAAAATCTTGTTCCCAAACAAATACTTTGAATCACTTTTACATTAGTGAATAAGAAAAATAAATATTTGTTATATGGTTTTTATTAATTTCTTTTTTATGTCTATGTGTTGAGTTTGGAAAGCTGTTCAGAGCTTATTTCCTTTTTCTGCAATTCCTGATGTAACTAGTAACTTTGATATCAATGTGCGTGTGTGTGTTGTTCTAGTTGTATCCATTAATCTTTTTTTTTTTGTCCTAATTTTAAGATTTCTTTCATTTGCTTTTCTTTTCATTTTATTTAAAATCATGGTAAAACACAAGTGTGTACTTCACAAATTTTATAGTAGATACTTCTTTAGTAAAAGCTTTCTTTCATTAAATAAAAATTGTTAAATTTTAATAAAAGTGATTTCCTCTGCAAAATCGGTATTTTCTAATAATATAAAACTAAAGAATTTGAAATAAAACATACTGTTACTTTTTTTATGGAGTAATAGAAAAATTGGCTTTTATAAATCACAGATTAATTTTTAAAACGTATTCAAAATTAGATTCTTTTCACATTTCTAATGACCTGATAGTAATAAATGTTTGATTCTATATGAAAGAATTTTAAAAGATAAAATCCAATTTATTTTTGTAATGATTTTTTTTTTTTCACTTGTGATCATTTAATGAATTAAATAATAGTATGCTTTAAAATAATAGTAGATAGTTTGGTGAAGATATATTCAGCATTGTAATTTACAGCAAGACCTTAAAAAAGTTTTTCTGCAATCCCATTTACAAATGTTGATATTTTATTTTATTATGATCATTAAAAAATATATATTTAAGGGGAAATAAAATTTCTTACATCAGTGAAATTATGGAAATACAATCTGAAAAATTGATTTATATCGTCAATGAATTATTTTTGTAATCTTAAAATGTTGTAACTAACTTCTATTAAAATAATTCATAAAAATGTTGAATTAATATGGTATATTGTGATACTATAAACAAGAATTGGCTAGATTTTTTTACTCAGATAGTTGGTGAATTTGAGAAATTAATTGCGAAGTATGCAATTCAAATTTGAATTATAGCACATCATGTTCAAATATGGCTCATGTTCCAAAAAATGCAACTTAACCAAGCTGTTTTAAACTGTTTGGTTTTACTGTAATGTGATAAATGAACAAATATATAATGAACATTCTCCATTTGGGCATTGTAGATGTTGTGCGATTAAATAACCTCATGAATACAAATGTACCACTAAACCATTTAGATTTCAATATGATTTGGGATTACTATGTGTCCTAATTACTCTCCACATTTTCTTTAATTCATATCCTGTTGTATTACTCCCTAGATGATGATTAGATTTGTTGATAATGATGGGAAATAAAGAGTTGATAATCTTGTATGCTAACAAGCGAAACCACTTTCCAGTTTCTTCAGCTGAATCCCATTTTTAAAAAAGAAATTTTGTAGTTTCATCTCACTGTAATATGAATGCTAATTGTATGAATTTTTAATATTCCATGTTTCCTTTTTTAATATTTACGCATTTAACATTTTTTAGGCATATTTATTATTTGGAAATAGATATTTCTAACTTCCTTGCTGGTCTTTTAACTCTCTCTCTCTCTCTCCTTTTTTTTTTTTTTTTTTTTTTTGCTGATCTGAAAATGGCATCATTAGGATTTATTCTTTTTTTTTTCTTTCTTTTTTTTTATTCCAGTTCTATATGATGGGAAAAATAATTTTATAAGTGAATAAAATGTCAGGCTTAAAGCATATTTATGTAGTGCTTTCCCGACACATTGTAATTTATTTCCAATTCATCTCTTTAGTAGTCGTCTTATTTACCTTTCATTTAGGCATAATAGAAGCTAGTTTTAAGAAGCAGAATATAGCTGTAAAACTACAATTTGTTGGGGAATTTGAACAATAACAACAAAAAAAAAAAGTAAAAGGCTGTTAAATGCTATTGAATAATTCCCATTTTTTGAAATTTAATTTTATATATACAGGTATCCCCCAAAAATGGAATAAACATCTATTTTCTTAACTGTTACAATTAGAACATCTACTTCCAATTACAAAATTTCATCAAGTATGGTGTCCAAACGTATGAAAATGCTTCGATTTCTCTAGAGGTTCATAATAAGTAACAAAAATTAAAGTTTTTTACATGGCCCCTACTCTGTAGTGAAAAGTGTTACTATTTCTTTACTTTTAGCTATGTTTGCTAACTTTAAAGAATAGTTAAACATCTAAGAATCAAAAGTGTTTGCATTTAATTGTCTACTTTATTTAATGAAATTTTGCAACTGGAAGTTTATGTTGAATTGCTATAGATAAGGAAATAAACATTTGTTACTTTTTTTTAGGCACCCTAAGTGTATATATGTATTAAACGCGATTTGAAGAAACAATCTTTGAATTCTTTAGCACTATAATTTTAAAGTGATAGTCCAGTTTCGATCTATTCTCAAGATTTCTTTGTCCAAGTTTTATGTTGAACTGAATAGAAAGGCAGAAAGCAAGCAAGAAAGAGCAAGCATGCGCACATATTCGGAACTTATATTAATTTTACAGCATTTTGATTTTGTGAGAAAAATAATAGCTCAGAAGTTAAAGGTACAGTTCTACCATTGTTTGTGCAATTGGGAAATTATTTTTAGAAATTAGATTAATTTGAAATTATTGCATATATAATATATGTGTGTGTGTGTGTGTGTAATGATATCTCTAAATTAAATCCCAATTAATTTCCTAAATTTTATCTTAATTTATCCCATATTATCTTAATTCTAAAATGTTCTCTGATTTCCTGATCCAATTCCACCTTTTTTATTTAATTAATGCTACACGAGCTCTGCAAAACTGCTCTAATAAGCACTTCCATGCACTTCAAGTGAAAGGATAAAAATGTGTCATTCTAAGCAAATTCCTCTACCTAAATCAACACATATGAAGAAAATTTCATAGTATAAAGTCACCGGGGAAAATATTTTGGTCTTTTTCACTCTTCTGCTCTTGTATCATTTGTGAATGCACATTAGTTTCATTGTCATTTCTTTCTTGTACATATTATGTCTCCTGGGATGGAATAAAAGTGAAGTTTAAGATTTTTCTGTCTCTTCGACAACACTGCTGCTTAAAAAATTGTGTTGTGAAAATTGTGAGCAAGATAAAAAATGTACATTAATGGATTTCGTAAAGTATCTCAATTATTATAATGGGTTCATTTAGAATTCACTTTAATTTTTTATTTCAGTACAAAAAATACTAAATCAATATTGATTTGAAGGAATATATAAATTTCTGGTGGGTATTTAAATATCTGTGTAAAATATAATAGGGTATTATTTAAAATGCATTTAAATGGAACATTGGATGAGATAAAATGTTTATATTGGTGCTTCTTTTAAATGTATTCAAGGAAAAGGCTTCTTTTATTTGTTTATTATAGTTTTTAATTATGTCATTAGGGGCATTGTTATATACTAATAGCCAAGTCATATTTTCTTTCACTTGTCAAATATCATTTGTAATTGACTGAAAATTGATATAATTAATCTTTTAGCTGTGTGTAATCACTTGCCATCATTACAAAATGGGCAGTTAAAGTTGGGTGGACGCTCTCCACCATTCATGCCAAGGGATTCTATAGAATATGTTTGTGATGCTGGTTATACTCCCAGCCACATGGCTGCTAAGATTACTTGTAAAATTCAAGAAGGTATGGCTAATTGGACTGATACAGAAAATGCTTGTAAACGTAAGTACTCCAAAAAAGAAAATTATTACATTTCTAAAAAATTTGTAATTAATTTAAGGAGTTATAGAAGTGTTTTTTCATCTCACTCATAAAGAAACAAGAAATTTTTATATCTTACACCTTCCGATTAATTAGTTGTGTGAATATGAAAACATGATTTACTAGTTATTAATGAGATGAAACTGGTGATGTGATCTAAAATTGTTGAAGGCTTTTGAGGAATAGTTAAGTGATCGTAGTTCTTTTATTATATATTTTCTTCAACAAATGTTTCGGAAGTTTTAAGGAAAATGTATTTGTGGAGTTATATTAGAATTTTTATATAAATATAGATAAAATTTACCTAATTTATTGCTTTAGATCGTTTTTTCGTAACATTATGGAAAAATTTATTCTAAAAATGAAATTCAGTATTCTGTTTTTATCACTGTTAAGAAATTGAATTACTTTGAATTCTGAAATTAAATTAATTTTTTTAATTTATAAAATGGTTGTTCCTTGAATGTTTTCTTTTTTCAAGGAATATTGTGGTGTAGGGTTCGAATGATTGGAAATGTTTGACCCTTTCTCTGGACTTCTGAAGTTTCGCGAGTTTATATCAGTAGCTTTGATCTTCTTTAGAGCTGTGTAGATTTTTTGCTCTTGATTTTTAGTTTCGCTAACATTTGTTTTTCTAATCATGTAGATATTTTTAATGTCATATATGTATTATAATTTACTTTTTATCGTAGATATAATTGTAGTTAATTTTTTTATCATAAATTAATTATATTGGAAATGGCACAAAGAGGTCTAAGTCTTTCCGGAGCATTGAAAATGTTTCAAGGATTTACCTTGGATAGTGAATCTGAGAAGCCTTCTTAAGTTGTGCCCTGATTCAGGTTAAATCTACTAAACAGACATAAAGTAGCATTTTTATATTCATATACAAAAGATTTTATTCATTTTTTTTTGTTTCACTGCAATACTTGCTTAGTCACACTTTTCTGAAACCAAGTAATGATGAAATACTCAGTCAAAATGGTAAATATTTGTTCTGTGCCTTAACTTCCTTCCTATCCTATGTTTCAGTAGGATGTTAACTATTTTAGAATTGTAAACTGTCAGGTATAAGAACTTGTCCTTTGACTAGCTCTGTTATAATGGGAAAGAAAAGGAAAAAATACAGCCACTTTTATTTGAACTCAAAAGGGAAAGATCAGTATGTGTGTAATTTAGGGTGAGATATCAAATTAAAAATCTCTGATATTATAATGTTTTTTGGACATGAGAATGACTTGAGATCAAAACAGAATAGTTTACTAAAATATTTCTAGTATTTATTTAAAGCAGGGGCTGTGTAAGTCTAATATGTGTGTAGTTTGTGACAAGATTTAAAATGAAGGCAAAATTTTGCCATTTCATATTTTGAAAAATCTTTCCAGTTGTCAATGTTTTAGATTTTTCTGTATTAGTATGTGAACGTATTCTGGAAAACTACTATACTACTCAAAAGAATTTCATTATAGTTTGCTATACATTTATTGTAATTATGGAGTTACTTATTGTTAATAAAAAATTATTGACTTTATGCTTTTTTCTGTGTATATGTACATTTGTAGCTACAGTTGTTACAGCGTTAATCACATTTGAAAGTCCTGAAAGCTCTAATTTTAAATTAAAAAGCTTGTAAAGAATCAGCAAGTATTGTATTTGTCAAGATATATTTTTATGATTGCTTGATTAAATATCTGCATGCATTTGTTCATTCTAAAAACTTACACATGTGGATTTAATTGTAGCTTAAAACTGTCAACTTAGAAATATTTAAATACTTTCAACTTCCAGACATAATAATAATAATTTTTATAGAAAGTCAGCATTCCTTTATTTCTATATATAATAAAATTATATGGATACAAGAGAATCAATATTTTTTATTTCACCCATGAATTCTGTATTTTGCAGCATTACAAAGTATGCAATATGCTTATTATTAGTGTTTAGATGTGAAAGTCTTAAAATTTCTGTTTGGTATAATTATACAAGATAAGTTATTTTTTTTTTTTATCATTTATTAAAAAGAGCATGATAGTTGAAAAAACTTTATGGTTGTACTTTTTCATTTTTATATAATTTAAAGGATATATGTATGTAGTTAATGGTCTTCTGTCTTGTCTAATACCAAATTTCACCTTTTAATTATTTTTGTAAAATTTATTTTGTGACCACAATATGATTTACCTTTCAAATCTACAATTGGTTTTAGTACTGGTGTCCTGATTTCAACATTAAACTGCATATCAATTATTTATCATAAAATATTTTAGTTTTAGTGATTAGCTGCAATGATCCTGGCTACATTGAAAATGCTCAGCGCCTTGGTAGTGTCTTTACATTTCCAAACAATGTTACCTATGTCTGTAATGAAGGCTTCAAATTAATGGGAGCTGCCATTAGATATTGCTCTCCTATAGGTCAATGGTTGCCTAGTTCACCTCCTTTTTGTGAAGGTAAGATGAAGATTTAAATGTACTATAATGCGATTAACGCAATTATATGAGTATAAATGTATCAGAAAGCTGATACTAACCAAAATACGTTTTGAACATGTAGGAAGTGCATATTTGTAGTGTATGAAACAGTTAGTGAGAAAGAAAGCAGCATTGATTATTTGCAATATTTACAAAGCTTTATATATGCGCACATGTGTTTCACAATTAATATTCATCTAAAAAATAATTCTAATAATGCTACTTTACAGACTTTTGACAACTTTTATGGATTCTTATGTTTTGTAATTCCATATTTATCAAATTGAATTTTAAATAATCATTGCAGTTCCGTTTTACAAAATCACAAGATGTATTGTAGCTTACTTTTATAATTTCAAAAATTCCGAAGATATGTTTATTTACAATACAATATTTCTTTTGTCAAAAATTAAGCAATCTTGATAGTTTTTATGCTATTCATTAGTAGTATTTTGAAAAATACTGTTAATGATATAAGTAAAATATATTTCAAAAATAATTTCTTTGTTGTATAAGATATTGCTTATGGTAAAATTCGACAACATAAGAAAAGCAGAATAATATTCTATAGCCAGCATAAAATACATATTTCTTTGATTTTGTGTATTTTGGGTTGCATGACAAAAACTGAAAAGCTACAAATGTATTTTTGAAAATTCTTTTTACATATTTTTTCCTTTTGTGATGTAGCAATTTTTTGAGATCATGAAAGATGAAAAAAAATTTCTGGCAATTTATTTTTGTGCTCTTTTATTATTATTATTATTATTATTATTATTATTATTATTATTATAACCAGATCTCCTTCCTTACTTGCTCATTTTTACAGTTTTTTTTAAGAAATTTGTTCTGTGTAGGTTGACATGTAACTTATTATTTTGAAATTGATTTCATCCGATTAAAAATATAAATGTTAGAAAATGTAATGTCTGTGTGAATTTTTCAATTAAGGTATTATGAATGTATATTCTTTATTTTAAAATACCAGAAACTACAATTTCTAAATGACAAATTCATGCATACTGATTCTCACAGCTTATTTGTTTCAGTAAAGTGGTGTTTTTTTTTTTTTTTTTTTTTTTTTTTTTCAATTCTTGTGTGTATTCTTAAAATGAACTAATCAGTGTCACTTATTAAAAAAAAAGAGTAGCTGATCATGATTTAATGAGAAAGAAAAGGAAATGAATAGAAGGTCCCTTTGTTGCAGAATCTAAACTGTATAAAGATAATATGCTTATAGCTCATAAAATTTCTCCTACTCTGAAGAGCATTATTTTACTCAAACTCATAATTTCGTAATTGATTAAGCTTTACATTCTTAACTATATTTGAGAAGCATGAAAACCTGAGTAAAATGCATAAAATTATTTTATAGCTTCCCAAAGATTTTTCGTTTTTAGCCTTGCATTGCTATAAACCGATTTCTGCGGTAGATTAAATATTTATAGATGTTTACTGGAGTTTTAAACTTAATTATGTTGTCTTTGATGTAAATTTTTGCAGTGATCTCAGCTCTGCAGTCAGAGACTTCATTTTTTTTTTTTTTTCTATATAATATGTACATAGTTCAGAAAAATAATTACAAGTATTTAAATTTTTTGCTATTATGAGTTTTAAATTGTAATATTGGTAAAAGGTTTTTTTTTGTTATATTCTATTTAAAACATTTTTCACCATGTATGTTACTTCTAATTATTTCTTGTGTGCATTGAGAGTTAATGATTTTCACATATATTTTTACAGCCATAGTTTGCCCTATTCTGTCACATCCTTTGAATGGCAAAGTTATATCATCTCAAAGAAGACTTCATGCTGTTGCTACTTATGAGTGTGATAGATACTATAATCTTTCTGGAAACAGTGAGCGCATATGTCAAGAAGATGGGACCTGGTCTGGTGATGTACCAACGTGCAAGGGTTAGTAATGAATTTTAACAATAAAAAATGTTTACAATATTACAAATCTCTATTTTACTATCCACTGAAGATTCATTTGGTAATGAGATAGAAATCAGCTTGGAAAATCATATCTGTTCCTGAAATTCGCTTGAATTTTTTAAGTATACAAGATCAGTTTTAATATCGCAGAAACTAAGGAATTTGATGCTAAAGTTTTTAAAGCATCAAATTGCTGTCTAGTTACAAATTGATAGATTGTAATTAAAAAATCTAAAAATAAACTAATTAAATAACTTACTTCAGATGGGTGAAAAACATATTGTGAAATAATATACTAACATTTTGGGTGTGTGTGTGTTCTTAATCATATCCATATCTATTTTAAATAAAGCTGGTTATTTCATTAGATTTTGAAATTAAGTTTGAATCAAAATCCCATTTCATTCAACGAAATAAGTTCCTCCTAGTCATGAAAATTTAAATTGTGATGGGATAAATAATGTTGTAAATAAAACATCTTAAGATTAATCTATTATTGCTAGAATGTATCTGAATTCATATGCAGAATAAAGATTTTTTCAAATGATTTCCATGGAAAGTGTCTTTTCCACAATCCTTATTAATTCTTATTTTCAAATTGCTGGTTATTAGTGTGTGCTGAATTCTGTGTTTCTTAATATATTATTATATGTAGTTGAAAATTCATTATATATATATATATATATATATACAGGGTGTTTATAAAATCTCGGACCCATTTTGATGTTTAATAACTCATAAATTAATGAAGATATAAACAAACTTATGGCATGTATTGATGGAATAACTCATATATTTTCCTTTTCAGGTTTGAATATTTTTACTTCTGTAAATATCGTCTGCGCGTGTGGTTAATTTCAGATAATTTCATTTTCCAGTCTAAATATCTGTACTTTTCTAAATATCGTCTGCTTATTAATTGCATTTTTCTCTTTTGTTTTTGGCATCTATTGCAATGATTGCAATGTTATGTTTACTTTTGATGTGTTTGTTCTATGTAGTACTTTTCTATGTTTTATTCGAACGGATATTAAGGAGAATGCATACACCACAAGAGAAAGCACAGATTTTATGGTGGTTCATAGAAACGAAATCGATAGTTCAAATTTCAGAAATTTCAGAAAAATTTACCAAAAAGATCCTCCATCCAAAAACAGCATCTTGCGGTGGAAAAAGAATTTTCTAGAAATTGGAAGTATCGCAGATAAGAAACGTTCCGGACGTCCTTGCTCAAGTGATTTTGATGTTGAGCGTGTCAGAGAGACATTTTTACACAATCCTAGAATATCTGTGAGATCAGCGGCAACAGAATTGGATATGCCAATTTCGACGGTGTACAAAGTTATTAAGAAAATATTAAGACTGCATGCATACAAAGTTCAAATTGGTCAAGTTTTGGAACCGAACGATAGGCCCAGGAGGATGGCCTTTGCAACAGATATGCCAAGGAGGATAGAAGATGCTGCTGATTTTCTGATGCGCATAATGTTCTCCGATGAAGCATCCTTTTATGTTTCCGGCATTGTTAATCGTCATAATGTGCGCATATGGGGATCTGAAATCGCCCATGAATACCGTGAGGCACAAAGGGATTCCCCAAAGGTTAATGTGTGGTGCGGACTAATGCACGACCGAGTCATTGGGCCTTTCTTTTTTACAGAAAAGACGGTCTCATCAGTCGTATACGTAGACATGTTGGAAAACTTCGTATTTCCACAACTAGAAGAGCTTCAGCCACATGTCTTTTTGCAACAAGATGGTGCGCCACCTCATTGGGGTACCATCGTTCGTACTTCTTTGAATGACCATTTTCCAGGAAGATGGATTGGGCAAAGAGGTCTAATTCCTTGGCCACCCAGATCACCTGACATAACGCCGCTGGACTTTTTCCTTTGGGGGTTTGTAAAAGACAACGTTTTCAGGAGGAGAGTGTCGAACATTGATGACCCAAAAGCCAGAATTACAACCGCAATAGGCTCTGTGGATGCCGACATGCTTGCCGCTCCCTGATGTGAAATTGACTATCGACTTGATATTCTCCGTGCGACGAAGGGGGCACACGTGAAAGTTCATTGACAAGGGGCATGAAACTTTTTGAGTCTATTTAACCATTTATGTTATTAATTTTAATCTATATTTATTATTTTATGAGTTATTAAGCATTAAAATGGGTCCGGGACTAAATAAACACCCTGTATATATATATTTAAAATGCTTATTAAAATTTCTGAGACTGAGCTGTAAAATTATTTTTCATGAGCCACATATTTGACTTGCCTAATGCATTTGAGGATTAAAGAAACGTTGGCAGTGCTTATCTGTCATGGATTATTTTTTATTTGTAAATATGAATAATCTGAATTTAAAATATATATATAAGCTAAATAACGTGTATATAATTAAATTTCTTGGATGTTATTCATTATTTACCAATTTATTTATTTTTTTCTATTTGCTATGCAGTTTTTCTCTAAAAACCTGCATATATTTATTTTTGAATGTGCAATACTGAAAAAAAAAACCAGTGTCCATGCTACATGGTTAATAAAAAAAAAGATGTAAATACACAAAGAACAATTAATCATAAAATAAACTTACGAATAATATCTACACTTCAATGACAATATGAGCTGTTATGAGTTTAAAAAAAGTTAGAAAACATTTAGCCTTAAAGACATAACATTATAACATAAAACATCAAGATTATCAGTTTATTAAAGAAATTCTAAAATTTATATTAAAAGAGAATGTCCATGCTATTAAATTTAATAAGAACTTTCTGAAATTGTCTTCCATCTCAAAGTTCTGTCCAATACATTGTGGCATTGCAACCGGGGGGGGGGGGTAAGAGTACTGATTTCCATGGATGTCTTATGGAGCACCATTAAAACAAAACATTGGTACATTTATATTATTTTTTGAAATGAAATAACCTGAAGGGATTGGAAAAAGTAATACCTTATTTAATAAGTAATGCCCTAGTTGCCATCTGTGTTTACTAAATAACTGATAATGACTGGGGGCTAAAAAAGTACATTATGCCTGGGCGCCTGTTAACCTTGCTGCACCCCTGCCGGCACAACAAAATTAATAGAGTTAAGTATTTGAGGTCCGTCAATCATTATTTTATCGAAAAATAGCAAAAAATAAATATCTATGTTATATCAGATTTTGGATATTATAACTTTATGCAAATAAGTAGAAGCTATATCCAGTGGAAAATGATTAGTTCTAAAACAAGTTATATAAAACTTTATTTTACAGTTACTCAAGAATTTTACAATTATTTTTTATGGTTTGGGTCTTAAATAAGATTGCAATATTCCAGATTCGAACAGGCGGTACAAAATCTTTATAGTTTGTTCATTGGAAAACTGATGAGTTTTACAAATAAGATATCCAAGTGTTTTATATGATTTACACATATACATATAATAAGTGCTAAATAAGGTGTTGAGATTTGTTAGTTGAATCACATCTTATATTTTCCCTAGCTTTTCTGCCGAAATTTTCATCTTAACGATGATTTTTAGTGCATATTGTCAGATCGTGGAGTGCACTTTCCTGACATGCTTTTGGTAAAGATGCTGTTGACAATGGAATCTAAGGTTTTTGCATTCGAGACAGGAAATTTTCCTCATTTGGATATTGGAATTGCATAAAGTTATTGAATTTGCTATTCTTTGGGCGTATGATGTTATTTACAAAATCAGATCAATATCGGATAACTATTAGGTTTTGAGAGACCTGAGTCAAAAGCCATGTATTCCAAATCCTGTGTAACTGAGAAATTGTTTATCACTTTAAATGGCAAGAAAAGCGATGGACTTTGAAGGCATGCAAAAATTGAATTTGTTAAATGTGTATAATTCCGTTAAACTTTATGTAGATTCTAAATGTATTTTGTATATAATTTTTATATGCTTTACTTTACTTTACTTCAAAGCATCATTATAAAATTTATTTATTACTTGTAGTATTAATTTTGCCATTCACAATTCTTATCGTGGTAGCAAACTATATGTTAAATATCTGTTATGTGATAATTGTATTTAAACTACTATTGAAGCAAATATAATTCTTTCAGAAATAACTTGTTTCAATCCTGGTGCACTTCAGCATGTTCGTGTCATCCCTAATACAACATTTTATAAGGCCGGGGATCTTGTGATATTCAAATGTAATTATGATTTTCACCAAACCTCTTCCAAATGTTTGGAAACTGGTGAATGGAGTAAAAGACCACCTCTTTGTTCAGGTGAGCTGTTGTGAGTTTGTATTTTTTATGTATAACTCCATTAAACTTCCTAAATTCAGTTTTGTGATAAAATATTTCCTGAATTTAATTTTGAATTAAACTGTCAGAAATATTTCATTATTTTTGCATCATGTCAGGTTAAATATGATACAAAAATTCAAGCTTCATTCTAAAAGTAAACTGTCTCTTTATTGTCAGGGAAATTTAAGAATTTAATGTGCGTGTGTGCGCGCGTGGAAAAATGTTATGAAGACTTATTCAGTAAAGAGAATTTCATTGCATGATATACAAGATTGCAATGTCTCGGTAGAAATCTCAACTCCAAAATCGAAAAGTTATAGGTCTGAGAGCCACTTCCATCAATAAATTATAGCTGCCTGGTGCACATAAATTTGTTAATGGTCAGACATCTTTCCTTTGGTTCGATATAATACCAGTTTAAATGTCATTCTCATCATTTGTTCATAGTTCGAAATTCTGAAATATATCACAACTAGACCTTATGTATCTTCAAAACTTGACATTAATTTAACTGTCTAATGTCTTAAGAATTGATTCTTGTATATAATTTTATTTAATTTTAATTACTTTATGAAAATATGTTTAAACTTTCGGCTATCTACTGTAGGCAAGTCGAGGGTTAGAAAAATAAAAATAAATTTCAGTCGATAATAAAATAGTTTAGAAAGCAATGGTGATGAAATTTAGCAAACTTTCTGCATTTGCCTTGTATATTAATGTGAGAGTCATTTGCTTATTCATTAGAATATTGCTTGAAAATAGAACATCTCCATTTTTACCAAACTTAATCGACCTCATATGTTAAATTATATAATCAAAACACATGTACAGTATTTTTTTTTAATTTCTTGCGAAGAATTAAGAATTGTATGAAATGAAGATCATTTTGTTATTATTTTATTATGGGTAGAGACCATATTAAAAATTTTAATAATGATTCTTCTGTATGATAAAAAAATAATGCTTGGATTTAAAAAAAAAATACTTTTGACAAAATTCTGTGTTTAAATTTTTAAAAACTGCATTTTTTTATCTAAGCAAATGTTTTTATTTTATCTTTTGTTTTAATAGAGATGTTTGTACTTGTGAAATCTTTATTTGAGAAGTTTTTTTTTTTTTCCTTCTAAATATTTGGGAGCTTCTATAACTGCAAAATTTCACCCCACTTTTATTTGTATGAGCTTCCGAATGTATGAAATATATGAATATATTCTAATATGAATGTAACTTGTGAAAGTAATTATTAATCATTTTATTTTTATTAATTTTATTTTCTCGAGATTTTGTTTGAGTATCTTATTCTTATTATAAAAAATTTAAAAGAATATTTTTTATTACAGGTCCTTCTACAACCGAGTCCTCCATTTCATCTGTTTCTCCAGATATTGATATAGGTGATGACTTGAATATTGTAAGAAGAGGTTAGTAAAGCCTTAAGTGCTGCTTGAAAATTTTTCTTCATATTGGGGTCTTTCAATAAGTAAAACGTTAGATTGTCATGAAATGCTGATTTAAAAGAATAATGGCAACAAAATGAAGAAGGATCACTAAGCAACTGCAGGAATGGCAAAGGACTTGGGACTTCTGATGATGCACACAGTCAACTGATATAAATAGATTGAGAACACATAGCTTAAGCTCGCTCTAAATTAGCTACCGCTCTCCTGTCGAACTTAGATTTAACTAATGATATTTCTAGCTCACAGTATAGAAACTGGGAACGAGGGACATAATAAGGAAATTATCCTAAGAACATTCTTCTGGGGTTGATCTCTCTGGCAATGCTCATCCTCTCATAATCGATTCAATTTACATGTTCTCAATTAGTTGGCCTAGTCTCTCATAGGGGTAAATCTTTTTGCAGTTGAGGTAATAATTTTTTAAGTTATAGCAAATCTATACTGTTCCCTTATTTATTAAGTAATTGACTCATTATTCATTGAATGACTCTAATACTTTTTATAACCTGTGGTTATAAAGTTTACCAAATTTACCTGTATTATATGTTTAGGCTCCATGTGTATTTGAATGCAAACAATTATGAAACTAAAGTTAAAATATTTAATCTCGTATTTATTTCTAAATAATTTAGATATCCTTAATCTAAACTAAGAAAATGTATAGCTGTCATAGTGATTCTCAAAATTTATCTGAAGGCATTTTTAAAATTCTGCATTCCCTTTCATCTTATTTTTCTACATGTAATTTTAATCTACTTTGAATTCTTTTTATTAGCTGATTGTGATGATCCAGGAGAAATAAAAAATGGTGTCAGAATAATTGGTGGCTTGACTATTAATAGCACTATAACTTATGCTTGTGAAAAGGATTATGAACTAAGAGGCAAGGCAACTTTATTGTGCAAGGAGAATGGAAAATGGGATCTTGATAAGCTTCCTATATGTGAGTTGAGTTTTCATTGCATTTCTTTCCTATGTCATAAAACTGAAAACAAATTTTTAAAAAAACTATTAATATTCTGTATTTTTTTTTCTCTACTTTACTTTCAAATTGTTTTTATTTTTTGCATGTATATTCTTATTGTTGAAATAGGAACGTTTGACAGATCTAAAATTTATGAATCTGTAATGAATCGAATCTTTAGCCATTTACTTTCTGGACTTCTTGCATACTATATAAATTCATTATTTATAGATAGTTAGGATTGAAATTTTTTTTTATTTCATAATATTTTATTTTTTAAAATTTTTTATTTTTTCCATTTTTAATGACTATGACATTAAACTGTGTACTAATTGTCCAAGATCTTATATTTTCTTAAGTTCCTTGCTAATTAAATCATAATGGCAATTTATTAATGGCAGAGACTTACTGCAATATGAATAATCATTTTAAATCTTTTGTCTACTAATAATCTTTTATAGTACAATGTGTAGATTTAGATCATTCTAATTTGGAGGTATACATCCTAATGTTTTTGAAATTTATTAATTGTAAGACATTAGAACCGGTGTAATTCTGAATGTTTGACAATTATTTAAAAATTTGAAAACACATGAAACTTTGGATCTAAACATATATTTTTCAAAATAAGTGTTATACTGCATTTGTTAATTTCTTAAGTGTTTTTTAGCATTGATATATATAATTTCTTAAATGGTTTTTTCACATTGAATATGTTCTTAGCTTTTTCTTAAAAACATGTTCAACTAAGTGTTATATATTTAAATCTACATGCATATACTTTTTACCACGTTTTTACATTATCTCTAATTTGTAATTTGATTATTTTTAGGTGTGAAACCATTATCTACAAAATTACCTAGTATTATAGGGATTGTTTGTGGTGTATTGATTTTGGTTGCTTTTGGAGTTGGTGGCTATTTCTGGTATAGATGGAGAGAAAAGAAAATGCGAGGTTATGGTGATAAGAGCAAAGCTTTAACAGCAGATGCAACCGATTTGGAAGAAATTGCTGGATTAGATAGTGGGAAAAAGCCGATACCTGTAACGGTTTTGTAATTATCTACTTAAATTTAAAAGTGGCTTGATCAGTCAAGCTATCCCTTTCAGAGCTTTACAAAATAATAATTGTACTTGAATAATGAGTTCCTTCATCAGTGAAAGGCTGATATTTCTTGTAGAGAAATACAGTCAATTTTTCATGTACAATTTTTAAATGAAATGTGGTTTGACATTTCAGCAATGAGAGCATCAGTTCTCTGTGCTGTCACTTGATCCACATGTCATTGTTCAAATTTGACATCGCTGCTGACTACAAAGAATTTCTCTGATTTATGCTTTATAAACTTCAAAGTTAGTGCTCATTTTTGTTGCACGCATTTCTGGGGTTGTATTTTAACCGTTTGGGTATATTTCTGAGTGCATGAGCATTTATGAGAATTTGTTGTAGCGATCTGAAAAGTAAATAAACTCTATATTTTGTTTGTATATTTTCATTGTTATTACTGTTCATGATCTATTGTTTTTGAAACGTCTAAAATATGTGTAGTTTTGGGGCAAAGCATATAACTATCACTATGTTTTAGTTTAGATACAGTTATCTTTCATATCTTATAAAGTACTTGCAAAAAATATAAATTTGGTTTTTCATGGGCGAAGGGAGAATTTAAAATGATAGTCTGCATTTTTTTTTTTTTTTTCAATTATTTGATTCTGAAGAAATTAGTTAAAATTTTATGCTTTCAAATTGTGCGCTATATATTAAAGCTTATTATTTTATTAAATACAATATATTACGTTTTTAATAGCTTTATTTTTTCCGGAAAAATATTAAAATATTAGTTAACGCTACTTGCTGTATTATGATTATGCTCTGTTGATACTAAAGTTATGCCTGCAGATCTTATTGAAATAACTTTTCCTTTAAGTTTTGATCAGTGAATGAATCTATTTGATTATTTTTCATTAATTCCTATGACTGGAGACTGTTATGCTCATTAAAAAACTGTTGCTAATGTCTTTTCTTAGTTTTATGTCTTAAACTTGTGCTCATGTTACCTACTTGGATTACAGCTTCTTATATAAACTAGTTATTAGGTTTCTCGATATTCATCTGATTCACCAGTATATTTTTGAATCATGGTTTGTAGTTCGGATTTAAGGTTGATTGAAGATATATTTGGTTACAATCTGTTAAGATCGTGGTCGCTAAACTTTAAGGAGAGAAATTTAGTTTTAAATGTTCCTTAACTTTTATTCAGTATTCTGTTCTATTTTATTTATTTCCTTTATCAGTTCCTATAAAACTTGCTAGTTTTCATATTGTGTAAATATATTAAAAAAAAATAGTTTAAATAATTTCTGCCTTCTTAAAACCTAAGCCATTGCAATTTAATCGCATACTTATTTCGGAAATTATATTGTCTCTTGCAACTCTTGTCTTTTCTGATAGTAAGTCGTTCAGACATAGAAAAAGAAATGCTTTTTGTGTTTAATGTTTTGAAGTTTTATTTACTATTTGACTTAAGAGAAAAAATACTGATAGATATTCATTAATGTATTATTTTATTAAATTCAGTTGAAAAAGTTTCAAAGACGTTTTGTGAAGATAGCTTTTACATATTTTAAGCAAAGAATACCTATAATAAATAGGGTATTTATAAAATCATGTGACTTAATTTAGTTGTGTACATATATATATTCTGAAATTTCAAAAGAATTGTTTACATGACACTTCACAATTTCATTTAATATTTGTGTTATCATTCTTGAATTTTTCTGGTCTAAAAGAAATAAAGAAGTATTAAATTGATGTTGTATTAGCATGGATCAAATCTTCATTATCATTCTAGTCCTTTTTCTTCCCTTGCCCACTATATTTGAAATATTCTTAACCATCATCTCTTATTTTTAATGGGATTATCTGTTAATTAAGATTCCAGTTTTGGGTTAATTCATTTTTACAAATATGCGATTGTTTTGATTTTTGATATTAAACAATGAATGAAATTTGTTTTTGATTTGTGTGTGTGTTTCTTTAAGAAAAATAGTTTGCTATTTTTTTTTTTTATTTAGCATTAATTAATTTTTGTAAATGAATATCAATATAGTGTATCAGATTTGTGAATAGGTTGGAATGCTTATGCATGCAAGTAGCATATGTAGGGCAGTAATTTAACTTTCATGCATTATAAAAAATAAATTCTGCAATCTTTCTTAATAAGCATAAAAGAAGGCTTTTTTTTGTAGCTCAATTTATAATTTTGTGATAAATCTAAAAAAAAATTCAATTTCTTCCCATTTTTAGAAGTCTATTTATTCAGTAAATGAAGATTTGGCAAGTTTGTATCATTGCTGGCTGATTTTTTTTTTTTTTTTCAATATTTTATTTTAATCTGTAACATGTTAACATGTAATCTGACATGTTCCACCTATTTATCCTTACATTTAATTTTGTTATATATTTTTTTTTTTATCATTTTGTATAAGAGGCATATTTATTAGTGAATATTATCAATGATTCAATTTAATTTATTTTGGAATTTATTTGAAATTGTGGATTTAAGATACACTGACCTTAATGATTATTGATCTCTTAAAAGTTTTGAGTGAATTCAATAGTTTATTGTTTATAACAATAACAGCTTTAATCTTAAAAAACATTTGCTTTTTTAATTTTACTTCAAAAATTTATCAGTTGTGTATTGTATCAGAAAATCAACTGTTAATATATGCAAATTATAACTGTTTTTTATTTTTCTGGCTTGCACTTTATGGTAATTTCATGTATGCAAATAATTGAAATTATTATTATTTCTTGTGCTAATTTTGTTCTGAAAATTCTACTTTATTTTATTCATGCAATTAAAATTAAGTGATTAAATGTTTTTTTATAAATATTTTTATTATATTAATATAGAATAAAAATATGAAGCTATGAAAACTATTTATGCAAATATTGTGTTAGGTTTTTAAAATATTGTAGTTATTTGCTTTGCCCCTAATTTGTGATTAATTAAATGAGTTGGGAATGTGTGAAAATCGAATGCAACCCCCGTAAAGTTATGTAAATATGAAAAGGGACCATTGTTTTTATAGAAACTATGCCTTATAATAAAGTATAGAAAATGTATACTTTTGTAGTGACCTAGTCATTGATAAAATATTATTGACTAAATTCCCATAATTTCATTTTTGTATTATGGATGTATATTATATTTTGTATGAATTGTGTGAGCTTTTATTTTGGTTATTTTTTAATTTATTGCTCTTCTTCTATGTGTCTTATGTATCATAGTGTAGAAAGTAGTTGTAATGTTTAGAAGTATAGTAATACAGTTTTAAGCTTAGTTTGCATCTTTTATTTTCTTTGCCATCTGAAACAAAGTAACTTTGTTTATACAACTGGAGATTAATCTTAATTTGAATTACATTATAAGATTTAAAACAATTTTTTTAATATTTGGAGAGAGGGTTGATTTCATTCACTGCAAATGAAAAAGAAATGAAGTAATTTCAACTTTTTTTTTTCTTTTGTTGTGTGCTTATGTTTACTATTAAAAAAAAATTATTTGAATTATTGATTTCTTGCTTTATTCTCATTTTTAATATTTGGTAGTGCATTAGCATTTATTTGTTAAAAAAAATTTGTTTCACTGCTTTCTGAAATTATATTTTCTACAGAAAGTATATATGTGTGTAAACAAGCTGTGAACTTTGTAAACTATAAAATTAAGGTTCTTTCAGTATTTGTACATGGTTTTATCTGTTTTTAGACTTTACTTTTCTAATTCTGTAATTTATTTACTTCTATATACATTTACCTTTAATGAGAAATTTCAGTCATAAAAAAGACGCATTTTCAATGAAAATTTTGTGCTCATAACCGTTTATATAATGATTTTATGTGATATTAAAATGTAAATATTTTCAATTAATAAAAGAGAGTGTTGAGTTTTATTACCCATATTTGTTGTGATATAAAGTATGAGCAAATTTTTTAAGGTGAAAATTGTAGACATTTGAAAATGAGTTATCTCATAGCTATCTGATTTTATTTTTTTTTTAATTTAGGAAAAGATTTACTGATTGGAAAATTTAAAATTTATGAATACATTTTTTTAGCTGTCCCAACAGCTGTCCTTCTAATTATTTTTAATGCTGTTAACTATGGAAAAAAAAAGTTGGGGAAATTTGATAGTTATTTCATTTCAATTTAAATTTTTATATTATATTTTTAAAATGTGTCACAAAAAATTGAAAGCCTTACAAATACTTTTACTTTATATATATACATATGCATACTGGTTGAAAAACTAGAAGATGTATATAATTTATTGTATTATTTCGAAAATAGTGAAAGTGTTGGATAATTTGAACAAGTGATGCATATTAAGGCACATATTCATTAGTTTTAAATAAACTTAAATTTCACTGGTATGTATAATTAGATATCCTTTTTTAATATAAATCTGATATCAGGTTTTGCTAATTATAATTGGATTATTTTTATGTATGCTGATTTTTAACTGAGATGCAAATTCTTGTTCTGTAAACCTCTGAGTAAAATAATAACATTTCTATACATTGTAAATTTCAGTGTGTTCTGCTTATACTGTTGTTTTCTAATCTCTAATTTCATTTCATGCAATATTTGGTTTTATTTACTTAAAATTTATTTTCGTGAGAATCTCGTTCTTTTCAGGGATATCAGGTCTGATCTGTCTTAAAATAATGTTATGTTTTATTATAGATCTGATTTAGATTTGTACTTATTAATAAATTTTTGTGTTTTGTCATATTTTAACTTTTTTTTTCTTTTTCTTGATTTTAATGTAATTATTTGATTTAAAAGTAAAGTTAAATTCGTTATAATTATTTTTAATGCTATAATTTTGTTTTAAGGGCCAGTAATTGTCCTGAATTAATGAACAATGTTCTTAAAGCAAATTAATTTGACTTACTTAATTGTCGCTGCATCATTTTGTAGTCTTTAATAATTTTGTCATAAAATTATGTGGCTAATAAGAATCATAAATATGTTTTTGTTTCAAATATAATCTTATGACTAAAATTCATCAAATTTGTTGATTTTGAAGCGATCAAAGTAAGCTGGATTTTTTGACGTTTCAATATTGTAAGATTTTACCGAATAAAATTTTTCGTTGCATTGTTACGAAAAATTTTTACATTTTTTTATTGTTATATGTGAAAGTGTGGAATATATTAATAATTTTACCTTGATTTTTGATGCCTAGCAGGATTATTACCTTTTTTTTTTTTTTTTTTTTTTTTTAATAGACGCATAACACTTGGAAAATATGTGGTAATTTCCTTCCTTCATTATTAATTTCCTTTGATTTGACAAGAAATTTTGTCTTGTGAAATTTTTCAGATTGCTTTGCTATGCTATTGGCTGAAATATCTATGACCGAATTTATTTACCTATATTTATTGAATTCTGTTGTATTGTGTGCATCTATATATAATTATTTTTCCTGTGTCTTTTTAAGATATGTTAATCAAAGTAACAATTATGAATTGAGTAATTCTTTCCCTGCAATTCTTGCTAGTTTTTAAGATGGTATGTTGTAGATGAAAGCGTTTCCTTCATTTAAATATTTGTGAGCATTGGTGTGTATATATAATATGCAATGTACGACATGTTATGTCTAATAATTTTCTAGGAAATATGTGGCTTCTAAATTCTTGATAATTGCGTTTGTCGGAAAGAATAGTCAACTATTTTGAGTTGGATCACTAATGTTGAACTCCTTTATTTAAAATTAATATCTTTTTTAAATTTTCGCCGTTTCTGTAATATGTACTAATATAAGGTTTTCCTTTGCTGTTTGTTGTTTAATTGTAATATTCTCTTTTTGTGATTTATACCTTAATGTTTAATTTAAAGGTAGAATGAGGCTACCTTTTTAAATTTATACGCATATTAATGAATGATTCAGCTTCAATTTCTAAATGTGTGCCAAAAATATGAATATTAAAATAACATGTTATTAAACATATCAACTATTATTATGGCAAATGCCTTAATTTTTCTCTCCGTTAACAAATATTTAAGTTTGTGAAACTAAAATTTGTAGGTTTTTTTTTAGGAAATAATATTTAGAGCATTTATCCAGAGTTAGCATATACTGAAAATTAATAGTCCTCATCCAATTTTAGCTCTTTGGAAAGTCACATGTAGAAGAATGATTAAGATTGAAATCTAATTTGTTTTAACACTTTCTGTTATTTTTTTTCTTTTGATTTTCAAGAATATTTCAAATAGATATTGGTATACACCATATTTCAAAGATTTGCTGCACAGAACTTAGATTATGGATACTAAATTATAGGTGTTTAGATTTTCCTTATTATAGAATTAATCTTCTATGGTATGTAAAAGCCTGATTTGTTAGATTTTATAAATGACTATATGATAATAAGATATCAGTATGAAAAAACTGTTTTTTAAAGAAATGGTGCTAGTGTTCGAAGTATTTTTGCATGTGGTTTTTTGTATTCAATATCTGACATTAAAATTATACTGAATCTTCGTTAATTTTGTAGTTTCTGTGTTTATGTGCATTTTTTCAAACAGATTTTGCTGTATTTATTCAACAAGGGATTATGCTTTTAGAGGATTTCGTAATTTTAATTTTGGAAGGCGTTTATAATTTGTTTTAGAAATCAGAGGCTTAGAAAAATTCGCTTTCAAGCGCAATACAATATATTGGGCAAAAGAGACAGAGAAATATCAAGGTTTCTTCTGATATAAATTTACAACAAAATAAATTCATTCCAGCTTCAAAAGGTTTAAAAATATCCAATTAAATTGCTTGTTTCTTTATCCACGCCGCTTTCATCATATAAGGGTTTTTTCCACCCTTATAATTTCTGAAGATGTTATTTTTGTTAATAATGTAATTTTTTTATTAGTTCTTCTTACTCAGTTTAATTTAAAGCAATTCTAGGCATTCAAAAATACTAATCAATATTTTGTTAATAAGAATGTTTAGTGAAGAGAAGTATGAGCTTCCGAAGTTATTGTATTTAGTCCGATTTCACGTTCAGTGTAATTTATCAAATACTACAGTGGTGGAAAAAAAGGTAGGGCCAGCTATAATTTTCCGATATTTACTAAATTTTATAATATTATGTATTATTTTAGGGAGTTAAATATCTAGATGAAAGAAATTTTTTAGTAAAAGTGTAGTAAATTTTTTTTAACGTTTTATATTTTAATCGTTTTTTAAAATATTTGTACAGTGTAAATTGGAAACAAAAATAGGGCCACTCAGTTTTTTTATATAATATTCTGAATTTATTTAGGGCCACGGTGGCCTGGTGATAACTTCTCGGCTTCGGAATGGGAGGGCTTCAGATTCGAGACCCGATTCCACTGAAGAACCGTCGTGTAAGCGGGTCTGGTGCGCGTTAAATGTGTCGGGACCAAACGTCCTTCCTCTTGTGTGATGTGGAAGTTTGGAGAGGGAGGTGCCAGCTCAGGTATCGTCCTCATCATCTGACCGCGGTTCCAGATTACGAAGTTCGTCCTAAAATAGCCCTAGTACTTTAAAGCGGGACGTTAATTTAGCTAAAACTAAAACTGAATTTATTTTTACATTGAATCAGTTATTAGATGATACAAATGAGTTTTCAAAACAATTTTAATTTGTTAGAATTCAATTATAAAAACAATCGGTTTTATTAAAAAATTTAAAATTACACAAATTAATTTTATTAATGCAAATGATGTTGCTTAGTTTCATCATATATTTTGACAATAAAATTTGTATTCTTTTGATAAAGATATTCTTTGTTATATTGTGTTATTTTACTTCCCTTATTTTTACAACTATTTATTAAAGTTATTTCTATTTTCGGCTAAAAGCATTTTTGATTAAATCATATTTTCTCGGGTATGAGGGGAGGAAAAAATGTGTGAAAAAGACCGAGGTAAGATTCTTTATTTCAGAGAATGTGATTTATCTTTTAGAGAAATTGCAAAAAAATTTAAATGCTCAAAAGGTGCTGTGAATAATATCTTGAAAGATCATAACCACTATGAAATATATGTTGCGGCCAAAGCCCGAAATTGGCCAATTCGCGATCTGGCCAACGTTGCTGTAAACTTACCGGCCTATGTCCGATCTTTTCTTTATTTCGGGCTTTGGCCGGCCAATTCACGAAATGGCTTGGGACGATCGGCCAAAGTAGGAAGAAAGGAATCAAGAGCAGATTGTTTTACACCCTGTTAAAAATGAAGCATTTAAAAACGAGTACTTCTGTGTACTGTTTTTTTTTTTTTTTTTTTTTTTAAGTACAATTGTTTCAGAAACGAGTTCAAATATAAGTGACACCTCTGAGTTAAAAATAAGCTTGTAATATATAAAAATATGATCTCGTGTTATTCTGTTCTCATGTTAAAACCATAATAGAAATTATTCAGTGAACGTATATACTGTAACAATGTGAAGATTAGATTTGCGCTCTTCAAAATGAAGGAATTATATCTTGAGCAAAGGCGTTGCGTATCGTGTATGAATGCAAAGGTAAACTGAGTATTCAGTTTTCAATTACCTTTAAGGGTGATCCTTAGTCTTTTTCTGCTCCATGGACCTAAGGTTAAAGATCCCAGATCACATTGTCTTCCGAAATATCGCTTCAAAAAATAAATAATAAATAAAATAATTGTAAAAATAAGGGCTAATTAAAACAAATATGAAGGACAAATAGTTTTGTTATTAATATCATTTAAAGACATTTCTTTGTTGGCGCCATCTGTCGAATTTCAACTACAAAATGTCCTTATTTATATTTTATACATAAATGTCATTGTATTTATTTACCACTAGTCGCCTTTGCGACCAGCCGGGTTCACCAGTATTAATGATCGCTAAAATTTTCAATTACTGTAACTTGTTCTCTTAGTAGCTTTTTCTGCAAAATATTTTTGAACTTCATATTTTGGTAGTTATATGATTCAGTCGTACTTTTATGTAGGCCTTAAACAGTTCTGTTTCATTTTACTACTTTCTCTAATGTTCTGTCAGTATCCATAAAATTTCTACTTTAAATTAAAGTGGAAATGTTAAACTGCAATCAATATAAAAGCATATTTAAGCTAACCATGTCTTTTTTTAAATATGAAAATTGAAATCAGAGTCGTTCGGCAGTGAAATTATATGTGTACTGCAGAAAAATTTATATAATATCTTAAAGAATTATTCAACAAAAATTTCTCTGGTTCATCGTAAAAATTAATTTTTTACTTTCAAAAGGACGATGCAAATAAAAATATTTTGTTTTATTTCAGTCAATAAATGAACTTATGAAAAAGTTACGAATTTTAAATTTTACACAATCCTTTGGTCCCTAGGAATCATATTCTGCGAAATACTCTTGACACCAACTTTTAAATAAATAAATAAACGTCCTTATCTTCTGCGATGCATCTGACCGATTTATGAAGTTTTTATGCATCAGTTTTAGAACAATCAACATTTTTATAATCACAGGCCAATCACTGCCGAGAAACTCTGCAGAGGATTAGTGTATCTTCATTGAGACAGTCGGTGAAGTAGTCTAAAATCGCAGGTTTTTATAGAAGAATGATATTGAAATTTCATAAAGCAGTCAGTTTTAGTGATTGATTTAGTTGGTTGGAGTTCAACAACTTTTATCAAAAATATTGGTGTCTCAAGAATATTTTGTTAAATATGATTCAAAGGGCAGAGGACCTATGTAAAAATTTAAAATTCTTGATTCATCGGAACATTTATTGACTAAAGTTATATTAAATATAATTATTTAGTTCCTTTAGACCATTTCGTTAGCAAATGTATGCCCCAAATCAGCTGATGGTCGCTGATTAGAATGATTATCCTAAATATATTAAACTATGTTTGCCGTAAATTCAATTGTTTTATTGAATTAATAATATAGGTATTGTCAAAGCTCATAGAAAACGTTTCCTCCTTTTACTTTTCAGAAAATATATTTCATTTTTTTTTTTTTTTTTTTCATTTTATACAGACACCTGCCGAAAGTTACAATTTTGTTTATTAAATTTGCAATAATAGTTGATTTATTTTTTAATTTAAACTTCTATCAATGTGATGGCAACACGTTGATAAAAGCTATTTTTTTTTTAATTTGACGTGCTCGTGCAGATTAAATTTTAGCATAATTTAATCTAAGCCTAATTTATAAATTAAATTTTAAGCTTTAATTAAAAAAAAGCTATAATTTGATGCAAAAATCAATTTTGTGCTGTAGTATTTTCTGGTTATAGCAACAAAACGCCGAAATTACGCTTAATTTTTAATTAGAATTATAATTAAAAAATTTTAAAAATCGATCCATGGTACACATTACCGACCTTCAAGATATATATGCCAAATTTGATAACTGTGTGTCAAACGGTTTGGACTGTAGAGCACCAACACACAAACACACGCACGCATAAACATACATTGAGCTTTATTTATAAGTACAGATTATCACATCGGGCTTTGGCCAAGGATTCCCGGCTACTTCGCGAAATGGCGAGCCAAAGTAGAAAATACAATATTAAATGCAAGTATTTCGCACTTTGGCCAAACCTCTTGGCCAGTTCGCGAACTGGCCGTACTTCGGGCTTTGGCCGTAACATATACAAAGGATCTGATAGAAAACCGTCACTGTCTATTCGATCAAAAAGAGCCATAATTCATCAAGCCATTTCTCAACACCAATCTTCTACTGATATTAAAAAAGAATTGCAACTATCTTGCTTGTATAGAATTATGCGTAATGTATTTTAAAAATCTTTACGTGTAAAATGTATCAAAATGAGTAAACAGAATCCACTAATAAAACTATAAATGATTAATCGTATAGAATGTGGAAAACTGCATATCTTTGGAAATAAAAGGAATGACATAATTTTCGCAGATGAAAAGAAATTTAATTTGGGCGGACTTGACGTCTTCCGATATTATTGACATTATTTACGTCTTCAACAAACGTTGCATTCTAATTGCCGATTCGGCTGTGCTAGTGTTATGGTTTGGGGAGGATTTAGATTGGAACAACTCCGATAGCCTTTTTGAAATCAAAAGCAAACTCTGATGGATGTCAAGACATTCTTGCTGAAAAATTACCAGAAGCTCCTCTCATTACGAGTAGGCATTATATTTTTCAACAACATAATGCCTCTATCCATGTGTCATCATCTCCAAAGTCGTGACTTCAAGCAAATGAAGTAGAATTATTGGACTGACCATCAAAAAGCCCCGACTTGAAGCCAAAGGAAAATCAGTGGGGCATAATGACTCGTGATATTTATGCAGATGGTCGTTGTTACACCAATAAATAATTTCGATTTCATATTACAGTATGCAATCGAAAATTGTAAAAAAAATATTGAAACACTTTTGGATTCTATGACATCTCGATTGGTAGAAACCAAACAAAAAGGGGCAAATTTCTGAAAAATTGTTTTGTGAGCCAAATTTATAACTGGCCCTATATTTCTAGTTTTCCATCTGTGTAAAAGTTAAACATGCGTAAAACTGTAATAAATTAAAATGAATTATCATTTAAATGACTTCAAAAATTATGTTCTTATTATTTCAAAAATTATAGTACACTACAACAAATAGTTTAAAATTTACAAATGTTTCTTCGCTGCCCCTATCTTTTTTTACACCCTGTACTTGTAGGATTCGCTTACATTATGTGAATCTTATGCCTTATCAAAAAAGTACTTCCAGTCTTTCATTACTCAGTTGTCTGTGTCATAAACGATGTTAGTATGCGGAACGTAAATAGTAACTTGAATTTGAGAAAATATAAATTACTGAATAAATAGAAATATTAAAATTATCGGAAACATGTTCGTTTTCAAGAAGTATTATTTTAATTCTGCGAAATAAGAGTTAAAAAATACTTTTTTGTGTAAATTCAAATATTTTATCCCACACTTTTGCTCCCCCAAGAACTTGCCCCACCCTAATTACACCACCATTCTATTTTGATTTCTTCTGTGTGTTGTGGATGTTTCTGTTTTGGTCTCTGTAAAAACAGTAAAATCGTGCAAACAGCTTGATTACCAAATATATAAAAGCATAAAATATTCCATATGTGTATATTTAAAATATCAGTAAAACCTAAGAAACAGTCCCAACTATGGATCCGATTTCACCAATTTTTATTTTATAATGAAGTTCATGGCCCTTGGATACGCCAACAACTGTTACCTTTTCTCTATTTTCGAGAGAAATTTTTTCCCGAATTTTTATTTAATTTCGTAGCTTATGACCTCTAGATATGTCAACAATGGTAGCCTAATCATTCTCCATTTTCGAAAAAAAAAAAAAAAAAAAAATCAAAAGATTATTTTACTTCTACATTCTCTATGGTGGTAAATCATGGACAGAGCTCACTAACTTTTGTACTGAATTCGGTATTTTTTTTATCTTATCTGAAAGCTTACGATTCTAAGATATGTCATGAATGGTCGCTTGCACCCCACTGGCCTTCATTTTTAAAAGATATCACAAAATAAAAGTTGTTAAGGTTCTCACCTTCAACAACTGAGACGATTTTGCCTATTAAATTCGAAATCAAAATGCTGTCTTTATTTTGCAAATATAATTTAATATAGAATTTTCTTTTACATAGTAACACATAGTTCAACAGAGCTCGACGGCTAGTAATTAATAAATATTATATATCAACTTTAAACATATTTGAAATTTCGTATTTATATCGGTAAACTATTTTTCCCCATCTAGAACCACCCCTTATTAAAAAAAGCATTCTTAATTTTTAAAATGCATTGTAGTAAATATTATTTCGAAAAATGGAAAATTCAAATTTCAGTGTTAGCTGTTCGTGTAAACCCCTTAACATCCCAATAATTATGTTACTCCATCTTCTTTGGGACTTAAAATAAATGTGTTGTGATTTTATTTTGCTTTAGATGAACTGAATATATTTTATATTGGTTATTTTGTTCTTTTTTTGTTTTGTTAATGTTATTTATTTTTAAATTCATATGAAAGTTATAATACATTTATTAAAAACGTGAAATATTTTTTCCAAAAGTTTTAAACAATAATTATGAACAAGGTATATTTTATTAAAATATTTAGTGCAGAAAATCAATAATGTTATGTGAAAATCTATCATATCATTTTTTCAATCGAATGTTGAGTGTACATATTTTAATTTGATTCATATGGTAATTTAAACAAAATATCAATTCTAATCTTTGAAAATGTGTAACGTAAGTTTAGTGAATTTACTTACTCTTACTTAAACATACTCAAATTACACTTAGCATCTCTCTGAGAAAAGAGTGTGTTCTATTTCTCCTAGATATTGCTTCTAGCACTGTCTTAAAATTTTACATCAACGAATATTTAACTCATTCTCTCTATGTAGATAATGCTGATTCTACTGAGCATTCTCTGTATCTCCTATAACGTAAATACTCGTGATGTGGTGTTTGAAAACTTCCAACATTTTTTCAGATAATTTTTGAAAGAGTAAAGCCTTCTTGGAGAGTTATGGGTAGCATATGTTCAGAATTCATTTCATATTTTTAAAGCAAAACAGGGCGAGTGAATGAAGAGAAATACTATTCAGTAGGAGCCATTTACTCATACCATTGATTGACACATAATAATTTGCATTAAATTTCATAATATCAGAATTTTATTTTTCACAAAATAATTTTCATTTAAATATTTTATATTAATAAAATTTCTCTTTTAAAGCTTTATCATTCAAAGACTAAGCAGATCATTCTAATTTAGTGAGAAAATCGGCTATAGAATCGAGCTCTGAGCAGTCGGGCAAAGAAGATCCTTGAATTCGGATACACCATTCGGCACATCTCTGACCTTCAAAAAATGGGCCAAAGGTTCGCTTGCACTGAGCGCAGTTGTGAATGCAGAGAGCTACCTTTCTTCCCATTGTTGGATGTGGAATAGCACTTAGTAGAACGGCAACTACTAATATCATAGCAATCTGAAATTACACAAAAAATTAATATTATTTTTTTTCTCTGAAAAAAAAAATACCTACAAAAAAGGCTATAGGATCATTTTCGCGGAATTGTTTTTTTCAGTTGCTATTAATTTAAAAATTTTAACTCATTAAATTTAATGCTAACGTCGATCTGTTTTACCACTATTTTCTTAATTTTTTTGTTTTATTTTAATGCATATTTTTTCAATAATTTTCATTTATTTATTTCAGATTAGTGATTTAACAATGCTTAAAAGCAGGCGTAAGTCAATGGCTCAAACAAATGTCAGATAGATACAGCTCGTGTAAGTAAAAGAAATAGATGTTAGACGAGAGAAATTACTCAATATTTTATCTTTTTTTCCCGCATAAATTTTAGAGGAAATTATTTCGAGAAAAAAAATTACATCTTCTTAAATTTAAAAAATTCACCGTTTCAACGATGCCAATTTCATTTTTATGCAATTTTTTCCTTTAATTTTTATTAATTCTTAGAAAATTTGACTCAGAAAATTTTATCAATATTTCTTTGCTGAAGTACTATCATTTTTTTTCAGTTCATATGTCTTGAAAAGAGGTTTGTATATTATAATGTTTTATATAAAAGTAGCATCTACATTAAAAATATGATATATGAAAGTATGTTAATTCCAAGCAACGCTATGTATATCAACTGGTGATATCTAAAATTATTTGGATAAACATGAGTTCTTTGAAGGAACAAAATCTAATTACAAGAATTTTTCTTTCAAATGCTAGTTCTTTTGATAATCAGTACACAAATTTTGGATGAGAAAAAGACTTTTAAAAATAACTGCCTTGGAAGGGGAATAATGGCCCCAATAATCATAAAACACAGGCAACCTGAATTGAGTTTTTTAACTGGAAAGATAAATTTAAAAACTACTGATGCTCTTAAGCATTATTTCGAATAGTGTTGGATACAATCTTTTAATATAAATTATTTATTAAAACTAGAGATTATATTCTTCTCAAGTGATTAATAAAGTAGAAATGTACCATAAATGTTTATAGATTTATACCATAAATAAATTTAAAAATATAGATTTATACCATAAATAAATTATGGTATAAATCTGCCTTTCATAAAATTTCCAAATAAAAAAAAGCAACCTATAATTTGAATCAAGAGAAATGTTTCTGTATCACATCAAAACGTGATATACGGGGAAATGAAGCTGACATTTAACCCCACTTACTCTGCTAGTAGAACCTCTCTTAGTTTTTTCCGCCAGTCTTTTTTTTTTTACTCTTTTCCCAAACCTTGAACCAGCACTTGAGAACACTTCAACAGAGAAGTTTGATTGTCTTCTTTAACAAGGATGATCCTTAACTTGTAAAGAAAGCTTTTTTATGGAACGATAATTTTATAGCAACTCCGATTTTCATTTTGAAAAGCTATGTTTTTTAATGCTATTATCTTTCCTTCTTAAATTTAAATTCTTTTTTAAATACTGCAATGCTTATGCTCGTCTTATTTCTACTCCTGATATGCATTCGATGAATTTTCATGTCTTTACACTCCGATACTTTATAAAATTACTCATAAATAGCTCAAATTATCACTATTTTAATTTTATCAATACCAATACCGGTTTTTCAAACTTCAAAATAATAATTTAAAAAATCACCACTATATTGTATTTTTTTTTTTTTTTTTTTTTTTTTTGTAATGCTTATAATAAAAATCGGTTTTCTGTTTGCAAGTCTTCCCAGATGGAAAACTATACTTGAAATAGCTGAAATCAAAACGAATAAAAAAATGTATGACATTCTTTGTAATAATTGTTATTTCATAAGTTCGTTGCATCAAACTAATTGTTAGGAATTACAGTGTCAAAAGAAGTTAGGTGGTCCTATATCGTTATATATCATCTCATATCCTTATACAACATTTCATATTATTTCTTTGTACAGCACTCACTTTTGTAAATTACTTCACCAATAAATATACATTTATGATCTCTGAAGTTTGCCGTCTGTTAATGAAGTGTTGCTTCTAAACGGGACATTAATATAATTAAATTAAATTAATTCTCTTAACCTATTGAGTAACGTGATATATAGGCAGTGGGTTTAATGAAGCTACTGTTTTGATAATTGGCCGGTTGATAATTTCATTCTTCAATACATTTTTATCTTAATCAATGCCTTAACGGTTTATTGTTTTTTTGTTTATATTTCTAATTTAGAAATTTTGTGAAAAGTTATATGTTTTTATTTATTTTTTGTGACCATAACAAAAACTGACTAAAACAATAAAAATTCTTGAAAAATTAACCATACTTATTTGTTAAAATGTTTACTTTACTTTAAATAAAAATATTTAATAAGTATAATTTGACTATAGGAAATTTAAAAACAAATATAGCATAAATATTATTACTTTAACGTTATATTATTATTTCTCAAGATAAATGGAACGTAATCAGCTAAAGGAATAATTAATATTTCAATGCATTATAGATAAATAAGTAATTAAATTTTAATTTATTTAAAAATGTTTTCAATATTTCAATGTAGACACTCTTTGTAGTCTTAATATCTTATAATTCATAGACTGCATTTTTTTCAAAGTTATTTATTTGGCAACTAGACTAATAAGATTTCTTACTCGACTTGCTTGAAAAATCGACCTAATAGGAAATCCGCCACTGAATGCAGGCCATCTGCTTCCCTTACAGTATCTGTTATACTGCGATTTGCGAAATTTAGAAAGATTAAAAATCTCATTTGCAGTTGATTTCGATATTTTTTTTGTTATAGATACCATTTTTTCTTTTTCTTCGATGTGACTAATATTTTGTAACGTTTCACAAGTTACATAATCGTACTTAATTTAGCAGAGATACTTTCTGTATTAGTTTTCTGAAAATCTAATAATATTAACCGTGATAAATTATTCATCGTTTTTAAGTCAGTCACTAACACTACTGACAGAAATTGAGTTATGGTTTTAATTCAAATGTATGGACCTGAATTGATAAATATAAAACCAAGCAGTTTGTTCTTAGGATCACTATTGAAATATAATCAATTAAAAACTATTTCTAAAAAGACACTTTTACTATCGTGCTACGCAGCAAAATTAGTTTGATTTAATTATTTTCTCCTTTTCAATTTTTTATTTTATATTTTCTCAAACCCACTACCAGGTGGCGCCATCCTAATAGAATCAGAATTTAATTTAATTCAGAGTTAGCTCAGAATTAAATTTTGGAAGTTTTAAATTAGTGTATTTATCATTATCAGAATAGACTTAAATCAAATCATGTTAAATAAAGCTGTTTAGTAAAACTAAAGAAAGGATTTTACATACTTAAAAAACCAACAAAAAAAAAACACCTATATATAACTTTTTTTTATCATTATTTGTCTTGAGGTTGATGCCCTTGTTGTTCGCTTTAAATCTCTTACAGATTAAATTTCAAATTATCTGTTTATTCTTATGAATAAACAATAGAGGATTTGAATTAGCTATATAAAAATACTTTTTGAAGCAACATGAGGACTATTATAGAATAGATCTCTTAATTTAGAACAGTTATGCGATGACGAAGACGATACCTGAACCGGCACGTTTCCCCAAATTTCCAAATTAAATCAACCATAGAGGGGTCGTGAATATTGGTTCCTAATTTATCTGATTTATTTGTTAAATAGTGATATTTAGTTGTTTTTAATGCGTTTTTCTTTTGAGACTTACTTTGGTTAGTAGCTTATAGCTTGCTGATTTATACTTAGAATTTCAGCATTAGTATTTTCTTGGGTTAAGAATTTATTGTTGAATTAATAATCAATAGCAACTCAGGTGCCGTCCTCATCATCCGATCTTGGTTCGAAATTACAAAGTCTGTCTCAAAATAGCCCTGATGTTTTTCAAAACGGGACGTAGATACAACTTAAATAATATAAACACAGAAGTTCAATGAAAAGCAGCCATTACATTTAATCATAACCAAACAGAAATATGGGTATGTACCAAATGAAAGTGATTTGATAATATTACAACTGGATTTAAAAGTAAAAAATATATTTTATGAAATGAAATTATATAAGTTATTGAAGTGTGATGAACTTAATTTAAATATTAAAATGAAATAATTAATGAATTAAAAGGAGGATGCAGATGCTGTTAATCATGGTGATAGTTTTTTATTTATTTATTTATTTAATTCCAGAAAACTAACTTGACATTGAACTTTCTTTTTACGCCAGAAACTGCTTAAATCATCAAAAGGAAAAGCAATATAAAAGGCAAATAAATAATTGATTCGCATAGACTAATCTGAATAAGCAGCTATTTTGCTTAATATAACAGAAAATATATAAATTTTTATTAATTAATTCATTCATTGGAATTACATTTCAACAATTTTTAGTCCTTCAATTACTGAAAAATTTTCTGAATCTCAATAAAAAAGATTTTATTGTAACGTTTATCTAATATACCAAACGAGTTTTGTGGCATTCAATGTTAATTAACTTTTGTTTGTTTTTAGAAATTGATATTAATGTGAATTTATTCAAATAATCATAGCTTATTTTATATTAATCAGTTGTTACTATACAGGATGTCCACTCTAAACATAGCCCAATAGCTAATTTCTGTACTATTAAAGATAACGACATATTTCCAATCAGACAAATGCTTTAAATAACGCAATCACACGATTAAAATGGACATCCTATATACAGAAATATCAGCAATATTCTAGTGCATAGCGGTGTTTTTGTATGAGAGAGGTGCGTAAGGAAGAAAGTGAAATCAAATCTTCAATTCATAACTGAAACTCAAGTTAGTACAAATCTTTAATATGCAGATGCTTCACTCAGATCTTTAATTTTTCATTTAACACCTTTCTCAATTTTTTCGAAAATGCAGTGGGATGCAGTTCTTTTTCGTCTTTTCTAAATTAAATGACGCAATTATACAATTAAAATGAACATCTCATATACGGAAAAGAATGCCGATATCAACAATATTCTAATGCTCCTATGCATTAGAATATCAACAATATTCTAATGCAGAGCAGCATTTTTGCATAAGAGAAGGGCGCAGGGAAGAAAGTGGAATCAAATCTTCAATTTAACTGAAACTCAAGTTGAAATATTTGATCTGTAGACAGTTGAAGCAAATGTTTAATTTTACGTTATACATCTTATTCAAATTTTTCAAAAATATGACTGGGTGTAATTTTTTCGTCTCTTTAACATTTTTTAGCTAAGCATTTATCATATTGAGAAAAATAATAGAACTTACCATCTTGCAGCTGCTTCAGGAACTGGACTTCTAAGAGATAGTAAGTTCAAGATGCGGCAAACCGATTTCAGATTGCTTATATATAGGGATAATATCTTTTTTTAATTTTTCTTTTTGCTTCGCATGTCCTGAAACAAAGTTATTTCATTATGGTTCTCAATTACTTTCACTGGACGATAATGGATACCCAACAGAGACGTATTCGCCAAGAGCAGTTTTCTCCAAAGGAGGTAGAATTTCCATTTCAGCTTAATCGTGCAGGGGATAAAAACACTGGCCTAATGCAGGTGCCATCTTCATGAAATGTAATTTCGGTGCTCAATGCCTTTGATGAAAATGTTCTTGAATTGATAAAAGAAATTCTTCTGGTATCGCATGCTAAATATTGTTCGTACGTTTTGTTTAGATATGCGTATAACAGGATACGAAATAATAATAAAGAAATTAAATACTGTAAATAAATTTATTCATAGTTATAGCTGTAATTGAAAATCACTGTATGAAAGGCTTTAATGGAAATTTATTTAATGGAATAAATTTATTAATGGAAAGTATAATGATAAGTGTAAAAAGTAAATTACTTGAAAGAAATTAAAATGCATCACATGAAAGCAATAATATACAGAAGGTATATTAATCTCTATAATATCGCTGAATAATCATTTGATAAACAACTTTTTTTATTTGAAATTATTTGTATTTTTATATCAAGGTATTATCGATAGCAACATGTTTTTCGCGGTCATTTTTAATGAAATATGTCAGCAATCGTAACGAGCGTGTCAGTAATCGTTAGCGTAAAACAATTATCTTTTAAATATTTAGCTACTTTTGACACTTAAATTATCATTTAATATTAAAAAAAATTCTTATTGCAAAATAATATTTGTAAACGAACAATGTATAATTTTTTTTATTTTTTGAAGAGAATTATTTCTAATCTTTTATTCATGAAAGCTGTAAATATGAAAAACAACATCGAACCTAAACAGTAACAAAAGGAGTAATATTCATACACTGCGCCAAATTAATCAGCAAAAATTTTAGTTTCAATACAGAATCATTGATCTTATCTCACGAACATATCAGTTTTTTTTTTTTTTTTTTTTTTTTTTTGTAATATGATATGCGATTAATGTCTTATTGTATAACATAATAACTAATATTATTCTAATTACTGAATGAATTCGCAAACAAAGTGATATGTTTATGCATGAATATATGGTATACATATTCTGTGATTTATCACCAGTGTTTTTTTGTTTTGCAAAAATTTATTTTGTCTGACTAAAAATTGGTAAAAAAAAAAAAAAAAAAAAAAGTGATCGCACTTGACTGACTCTTAAATTTTGATCTATTCAATTTTAATTGAAAAAGAATTTCTGTATAATTTTTAGAATGATATTCTTCTCAATTGCATTTTTTCGATATTAATATACAAACTCTCCAAATAAAAAATACTTTTCTTTTAATTGAAATGAATACCAAAGATGTATAATTTTATTTTTATTTGGTAATTTACTACTGTTTTTTTAACATTAAAGAATTCGTAAATAATAAATAAGCATATACATGTTTTGGAAAAATTTTAATGAAGATTTGAATTTTTAGCTCGAAGCATTGTAGATGATAATGTTTTACTTTTGATTCGTATATCCTGATTTTTTTTTTTTTTAAATTTGCTCCTAATTATATAACATCTATAAGGCGCGCACGTATATATACACACACACGACCGATCTTGAATATAAAGGTTTCGGAATTTCTAACAGGGAATTTGGAATATACGATTATGCATAAAAATGATCTTTTTTAATAATTATACAAAAAAGAGCAAATTGCAAGTCATAGCATGCGGGGCAAATATTTAAAAATTGCTGTTGCGATTTCATTATATCGCCGATATTAGATCAAAACTACAAATCTGCAACAGTTTCATGTTTTAAAATGTAATTGATAATACATTTTTTTATTATCATGACAGATAATTCTAATTGTATGCGAACCGAACAATTTTAAGAACTTTGCTCTTGGTTACTGTTTTGGAAATAACACAAAATGCCAGTGTGTATTAACATCGATAATAATAATAAGATAAAACAGTGATAATAAGCTAATCAGCTAAAAAAAAATGGATAGCGTTTTGCATGCAATTTCAGTGTTAAAAAAAAGATTTTTGGTATTATAAGCATTAAAAATTTATATCTCTCTAGATCAAATTTCTGTATTTTTAAGCACATTTTTTTCGCCGTTCTGTTTATACAGTTTTAAGAGATGATTTAACACGATGGTTTAATTCTTTAGCAACAACAGAACTTCGTACAATAACATTTAGAGACTTTTTATCTCTTATCCATGAACGATTTTATGTGAATGAAAAAATACACCGTATGGTAATTCTAGGGTAAATTACTATAGACAGGATTTAATTGAGATTAACTTATAAAAACTTTATTTAACAATAGTTAACAAAAATTAATCTGTTAACCTGGGAATTAAGTTTTGCTCATTCATTTTATAATAAAATATTTTGTCATACTTGATTGACTAGGTGCCACTTTTTAAAAGATAAGATTATCATTTCCTGCAGAATATTATATTTATTTGAAAATGACAAAACATGTTTGATTTTGTTCTGAATAATAAATTCCAATGTTTGTTTAACAAACAATTGAAAGTCGAAATAATTCACGATTAAGCTTCTGCTGAATATGGTAGCGAAATTGACGACATCGTATTCTGGAAACAGCATTTGACATGTGGCAGAAGATATAAGAATGGTTGAATTTCAAAGCCACAATATTATTTTTTTACTAAAACAACTAATACTGTAAACATGGTAAATGCGTTTCGAAAACGAAATTGAAATGAAAACATGTTAACACACCAAAGAATATAAGAAATATTTGCCAAAAGTACCATTTTCAAATACCTAAACATTTCATGATGTTAAATGCACCTTTTTAAAGCAATGGTAATTTATATTTCTTATTGCTATGAATAAATATCTTACTAAAATTGTGATTTTATTTTATATTCGTTATTGCTATGAGTAAATAACTTATTAATATTGTGATTTTATTTTATATTTGTTATTGCTGTAAGTAAATTTGCATCACATGATTGGATTTTATCCTTGTTTCTGCCTGTAGTACTTGTCAGATAATAATTTGTGTTTCAGTACAGTGGAACTTGATTGAAATTGATGGGAGCCACAATAGAAATTCGATTTATTCAAAAATTCAAATTAAACTATACTGGGTGTAACGGCTGGAAAATTCTATTTTTAATCTTGTACATTATGCTATTTATTATAACTATTATTTTAATAAATAAAGTAATAGTAATATTATTAATTTTAAATATAATATTGATAAATGTTTAGCAGTTTTAATAAACAAACAGTGTACAATACTTTGAACACTATAATAGTACAATAAGACATCAAATTAAACAATAAAGTGTTCTAAATTTTAAAAACATTATTGCTATTTTGATTTCATTCATTGTGCATTAGTAAACTCCTATTAGTAAACTATTAGTAGTGAATTAAAGGTTTTAAAAAGTTATTCATTAACTATCACTAAGAGCACAAGATACTGAGGTATTTAAATAACGACAGCAATTCAGAAATAAAACTTTTTTTTTCTTCTATTTCTTGTTTTGATTTCGTATTAATCGAAACAAGATTGAATCATAGATGATATTTTAAATTTATGCGAGTAGGAATTTCAAAGGGCATGAAAAAAACCTGTAATTGACGTCTAGTTCGGGAAAAAAAATTGAATTTGCCAAATTCCACTGCGTAAATTTCTCTCTAAACGCATAAATTTGGGTAATGTACAGATGATCCAAGTAAATGGAACAGTAAACAACGTTAAAAAAACGTCATTATTCTTATTAAAATTTTCCAAATGTGATATCTGATTTTTAGCTCTTTTATTTTTTCATTGAATCTGTATTTTTATTCAAAAATCATTTTTAGCATAAATAAAACTCTTAATTTTCAGTATGCTTTTCAAGTATTAATTCGTATAGATATGTTATAAAAAGTACTAAGAAAACCGATAACTATATTTTCAACAATTGAATAAAAAAGTTTTTTTAAAAAAAAGAGAGAGAATTAAGAAGAAAATCAACACAATATTTTTATATTATAAATAGCAAAAAGTTGGGAAGCTGATTAAGATATTAAAAAATGATCTCCAATGCTTAAAACTTTCTAGTTTATTCTTACTTTTATTAAAAATTAAGTATTCATACAATCTCAGATTCTGTACATCCGAGACATACTTAAAAATCAACAAAGCACAGAATCTGAAAAGACAATTCTAAAAATCATATGGATCAAGTCTGCAGGAAAAAAAATCGTATCTTTTTATAGCATCAATATACATGCAATTTAACTGAGTACAATTCATTTCAATTTTCAATTCTTCAACTAAATAATAAAAGTCGCTCACACCAATTTTACTGAGAGAAACAGCACTCTTCAGAAGCCTTCTTAAACTCCACTTGTTAAGTTTGCTTCTAGAGATTCCAATAGTCTTAAGTTCAGACAGAGAATTCTTTGTTAAAACATACTTCAAAAGCTCATCGTCTACAGTCAACGCCGTGCCAAGAAACAATTCTTCTAAATGCAAGCAGTTTGAAAGAAGAAATCGAAAAGATACCTGATCAGCAGTCGAAACATACAAACGTTTTAAATTTCGAAGATTGGAACTAATTGCTGAAGGTTCAGAAACAGTAATTGTTCCAATAATTTGAAGGGATAGTAAGTTGGGGCAATACTCGCAAATATCATTTATTGGTATATTCTTTACTTTCTGAATTGACAAGTGTTTGATTTGTGGTCCGATTTGGCTGAAAAGGGAAATTAATGGATCCCGAAGTTTGCTACAGTAATAATGTTTAAAGTTTATAACTAGGAAAGTCAACATTGGTAATTGAGATAAGTATTGTAAGCAGTTTTCGTCGTGTACATCAATTATTAATTCTTCAACAAGTGGACAAGAGGAAACAGCAGTTTTAATGATTGCTGAGAATTCGGATCGGTAATTAAAAAGCTTTAGAACGGTTCTTTCACGAAAACGTCTCATATAGGCTACTCCCCAGAAGCATCTGCGCAGTTGGAAGCGCAAAGGTTCTTTTCTTTTTTTCTGAATGCCCGCTATGGCTAGCGATGAATCCACCATTCCTACAGAAACTAATTCCGGACAATTTAACAAAACTGTTTCAATAATTCTGCATACTGAAAAGCAATCGCCTGTACGACCGAGGGAAAAGACTTTCAGATTTTTCAATGATTTAGAGAAATCCATATTTTTGTGAAGAAAGTAATTTGAAATTTGTTCGATTGGAAGATCAAATTTCAAAGTCAGCAGTTTCTCACAATGGTTGAAAATGTCGAGGCCAAAAAATACTGCCGAATGAAAATGCCGTAATTTAGGAGTATTACGAAGAACAGCTTTCACCAATGGAAAATGCTCCCGCTTGAGAAAGGAATGTAGAACAAGGTGCTTTAAATTAGTGCAGTTATTTTCAGACAGTAATGTCATAAATAAATCCCGATCGTTCGCCAAATCAAAGAAAGAAAGGTCGAGGCGTTCAACTTTTCCACTGGTGAGAAGCAACTTGATATCATCGATGTTGGTGTAGTAATGACTCAACCCGGTGATCAATAAATCCCCGACGACACAAGATGGAAGGAACTTGAATGGATTCGGATCACTGTCATTCCAAACTCCTTCCTTTAATAAAGTAAAAGTCCTGTGGAGGGTAATTCTGTACAAGGTTGTTTCTGACATTGCAAACCTAAAATTTATAAATAAAGAGAAATAAATATACAATATATAGTTAAATTCACAGATCATATGATAGTTTTTAAACCAATTCCTATGAAAAATCATCTATATTTTGTTAAAAATTTTCTTCTGAAAAATTAATAAACTAGAATTTGAAATTTGATTTAATTAACTTTGAAAAATTAGATCTGCATTAGCGTGCTTTTCAGGAATGTATTTCAACATTCAAGAAATGCAAATTTTTCGAGAAGGCATTTTACCATTTCAATGAATAAGTTTTTAAATTAAATTGTTTTAAACTTAAATTGTTTTGTATTGCATTGGCTTGGTTTACCCTATTTAAAGTCTTAATGATTAACAATAATTGAGGAAATAATAATAGCAAAAAGAAAAATGTTAAATTAATAAATTGAGTGCTACTATTCATTTTATGCAATATGACAACTCTTATTTTTTAAACATAATTAAAATTAAAATTCTTCATCTTCTAACAAAGTCGAAACATTTCATTTTTCCCCATCAAAACTACCGTCAAAAATAGCACATTCGTTCTTAAGCTTGATTTATCTAGCTTAGAACTAAGAAACTGCACATGTAATTATTGTAACCTTTTAAGCAGTGTCAAAACTGGTCAACTGAATGCATCCAGAAACACTTTTTGATTGGGAGGGGGAGGGTAATCAATGATATCAGCTTAATAAAAATAGCGAAACTCAGGTTAATGAAGTTTTGCCATGAATGCTTTTAAAGGATTAAGTAACCCTAAACCGGCTACTCCGACCCGCCCGAAGGCACATGGAAAAATCTGAATGACCGGACTGCCGCAACAGCAACACTGGCGGGAACTGTGGTTGAATCATAAGGGCCATCACCGGCCACGGTACAATTCTTCCTTGGGAAAGTACGTCCTGTCATCGATGAGAGAAGCCGACCCCTACCTTTTTCTGTACCCAACAGAGTGATGAAAACCAATTACTTCTCATCCTCAGTTACGAGGTAGCCCCAGGGGGATTAAAGAGTTAAGTAAAAGACATTGGAATACGATTTAGTGTAACATAAAGCAGATCTTTTCGAATATAATTAGAAGTATTAGTTCTCTAACACACTCTAAGCAATTTGATTTTATCTTCAGCGACAACTAAAGGTTTGAAAGATTCCGTGCGCAAAAAACGTTTACCTCCTTTAATAATTAGAGTAAGGAATTAGTAACATTTACAGAAAAATAATAGTACTTAATAAATATAAATATTGAATCTTGCCAGCAGTTGCAAGTTTCGTAAGTTTGATCGATTTAACAACATTTGATTGTATAAAATAGTCACCGTTAACACTAGTGCGATATTTTTAATAATCATTTAATCATTGTCATAATGAGCTACTGGTGATTCGAAGTGAGCAGTGGACTGTACTTTTGCTTAAACTTCCTTATTTACACTATATACACTCCTTTTGCGGTGAGTAGTTCATATAATACATGGCTGATTGCGGTATTGCATTGCGGTGGGCTTTTTTAAGCCTTACAAACTGAAGTTGTTTACAGCTTCAGCGGGGGCTGGGGAGTCAATGCGGGTCAACGTTCTAATGAACCCCTGAAAGACTCGATCGGAAGGGCGGGTAAAGGGGTTGCCTTAATTTTAAGATTGCCAAGTTTGGCGTTAAGCGACATTCGCGTGAACATACCACCCGACCGTGCAATGTCTCCCAAAGTTGCACACAGTACAGATATAAATACGATAAATATTAAATTGAAAGTTAAATTAACAAATGCAAAATTCAATATGAAAGAATATATACATAAAGTTCAAACACACATTAAAGTACAATGAAGACACTAAATACTACAGAATAACTAAATTCAAACTACTGGATATATAAGTATGCAAAATACAATACAATAAACACAATATAAATGAACATCTAGGTTTCAATTGGTAATATGGCTAATTTCGTAATTGGACGTTTATAACTTTGGCTGTTTTAACAAGGCACACTCAAATAATATTATCTTTACCATAAAAAACCTTAACAACACGTCCTAACAACCAAGAATTAAGAGGGACATTGTCGTCTTTGACTACTACCATGGTACCGACACTAATATTGGCCTTTTGAAAATACCATTTTGACTTTTGCTGTAAATGATTAAGATAATCTCTATGCCATCTAAACCAAATATATTGAGTTATTTTAGTTACCCTTTGCCAACGTTTCAAGGCATTATCAGAAAAATCTGTTAAACTTGGTTCAACAATTGCGGAAATAGGTCTACCAACTAAAAAATGTGCGGGGGTAAAAGCTTGCAAGTCATTTGGATCTGAGGAAAGCGGTGTTAATGGTCGAGAATTTAAAATTCCTTCTATTTGATTTGCTACAGTTAGGAATTCTTCATAAGTCAATTTTAGGTTGTCTACAGCTCTTAAAAAATGAAATTTAAAGGACTTAACTCCTCCCTCCCAAATTCCACCGAAGTGAGCCGATAAGGGGGAATGAAATTCCAATTAATTTTTTCTGAGCTTAGATAATCTGCTAACACATTATCTGGGTTACTAACTATCTTGTATAATCTTTTCAACTCATTATGGGCACCTATAAAATTACGACCATTGTCTGTAAAAATAGTAGAAATTTTGCCTCTTCGTGACATAAATCTTTTTAGGGCCGCTATGAAAGAATCTGATGTTAAATCTGAAACAATTTCAAAATGTACTGCTCTCGTTACAAAACATACAAAAATTGAGACATAAATTTTTTGAAGAGGTCCTTTTCTTTGAAACTTATTTTTAATAAAAAACGGACCACAGAAATCCGCTTCAGTAATATTGAATGGTAACGAAGGATTACAACGTTCTGCGGGTAAATCACCCATTTTTTTGAATAGACAGGTGAGGATTATATCGGGAACAAGTAATACAGCTATGAACAATACTGCGAGCTATATCTCTGCCCCCAATGGGCCAATACATCTGTCTAGTTAAATGAAGTAAAGTTTGGGCTCCAATATGACAATTTTTAAGGTGAATACTTTGCATAATTAATTTAGTAAGGATATGAGTTTTATGTAAAATAATAGGAAATTTTACCTGAAATGGTATGTCGGCATTTCTAAGTCTGCCTCCGACTCTAATTACATTAGAGCCTTCTTCTAAAAAAGGGGATAAACTTTTTAATTTGCTAGAAGGGTTTACCTGTTTACCATTTGCTAAGTTCTTGAAGTCATCAGCAAGAACATTTTGTTGTACAAGGGAAATTAATTTAAATTCTGCTTCCTCGATTTCCTTTGAGGAGAATGAACCCTTCATCTTCTTGTTTCTGCAGTTTCCTAGAAATCTGAGGAGAAAACTGAAAACACGTATTAATTTGTCATACCTATTACTAATTTTGAAAAAGTAAGTAAGAAAAGTGTTTTCAGGATTAGAAGTTGGAAAACTATTTAAAAGTTCCTGTGAGTTTGAAGTCCATTTATGAAGGGATATTGCTGCTCTTGCGAACATTTTTATCAGCTGTTGTAGAATTTGAGCAGTTTGGATATCCGGGGCGCCTGTAATCCCATCATCCATGTAAAGGTCGCGTAAAACCATTTCAGATGCTAACGGAAAGTCCGACGCTTCATCTAAAGCTAATTGTTTAATGGTGCGTATGGCAAGATAAGGTGCACATGAAATGCCATATGTCACAGTTTTTAATCTAAATGTTACTTCTTGATGGGAGTTTTCATCAAACCATAAAATTCGTAAATAGTCTCTTTGATCTGGCAAAACTAAAATCTGACGAAGCATCTTTTGAATGTCAAATGTAAAGGCAAACTTGTGTGTCCTGAACCTTAATATTAATTCAAAAATGTCCTCAACAACATCACCTTTACGCAATAAATCATTTAATGAAACTGCATTAGAGCTAGGGGAGCTAGCATTGAAGACTACTCTTAGGGCTTGTAGATCCTTCCCGGTAGACTCCATGATGAGGTAAAAAATAATTGATTTCTGGTAATTCATCTTCCATTACTCTTTCCATGTGACCAAGAGCTTCATATTCATCAATGAATTCAGAATAGAGCTTTTTCATTTGCGGGTTTTTGTTTAACCTTTTAATTAAACTGTCTAGGCGATTTCGAGCTATTTGTTTTGATTCACCTAACACAGGGGCATTCTCCTTTATTGGCATTTCCACAATATATCTACCTTCCTCATTGTGTTTGCATGTTTGCTTGAAATGTTTCTCACAATAAATGGAATTTTCACTTAAAGAAAATTGATTTTCATGTAATGTTTCGACTTGCCAAAATCATTCCATTATTTTTTCTAAGTTATCATTCTGTGTAACAAGACCACAGAATTTATGATTAAATTCTGACCCTCCTTCCTTTGCAGAGCTAGCAATAAATCCGAAACGTGAATTTAGTAAAATAAGATTATCTGAAATATATTTCCCTGGCATTAATATATCAAAAAAGAAAGAAGCTGAAAGTAATATATCAATTGCCCTTTGATCTTGCATAGGGTCAGCCAAATTAAACCCATCAGGTAAACTTTGTTTTTCTAATCTTTTATTTATTGAAGGAATGCATTCAGGAACTTTTGGAATGACGAGCAACTGAGCTATTGTAACGTATGATTCATCGCTATTTGAAATCTCTGCTAACACTTTTGAATGTAACTGACTTGTTTTTCCATTGATACCGGAAATCGTTACATTATTTTTATATTTTTTAAGAGCTAATTTATTCGCGACTTCTGTAGTGATAAAGGAATTCTGAGACCCAGTGTCACAAATGCCTCAAAAGGTATTTTCTGACCAGCAGCGTTTTTAATATGAACAATAATAGTAGGCAAAATAAATGAATTTGCATTTTTTGTCTTTCGTTGATCTTGCGAACAGAGAGAAGGAGATATTTCTGTTTGAGCTAAAGCTTTTGAGTTAGAATAGGAAGTATTTTGATAATTACTGGATTTATTTGTTGAGGCTGGTTGCTGTTTTTTGTCTCTTGTAAAAGAATCATTATGAAGAAGGCTATTATGAAAGCAAGAACAGATCTTACAACGGTGATTGCTGCGGCAATGATTTGTTTTATGAGAATCTGATAAACAATTAGTACAATACGTATTTTTGATCATATTTAGTCTATACACAGGACTTAATTTTAAAAATTCTTCACATTTAAATAAAGGATGTAAATACTTATTACATGCGATGCACACTTTCTTTGAATCATTTCTTACAAAAAATGAATGTAATTTTTTTATATGATTCTTGTTGCGGTTTTGATTTTGCGGAAAGGCTACCTTGAATGTTTTCAAGGACAAGACACCTTTTCTCTAAAAATTCAATGAATTCGAGCCATGTAGGTAAATTAGATGACACCAAAGAAAGTTCAAACTGTCTTCTTGATTCTCTATCTAGTTTTTTCATCAAAATATTGATCAATAATGATTCGGAAAAAGAGTTTTGTTCTAAACCCATAATTTTAAGAGTTCGAACATGTTTAATATAATTGTCCACAAAAGCTCGTAAACCTTTTGCTGAATCGGATGTATGGATTTCTAAAGCTAAAATGTCATTGAAATGGCTTTGAACTCATAAGCGTTTATTATCAAAACGTTCTTTCAGAGCATTTTTCAAACTGGCATAGGTCTCTTCTATTGTCACTATTTCTGCGGCTGCACCACTAAGAGTTGATTTTAAATAATATAATTTTTGATTTTCAGTTAATTTATCATTATTGTCAATGATATTTTCAAATTGAATTTTAAAATTCTGTCAGTCTTGGTAATGGCCAGAAAACTTAGGCAGCGGAATTTAGGCAGTCTGAAACTAATGCTTTCTGTTTTGCTTGATGCTTCATTAAAATGAGAATTACAGTTCGAAGCAGATAAAAGTTCATTATTGGAGGCTAATATTTTCTTAAGGCTTACCTCTAGTCTTTCGCACTGTTCTTTTAATTCTTCTACTGAATCTTCCAATTCTTGCAATTCGGAATCCTCGGCTGTGACGAAGTACTCTTCTTTAATCTGTTCTAGGTTTTGTTTAATCCTGAGAAGATTATCCAGTTTAGTTTGATACACTATTGAGTCATTTGAATCATCCGTTTCGATAAAAGAATTCAGCTTTGTTAAACAGGATTTTATACTACCTCTCTTTCTGTTAAGAGATATGATTTTTGCTCTTTGCTCATCAGCCATGATTATTTTTACTAGTAATTCCTCCGGTTGCACGGACCATAAATATGGTGATTCGAAATGAGCAGTGGACTGTACTTTTGCATAAACTTCTTTATTTACACTACATACACTCCTTTTGCGGTAAGTAGTTCATATAATACATGCTGATTGCGGTATTGCATTGCGTTGGGTTTTATTAAGCCTTACAAACTGAAGTTGTTTACAGCTTCTGCGGGGGCTGGGGAGCCGATGCAGGTCAACGTTCTAATGAACCCCTGAAAGACTCGACCGGAAGGGCGGGTACAGGGGTTGCCGTAATTTTAAGATTGCCAAGTTTGGCGTTAAGCGACATTCGCGTGAACACCTACTAATATCCCTCGCTTGACAATGGTACATAAGAATTTATTAGTTGTTTGCAGTACTAAGCAACAATTGTATAGTTAACAATAAATTCACTAAAAATAAATAGATGAAATTCCAATGCTTGCTTTAATTGAATCTTTTCTTTTGGAAATATCATACCATTTATTTGTTTTAATGAAAATGAATAATGCCACAATTTCAAGAGGTGTTTGAGAATGAAAATTGACATCCAGGTAGTATAGAGCAACTCCACATTTTTTCACAACTTGGTAGTATTACACAATCAAAGAAATTTCAATTAATCGATTGTTAGGACGAAAAGGTTACATGCCCTCCTCCCGTTACCACTAACACCTGATATCAACAGAATAGATTTCTTTTTATGAAATTACATGAAACTTAGTGTCTATAGATGAAGATAAATGCAATGAACGTGTTGAGAGCATACATTCATACAGAATGTGGCAAAATACCAACAAATATTCTTAACGACTCCTGAAGTTCCATCTATTGTTTTATCAGCAGGACTTGGAAAAAACCACACAACAATGCAAGTACTTACAATAAAATTCTATATTTGCATAAATTGCGCTTTGAAACTTTGATCCATGGTAAAAATTGTTTATGTAACAACTATTTGATGGATTTATATATTTTTTGACCTATATAACTGTACTCGATAATTGGAAGGTCTAAAATTGCTGTTGATGTATTTCTTCCTAGTCCGTTAATAGAAAAATTCAGAATTTTTTTTAATTTAAAAATTTAGGTACTTAAATATATTTTAGAATACATTCTCACTTTCATCCAGAATGAACTATCAGATTTCTGCATGATAGTATGTTAAACAGCATAAAGCGTGGTAATAAGGTAACAGTATAAAGAAGCTACAAAAAAGAGTTGTTTTTGGTTCGCTTACAAAGTATTAAAACTTCGAGAAGCTTTAAGTTCAGATACAGTACCGCACTGATTCGGAACATTCTTTTCCGATTTGTTGCAAACATTCTTAGTCAGCAGATATTATTCTAGAAATCATCAGAAAACCATAATCTTTCGTTAATCGCTTCAGGAATACCTGCTTTTCGAAAACATAGTGTGAATAGCGAGTGTTAAAGAGATATATTATATAAGGGCTAGGGATTCAGCCGTTTGATATTAGAGTACTGCAGTGGAAATGATGACAAATAAAGTCTCCAAAGATTGGATCCGAACAAAAGGGAAGGTTTAATCTAAACACAATTGATTAAAAGGAAATAAAATGAAACACATGATGAACTATTTACAGATAGGATAGGGAAGGGAAGGGATGGGATGGGATAGGAAGGGATGGGAAGAGATGGGATGGGATGGGAAGGAAAGGAAAGGGAAGGGATGGGATGAGAAGGAAAGGAAAGCGAAGGGATGGGATGGGAAAGAAAGGAAAGGAAAGGGATGGGATGGGATGGGAAGAGAAGGGATGGGATGGGATGGGAAGAGAAGGGATGGGATGGGAAGGAAAGGAAAGGGACGGGATGGGATGGGAAGGAAAAGAAAGGAAAGGGATGGGAAGGAAAGGAAAGGGAAGGGATGGGATGGGATGGGAAGGAAAGGGATGGGAAGGAAAGGAAAGGAAAGGGGAGGAAAGGAAAGGAAAGGGATGGGATGGGAAGGAAAGGAAAGGAAAGGGAAGGGAAGGGATGAGATGGGAAGGAAAGGAAAGGGATGGGATGGGATGGGATGGGAAGGAAAGGGATGGGAAGGGATGGGAAGGAAAGGAAAGGAAAGGGAAGGGATGGGATGGGATGGGATGGGAAGGGAAGGGATGGGAAGGGAAGGGAAGGAAAGGAAAGGAAAGGGATGGGATGGGAAGGAAAGGTAAGGGATGGGATGGGAAGGAAAGGGAAGGGATGGGAAGGGATGGGATGGGAAGGAAAGGAAAGGGATGGGAAGGGATGGGATGGGAAGGAAAGGAAAGGGATGGGATGGGAAGGAAAGGGATGGGATGGGATGGGAAGGAAAGGGAAGGGATGGGATGGGAAGGAAAGGAAAGGGATGGGATGGGAAGGAAAGGGAAGGGATGGGAAGGAAAGGAAAGGGAAGGGAAGGGATGGGATGGGATGGGAAGGAAAGGAAAGGAAAGGGATGGGATGGGAAGGAAAGGAAAGGGAAGGGATGGGATGGGAAGGGAAGGAAAGGAAAGGAAAGGGATGGGATGGGATGGGAAGGGAAGGAAAGGAAAGGAAAAGGATGAGATGGGATGGGAAGGAAAGGGAAGGGATGGGATGGGATGGGAAGGAAAGGAAAGGGAAGGGAGGGGAAGGAAAGGGAAGGGATGGGAAATGATGGGAAGGAAAGGGAAGGGATGGGATGGGAAGGAAAGAGATGGGAAGGAAAGGAAAGGAAAGAGATGGGATGGGAAGGAAAGGGAAGGGATTGGAAGGAAAGGGAAGGGATGGGAAGGAAAGGAAAGGGAAGGGAAGGGAAGGGAAGGGAAGGGATGGGAAGGAAAGGAAAGGAAAGGGAAGGGAAGGGAAGGGATGGGAAGGAAAGGAAAGGGAAGGGAAGGGATGGGAAGGAAAGGAAAGGGATGGGGTGGGATGGGATAGTTCATCATGTGTTTCATTTTATTTCCTTTTAATCAATTGTGTTTAGATTAAACCTTCCCTTTTGTTCGGATCCAATCTTTGGAGACTTTATTTGTCATCATTTCCACTGCAGTACTCTAATATCAAACGGCTGAATCCCTAGCCGTTATATAATATATCTCTTTAACACTCGCTATTCACACTATGTTTTCGTAAAGCAATTATTCTAGAAACGATTAACAAAAGATTATGGTTTTCTGATGATTTCTAGAATAATATCTGCTGACTAAGAATGTTTGCAACAAATCGGAAGGATAGGCTAGGATAAACTTATAAATACATAGACGGCCATTACGGGACCTGAGACCAGCACCGAACCACATAACAAACATAATGACACATATTTATATTATGTCTTAATTCTTATATTTGCATATTAGCTACTGTTATTGGGTTAAACAAATGTCAGGTACGATACCGATTAAATAGTTATATGTTTAATGTCAAGGGAAGTGATTTACTCAAACTAATGACGCACAATAGCAGATTCAAAATGCATTGCATGATTTTAGATTAAAGTGCTGGAGACAAAAGAATTTGGAATTTAGAACCTTAATGCCGAAATTTCCTAACAGCGAGAAAGGTGATTTGTTACTCTAAAGATAGCAAATGATGTGTTTAATTAGATGAATGTCCCATTTTTAAGCGACGCAAATAAGTTGTGAGTTGAAGAAGAAAACAAGGATAATTTTTTTTATCTCGAATACGAAAATCTTATTGAACGATAATCAACGCGTATTAAAGAAGAGTTAAAAAAAAAAAAAAGCACAAAGATGAATCTATAAAAAATAGCTCTTTGAGCAAATACCACAGCAACTGGCACTAAACTTCAATATACAAAAATATTTTGAATTATTAGGAAATCCACAAGTGTTTATTTCTTTCCAGGGCTCAGTAAGCTTACTATTAATTACTTATTGTCAAATACTGTTAATAATTCAATTATATATTAAGAATTTTATCATTTTGGGATATAAAATCTTCTCAAATTGAATTAATTCCTAAAACGGAACTATATTCTCTGAGAAGAATTTGCTTATAACGAAGAATTCAATAATATATTAAATAATTTTATCATTTTGGCCTATAAAATCTTCTGAAATTGTATTAGTTCCTAAAGCAGAGCTGTATTCTCATTGGAGTATTTGTTTCAAGTGCGGTGCTGATATTTTTATGAAAGCTGTCCAAAAAAGTATCAAGGTTTCTTTCGTCATTATTCGGTGAATCAAATTTAACCCTTCCTTCAATGTACGATTTTTTAAATTTCAAAATAAAAAATATGTTTCTGTCTTGGGAAATTCACATATAGCTACAGAAAAATACACAAAAAATAATCAAAATTAAATTTTGAAAAAAAAAATCCATTCGAAATTTTTTTTATTCTTGACTCTATTTGAAAAATTATTCTTTTTATTCTAACATATTTTCTAAATTTCTATTAAAAAAATCTTTAAAATAATCTTCTATTCTGGAAAAAGTATTCTTTTCATTAACATGAAAAATAAATTATGTAATAAATTTGATACAATATGCAATGAGGAGTTAAAAAATAAACTCATGTCAGCCTCAAGAATCTTTAAAAATATCGAATTAGTAGCTAATTAGCAAATTTGAAGCACAATTTTATTACTCTTACTTCATTCCTAAATTAGTTTCTTTTTTTATTTAAAGAAATTAATCCTTAAATTATCTCATTTAATTCACTTTATTGCAACACCAAGCAGCTGTTAGTTTTCCCAATATACTAATTGCTTTTTTGCAGAACAATAGCCAAAAAATTGACTGAATTTTCATTAATTAAATATGACCTTTCGAGCGATATATCAAGTTAGATGTCACTTTGTACGTACACTTGTGGTTCTATGTCATTTTAAATGATGACGCTAGAAGATTTATTTTTATCAAATACTGTTCACATGATTCATTAATATAACGGCAATACAATATTTGACTTTGATTATTAACTAAGAATTTTTTTTTATGTTTCTTGATTATGAAACGTCAGAGGCACACTTCGAAAAAGTGGAATAGAAACAGAATCTGAAAAGTTTCGAGGTAATTGAACATACTGCAACAATAAAATGAGAGGAATGAAATTATTATTTGGGATCCCTTTCACGTGCTTGTAAGCTGTAAAATATTTAAAAATGGTAAACTCTGGAAGAAAAAATATATATGATGCATCAATCTCGCTTTTTTAACCATTAACCTTCTGACTGTGTAATTCTTTAAAATCACTACTTAGATGCGATGTTTGCAAATAAGTTCAAATACTTTTCAAAGAAAGTGAACTGATATGTTACACGATAATAATATAATATAATAAAAATTTGCAATTATAAAAATAAAAATTCTAAACTGCGAAAAACGCGGGATGCAACAGATAATGGACTGATAGCCAACCCGCGGAAATCGCGGGATACGTAAGTGAAGGATTAAACTCGAATGAGTGCTAATAGTAATTAGCGATTAGAAATTTCGTATTTAAACTAGTTATTTCGCATAAATGAATAGCTATAAATACAGTAAAGCTAAACATAAGGGGAATTTCTTAGTGTACTCAGGAACGAAACTTCACTGAGGATGATTGGGAAGATTTGTGAAATCTCGAGAGATAATTGTGATGAAATACGAAATAGGCTGGGATGATGGGTCTGTGTGCTGGGTCAATTGCAATCTTATTTTAATTGATGTTTTATTTATGTAATTATTCTGGCACAACTTCTAGTTGTTGTTGTTTTTTTTGTACAGGATTATAATTATTAAAAAATTTTGTACGTTTCTGCTCATATTCTTGATTTACCTTTCTAGCGGTGCTTTTTTATGTCTTTGTCGTTCTAGATCTGCTTTGTATTTCCACTTTGTATTTATGCCATTTATTTATTATTCATCTTATATAATGGGTTCACTTGGTGTTTTAGGTATTTGTACGTTGTTTGATATTGCTGTACATTATACTATATCCTCCATCCTTTGAAAATTGTAATATTACTTTTATGTTTATGTGTGCTACTGCTTTCTCTATGTAATTTTCAATTTAGTCTCTTGACACCATAATTGGTTTGTTTACTATTTAATTTAAATATTTTATTTTAATCAAATGAACTATATTGTATACTTTATAATTACAACCCATATTCTGGAGATGATTGTAAGCCTTTCAATAAATACATAATGGTTTTCTCCCAGGCGACCTTCAAAGTCTTATACCCTTTCGGGTAGGTGAGTCTTCGTGGAGCAGACAAAAACCAAGACTAATTACCATTTCCTTATGTAATGCAATTATTTTATATAAAAATATATATAGCTCTAGAACATTCGAAAACCTAAATAATTCAAGTATGCCCAATAAAAAATACATGGCAGATTTAATCCAAAAAGAAATTATGCCCAAAATCATACAGAGAGAAGAGAAATAAAATCTAATATTCGTAAGCTATGAAATCCCTTACTGCATTTTCATAATTAGAGTTAAGAAAAATTCTCGATTGTAAAAGTTTTTTTGAGATATAATGATCTTTTACAACAGAACAAAAACAAATGACTAAAAGAATGAAGGAAACAATAAAATAACTTTGATTTAAATGTCGGAAATTAAATTCTTTTGTTTCTACAAATTCTTCTACTACAAATGATATTTAAAATTATTTGTAAACATTAGTTGAAATTATGTAAAACTGCGTGATTAAAAAGATAATGTTCGGAATTTTAATATAGTGTAAAAATTATTTTTGTGCAGTAATATTTTCTGAAACTATTCAGAGATAGATCCGCCGTTTCATTTACTTTTTAATTAATCAAAATTCTAACTTTTCGAAGAAAAATCGTTTCGAGGTGCCCATACCCATGAAATTATTTTCCTCCTTCAAAGAAAATTCAGAACAAATTTGCAATTTGTAAGTCTGCTCTATAATAATGTAATGTGCAACGGACAGGCAGCCATCAGATATATGCATTTGCTTTTAGTATAAGAAGTAATGATTGTACAAGGTCATTATACACAGAAGACTTTTTTTTTCTTCTAAAAAACATCATAAAAATATACTAAAAAAAGTTCGAAAAACAATTTTTTTTAAAATCTTTTCTAAAGTTTTTAAAGTTCATCAAAAAATGTCATACATTATTACCCTAACTATTTAAAAAGAACTAAAATAAGAAATTTGTGAATATATATACGTAAAAATTGTATGAAAATTTGATTCTTCAGAAAAAACGTTAAATAAATATGCCTTCCATTAATCTTTTATTTAAAGAAAATTTTTAATTCACTAAATAATTCCTGAAATATCAATAATAATGATAGAATTGATACGCAGCTCTTTTATCTAAAGAAACTAGAAATATTGATAGTTTGGAATGGACATCTTTCGCAGCTTACCAAACAAACAGAAGCATTATTTCCCATATTTTACTCCTCACCGGATGGCACCAAGTAGTGAGGATGAGATGATTCAGGCCACCCTGGTGGGTGCTCGGAAAGGTGGGAGTCTGGCTCCTCCCATCGATGACGGAACGTACTTGGAAGGGCCATCACCGGCCACTGTACAAACCTTCTCTAAAGCCGCGGTCCAACGACCGGATGATCTTCACAGATGTGGTCATAAAACTGTCACCCTTCCTTCGTGGTGCCACCCCCGCCTGTGGTAGCGGACCCACGACCAGAGAAATCTTCAGACGGCACGCGTTCCCCTTTCGACCGCTCAAAACCCTCAGTTTCTTTGACTCCCTTCCCCCCCCTCCCATAGCCCAAACAAATTTTCCGGCTCTTTGATGTTTATCCATCTACCGACATTTTGCAGGAAGCTACAAGCGGCGGTCCAACGACCTGCGACCTCACGGATTTGGTCATAAATCTGACATCTAACCCACTAGGGGACCACACTCCCCCATCGCCCGCGGTACGCCTGTAGTTTCCCGCAAAATGTCGGTAGATGGATAAACATCAAAGAGCCGGAAAATTTGTTTGGGCTATGGGGGGGAAGGGAGTCAAAGAAACTGAGGGTTTTGAGCGGTCGAAAGGGGAACGCGTGCCGTCTGAAGATTTCTCTGGTCGTGGGTCCGCTGCCACAGGTGGGGGTGGAACCACGAAGGAAGGGTGACAGATTTATGACCACATCTGTGAAGACCATCCGGCCGTTGGACCGCGGCTTGACATCCAACCCACTGGGGGACCACACTCCCCCGTCGCCCGTGGTACGCCTGTAGCTTCCCGCAAAATGTCGATAGATGGATAAACATCAAAGAACCGGAAAATTTGTTTGGGCTATGGGGGGGAAGGGAGTCAAAGAAACTGAGGGTTTTGAGCGTTCGAAAGGGGAACGCGTGCCGTCTGAAGATTTCTCTGGTCGTGGGTCCGCTGCCACAGGCGAGGGTGGCACCACGAAGGAAGGGGGACAGTTTTATGACCACATCTGTGAAGATCATCCGGCCGTTGGACCGCGGCTACAGGCGTACCACGGGCGACGGGGGAGTGTGGTCCCCCAGTGGGTTGCATGTCAGATTTATGACCAAATCCGTGAGGTGGCAGGTCGTTGGACCGCCGCTTTATCCGTATGTCTTCAGGCGGGTCGGAAAATCAGTGATATGACTTCCCATATTTTGCTCTTTAAAGCCGCGGTCCAACGCCCGGATGATCTTCACAGATGTGGTCATAAAACTGTCCCCCTTCCTTCGTGGTGCCACCCCCGCCTGTGGCAGCGGACCCACGACCAGAGAAATCTTCAGACGGCACGCGTTCCCCTTTCGACCGCTCAAAACCCTCAGTTTCTTTGACTCACTTCCCCCCCATAGCCCAAACAAATTTTCCGGTTCTTTGATGTTTATCCATCTACCGACATTTTGCGGGAAACTACAGGCGTACCGCGGGCGACGGGGGAGTGTGGTCCCCTAGTGGGTTGGATGTCAGATTTATGACCAAATCCGTGAGGTCGCAAGTCGTTGGACCGCCGCTTAAGATTTGGGAGCTGAATCGGTTACGTGGCCAGAGCGGACAGTGGCTACAGCGGACACGTGAGAGGAGCTGAGTGGGCAGAGCGGACATTTTTGCACCTATTGAGTTGTTTCCCTAATCAGTCATATGTCATCTATTGTGTAGTTTCGAGCTTTGCACCTGCTGTAGAGATAAGCCGATATTTTTGAGAGAGAAGGCCTTTCTCCAAATATACTCATTAAAGTATGGAATGTATATGGACAGCGTCATAGGACAAATAATTCTGTTGAAGGGTGGAATTCCAAATTAAATGCAATCACTTGCAGAAACCAGCCTTATGTCCACTTATTAGTTAAAATACTAAAAGAAGAAACACAAAAAGTGTCTTTTAATTTGAAATCCAGAGAGTTATGCGACCCTGGAATAAAAAGGGAAAAAGAATATGTAAAATTGGATGAAAGAATTGAAAACATCCTAAAAGAATTCGAAACATCAAACAATTTAGAAAAATGTCTAAAATCTTTAAGTTCTGTAATTAGGTTGGATGAAATTCTATGGTAAATAATATTTATGCCTTTATAATAAAGGGTAGTTAATATTTATTTACTTGTGTTTATTTTTCTTTTATTTACTTGCATCTGTTTTATATATTTTACTTCTAGTATTTATTTTTACTTACAATAATGAAATTAATTAATTTTATGGCAATTGCACTTTTTCTAACATTTATTTGACTCTAAAATACAGTTTTCCACAAAATCCCCGAAATTCGTTCATACCCTTCATTATACTGTTACTTACTATTAATTTTTAAATATTTCTTTGAAAGTTTTTATTTTTATTACATTTCGCTATGTTTAAAATGCATTCGTACTATACTATAATATAAATAATAAAATTTGATTGGCAAAAATGTATTTATCCTTGTAATTCGATAATCGAGTGCAAAAACAGAAAACTTCGGTTAAAAAAAAACGTTATCCCACGTGAAAGATTTCCCACTTAAAATATTGTTTTAAATCATATTTGTGATTTTTAACTTATTTACGTATTTATCTGCACCCTTTATCTGTTCTAAAATGGGGGAAAATGTGTCCGCTGTAACCACGATGAGTTTCGGGGTGTCCGCTCTGACCACGAAATCTTATGTGTCCGCTATAGCCACGTCCGCTGTAGCCACACCACTGCTGAATCAAGCATGAGAACAATCTTCTGACTCCAGATGAGACGATTGCGAGTTCAAGTCATGTCCAGGTCACCAATTTGAAGTGTTAATAAGAGGAGAATATTCGCATTCTTCAATTGAACTTTTTCATTTCTACAAAAATGAATTTGTCAAAATGACGCTTTAAAAATATAGTTTTGAACAATAAAAGTAAATCAAATTGAATTTTTGTTGCCAAGAAACAATAATTTTAATCACCTGCTATTTGAGAATTGAGTTACTGCTTGAGCACTTGCTTCAATAAGAATTACACTTTATTCTTAATTATTTATCACGAACTTCAGAAGACGCCTATATCTAAACAGCGTGAAATGCAGACTACAACAGTAATCAACTTATATATTGTGAAGAAAACAGAAATAGCTTGTGGAGCTAATCGATATATAAACTTCCCTTTTCAAACCAGCTGGTTTGATCTCCCTAAAACTTTCTCGCATACTCCCAGAGAACACCCTGTATGGCACTGATGTACAATAATTATGAAATATTAACCTTTGGCTTGAATTTAGCATTTTTTACTGAATCTATTGTGTGATCCTTGGTGAATTTCTTTTTGGTGATTAATCCTGGCATGCAGTTAATAGTATCCAAAAATCGAATTTGTAATTTAGAGGCGTTTTTCTTAACCGATTGAAACAAAAATTTGATATAGAACTACACTTATAATCAATCACACATCAAATCTGATAAATTTAAGTCACTGCCTTTTTGAATTATCGCGCTTGCATGCTTCTAAAAGTACAGTTAGTGTCTCATTGGATTTGGCTCAAACTTTGATAAGAGTCTACTCTAAAGATGTAAAATCTATGTAACAAATTTTATCCATCTAGCTTTCTTCGTTTTATAGTCATCGTGTTAATTTATATTCGAATAGCCGGAGTGACAGACTTCCTCAAAATGGATTTTCCTTAAATTTTGATAGAAATCTACTAATTTGGTATAAAACGTAAACGAAATTTCATCTGCCCAGCTGAAAGCGTTTTTGAGTTATCTTTGTCACAGACAGACAGACATCATGCCAGAAATGTGTTTTTCAAACTCAGAGAGGCCTAAAGCATGGGGAATTGTCGAAACCTTGAGTTCGACTGCTTTTATGACTACAATACTTTCTCTATAGTTCGTATACGATAAAATAAAAATGTCTCACGATTGTCAAGACAGAAATTTTTGAAAAGTGAATTAACGAGCTTCCCCTGGAATAAATTTGATTTATGTCATCACATATCCTAAATATTAAATCATTTATTATTTTGCTTCTGGACACCTTGTTTGAATTGGTTCCCAAGTTATCAAAAGAACACTGTGCTTTGCCAGACATGATTAAGAATCTTCAGAATAAAAGTTAAAAAAAAAAAAATACGTACTTTTCTCTTATACGCAACTATTAATTCCTTTTTTTTCGCCCCTTGGAAATTATGTTCCATACGACACGCTCTAATTACGCCACTGCAAAAACAATAATATTTATATGAAGCACAGTGTGTATTTTGTACACAATTTAATCTAACTGGTAAAGATGCACTACCATCTAATCTACTTATGCAATTAAAATATGGGTAAATAATCTGATTTAATCTAACATGTAATCTCATCTAATCTAATATGGGTAAACAATCTAACATGTGACATCCCAACAACAATTATAAGACTCAAAACAGGACAACCGAGGAGCATGAGGATCATGGCCGATGACTCCAGACTCTATGTGCAGCTGGATCCGGAGCATATTTTTAGCTACCGTTCTATTATTTCAGCCCTTTTCAAAATATACATTGACTGCACCAGGTATATTCTTTTTTTCCGATAAAGCTGAAGATGTGGCCAGGGCTGTTCTGCATACTTTCGGCCCAATCTAATTGTCCCCCTCTCTCCCTTTACCCCCTTATTTTTTATTGCACTTGTCACACGACAACAGCAACAACAACAACAATCTAATATGTAATACAACAAAAGCAATACCAAAAAAGTGTGACTCGGGTGAAAGAAAATGTATATATAACAAACTTTGACAATAGTTCCAGTCCCATGTAATGAAGTTTAGTACAGTAACATGCGAGTACACAATACTTTTAAAGAATTATTATGAATTGCAAAAATATTTCACATGTTTGTTGCTGTTGTAGATAAAATTATTTCTCTAATGACATTTTTAAATAGGTCGGAAATAACACACTATCACTTTCCTTTACCAAATATATCCAATGAGTAATTTTTTAAAACAACAGATTATTGTAAAAATCGACTACTTTTCTTATTTCCTAGAAATACCGTTTTAGGTCATTTCCTGTAGGAAGACTACCTATTGCAATGGTTCTTATGAAAAGATTTCGGTAAAATTTCTTTAATTCTTTACCGATCATGAACCATAGAACCCAAAACCACCTTCGTTCATACATATAAAATCCTTATATATATATATATATATATATATATATATATATATGATTTTAATTGGCTTGGAATATGTTGTTAGAAATGTAAAAATCTCGAACGAGTCCGCAAATGGCCCCTCTAGCTCAAAGGGAGTGAAAATGATGTGGGGATGAAATTTTCATTTCGCTATAACTTTTTAAATATTGAAGATAGAAAAATAAATTCAATTAACCAAATTAGCGCCTCATTAAGACGAACAACTTTTGTATTTAATTTTTTTCGATAACCGCAATATTTTAGAAGTTAGGGGCTGAAAAGGGGTTTTCAAGTCCTAATTTAAATTGTTTCTAACATCAACAATTTATGTTGCCTTATAGTAACTTAGATGTAAAGGAATCTACTTTTGCCTTCCAGCTTGCCGAAAGTAATTTTTTTTAGTGTCATTTAGCAGTGCCAAATTCCATACCAGAACAGGAAAAAATTTATACAAATAAAATTCAAAGTAACGGAACGTATTAGGTAAAATTTTGGCCAGCGAAGTGTTTTAATTCATGCAGGCCTTTTGATTAAATGCTTACAGGTTATATAAAACTATTGCCTTTGAAAACAAGACAGGATTTTATAACATGAAATCACTTGCTGAATTTTTTATTAATTTAACCGATATTATATAAGGAGTATCCAAGTCACAAATGTTATTAAAATAAAATAACAAAACATTTATTTGCGAACCACTTACAAGAGAGTTGGTATCAGCGACTCAGGTGTAAAAAAATTTAAATTTAAATTCAGCAGTAGTTTTAAACTAAAGGTAAAAAAATTTCAAATTTTTTTTAAAAAACAATCTAAATATTCAATTTTAAAATTCGCCATAGTTATTTATTTGTAAGTTAGTCAGCCAGCTGAAAAAAAAAAAAAAAGAAAAAAAACTGCATTGATTTGCAAGCAAATTTGAAAACATGAAAAAAAAAAAATCAGTGGAAAATGTTCTAAAATTAAAATAATAATTGATTTTAATTTTTAAAAGTTCGAGTACACGGTGCTTATAAATTGAATAGAAGTACAAAATTAAATCACCCCTAAATAAATTTCTAGGCCTTCCGAAGTTATGAAGCATCTGGGCAATAACCTACTTGACCTGTTTTGCACTGCTTGGAGGTTCTATCTAGCCCGTCGCAGATTTTATAGTAATATAATAGAAATTTTGCTACTATTAGAAATGCTACATTTATAGCAAAATAAAGTAGCATAAAAATCACATCATCATTCATCGCATTAGCATTAAAGAATTTTTAAATAACACTTTTTTGAATGCACAAAAAATTATTGCGGTTTCAGCAAATTATATCAATCCATTAAAAGAAATGCCTAACCCTGACATGATTAACCGAATGAGTCTAATTTATGATTCATTCGATTAAAAGGAGAAGTACTGTTGCACAATGCATGCTCATTTTTCACCACTATGCGAAGAAGTTATGTATAAAATGCTCAATATTGCAAAAGGTTAAGAGTAAGTCAAGGGGGTAATAAATACTTCCACTCGTAGGTTAATTTATGGATCTGCGGATGGGTTTATGAATTTCCATCGATAATAATTTGCTCACTTTTTTTTTGGATTCGCATAATGTTACGGTTTTGAGAGATCCATCATTCACCACGCTTGATATTATTGAACAGGGTTGCCACATTGGCTAGCTTAAGGCGAAATATGGAAAATTCAGCATTTTCAAAGTTCTAGCATTTTTTTATTTGGTTTTAAATTCCTTTTGGTCCCTTTTTTTGCTTTATTTTCGATCTTGCCTTTTGGAACTATTTTTATAATCACATTTAATGTTTCTTAATACATTTTTGGTACTACATCTTACAAACGATCCCCAATTAGCCGTCAAATGAGGTACTTTCTCAACAAAACAAAGTTTCTGTCCCTTTTGTGATTGTGATTCCTAGAATGTCTCTGGAGTGACTTATGTTTGCATTTTTGTTCATCAAATTATTTGGAAGAACGGATAAAGAACCACTTTTTTTGTTAGGATTAGTTTAAGTTCCGAAGTTTTCAAAGAACGGTTGACAACCGCAAAAAAGCGTGAGATATTAAAAATTTTTCAAATTTATTTTTTGAAAGAGGGTACATAATTTTTAATAGCTTATCAAAAACAAACAAAGAAGAAAGAAGTAAATAATAAAGAAAAGATTAAAAATGTATTAAGACAGTGCCATGTTTTCGATTTGGATAATAGTTGGATAACTTCGGATCTAAAAACAAAGCATTTTTAAGATTATTATTATTATTATTATTTTGAAAACGATTTACTGTGAATCTAAAATAATTTTTATTCATTTAATTGAATATTATTATTATTTTTTTTATTGTTAACCATTTATTACATGAACGGAATAATTTTTCATTTATTATAACTAAATTGAAAATAAGACACCCCATTTTTAATCATAAACGAGATTATCTGTTTCGGTCAACCATCTCATTTACTATTGACAAGAGTATAATTTTTCAATGCAAACTCTTTGTGAAAAGGTTTATAAATTTTTTTCACTTCAACGTTTTATTATTAATAGAATATTGTAGTACTTATGCCAATCTAATGAAATTCGTTTTCATGAGGGAAAAAGCTGTTTATTTATGAAAATTCAGCTACAAAAAGGTGTTGGAATAAGTTTCTATAATTTCTCATTTATAAGCACTTTTGGCTTATTTACTATTTTGATTTGGCAACCCTCGTCTCGAAACAGTGTCGTAATCGGAGCTAACGGATTTATATAATTTATGAGCTAACTAACGGACTTTGATCATGGGGCATTTGGAAGTGCTGTAAGTACTCAATATTTCTTTTAGTGTTTATTTTAAAATAGTTATTGTTGTTCATGATGTCAGAAATTAGCAACCACTGGAAACATATCCTTTTAACTCAGAGACCGTCAGGACCTGTTATAAGTGAATTACAATGCTTGTAATGGCGGACTTTCATTGAAAAAGTTTTCCATTAAGTCAGAAATCGGTGCTTTCACCACTATTCAGATATTTCAACTAGAAATAAGCAATAGAAAAAAGTAAATTCAGTTCTTTTTATACAGAATGATAAAATGATATTACGCAAATATGAACTTCAAAATGACGTGTTTTGTTTTCCTTGTGTATCATCTGAAAGCGCACTGAAACTGAAACAATGAAAAAACATATTGAAAATCAATTTCATTTTCGCTTTTATTAGCTGTGAACAAAGATGGAATGAGGTCTATAAAATATTATTTAATAATCATAATGATTATTTATAAAAAAAACGTTAAATTTTGCCCAAATTTATTGTATTTAAACTTGTGGAAATTCTGAAATTCTCTAATGTTGAAACGGATGATTCAGCAAATCCAGATGTATATAACGGATTAATGAATTTCACGTTTAAATTGGATTCCGCTTTATAAAAGTATTATTTTAAATATTGAAGTTTGCGACCTGGGATAACTAAACTACTGGTGATTTTCTATGTTCATTGTAAAGCAGTTGGGTGCTATCCATTTAAGTAAAAAAAAAAAAAAAAAAACTGAAACTAACAATCCAGACATGCTATGATGCACTCATTTTTATATGATTGATATAAAAGTGTTCAAGTATAAAATAAACAATTTCACAATAATACACATTTGATTAATTATTATGCTAATGAAGTTAATGAGAAATTATTATTGGTGCTTCAAAAATATTTTCTCTAGTATTTAGGTCTATATCAATCTTTCTTTTTTCTTACAATCAGCAAAATGTATGGTAGTTCATCATAGACATATGAATTGTTGCATTCCTCTCCATCTACTCCAAGATTTGCCATCATTCAAAAACTCTCATTCTGAGATTCAGTTAAATTCATATTCAAACCATATTGTATCAAAAGATGCTGGGCTATTAACTTATTTAAATAATTAATTGTTTATAATTAATTACAATTTTTTTTCTTACCATCAGCAAAATATATGGTAGTTCATCATAGGCATATGAATTATTGAATTTCCTCTACATCTACTCCAAGATTTGCCATCATTCAAAAACTCTCATTCTGAAGTTCAGCTAAATTCATATTCAGACAGTATTGTATCAAAAGATGCTTGGATGTTAATTTATTAAAATAATTAATTAATTAATTAATTTTTTTTACCATCAGCAAAATGTATGGTAGTTCATCATAGGCATATGAATTATTGTATACCTCTCCATCTACTCTAAGATTTGCCCTCATTCAAAAACTCTTATTCTGAGATTTAGTTAAATTCATATTCAGACCATATTGTATCAAAGATGCTTGGATGTTAATTTATTAGAATAATTAATTAATTAATTAGTTTTTTTACCATCAGCAAAATGTATGGTAGTTTATCATTGGTATATGATTTATTGCATTCCTCTACATCTACTCCAAGATTTGCCATCATTCAAAAACTCTCATTCTGAAGTTCAGCTAAATTCATATTCAGACAGTATTGTATCAAAAGATGCTTGGATGTTAATTTATTAAAATAATTAATTAATTAATTAATTTTTTTTACCATCAGCAAAATGTATGGTAGTTCATCATAGGCATATGAATTATTGTATACCTCTCCATCTACTCTAAGATTTGCCCTCATTCAAAAACTCTTATTCTGAGATTTAGTTAAATTCATATTCAGACCATATTGTATCAAAGATGCTTGGATGTTAATTTATTAGAATAATTAATTAATTAATTAGTTTTTTTTACCATCAGCAAAATGTATGGTAGTTTATCATTGGTATATGATTTATTGCATTCCTCTACATCTACTCCAAGATTTGCCATCATTCAAAAACTCTCATTCTGAAGTTCAGCTAAATTCATATTCAGACAGTATTGTATCAAAAGATGCTTGGATGTTCATTTATTAAAATAATTAATTAATTAATTAATTTTTTTTACCATCAGCAAAATGTATGGTAGTTCATCATAGGCATATGAATTATTGTATACCTCTCCATCTACTCTAAGATTTGCCCTCATTCAAAAACTCTTATTCTGAGATTTAGTTAAATTCATATTCAGACCATATTGTATCAAAAGATGCTGGGTTATTAATTTATTTAAATAATTATTTAATTAATTACAATTTTTTTTTACCATCAGCAAAATGTATGGTAGTTTATCACTGGCATATGATTTATTGCATTCCTCTCCATGTACTCCAAGATTTTCCATCATTCAAAAACTGTCATTCTGAAGTTCATTTAAATTCATATTCAGACCATATTGTATCAAAAGATGCTGTGCTATTAATTTATTTAAACAATGAAAAATATGCATATTTTAGTTGAGGTCATTGCTACAAATATTTATTGCCCCTAATTAATATAATATATAATCAAATGTTGTCTTATGATATTAATGTTTTAAAAATTTATGATTATACTGCAAATTTTAAAATTGCTATTCTTAAAATTATAAATGCCAAAATCCTATGAAAATTTTTCAAGTGTGTTCTCTGCTGATCAATTGATTATATGTGGTCAATTGATTTGCTGCTGATAAATTGATCATATGTGGTCAGTTGATTTGCTGCTGATCAATTGATCATCAATGTGACTGAATAATTGTTTATACCGAAGAAAGGTATTCTTAAATATTTCGTAGCTGACAGATTATTTGTCACTTTTCAGTAAAATGTTGCCTATGGAAGTAATAATTTTGGCTTTGGCAACACACTCGATTGTTTATTAAGTAAAATTTGTTAACTGTACTTCAGATATTTTATAGCAAATCCGAAATGCATGCATGTTGATTTAAATATTTATTGAAATGTTAAATGCATCACAGAAAATTTGAGATTGTTTTCCTGAGGAATAACTGCTTTGATAAAAGCTCTCTTGACCAATCGCCTGACGATTTCAGAGCTTGAAGGCTGCATTTCAGTTTAAAAAGAATTTAAATTTTGTTCCATGAGAAATACTGTTCGTTTCAGTATTCTGAGAAGACCACTTTTCGACGATTCTATCTCATTAAGGGGAGAGACGCAGGTGGATGAGCGTATTTCAGGATTCTTCGTCATTCTTTGACCTTGGTTTTTGCCCTATTAGATATTATTTTGTTAATTTTTTTTCATGTATTTGTGAATATTGTGTCATTTCTGACCGTATTGTTAAATGTAAGCATCCCATCCTTTCATCTTTCCTCTCACCCCTATTTTGACGAATTAAACCCATCCTAAAGCATGCGCAAAAGCGCAGAGGGTTTTAGAATCCGTTGTGAAACAATAACTACTTTGATAAAAAAAAAATTGACAAAGACCAATTTTCGATACTCCCATGAACATCAAAAAATGTGTTATTAATCATTTCCATTGAAATAAAACCAGAAGAGTGGATTTCATTTTTAATTAGTTTTTATTAATAACGTCTAATAATATTATCTTATATATTTTAATTCAATTATAAAATATTTCTTATAAATAGATATGAAAATAATTTCTCTTCATGTGTATTTATTTCAACTTTACATTCCATGTTTATTTTTCTTAAATTCTTTATGAAAAAGAAGAATACAACAAAAATATTTGTGAAAATTTGTTTAAATTTTTTAATGAAAATTAACTCAAAAATAGTTATTTATTTAATAAAAATTTCTACATCGAGCAAAAGAATTGGTAATATTTTTTATTTTCTTATTATTTTTATTTACTGTTTAAAATTGATCAAAGAGCAAAATTTAACTTATATAAAGATCATCGCAAATGTAGGACTATAAGATACAACAGCCCCACTGTGATAATGCTCAAGCTGTCCCTGAACACCATTGTAAACTGATCAAAGAAAAAAAAAAAAACAGACCTCGAACTTGCAAGAAAATTGGCCTTTTCCATGGAATTATAAACAAATTTGTTAGATATTAATTAGTCCCTCAAGTAATATTACCCTCATCATTTAAGCATCTGGATATCCAATTTAATATGATTTTTTAGATTGTATCAAATTTTATAAAAGCTTTACATTATTTGCTCAAAATAACAGTTTTTAAAATATTGAAAGCATCTATATTATCACATATTGCAGCTACATTTTGATAATTTTCATATTTGGTTATTTTTTATTATTTCAATCATTTTTTTTCCTCAGATATATGTGAATTACATTTTTTCGATGTTAATTTATATTTCTGAAAAGTAATTTCTGTAATAAATGTTTTATTTTATTCAATTATACAGCATGGGATTTAATTAATATGAAGCTGCATTTAATACTTACAAAAATTGTTTAAAAATTTACTTATAGAAAGTTTGTACACATCCATTATATTTTCAGATAAAAATCGTTAGGATCTAAGTTCTTTGCGATGTACAAACAACTTTTTATTGTTTATTTTAAAAATTATTATTTTTAAAACGACTAATCGCACCTGCTGAAGCATTATTTTATGCGAAAATAAATGCATTCTGCTCATAATCCTTCTTTGCTGAGCGAAATTTTGAATAAAAATTCTATATTCCCTATTCTTAAAAATTATTATTTTTAAAACGACTAATCGCACCTGCTGAAGCATTATTTTATGCGAAAATAAATGCATTCTGCTCATAATCCTTCTTTGCTGAGCGAAATTTTGAATAAAAATTCTATATTCCCTATTCTTAAATAATAAAACGTACCTAATGAATAAGTATCATTTGAAATTTTAAAAAATAATGAGCTGACTTCAGATAGGTCAACAACTAGCGATTTCTATTTTAAATATAAAAAAATAATGCAGTTAATTTTAAACAAAATGCACGAAAATATATATTCGTTTTATTCCTTTTGTATCTTAAAGTAATAATAGGTTACAGGAATTAAACTTACTTCCAGCTCCAAGATGTAAAAGTAATGCTAGTGATTTGCTTTTGATTCTGAAAAGTTCCAGTAGCAGGTGTTTCGCACTTTACTCTATCCTACAATTATAATCGCCAAAGTTTTGGTGGTAAGCGTTTTGTAATTCACACTATCTTACAATTAACCAACAAAGTATCAGTGAAATGGCAAACTATATATCTAAAAGCAAACCAACCGATCAAGGAAATTAAATAATATTGTGGAATATGCAAGCTTTCTGCTTTGAGCTGATAAAAAGTATTTAAACGCTGCAAATTCTCTGCTCTTATTTAGGATTTGATAATCCAAGAATCTTGATTTCAGATGGTTTCAAGTATATAAAAAGCGATAGTAATGGTTTACATTTGATACTGAAAGAATTTTGGTACAAAATGCTTTATACTTCACGCTAACGTGCAATTACAACCCATCAGGAAAGGTTTAATGAAATGGCAAACTATGCACCTTAGGATAATCCTATCGATCAAATAGAATGAATAACAATGCAAGTGTTATTTAGTAGCAATAAAAATTTGCGCAAGAATATTTTTTTGTCAATATTGCATTTTATTCAAAAAAAAAAAAAAAAAAAAAAAAAACTTCTTTTTAAAATTGTATGTTAAATTTAATTTGCATACTTTTGTATTGCTGAGCACCTATTGCATAAATCTATATAAATTAACGTAAGGAATACGAAAAAAATTATTTGAAATGCGTTTTGAGCTAAAATTAGAGTTTTTTTTAAAACTAAATTTGAATTATTTTTTTATATAAATTAGAATTTTTTTTATTAAAATTGAGTAGTAAAATATCATTGAATGATTAAATATTGTAATATTTAAAAAATTTTTAGTTAGAAAACTTTCCAATCAGAAGTCAAAAATTTAATAACTATAATTTTTAAGCTGTTATTAATTTATTCAAAAAATAATCTTAAAGAGGCAAAAAATGTAAGTGATACAGAATACAGGGTTTATTCCCTTTTTACAAAGTCTTTGAAAATGTAGCCAATTCATCCTCAAATGAAATATCATGTGTTGTTGTTATATGCAATTTTTTCAATTTAATTTTAAAATCTATAAATTAGAATTTTTTTATCGGAAATTAAAAAAGAACATAATGCCACAGCACAATTTAAAATAATCTACAATAAGATGTTAAACGCAAGACTAGTACACTAATTAGCTATGAAAAATTCAAAATAGTATGCAGAGACCTTGTGGAGCAAAAAGATCAAATTTCCTTGGAGCAGAACTCTATATAGAATTGTTCAGGTTGGAGCCAAAGAAAAATCAATCAATAAAGCAGGCATAAAAACATTAATCAGACAGGGGACTATAGATTATAGGAATAGGGGAATATATAAATAAGAGAGTAGTATAGAATATATGAATATAAGTATCAGGAATTTAACGACTGATCTACTTTTAGACAGTAGTATTCTCTTATCTCACTCTACTTCTTTTAACCTTTCAGAGGAGTGTCAAAGTTGAAGCAACATTATCTTAAGAAACAGTTTTGGTCGCTCACTATTTATGAGTTTTCATTAGCCTGTTTTCATCTCTTGGTATTTGTAATAATTCAGGTTTCCAACCGGGTTGAATCTCCCAAGTAAATTCCATTACTTCACTGAAGTTTTCAAAAACTTCTTCATTGCACTTAATTTTAAAATAATTTTCTACAGAGAATTGTACAGTGTACGAATTTTCTTTTTCATTTAAAGTACACTAATATCTAAATTTATCCTATTTCTTCTATCAATGTCTGAATACTTATATAATTAAATAATAGTGATTTTCTGAATTCTAGAATGTTTTAATTTTTATTTTAGCTCCTCTATAATTTAAATTATGAATTTATATATAAATCAAAGTTATAAGCACTATTTACGATTTCTAACATTTAAATGAATTTTTCTTTCATTTTCGATTATTATAAACTTGATATCTACAAAAAATTTAAACTACATTTCTTTGACATTTTCTATTTATGTTTTAATGAAATTTATATAAGATAAAGTTACTTTTTATAATATATAACTATTTCCTACGAAACTGTACAAAAATGGAATAACATGAAATATTCAAGAAATTTTATAATATTTTGGATATTGTTGACATTTCAAAAATAATTTTATTTCTATGCTATAGTCTAAACTAAGTTCATGGATTCTGAGTTTGAAATATTATCTTAAAATGGAATTTTCGGACTTATGACTTTTATCTGAACGAAGACGGTACAGAATTTTTGTGTTAGAACTTAAATGAAGATAGAGTGTAAATATATCTCTAATGATTTTTAATGCGTTGTATTAAAAACACTTGTTGTTGATTTTATTCAAAATAACCTAATTTTTATATTTTTAAGTAATTTTAAATTCAAATAAGAAATTTAATTACATTTTTCGCTAAATAACCATGTTTCAGAAATATAGAGCGAGAGAAAGAGAGCATAAAAAAAATTATTTTAGCTCATGAAGTTGGAATGAGAAATTCTAAGTTTGCACTTACTTTGAGGCTAAACACTTTCTATGGGATAATTAACTTAAAATCAGTTTGCAAAAATTTCGGGTAAAAATAGAAAAGATATCTTTGATACTGTTGAGAACGAATGAATAACTTTCAATGGAACGCTCAAGAAAATTCCACAAGCAATTTTCTTGCCGAAGATATCTGAATTTGATAAGGTGTTAAGATAATTAATGAACAGAAACATGCAAAATGACCTCACCATTACTGTAACATTTGTTTTCTTCCAAGGTCATTTTCTTATCCTGATTTCAGGGACAGGGTTCACACACATCTTTTGATTTCATTATTGTTCGAAAAGCATTAATATAAGAGAGAGAGAGGGTGAGAAATTGCAAAATCGAGCAATTTTCAGTCATGAAATTTAAGGTTGGTGACAGTGAAACAAATTTCCAATTCTACCAGATTACAAGATGATACAAGATATGCAAAAATTAAATAACATAGTCATAAGAGTTTTTTTTTAAAGCAAAACTTTTAATCTAGTGCAGTTTTTGAATAGATGAGGTCTCAGTTGCAAAATTATTTTGAGTCCGCTGTTAAAGAACTCTATTACTGATTAAAAACCTAAAAGAAATATGTTTGTTTCTTTTTAAATTTATATCTGTGCTTATATTTTTATATATAAAAATCTCTCTCTCTCTCTCTCTATATATATATATATATATTCCTAAAAGCTCATAAATAAGTAGGTAATTAACGAGCACATTTTAATTTTTTTTAAAATTCAATAACTTTTTTAAATATAGAAAAACAAAAAATACAAATTTATCATATATAATAAATAAATATCCATAGATAAAAAAAAATATAATACCTTTATTACCCTTTATTATTATTATTATTTCACTTTAAACATTTTTTTTTTTGGCAAAATAAAAGAATAAAGCGATAATAATGTTTTTCTGTCTTTGCGTCTACATGGAAGGGTTGGATATATCCAAATAAGGGCAAAAATGGAAAAATTGATCCTAATAAGCATATTTTTTCCTGATATCCTATATATAAATTTGAACAAAAGGCAACTTATTCAACCGAAAAACAGAAAATGAGCTCATTAACCATCAATTTATTTACGAAATATATTAAAATTTAGTAATTGTTAATTTATTAATAGCTTATTAATTAACTGAGGACTATAAAGTATGCATTCTAAATTCCTTCAAACTGAATAAAAAGTGCCAAATCTTTGTGTTCCAAAGAACTGAATGATATATTATATTAACAAAACAGAGAAGAAAAAAGCTTAATAAAGTAACGCCCCTCCGGAAAAAGTTTTAGAATTGGCACTTTAAAATGATTCTTAAAAAAATATTATCTAATTAGGTCCAAAGTAAATCATTAATAATGTTAATATTATTTTTATCTTCTTCTAAAAAGTTCTGTTCTTAAAAAATGATAGTATGAGTTATAAAGTAAAACAAAGAAATTGAGTTACAAATCTAACATAACTAAAGAAATATGTACCACATAATATATAGAAATCTTAAACAAGCATTGATTGACAGTAAAAGAAATTATGATAATAATTGATAAAAAATTAAATTAAGATTTGGAAGGGGACAAGAAAATAAATATTAAGATGAATTAAAATACTAATGAATCGTAATGAAAGAAATAATAACAATAAATAACTGCAAAAAAAATGTCGAAGTAAAATTTTATGAGACATTGAAAGATGCCAAAATTGTTATTTTTCTTGCTTTTAATTTCGTAGAACTTGAGCGTTTATATTTTTTCATATGTATATAATCTCATTCCTGTCATTTCTGATAACCAAAGTTAGAGTTCATAAAATGCGTTTGCCTCTTAATTATCAAAAAATAGATTTTAATACGTTTTGGAACAGAAACCAGCCTATTTCTGCTCATATTACTAATTGGTAAGGTAAGAAATTTCGCCCACGTGAAAAATGTTACCTGCAGACCATCTACATTCTGTTAAAATTTATTAGTGTGTAGTGAAGGGCTGTATCAGAAAATAGTGGTTGGTAGAAGACGGTAGAGGCCCCTCACATGCACGTTGCTATCATTCAAGTTTTATAAAGAAGCGATAAAATTTTCAAAAAGTGTAAATAGATATAAATATAATTTTTGCGATTATATGTGAATAGAAATCTAACTATAATTGATATAAAATAAAAATCTAAAAATATTTATATATATATAATATAAATATAAAATAAAAGGAAACCCCATAATTAGTTTCCATGGTATTTAAAGCCATAGATATTCCTCAACTTTTCTCACAGATACTATGAACATAAGGAAAGTTTTAGTGAAGATTTGTTTTAGTGTTTAAGTGTTAGTATAAGTAATATAGTTTAGTGTTAACATAAGGATTGTTTTAGTGTTTTTGAAAATGAATAAAATGGTTAATCTTCATTAATCAAAAATTATATGTCCGCTCGTCGAATAGATTTATTTCTTTTGTGCTATCATTCCAACTGAATGAAAATATTGTAGATATTTTGTATTCTTTTATTTAATTGTTTCCGAGGGCAATGCTTGATTAAATTGTGTGTCATTCTTTAATTATTATTAATAATTTACAGAAAAAATTAACTTTCAGCAAATTTTGAAAAAAAAAAAAACCCTTTGAAACTGTATGTAATTTTTCTAAAAAGCGCTGCATAAATGTACTTTGGAGAGTAGAAATGTACACCTTAGGGCGACTTTTTCTTTTTTAATTTTAAATAATAAAAAATTAAGCAAAATTTTTGTTTTCTCTCCCCCTTCCCCAATAATTGCCGAAAATGGTATAGTTAAAAAATGAGTTCTGCATCCAGTTACGTTTTTTTTCTTCTTTTACCTAGATGTTGAAGGTAGTCTTCTCGTGTCTCGAGACCTAAAGGGAGCCTGAAAATCTATTCGATATATATTGCCTGGCAAATACATCGAATGGCAAATAGTAAATACATTGAAGGGCAAATGGTAAAGGCATCGAATGACAAAAGCTGATACATTTTCTACGTAAACTTTTTCGCACAAAACTTTCTCTTCCTTATTTTTTATTTATAAAAAAAAGGAAAGAAAGAAGATAAATGAATGAAGAGGGTCAAATGAAATGTACGGGGACATAGCACCAACGAAAACGTGGTGGGGGAAAAAAACTAGATCTGTAAATAATTTTAAAATCAGTGTTATTTAAGAAAATTCTGATATAAAACTAATACAAAAAATAATGACATTGTTAAATCATCAGTTTCTTTTATGCTGAAAGCATAAAAAGAATTCCTCTCAGTCTGATATTCATCCAATGAAAGGGATAAATTTTGAGTAGAATTATTTTCATCAATCGTCGATCACCGTTGCTCGTAGAGCGATTTTTCTTTTTCACTGGAATCAGCACTCTCATATTGAAGGATTCTGTTTTTCTTCAAAGCAGTCATCACCTTTCAAGTCTTATAATGAAATTCCACTAAGTTAGGACGAATAGTATTGCAATATTTTTCTAAATCTGTTACAAATGGCAAATAAATCTTTGAAGGAAAGTTTCCATTTAGTTTCTCTAAATTGAAATCTGATGAAATTCCAAGTTTATTTTTAATGCAAACTAAAAGAGATCTTGTTTAGTTCTAAAGCACATTAAGAACTATTTGCGAACTAGCCTGACTCTAGAACTTCCGCTCTTATTTATTGAAAATATCACAGTGCAGGATTTTTTCCAAAATTATACTCTCAATTACAAGCAAAAAGTGATATTTCAATATTTTAATGTTTTTCAATACCTGTTTCTGCGTTTGTAAAATTTTTTAATTTTTTATTACTTTTTTTAGAAATATCATTTTAATGTTATTTAATCTATATTTTGTGTCTCCTCTGAAATTTAATATAATTTTTATTATATCGTTTATAGTGGAAATACTTCTTTAGTATAGCCACTATAAACGACCAGCTGCTCCTCCAATATAATTAGTTATTGTTGTACTTTATACTAATAATTTCGAATTATAGCTATCTAACAAAGTTATTTTCATCTGAAGTTTCTTAACATTATGAACTGTTATTTTTGAGCAAGATAATTCATAAGTATGACTGCAAGAAGCAAAGTAAATTGTATAAAAAATGTGAACTTTTAGATGATTTTTTTTTTTAGATTAAACATTTAATTCCAAAACCGAAAATGAATTAAATTATTTTTATGCAATAAAAACTTAAAAATTGATCATCTTCAGAATGCATCAATTCACACTTCAGGCAGTAGATAAATTAAATCTGTTAATAACAGAAATATAAATGAAGGAAATTATCCGCTGTTTCAAATAGTGATTAAAATTTCTTTTTACGCTATTGAAAAAATTTGAAATACAATTTAATTTCAAGTAAAAAATAAAAAGGAATTATTTGAAATAGAAAAATATGATAATCCTTATAAGACAAATAATATTAAAAAATATCCTTAAGAAAGAAGAAAATGTTTATATATTTATGAAATAAAATATTCATGTGGTCTAAAAACTATTTAAATACTATTTTGATTTAATGTTACATCATTTGTTCAACTGTTTGTGACTTCCTAAACGAATTAGTTGAAAAATTGATTCGGCTTATAGTTTGAAAAAAAAAAAAAAACCCTACATATTTGATATAAAATTTTATGTTATTAAAGTTTAATCTGCATGTTATGAAATTTAATATCACTAATAAAAAAACTAATTCATAAAAAAAATTAATTTTCACATTTAAAATTTAAAAAAAAAATTGTTAGTAAGTGAACCACGAAATATCCTCTTTATGTCCTTTTCCCCTCTTCTCTAGTCTTTTATTTTTTCTCCTCTTCGTCTCGTGTGAGGAGTACATAAAGCTTTCTCCTTGAATAAACTTTGCCACAGATCATGACAATTACAAAATTTTTAAAAATTAGACTAAACATCGTACAAAAACCAGTTACATTAGTTGGATAAATATAGTATAAAAATAGTTTTTGTGAGGTAATTCTTTAATAAATTACTGGCAAAAAAAAAAAAAAAAACACCATCAAAATTTGACTTACTTTTTAAATAATTAAAATTTTTAAAACATGACTTTGAGATAGTTTCTATAGTATAGTTAGTTTCCACAAACTATAGTTTCTAAAGTATATTTATGTCAAATTTGGTAATTTTAGATTCCACGGTCTCTTTTGTAGATTGCCAACAGATACACGCACATTCATCTTTATTAGTATTAAAGATTATAATTTCCGACTCTACCGTTCAAAAATACTTATTTAAATTTTCTTTATCAGAAAATTTGTTAATAAACTAATTTTAAGATACCAATATATTTTATGACATACTTCTATTTAAATGTATTATATTGGAACTTAACTGTGTTGTATTACAATTTATGTTGCATAATATAATTACATGATATTACATTTTAGATTATATTAGATATACAGTTTTATCAATTTCCTTTTAACCTTTTTACTTATCTATTTTATAGAGCTTCAACTAGATAATATTTTTTAATTATCTTAAATTATATCTGAAAGAATTGAGGGGATAATTTTATCGTTTACCTTTTTTCTATCTGTATTGCTAATAGGGTATACCATTAAGTTCTAGGGCAAAAAAAAAAAAAAAATGACACTATTTATTTTAACCCGAAATTTCCTCAAGATTTCTCTAATTCTAATTAAATTTTTTTTTAGTTCATAAAACATTTGGTGATTTATAAACTCGATCTCATTATTCTCATAGAATGAGTTATATCTTTTTTTTAATTAAAAAAAAGAAAAACAAAATATATTTACTAACAATAATCTTCAATTTTTGTTTCTATTTAATTCTAAATTTGGATATTGTTATGCCCATTCCATTAAGATAGACGTTAAGACCGAAGGATATCACTCCCATTTTATTCTTTTAAAAAACAAATAAATAAGTTTAAAATAAAGGGCCTCAAAGGCATGTTAACATCTTGTATGTATATATATATATATATATATATATATATATATATATATATATATGCCAATAATAAAGGTTTTTTTAAGAAATGAGAGAAAATAAACGTTATAGATGCTGTAAATAATATTATTAGAATAGCCGTTAAATTAAATAAAAATTTTCGTAAATTAGTCCAAAGATAAAAGTTAAAAGCGCAAATAAGTTTAGTTCATTTTACTTTCTCGTCAACAATAGAGTTTACCAAGGAAGGAACTCAAAATGATTTAACATTTGTGATCATTTAAAACACGCTGCTGCCGTTAATGGGACAAGTCTCATCTATTTATCCTACGTTTTGAAGCTTGCTTAGAGGGCTCAAACTATAATTTCCTTTCTGTATTTTCAAAATTTGTCCTGTCAAATAAATCGCAATCAAATATAGAAATAGGCTCTACTCACCGTGTAGCTTCTTCTTTCATTAAGTACAAATTTACGACACATTGAATTTCAACATGATTTTCTAGAAGTGTCGATTTTTTAAACTCTAGAGACCATGTTCATACAAAAAAAGATAAGCTTACCGCCAAAGTGGTTATGTTCGGACCGAAACGTCAGGAGGACACATTCAAAATGAAGCAAAATCTCGTTTAACATATCTCCGAAAAACTTTTTTTTTCAGGCATAATTTATTTGGAAATGTGAAGGCCAAGGCGTTCATTAATGGCATGATTGCATCAACATTTTTTTTGAGAAAGATTGACTATTCAACCTCCTGAGTTGCCAATTATTAAAACCTACCCTGCTGGGATGATCCCAATTAAAATAAGAAAAAATGAAATTCAGGCGCTTGCTAAATATATACCAAACTATGTTGAATTCTATCCCATGATTTTGAGCTCACGGTGTACAGGTCGGTATACGAAATTAAAAGAACTGAAAACTCTTGCCAAGGCATCATAATATTGCTTACTTTTAGAACACATCTGTAATTCGCCCAAATAATTTTAGCGCTATTTAAAAATCAGGTTTTTTGATTTGTTATTCCTGACTGAATTCATTAATATCATGTAAACGGTGTTGCAGAAATCCCATAACTGCAGAAGTTTTTTACTCATCGCCCTGAATTTTAAAAGAATGAATCACGTTTCTATTTCATGTATAAAAGCATCCTTTACATTCAGGGAGTTTTTAATTTAAAAAAAAAACACACCTGCTTTTAGTGAAATTTGGAGTTTTTCTTAAATATCCCCAAAATGTAATTTTGCGCTTAAAGGTTTCTAATATTACCGATTCAGTTACGAGATGAATGTAAAAAGCGAAGAAGTGAAATAATAATCAGAAAATAATCCTCAAATTATTAAAATAAAACACTCCTATTGGTTTTGGCTTGTCATGTGTTTGAAGAGGTCTTAATGGTATTGAAGAAGGCCTTAAAATATTCTACGAATATTGCAGCCACTAAAAATTTTCTTTACTTTATCCATTTCCTTAAATTTTGATTTAGTTGGAATTATTTTGGACTTTCTATTTTTTCTATATTACTCAAGAAGGATTTGTCCAAACAGGGCCGCCGCGTGGGGGTGGCAAAATTGTTCACCGCACAAGTGCGCATGGGCCATGGGGCGCCAAAATTTATAGTACTTATAGTTTTTTTTTAATTTAATGTTATTTAAATAAAAGTTGTTAATTATACGCTTGCAATATTTTGTTGTTTTATATTTTCTAAGCAATAAAATGGGATTTTACTTTTATTTTATATTTTAATTTAATTTTACTTTAGTTTTCGTTTCTGCGGGTGGTTTTCGTTTGTGTAAAACAAAATTTGAGTTCGCGCTACCACACGGAACGTGTTAAAAATCTAAGAATTTGTAACACGTAACAACAGGAATTGGGAATGTTTTTTATCGGCATATATTTATTCTTTATGTGCTTTGAAGCTATTGCTGTTCAACATCGTTGTTTAATTTGCTTTTTTTTTTTCTGGAATGATGATGGCGGAGCCACCGTGCATGTGTGCCCTTGAATTAACAGGGAATACCCTTAATTTCAATCATATACGTAGTCGCTGCTCATAAAATGCGTACATTCTGTGAATTGCTTCGCAAGCAAAGTACTGTAATTAATTGTTTTCAAATCGTTTTTTGTTTATAATTGTTCCAAAAAATAGGATTATTATTTAGAGGTAAGTGAACAATCTAAATTATTATTAGTATTATTTTCATAGCAGTAAAGATTCATAAAAAGAAACAATTCATTAAGAAAAAAATTTTATCTTTCAAATTAACAAAATAATTCAAAAAGCAACTTTTTATTTATCTCTATAAAACACAGATAAATCTTACCCTTAATTGCGCAGAATTTGATTTATCTATTTCTTATATACAATTACAATTTCCAAATAATCGAGAAAAAAAATTCTAAACAAATTATTAATGACTATAGCTCTTTTTCATTAAAAGTTTATAATTATTATGTACCTGAAATGTTTTCAATATTTCGATTGCTTATAACAAATGCTTTTTAGTAATTTGTATTAATATAGGTTTAATTACTTAAATACTTTGAATCAGCAGAAAGAAGAAAAAATTTCACACTAAATTCTCAGAAATAAATTTTCCGAAAAAAAAAAAAAAAGTTTCTGAATTTTTAGTCAAATTATTTTTTTTTTATCTGAATCTTTATTTAGTAACAAATGACATAAATGGGCTTTCGACTTTCAAATAGTATCTTGAGAGGAAATCATATAATGCATTTTGTATATGGAATGAAAATTAAATTTTTTTTATTTAGTGCAATAAATATTTTTTTAGAAATATATATTCTCAAAAAAAGAAAAAGAAAAAAAAAAAAAAAAAAAAGTCTGGAGCACAAAATAGAAAAAGGAAATTGCAACGAGAGGTAGCTAATGAGAAACTGGCGGGATCTCTAAATAATTATCTCAAAAACAGAATAGGATTAGACAGATAAGCAATTGAACCACGACCATCAAAATCAACATCTGGTTTGGAATTTCATTATGAAAATTTATCTCAAAATATAGATTCATCAGAATATAATCAAGAAGAAGGCACGATTGTACCAATATAAAACTTAGATGTTGACGTAGAAAATTCGCCTGGTAATAATGTAAACACATGAAAGCAGTGCATCTCACCTTAAATATAGTTCAAAATGCAGTGAACTCAAAATGTCTTTGCGTAATTTATGTATCATTGATGCAGCTCAACAAAGACTTTATGATGCAGAAAAGGTTCACTGGCAATCGGTCGATAGAATCGTCGAAAAGTGGTCGTCTCAAAGAGAGCTTTTCGTCGACACCTCTCCGTTCAGCTTCTCGACAGGAAGAAGAATCACTTTGAATTACAGAACAAAGAAATAAACTTCGACAATTTTTTTAAATCTTTTATAAAAAAAAACATCAGTGAAAGCTCCTGTTAGTAAATAAATTATTTGCTGGAGCTAGGGAACTGTATGGAGGCTGCTGGAGCTCTGTTTTACTAATAGGTTCAGTTGCATAATTTCTTATATCTAAAACGGTAGCATTTATTTAGTATATCGTATAATACTTAGCGATGAATTATTAATAGAACAATTCCTCTACAGTGGCATAAATTCACTGACTTCAAAAGAGAAATAAATAGTATAAGTTTCATAGAAATTCAAAATATATTCATATGCTAAAATTAAATGCTGAATTTGTTTTTATTTTTAAAAATACTGCATTCCAATCTTGTTATATTTATTTAATTTCAAATAAGTTAGTTTTAATTTAACTTATTCTTTTAAAAATGAAAATTATTTTTGCATACTAAAAATTGATTTTAAGTACAGTAAATTTAAAAAAAAAAATGATTTAAAGACTTGATGAAAAAAGAAATAAGTTCGTCATAAACTTCAACAATGAAAACTGTTGTAGTCAATCATATAAAAAAGCATCATATAATCATCATATAAATTAACGGGAAATTGATTACACAGCACCTAAATATATCACCAAAAGCAAGAGATTTTGAATTTTAAGATGGTGCAAAATTTATTTTTGCATGACAACAATTTCAGAAACTATCACTACAACCACCGACTTTTCGCTTCATTTGTTATTAATAAAAACTTATGATTTCAAAAAAAATTCCACTAAGTTGCATTTTTTTAATCTCCAAAAATATATTTGAAACCAAGTATCATAAAATTAAGTCAGATGGTTTCGTCTTTAAGACAGAAATGAATATACAGACAGTTATATTTTCACTTTAAGTTTTTTAGAGATATCGGCACAATGAACTTTAATTACGGACAGCTCTCATCATGCTTAAAGTAGACTGAGTAGAACATCGATTTAGAAACTTTGGAAATGCTCAGTAGAATGAGAATGATTCAGTGCTGACATTGATTATCAAAATACCTAAATCGGATTTTTTGGTAAGTTCATGATCATTAGTGCTGAAAGTTATTCGGTTTTTGGATTTCCTATTAAAATACTCCATCTTTTTAATTACTAAAAAAATTTATGAGGGAAACAGAAATTTTCATTTTTAGTTAGAAAGGGTTCCTATATAATCCAGAATTCGAATTTTGAGAAGGGCTTGGCGATATTTAGCTAAATTTTCTTATTCCGAATATTTTTGTTATTGCACTACACATAAACATAATTAATGTTAAATGATTAGATCGAAGAAAAAGAAACAGAATGGATTAAAAAAAACAACAACATTTGAACGGTTTCTTAACCACCTTTACTAAATCAAAAATAAAAACTGCAAGAAATTGAATTATTTACAAGAATAAAATGAATTCATCTATGATTCAATGATAATTCCACAATCCCACAGGATTGAACCGCAGTATTTTGTAACTTTATAGATTCAAAATGAATTACGTTTCATCGGCATTATTCATATTTCCAAAAGCCTTCTCCTCTTCTTTGCAGATTTTAGATTCCCTCGCATTTTTATATTATTAACTGTGATTAAATTCTCATTATAATGTATCAGTATCTCATTGTCGTTATATTAAGCTGTCATTAAACTAACGAAAAATAATTTTTATCTCGGCATTTACCATGGTACTGAAGCTGAAAGTACTGTTTATTTATTCTAATATTATTTTGAGAATATAATATTGATATTTTTCTTTCTCGTTGCTTTAAATCGGCCCACAATCCTAGTTTCAACTGTAGTGAATATGACCTATGGTAGTTGATCTGAATTGAATAAATTTGCAGCGTCGTAGGATTAGTTCAGCTATGATAATGCAGTTCATAATAGAACTAGTACAATAGTCATTGGACAAAATTTGTAATCACGCATCTACTTCTTTGCCGTACGATAAATTCTGAAACCTTTATTCGGAGAGGGAGCAGTGATCTAGTTATATTAACATCCCATTTTTGAAGCAACACAAGGGCTATTTGGGGATGGATTTTGTAGTATTAAACCGTGGTCGGATGATGAGAACGATACCTAAATTATCCTCATCTCTTGATTTCCACAGCACACCAGTGGAGAACGACTGACCCAAAGTTTTAGATTTTATGTTCACCAGATCACTGACATATTACATGCACCATATGTACAACCAGAACCGAGTCGAGCCTTCTGCAGGCACAACTGCAATGCAGATCTCGGGGTCTCTGCCACTGCCAAACTTTCAAAACCAAATATTTTAATATTGATATATTATATCGATTTTAATTTAATCATCATATACATAGTTTTAAGTAGCAAATTTTGATAAACTGAAATAGCAAAACGCTTAGTTGCAGATCATTTTCTGCAAAAGTTAGTTACAATATATCACATTTAAAATACATATATAGCTGCAATTTAAAGTAATTTTAAATAAAATAATAAAAGGAAACAAAACTTTCTTAACACTATCTAAATAATATTTAATAATAGGATCGAGCATTTAAAAATATATATATATATATAAAGCATCGCATTTTTACTGTTATAAAATAACATAATTAAAGAATTGCAAATAGTAATTAATTAGGAAAGTCACTAGAATTAGCTTTCAGCATTAATTTAATCGATACATGATTTTTATTCGAATAAAATCGATCGCATGAACTTATTCAAAACTGTTATTTTTATAATTAAATGAAAGCACAAAATTTAAATAGCTCTTAAAATACCGCAGAAACTCTCGAGGACTGGGACCCCTTAAAGTTGTAGTGTCCCCAGGCAATTGCTTAATTACCCAATTTAATAATCCGGCCCTGAGCACGGTGCATCATTAGTGGAATAGGGTTTCGAGCCTGGAGATCTCCGGCCCCAAATGAGTGATGGTGAAGTGGCTCTGATGTCATTGGCTGTAATTAAGATCAGCGGTAATTTTGACCGCTTTTTCTAAGTAAAAAAAAGAGGTGATTTTGGTACTATTATGTAAAAGATTTTATTAGTATAGAGTGTGATTGTTTAATAAGTAAACATATGTCGACAATGGATAATGAGACATAAAAATGAGATAAAATATTTAAAAACCATTCTAGTTGTTTTTAAGCTTATCAGCTTTTGTAAACAAAGGTACAGATGGCTATCAAAATAATGGAAATACTTGAAATTAAACGTGACATTTATGGATCCGCTTCGTAAGCATTAAAATACCATCCTATCAACCCATTTTTTAATATAATATGTATATATATAATCGTGGTAGTATGAGGTGGCTTTTGTCAAGGTGTATATGACTTGAATTTTTGTCAAAAGGGTAAAATGTCGGACCTCACAGACTTTCAGAAAAGCGAAATAAATAAATATAATTTTCTCTAGAGCAAGTTAGCAAAATAATTTTAGATTATTTTGGCAAAATAATAAATTTTGCTTAAAAAAAGGTACATTTTTTTTAACCTTTTCATTAAGTTTCTTTCACTTTTTCAAACCACAAACACTTTATTTAATATTGCACTATATCTATATAGTTTGTAAAAATATAATTGATGAGTTTCAAAATGCAGATAAAAGCATGCTCAATAATAATTATTTTATTATAATAATTTTATTTTAATAACAAAAAACAAGCTTGCATTTTTAAGATTTTTGTTGCTAAAATAGTTTAACATTCATTGAAGATCTCATGATTATTTTCATATTCACAATTCAATTATTAATAGATTAATTAATCGTATATTAATAATTCGCTGTAGTATCATTATTTCATGCTTTGTATAAAGATGTAAAAAAAAAAACCCTACTAATTCTAAAAAACGAACTTTTTAATACCAACTTTATTTTTATCAAATGTTTTCATGCTAGATAAGTAAGAATATGCAGTTTTGAAGAAAAAAAATATCCAAAGGATATTCGAAGATAATAATGTTTTATGTTTAATTAGTTTACTCTTATTTTATTTTTGAAACTTACTCTTAATTCTATAACAACGATAAAATGTAAAGAAAAAGAATGTATCTAAAATCGTCGAAACACGCGTGAGTGTCAATTCAGCAACAAACTAGCAAACCCTTCCCCCAAACCACAATCACAGGGGTTAAAACTGACCACGCATTTCAATTGCAGCTCAGCAGGTGTCCCCCCTCCTGAAGGAAGAAACGATTCCATTCTGTTTTCTTCCACGAAAAACGGCTCAGGGCTTTGAGCCACTGGAATTCTCATACTTGCCGGTCTCGTAGAGATAAACATAAAAAGACCTAACATAGAAACAACAAACAAAACCAATGCAATATTTATAAAACCATACTATAAAGTAAATATTTTTAAAATCAAAAACTTTTAAAAGGAAGGAATAACAATGTGTTTAGAGCGCATCAATGCTACTGCATCTAAAACACCAATGAAATTAGCGAAATATAAAGTTTAAATTGTAAAAAATGAAGGAAAAAAATGAATCTGACCTGAAGACTTTATAAAGGGTCATCTTCAAATAAGGATTCAAACCAAGGGATCTTTTTATTTCCGTGGGGGCTCTGACTTTTCTCCACGTATTGACCCCACGTGCTTGAAAATTTTAAGCAATTGAGTTTTTTCCTCCGAAGAATCTATGTACACAAAGCAAAGACATTAAAACTAGGCAATTAACCAAATACGCAATTGCAAACACAAAATTATTTCAAAATTCCAACCAAGTAAAATCGTAGCAAAATCAAATCAAGTCACAAAAAAAAAAGTCAAATAATAAAGACAAAAATCATCAATAATAAAATCAAATATAAAGCAAAAAAAAAAAAAAAAAACCATACCAGTTGAATGCAAAATTTTCTAAAAGAAAATTGAAACTCATTTCGTTTGACTATTATACTTTTCCACTAGCGGCTAAAGCTCAACACGGTTGTGGATTGGATGGGCGAATCTATTTTATTCGTAGGTAAGTCCGGTTATCATACGCAACCGTGTTGCTGCTTTCGTCCGCAGCTATGTTGTTGGATAAGCGTTAAAGCATAATCTAGGGTTGAAGGAATCTTACTTCATTGAAAAGGCAGATTGCGTTTTTTTTTTTTTTTTTTAAAGATTGAGTTTTTTATTATTTTGTTTTAAAGCCTATTTATTTGGATCTCCACATCTGTTTTCTTAATTTTTTTTATGAATAATAGAATTCAAGTTATGTAATTTTTTATAGAAATACTGCATCCGAAAACGAAACCGAGTATTTTCCATCACTTTATCAAGTAAACGCTACTCAAAATTATAAATTAATTTACAATTTGATCTACCAGCTCATTTTTATCTGTATCAGAATACTTTAGTGAATGTTTCCAACACTAAATATCATTCATGCCGCAAGCAAAATGAACTTTAGATCAGACTTTGGTTAAAAATATATGTCAATATATAGTACAGAGTATGGAAGCTCTAAAACTTTTAAGGATTTGTAACACTAAAACAATTTAAAAAACATGAATAATACAAATATTTATTATAATGAAATTTGCTGCAAATAAATATATCTGTAGCTAGACAGATACAAATATGTCTCTTGCCACATGCAAATAAACTTTAAATCTAACCTTTTTATTATCTAAATAATAAAATAAAAAGTGTCTAAAATCACACATGTAATGCATTTGAAGCAATAAAATATGAAATATTAGTTATTACTTGTCGCACATTGTGCTGGCATATTAAGTCACATTTATAAACATTAAGGAGCCCAGTTGATTTGTGTGTTTTCTGAACACGCCTAACTGTTTCTGATTTTTGTTCATATTCTTTAATCCATTCCTAAAATATGTGTTACAAAAATGCAAGCAATAAGTATTCAAAAGAGATATATAAACTATTTATATATTTATAAATCTTGATATTAAGTTAATAACTAAACAGAATTCAATTCTCTGTTTTCTGAAAATTCCAGTTTGCTGAAAAAGAACTTCCTAAAAGTTTAGAGCTCAAAGAAAAGTCAGAAATCTCTGGGCAATCCTTAAAAAATGAAACCATTGGGAATGTTGTTTCTTCATTGCAAGATAAGTCAGAAATATTGCAATTTTTATCCATACCAGAGTTGAAATATTCGAGGAGCAGCTGGTGCTCACCACTTTACAACATTTATCTGCTATCTGTTTCTTGATACATACCATCAACGATTCATTTTTTTGAAAATGAAGTAATTTTTTTATTGCCAAAAGTAAGAATTTTATATTTAAATTTAAAAAAATAAGCAAAAGAAATAGTTTGATTTTTAATTCATTTATTTTGAATCTCTCTTGATTCAATATGTCTCCTCTTGTGATATTTTATATGCATATTCAGTGTGAATTGAAATGATTTCTATACCATTTAATTTCACCCAAAATATCTTAATAAATATAATGCATTTGCAGATAGACATCTAATGGTAATAATTTTAATATAAAATTAAAAAATAAATCTCTTCTTGCACATGCATATTTAATAATAATTATAATGATTTCTATACCGTTTAATGTCATCGAAATATCTTAATAAATATAGTATATCTGCATATAGATATTTTATGGTAGCTTATAAAAGCTTGAGTTCCAAGTCTTATTTTTAATTCTTCACGCTAATTCTTTATTTATAATATCGGAAATACGGAAAACAGCCAAATTTTCATCAATCCCAATTACTTTATACTTATATTTCTCTGGAAGATTTATTTTCTCCATTTTGAAAAAGAGCAGACGAAAAAGTACGCATAAACCAAACTAAACAACACGTATTGGTTGCAGCAAATACAGCGCAAAAAATTCTGTGATTAGAGCACAATTTGCGAACTCCTGCAGTTTTGTAAACAAAAACTAGTCTCCTCCTCTTAAACCTTGTCCCTACGAAAAAATTCGGCTTTCAATGGACTCGTCCGTCTCATACACAGCGTGTTGTGATTTAGCTGCTAGTATACTTTTCCCGCGTCGACACGACAGCTGAAAAAGTGCTTCGTCATCACATGAATAAATTAGAGCGATCTCAGCGCCATCTATTAATTTGATATAACCCTAACAGAAAGCTTATCTTCACTGCGATAATACTAGTATAAAGATTAAAATTCTTAACTTAATAAATTAACTTATCAAGTTAATTAAAATAATTAATATTAAAAAATATGTCTTGCAATAATTCTCATTCATTAAAAGTTAAAAGTTTTTAATAAGATTGTTTGTCAGTGCAAGAACTTTTGCTATTACAAATTTTCTTACATTGTGAGAAAATCAAGTTTTTGAAAATTTAGAGTTTAAATTAGAATGGTAATTACTAAGTTTAATTACTTTGAAATTAAACTCATCCCTTTTATCGTAAATATCTACCAAAATTTTTCTATTTGAAATTTCTATTTTTAAATACAAATAAGTAGCTTTGCATTGATTTTCGTCCGTTTCAGATAACTTTAATTCTTCTGGATAACTATTAATAACAATATTAGAATTATCTATGTTTAACAAAAGTAAATCATCAATATATCTAAAACCATGTATTCAATGGTGTTTAATTATTTTTTTTTCTCATAGTAACATAGAAAAATATTAGTTAAAGCACTTGAAAAAGTTGTTCCCATAGGAATTCCCTCCACGTATTTATAAAAATTAATCCAATTATAAACATAATTTTTTGAAATATTAAATTTACCTAATTCAGTTAGATATTCATCATAATACAAACATCCAGTAATTTTTTTGTGTGATAGATTTGTGTACAAATTTTCAAAATCATAAGTATTAAGTTTATTAGTATTGCTATCTTTTTGAAATTCCATAACTTATTTATTGTTATAAATTATAAATTTATCCATATTTTTAATTTTATTCAGGATAATTTCTAGATAATTAAAGAAATGTTTTCCCATATAGAAATTATTGCTACCACCTGCTTAAATTAAACAAATCCACCAATCCAAATTCTAAAGGGTTTTTTTTATAGAATTTTTATAAAATAAAACAAATAAGGATAGTTTAAAGAACAAAACTTTTAAAAACGGTGTTTTTAGCGAAAGCGAACATTCTCTTATTCAGCTCCTTTTCCCCGCAACTATTTAAAATATATGTCGAACTAGAATTATATTTGTAGATTAATAATTCGTTATAGTCATATTTGCAAATTGAACAGAGATTATTTGCTGCTTTATCTAGAAACTGGACAAGAGAATGTTGGCTTTCTCTAAAAAAATATTTAATTTTAATCAAAATTATTGCTGCCATAATTCTAATGTTAAGGAGGGTGAGTTTACAGGTTAGTTCTGGAGATATTTGTTGATATTTATGAAATGGCGTTTCCAGAGGCGGAGGTCTTGCCGATGGGGGGCAAGACATATCCGACAGGGGGGCAATCACAATTTCCCTAATTTGGTTAGAAAATAACTCATAATAATTAATTTTTACATTTAATTAAAGGAAATTAAGTATTTTTTAGCTTTCTTTTATTGAGATACTGAACTTTCTTTCATTGATAAAAATTTACAAAGATATTTGCAAAAAAATGTTCTCAGTTTTTTTTTTTTACTGACCTTTAAAAAATTGTCAATATTTGAATCTATATTTTTTATGAGATTCTTGAGATTTACTTGCACTAAGATCTAATTTTGGAAAAAAAAATACAATTATATTTATTCTAGATTGTAGTATATAGATAGAAACACAGGCTGAGGTAGAATGCAGTGTCATTGTAAATTAAACAAATACATGTTCTCATCATGGAAGCTATTTAAAATGAATGTAGAAATTATATTCAAAAAGTTTTATAAAAGAAATTTTTTAGAAATCCAGCATGATAAATAAAAAAGAATATTCAGTGTTTTCGCCAAAAACCGATTTTTTCCCCCTCCTTTGTATAGTCTCCTACCTAAAATAATTTTTATAAGAATTGCAACAACGAGAGGGAATTCAGATATATTTCGAAACCAAGGCGAATAAGCGAGCGCATACAGCAAAAATTTAATATAATTCGGACACGAAAGATATAGAATGCTGAAAAGATACAATGATGTTTCTTAAGAAAGTTGGGGAAGATATTTTGTAAAGACATGTACAAACTTAACTATTTTATGTAAGATTGAAAAATGAACGTGTGAAAAATGAGCGGCTTAAGCATTAGGTTTCCCATGTATTATGTATATGCTAAAAAGCTATCAGACTTAAAAAGACAAAGCGTTTTATTAAAAAACATTTAGATCTAGAATATGAACTCCTCTATCTTCATTTTTAAGCACGTGTCTTGTGGTTAAGTACTTGTTTCCCTCGAAGCTATTGCAAGCTAATATTCCTCTAAAAAAATTATTTTTATCCTCTCAGTTGCATGCATTGGTTTTTCTTAACCACTTCGTATACAATGACGAGTCTGGATCGCGCATCGAATTACTAAATTTTTAATCTACAATTAAGTGAAAGTATTGAGTAATTTAAAATGCAAAAATCACTTGAAAACTCATCAGTGCCTCAAATGACTTGATATTATTTTACGAATTAAAATAATAATAATTGTCCTTAATAAGATGTACCAGTTAAGTAAATTCGTATGTCAAGGTATTAATATATCATATATGAATATTCTATGAATAAATTAATTTTAATCAAGACACTATCGTTTTATCAAGATATCTTTATCTAAAGTTTATTAAAAATTTAGAAGCACCAGGAATTATATAGATTTTACTGTAAAGAGTATTTATAAAAAAATGAAAAAGAAGTTTTTTTAAAAATACTTTTTCCGATTACATACTTATAATACTGAATGCAGAATCTGAAGAATTTAGGTAGTAATTTATTTAACAAATTTAGGACATACTTGAATAAGCTCTTAGCGTAGTAAAAAGCTACCATAACATATATATATATATATATATATATATATATATATATATATATATATATATATATATATATATATATATATATTGTCGTCATTTTTAGTCGGTAATATTTCTTTAATAACTGTAGCCAGTAAATTAGATTGCATAAAAAAGATATTTTACTGTTAAATAATTTACTATAATACAATGTACTTATTCCTGTAATTTATAATGAATTCACATAACCTGGCTACAGCAACCTAACTCTTCTTAGCATGCATAAAACACAAGAGTATCGAGAGAAAAGAGTGTTTATTAAATTTAGTTTAACCATAAACTAGATTCTAATCAGAGAATTCTCAGTGAAGTAAAATAAAATAAATTTACTAATTCATCACCGAAGAAGTAACAATTAGATGAATAAAATTATTCATTTTATAATCTAATATCTCATAAAATGATTCATTGAATTCCGAATTAGGGAAAACAACTCTATCTCCCTGTTCTTGTAAAATATAAAAGTATTTTTCCCTAATAATTCCACTTGCAAATAATCGAAGTACTCGATAAAAATATTTTTTTCTCATAACTTATGATAACATTTTAGCCGAAAGACAAAGATAAATCGTCAAAAATGTGACTTATTTACTCACTTGATACATTGTCGGTTATTCTGCTAAAAGTAATGCGAATTATTAGCCGAATGAACGACATTTATATAAGATGTTTGAAAATTAGCGAACTTCCATCGTATTCAGTTCATAGTTGGCCATCCAGAAATTGTCGACAGAATGAGATAACTTATTCACCCTGTCGGATATATTGCCAGAAGTAATGCTAATTAGAAGCTTGATGAACGACATTTCAATCAAAAGCCTGAAAATCTGTGAATTTAACTTCTACATCTATCAAATTGCTTTCATAATCAGGCGATCAAAAATCGTCCGCAAAATGCGACATCTTATTGACCTGCCACCCTATTGATTATTTTAACAAACATAGTCAAACCGCTTTAACAGCTACTTAATTGTTTACAACATATTAATTTTAAGAGGGTTTTTAAATTTTCACATTCGAGAATGTGTTCTTTTCCACAACCATTTTGAAGTAGTGAAGAATTTTGCAGACGAAATTCTCAATCTCTCGCCGACGGGGGGGGGGGCAAGCGGTTGCCGACAGGGGGGCAATTGCCCACCTTCTAACGCCGCCTCTGGGCGTTTCCAATTCAATTTATTATTATGAAGAATGATGCCTAAGTATTTATAATCTTTAGACCAGAGAATTATTATTTTAGAAATTTTGGCTGGAAATATTCAGTTTAATTAACGGATTTTCGCTTTTACAGAGATTAATTTTCAGTTTCCCATTTGAAAAGACAAAGAGCTTTAGATGGCGATTTAATGCAATTTGTATATATTGTTTTTAAAAAAATGAATTTTTGACTATTGTTACCTTGTATTTAGCATACCAACATTACAAGATGTTAAATTGTTCTGGGATGTCATTTATAAAGAATTAGAAAAATACGCGTCTGATTTCCGAAGCGCTTCTCATGCACTGCAACGGCTTTAACTGTTTCAGTATTTGAAATTTCATTTAATCAAAGAGCATTTTGACACAAGTTTATCATTTTTGCTGAGAATTTTCTTTGTAGGTATGAGTATGTTTTGATAAGATATGAAGTAGATACGTAAGTGATGATTTTATGAATTAGTTTGTCGTTCCATTCCTTCACATAGAGTAGTCGAGTATTTGACTCTAGCACGACTTCAATAACACAAAATTAACTATTAATATATTTTGGAGCAGTGTTTTTTTGGATGGCAAAGGAGAACATGCTTTCCTGACAACGCAAGCTGGCAACAAGAAGTTTAAAATTGTATCATGCTTACTTGTGTTGTGTTTTTGTGAAAAGCGTGCATACTTTTTTGTTTTTTGAAAATCCTGTTATTCCCCATGAACAACATTGCTACGTAAGTATTATTAATAAATGATGTTTGTTATTCGTACCTTGGAATTACTTTAAAGAGGGCATTTTTATATATAATTCAGCTTATTTTCACAATCGAATATTTATGTTAAAAAATATTTCAAATTTTATCTACATTTCTCTTATTATTTGCAAATCAGTTTTAAAAATCTGTATATGAAAATGGTGGTGATCCATTTTGCTGTTTATATGCTATGCATTTTATAATTAGCGGTAAGCAAACACAGGTTTGCTCACCATTTAATTGCCAGTACGTTTTTGCATCTCTCTTTTTGCAGTGCCGAGAAAAATGATAATTAATTATATTCTTATAACTAATTAGCACAGTTCATTTCTTTATACTTCTTTTTTTTTTTCATCAAACAATAATCCCCCCATGCAACCAAATTGATGTGTGCATTCAATTCATCTAAACATTACACTGCTTTTTGGGAGAGGAGGGAGGCTGAAACATAGCATGCAGTTTGTTAACCCATATATTTTGGGACTTTTGCTTGATCAGAATTTGCAATATTCTAAATATTAGGAATGACCTTGTATGTATCATTAAATGGTGATTTGAAGCAAGTCTCCATTGCTGTTTAATCATAATGAGTTGGTATACAGATTCCTTAAATGCTGTAATTGCTCTTGCTTTCATTAAACTATTGGCCCTCATGCCCTCTAGCTTGGTAATAGTGATGGTTTATTTTCATTAAGTAAAGACAAATTTTTCTTTCTTTCTAAATGAGTTAAAATGTTTTGTTATGAACTGAAGCAGAAATAAAATAAGTATTTCTGGATATTTAATATCATTATTTTGTAGTGAAAGGAAGTAGAATTAAATTTTTTAAATTAGTGCTGATTGATCAATTTTAACACGACAGCCAATATATTTTTTAAATGGCACTAGTTATTCACTAATAATAAATGTTTCAACAAACTTTTTAGAAATGCATTTCAAAAATCTCAAATTAAAATTTTTTAAAAAGATTATTTGGTTTTTGAGCATCTGTATACTTTAAACACTTGTATTGAGCAAGCCTAATTACCATGTAATCACTTGGCAAGCCTTTAGCTTTTTATACTTTATCATAGATGAAGACAGGATGGAAATTCTTATTTATGAAATGAAATTCTTAAAAATCACTTGATTGTTTTAGGTTTTTTAATAATAAAAAAAAAAAACTTCATGAAATACTTCTATTAGTTTTCCAAGGACTTAAAAATACTTTTTTGTAATAAAAAGCATTTTAAAGTCCTTTGAAGTAAATCAGAGTTTATATTTACCACACAGCTTTAATACATTTGACATTTGCTCTAGGGAATCAGTATGAAATTTTAAAAGGGACTAATCATTGTATTTTGGTTGAATTGAAAATATTTTTTTGCTTTGATTCAACTCAAATGTGAAGAGGGCATTTTTGGCCTGGGGCCAGATAGGCCTAAAAATCATTTTGTATATGACTGGGGTGTTTTTCAAGTGTTGCTTTAATTTTTAATCAGCTTTTTTTTTTTTTTTTTTTTTTGTAAAAGCTGCAATTTTTGTGTTATTGATATATTAAATCGTTTTATATCTATATCATATTTGAGGAAAAGCTAATTGAAATTAGTGTTTTCTGACTGTTTCTCTTTGAAGAATGACTCATTAAAAATTAATAGGAGGACTCAAATTTTCTGTATTTATTTTCTGAATCTAGAGAAAGTAAGTAATCTAATTTTCCAGCAGAAAGTTTAACCTGAATAAGAATTGAAAAAATAAAATAAGTGTATATATGTTTTAAATGAACAAAATATTTATATATATATGTAAGCATATAATTTTGAAGAAGAAGGCAGTTTCGAAGACAGTGAAGAGACTTTGAATTTCTTAAGTTCACATAATTGCATCCCAGGAGGGACGAATTATGAACAAGCAGAAGTGAAGAGTACAACACAGAACAACACAAAACGAAATGAGGAAAAGCTGATAAAAATTTTATTCCTATGAATATATATATACTGTGAGATTTTAATAGGATTTCCATCACGTGTCAATCACAAGTAAGGGAATCATAGGGATCTTTTAAAAGAATGTGCTTAGCTGGACAGTATTTAATCCCTTCACTCAGAGCATGGGAACCACTGACTAAAGCATTTTCACAGAGCTTTTGTTGCATTAATTAAATAGAAAAAGTGGAATGGGATCAGGAAATAAGAGAATATTTTAGAATGAAGTTAATATGAATTAATTTAAGACAAAACTTTTAAAATTAATTAAATTTAAATTAGATTTTAAAATATCATATATATACACATTCTTTTTTTATAGGCATTATACAGTTGACAAAATGTTTATTTGTACACTTCAATTTTGGAATATTATATCAAAATAAAATAAGGTAACTAAGTTAAAATTGCAGAAATTTATTCTAGTGAGGTAAAATAATAATAAAATATCAACAAAAAAACAATCACATTAACTTTAGTTGATTAATGAATAAAACTTTATAAAAACTATACAAAAAGAGTATTTGTACACTTACTTAGTGACAAATTTTAAGCATAATTATAATTATTTTATAGAAATTTAATACTTTGTATGCATTCCATGGGCTTTTACAATTGCTTCAAGACGTCTTGGCATTGATTCTATTAACTTTTTGGTGGTTTCTTGATCTATTTCTTCCCAAGCTTCCATGAGTGCTTCTTTCAAACTATTTTTACTTGTAATATTTTTTTTTCGGACTTGAGCATCCAATAGCATCCACAAATTTTCAATTGGATTTATAACCCGGGATTGTGGTGGAGTTTCAAGGCGTCTTGGCGCATTATAAAGCAACCATGTTTTAGTAACTATCGCAGTGTGTTTTGGATCGTTATCTTTTTGGAATAAGAAAGTGTCACCGATACCCAATTTTCTAGCACTGTCTAATAAGTTATGCCGCAACACATCAATGTAACCTAAAGCTGTCATTTTTGTGTCAATAAAGTGTAATTTTCCAGCACCGCCATGAGCTACACAGCCCCAAACCATCACATTTCCACCACCATGTTTCAGGGTCTGAAGTACATTTTTACTATCAAGGGTTGTTTTATTTTTTCGCCAGATTTTTCGGATACTAGGGGGTGAGAAAATTTCAAACTTACTCTCATCTGAAAAAATAACCTTTATCCAGAAGTCCATCGGGTTGTCTTTGTATTTCATAGCAAATTATAGATGCTTCTTTCTATTTACTTCAGAGATCATTGGTTTTTTTTATCGGAGTTCTGCCTTTTAAACCAGCACTATGTAACACATTTCTTATTGTTTGAGCGGTCACTCTAATGTTAGAAGATGCGAGAAGGTCATCTGCAATTTTCTCAGCAGAAATTTGTGGTTTTCTAATAGCTGCTTTAATAATACTTTGTTTATTTCTTAAAGTTAATTTAATCGTGCCGCCTGGCCTGCGTTCATTTTCAACGCGTCTAGTATTTTTATATTTTCTTACGATGTAACCAATAGTTGTAAAGGGTAACTTAAACATCTTTTGAATTTCGCGATAAGATTTTCCACTTTTATTAAGGTTAACAATATGAGTTCTCGTGTCTAAAGAGACTTCTTTTGATTTCGTGACCATTTCTCAACTTTTCTCTGCGAGTGACCTTCACTGTTAAAAACGATAACCTTCAATGTTTAAAAAATACAAACTATCCAAAAAATTAACTATAATGTGAAAAATTACATGAAATGAAAGTAATACTTAACGGAGATATAGGTGTACAAATATACTTTTTGCAAGAAATTTTCCAAGTTTGTAAGATTTAGATTTTATTTTCAATTATTTCAAAATATTTTTTTCGTTTACTTAGAAATAAACAACAAACTCACGCTCACACGTCGCAATGAATAAAATAGCCGCTTATATGTTTCTAAAACTTTAAAAAAAAGTGGTGTACAAATAATCATTTTGCCAACTGTATATATAGTATTTTTTCCCATTCTAATTCTATAGAATAAAAATAAGTTCCTCCTTAATGATACATTAAGTAAAAATTAAAATATTTTAAAATGAATAAAATGGCAGCTTTTATGACAGATTAATTTCCAAGATTCACTCATAGCAGTGGGTGTCTTATAGCCTGTGCTGTATTGAATTTAATAATTTTGAGTGTAACTGACATATTGAATTGGATTTTTTAAAAATTTTATTTTCATGAGTAAAATTACCAAAGAAACTAAGCAAAGACAAAAGTTTGAGTAATTTTAAAAAGTAACTTTTTAAAATGTGTATTTCTGATAATTTTTCTTACATTCCTTACACTTGTTTATACTGCTTTATTCAATTGTGGCTGAGCAATAAAAAAATTGTGAAACTCTAAGGTTAAAATAGATATACATTTTATAGTAATATTTTCATATTTACTTATAAAAGACTATGGTACATTGTTTTTAATTAGCTTTATTTATTATTAATTATCCTGTATTTTTTTTGTTTATATTCAAATATCAGATTTGTAAACACACATGCACACAACTTTTAAAACACTCTAACATTTCTTTAAGGGAAGAAGTTGCTGTATTTTTGTCACCTTCTTTGTTTTCTTCTGCAAACAAATTTGCTTTTGTTGCTAGATGTCTGCTCAGCAGAAATTGTTTTTGGAATTGTAGTACTTTTTTAAGTAGTTTTTCTCTCTTTCCCATGAAGGCATGCTGTTTTCCCCTGAAGATTCAAAGTTCTCAAAGGAATTATGCTAGGTTTTTTTTCTTGTGTGTGTATTTGGATATTACATACAAAATTAAATAAAACACTAGTTTTATTTAAATATTAAGAAAAGTAGAGAGTATTGCAGTTCTACCTTATTTTTGCACAAGCTATCCAAGACTATTGTAGAGTGAGAGGGCAAAAATAATCAAAGTAATAATAAAATTTCAAAAAAAAAAGGGGGGGGGGGTCTTTTCATTCAAATATATAATACTATGACTTATTTGCTTATTAACATTCTAAAAGAGTTCACAGGTAGGATTGAACCAGTAGAATAGTTGGTGACACAAAGTAGGAACTTGTTGAGAATTTAGTTTAAACATTGATCAGCTCACAAAGAAAAGAATTTATTATATGTATATATAATGGTATATTGTAAAAAAATACAAAGAGTTGGACCTAAAATTATTATTTTTGCAGTTCTGAGACTTTTGGGAAATTCATGATTTTATTCACCTTTGAGGAATAAAAACAAAATCGTTAAAATATATTTAGGGAAGGGGACAAATTAGACATATAATAATATAAAGCTGTTTCAGGGTTTGGATTAGTATACTGCTTTCAAATTCTATCAATTTTTTGAGTATAATAGTATTTAATAAATGTAGAAGACAACTAAAATTAATAGTTTTCTCATTAAATGTTTGATTTAAATATATATTATCTCAATGTCTGCCACATAATTATCCTTTCATAGAATAGGATTAATGTTCATAGAAAATGTTTTGCAAATTATTTTACTTTTTCTCTGATGAATTTTCGATGTTGGTGCTCATCATTATTAATAGACACTATGTGTTTCTGTTAATGCAAAAAATCATAATGCAATTGTAATGCATTTTGTATTATGCTATCATAATGCAAATAAATAAATAAATAAATAAAACATTATGATAGTTAAATTTTGAAGAAAGATAGTTTTACCTCTGTGATGCAATCTTTATTTGAAAACTGCTATATTTGTTTTTTCTTATATAGCATTTTTATTGTCATTTACTTTAATTATCCAGGATGGTTTGAAAGAAAAAAAAAATTTCTTGTAAAAATATATGAAAGTGTCCCAAAAAGTAGAACAAGCATTTATTTCCGTAAATATTACACTTATACATGTACTTCCTGTTACAATGTTTCATTAAATAAGCTAAGCAATTATATGAAAAGACTTAGATTTCAGAAGAGAATGAAAATATATGAATAAAGTTTTTATACAGCAGCCATAGTGTAAAAAGGTCATTTAGTAAAATGCTTCTTTTACATTTATATCTGCGCTGGCAAGGTTTCATGTTTTATTTACAAAATTAACAGAGATAGGTTTATTTTTAAATTTATAGAGTCTTAATTACAAATTTAGATGGAATTTATTTCAGTGTATGGTTTTATTTGATCAAGTGATTGCAAACTACTGGATCCTTACTTTCTCAGGTAGGATTGGAGAAGATGAGTGTTATAGAAATGATGCAGAAATTGACAGTTTGGGTTGTTTTTCAAGTTCTCATCAACATAATAATTAGCATCCATGCAATGTTCATGGATAGCTCCAAACAGATCATGATTGATGTCTAAATTTTTACAATTGGACCCTGCTTTGGGTGAATCAAATCTTTCTTTCTGTGGAAATGTAATTTGTTCAAATGAGTTTTGTTATAATCTAGATGAAAGTATCAATTGTCTAAATGATCACCTTTGAAAGGATTAAAATTCATTTTTCTAATCAGAGATGCATCATCAGCAACAATTTTTTCATAAATGCATTGTAGAGCATTTTCATAATTTTATTGGTTGGTTATGTTTTCTACAGCAGTACACTGAACAGCAAGTGATATATTTATCTCTTGCATTATGTTTGTTCTAATTGATGAATCACTAATCATGAACTTCCTAATGCAAGTATAGTTAGAACGATGCAATTATGTGTAGTTGTCCAAGATGCTAGGACAAGTTTTGTAAATACTTGAACCAATGTATATATTATTGATGTTTTTTTTTAAATTTTTAATACCAGTTAATAAATGCAGTATCAGCTTCTGGTTCCATCTTTTTAATTACCTATTTTATTTGTATTATCCATGAAAAATACAATAAAAAAAACATGTTTAAACTTCAGTTAGTGATTTGAAAAGCTTGTCCACTTCAATAAATTTAGCTTTTAATATCTTTGCAAATTTTATAGATAGAAGCATGAAACTTTGTGTTTGCATAAATAAGTCTTAAGAAAAATGTTTTGCTACTTGACACTTTTTTCCTATGATGACCATGTAAAAAACTAATTTAATATTATTATTATCAACCTCCATAAAATTTAAAGTGTATTTATACTATTGCCTACCTTATTAAATGAAACATTCTAAATGGAAGTGTGCATCTAGGTGCAATATTTACAAAAATGCTTGTTCCACTTTTTTTTGTGAGCATTTTCTGTAATTTGATTATTATATAGTTGTTCCTTTTGAGTATCAGAAACATTGGCCAGTTGGCAATTTTTGGTATTTTGACTGAAATGAAAACACAGTTTTTTCTATTAAACTGCAAACAGTATTTAATCATTTAGATTTTCCATTGGAAGTTTTTTTTTTTCACTTACATTTTTATTGCCTGGCACAAAAGTTTCTTTTTCATGAATTATATAATGAACTTTAACATACCTTAACTGGCTTCTATATTTTTTAATGAGTGTCTTGTTAAATTAAATTGTCATTATTTTAATGTTTTTTTATAGAAAATAATTTTCTGTTATACATAAAAATTTCATTAAAATTTTGTAAAAGCCTTATCACAGCTATATATATAATTAAAATACTCTTTTCTATAATTAATTTTTTTTCTTGAATGAAACTTTTTCTTTTTCCTCAAATCAGATTGAAAAGTGCAGTTACTGGTTCTGGATCAGGAAACTCATCGCCTCCTCCTTCACCACCCCCTCTCAATGGATGTCCTAATGGCCAAGTAATTTTAAATTATTCTTTAAAAAGTGTTGAATATTTAACTTTAATTAAAACTTTTGTCTGGATTATTCATGATATCTATATACATATTTTATATACTTTCCCAATTTTATCGTTGTTAGTAATTGCATTGTTGAGACCTGTACAGGATATGTAGCACGTCATGAATGAATTTGAAAACCATTTTTAAGCAACTTAAAAGTGCTTACTTTTGAAAATAGGTCCTTAGAACATGCTTAATTTTCTTGAGAAGTGCAGAGACAGCTTTTTGTTTCGTCATATTTTGAATACGATAATTTGGAATTGTTTTTCAGATATATTAAGAAAGAAAAGGAAAGAATGCAGACTAGGGATCCATTGGTTCCAACACATACTAAGAGAACGCTTAATGAACTTTTTTCCGTGCTCCCTCTTTAATAATGTGCATTGCCCTTTATTGAAATACTGGAATAGTTTTTCAGAAGGCACAGTGCAGGCATATATAATGCATCACTTGTTGAGGCTCTAAAAACGTTCGAAATTTTTTTAAAAGAAATTTCTCTGACATTAAAGACATTTTTAGTGTTTGAGACGTTCAAGAATTTGTTATATCTGATAAATGTATCTTTATCTTTTATGTGTTGTTAAAGAAGAATATGCAAATTAGTTCGATCAATGGAAAATAAGAATGAATTTGGTGCTACAAAGAGATATTTTGAACATTGTAGAAGCTGCTGCAAAAATACTTTCAGTTAAACCTCTTTAATGCTACATATTCGATCATCATTCTCGTTAATATGTTGTTTTGGAGCAATATCTTGAACGACTTAGTAGAGGGATTTTAATGTACTGTACTGAATTGTAATTTGCTCAGGTGTCGTCCTTGTCATCTGACCGCGGTTCAAAATTACGAGGCTCGTCCCAAAATAGCCCTAGTGTTGCTTTAAAACGGGACGTTTATATAACTAAACTAAACTAAACTTATTTTCATTTTACTTCTAACTACAGAACTGGCTCTTTTTTAACTGTTTTTTTTTTAGCGAATTTGTTTCCTTTATTTATGGAAATAAGATGTTGCTGAATTATTTTCATTTTTCACAAAATAATCACATTTTTTTTGTAATTTTTTAAAGCTACAGTAAAATTTTTTAAAAAAATATATGAGATATAAAGCAAGTTTTTATTTTTCAAATATTAAGATTGGCGACTACATCGAAAAGGCGCTTTCTTGAGAAATTATGATTTTTTTAATTAATATATTCTTTATTAATTATTCTAATTAATATTCTTAATGTTTGAAGAAGTTTTATTTTATAAAACCATTAAAATTTTGTTCCTAAGTCTATTTTTTGGGAAGTTTCACTGATTTTTATATGTACATTTACATACATTTTAATGCGATTTTACATCTTTAGATGCTATTACAGGGTGCGTATAGTTATAAAAAGTGCTTAAATTTGAAAACCATTTTAAGCACCTTAAAAGTGCTTAATTTTCAGAAAAGGTCCTTAAAATATGCTTAATTTTCTCGGGAAGACGAAGAGAACTTTTTGTTTTGTTTCCTCGTAAGTTGAATATGATAACTCGAAATCATGGTCATAAAGGCTTGTTTACCGAAAGCATCAAAGAAAACCAACAAAAGGGAAGAATTCGAAGGAGTATTCCAGGGATTCCAGCACATAAAATAACGCTTATTCTCCCTTCCCCCCTCTTTTTTACTTTCTCTCTCTTTTTTTTTTAAAACTTTCTTTTCGTCTTTTTTTTTTTGCTCCCCCTCCCCCCGCTTTTCCCCCCAACAATATCCATTATCATTTATTAAAATACTGGAATAGTTATACCATTACGAAATGAATAGTGTATCATACTCATTGCGAATTGAAAAACCTTCAAGCTTCAATTTTTAATGTTTTAGATGTTGAACAATTTATTCAAGTTATGCAGGGTAAGTATATTTTTAAACTTTTATGTGTTGTTAAAGAAGAATATACAGATTGGGCCGATTAAAGAAAAATAAGAAAACAACAGGATGAATTTGGTGCGCCAAAATGATACATCGAACATGGGAAAAAACTGCTTTAAAGACAGTAACATGTTCAATCATGATTCTCTTTAATATGTCATTTTTGAGCAATCGCTTGAATGACCTACTACAGGTATTCAACTGTTCTATATTGAATTGTAATTAAATACGATATGTAATTACATTAGTAGATCGCGTAAAATCTAGTATAATGAAATTTTTACTTGAAGCCTTAAATTTTCAATTATCGTTATATCATTCGGGGTCATTTTTTAATGTCTCCATCCATTTGAACATTTTTATCTGTTGGACTAATCTCGCCAAATTTGTTTTGATTAAGAAAAAAAAAAAAAAAAAAGAAACTGTTGGATCTGATGCTTAAACATCAAAAAAGAAATGCAATTTTTTTTTCAGGGTTTAGATTCTCTCATTTTATAATGATATTTTTCTTTTTTATAACTCTTAGAGAAATTTTTTCCCCAGTGAAATTTCTTTTAATATATAGAGACTTGTCCTGAGCAACGTCCAGCATAAAACCATTGAAATTAGGAGTATGAAATTTGGGAAGTTATTTTTGGGGGCATTAGAGATCCATTAAGAACGAGTTTCTCAAACATTTAATTCGAAGTTTAATTAAAAAATATAATTTTAATATTTTCATCATAACATCAAAGCATGTTATCGCACCAAAATTATTTTAACATCGTTTTAAAGGTTGAAGAAGAATAGTTTTTCAATGATAAAAATTTTGTTTGGTTGAGTGTATTTTTTAATTTTTTTTTGTTAAGTTTTAATAATTTTGTGAAATTATTTTTTACATAGTTCATAATAATTGCTTTTATTATAATGAAATTCGAAAGAATGTTGCTTCTTCGAATCGTTGAATCATATTATTTTGTTAGAATTGTAGTAAAAGGGGGGGAGGGGGTGCTTTCTTTGCTTTTATTTAAACTTGAAAAATTTTTTAAGCACTTGACTGAATAAAATTCTTTATTTGATAAGTTTTGAGGCAATGCGATATCTTGTCTCGTACTGGTTTTAAAGACATTTTTAAAAAAAAATTCTCCAGTTGGATATTTACTTTCTCGTATACAAAATTTAGAGAAAATATGAGACAAAGATAACACAGAAACACTGAGCTAGATGGATGAAATTTTGCATATGGTCTTCACACCAAATTTGTAGATTTCGATCAAATTTTCAGCAACATCCGTTTAGAGGAAATCTGTTTGTCCGACTGTTCGAATATAAGTTATTATGATAACTACAAAACGAAGATGGCTAGATGGTTAAAGTTTGATACACAGATTTAATATCTATAGCATAATTTTGAGCCAAATCCATCGAGAGGTTCACCGTATGTAAATGCGATCAGAAACATGTAAATGCGATAACTAAAAAAGGCAGTGACTTAAATATATCAAATTTGATACGTAATTTTCTGACTATAAGTGTAGTTTTGAGTCATTTTTTTGTTTTGTTTTAATCATTTGGGAAGAATGCGTCTAAAATCCAAATTCGCTTTTCGGATACTTTCAACCACATGCCAGAGATTAATCCCAAAACACTTGCCAACGATCACACAATAGAATCAATAAAAATGTTTATTCACTCGTAAGTTTAATATTTTGTTATTATTCTAAGCCAATGCCACGTTAGGCATTTTCTGGCAGTATGCAAGAAAGTTTTGGGAGAAACGTTCTCGTCGAATTTTTTGGTTTTGGTTCTAACTACAAACTGACGTTTTTTTTTTTTTTTTTTTTTTTTTTTTTTGACTTCATGAATTTGTTTCCGTTATTTATGAAAACTAGGACTTGTTAAAGCATTTTCATTCCTTTGTAAAATATATATAACGTTTCTTCTGTAATTTTTTTTAAGCAAGAATTTTTGCTTAAAGCTTAAAAAGAAGGTTTTCATTAAATTTTAGAAACGGTAAGCATTAAAAAGTAAAGCTTTTACTACTTTTTAGAAATAAGAGAGGATTAGACAATTTCTTTTTAGTATGACGATTTATGAACACTGCTATTATTTTCTATTAAAATGATTTTAAAAACTCATTTAGAACATGGCATTGTTCTATCATCAATATCATGGCAGTTTTGCCAGTCATATGATTGTAGCCATAGAAATGCTTTAGTTCTTAGCTTTATAAGATTGCAAATAAAATTGCTTAATAGAATAAGTCAGTTCAGGAAGAAATTTACTCTTTCCATTCCAGCCATGTTGAATCGTATTTGTTGTTGTTTATATAAAAATCAAATACAAAATATTTGGTCATGCTGAGCTTCTACATGACTATCGACAGATTCATAAATGTTGGATCTATCTAAATAGAGCTTTTTAATTTTAAAAAGTTCATAGATTTTTATTGTCAATCTTATAAAAGTTGACAAATTTTTTTTGTAGTGATAGTTTTTATTCCATTTTTATGATCATTTCTATGTCTTTGTCAAATCCAAAAAGGCATAATTTTTGCAATAGACGTTGTGCAAACACAGAAATAAAGAATAAGCATTTAAAATTAAGTTTTAAGATTTTTTTTTTCAACCAGAACTATGCATTATTATAAAACAGAAAAAAAAAATGCTTCGCTTATAAAATACACAGTTTACTTATGCATATTTATATAAAGGTGCTTAATTTTTGGGACTAAAGAGCTTAAAAGTACTTATTTTTTTTTTTTTTTTTTTTGCAGTTTCTCATTACGCAGCCTGTATTATTTCAAATTCTAATCTTTAATAGAATTTTCTTACGAAAAACCTCATAAATTAAAATATAATATGTAATTTGTTTTTTCAAATTTGATATAATAATTTCTCAATATGTTCTGCAGTTCCTGAACTAGAGAATAAGTAATCTATTCATTATTTTATAGTTGTTTTAATGCTTCAGAAAGCGAAAAAAAAAATCATTTTATTTTTCAGTTGAACTCCAATATTTAAAGAATGGATAAAAATATGATTTATATTTTAATTCAAGAAATTAAGGATATATTTCTTAAGCTATCAGCAAAATTTAAGCAAATCATTTGATTAACTTCTAAACCAGAAGATTATGCCTTTTTTTTTTTTTTTAAGCCAGAAAAAGTATTTTCGAACTCGAAATTTTCACAAATTTACTTGTTTTAGACCTCCCTGAGTTCGAAGAACACATTTTTGGGAAATGCCCTCCTACAATTAGATTTCTTTGAAAATCTGTGAAGTCTAAAATGTAACGCTTTTGACAAAAATCCAAGACTTCACTAGAGCTACCTTATACTACCATGATATATACTTTTTATATTAAAAAAAAAAAAAAAAAAACTGTTAGTGATGATTATTTTTTAATCTTTATGAAGTGCATTCTTAAATGCAACTTTTATGCATAGGTGTTTCCATTATTTTGATAGCTATCCATATATATTTCTAATAATTTTAAGTTTATTTTAATTATGAGGCAGTTGGAAAACTTTGTTTACCCTGTGCGTTTTCAGGGAGTTCAGTTTAAAGTAGTTCTATTTAAACTTTTGGTGTCATACTATTATAGATTTGGTGTCATAGAGTGTTAATTTACCGTAGAATTTTCTTCTTCTTTAGTTAGACTGTCTTGAACTGTCTGATCCTGAAGAGGATGAGCATAGACTACAGTATGCATATGTTTTATGGTTTTCACAACGCCAAAGTGGTAAACAAAATAATGTGCAGCCTTATGACCAGAATTTAAAGCTTATTGGTGGCTTTAATACTGTAAGTTCCTTTGGAATTCTTTACATATATATATATATATATAATATAATATGCATTGTTTATTTGATGTGCAGTACTTTATAACTAATCTCTTAGTCATACATAAACAGTTGTAAATAAAACAGTGTTAATTTCTGCAAATGAAATTGTAATTATGGCATTAACTAATATTCAAAAATTTGGTAAACATTACTTTTTTCCGCATTGTGTAGTTAATTGTTTAGATTTGTGCATTTTGGACAATTTAAATGCAAAAACAAATTTGAAAAAATAACCAACTGAATAAAATCTGGCTTAGTATTTATTTATTAGATTAGTGTGGCTTTGAATACCCAGCGAAATGAAATTATCTAAATAAAATATTCTTTACTTTCTAATATTATTAAGACAATTTGTGGTTTGTTCAGTTTAGGTTATTTTAAAAGATTTCAGTTATTAAAGTTTTAAGGTGTTATTCTTTTAAAGCAGTACACGCTCTGTAGATCTTTACCGATAAATTCAAAAAGGCTGTCTTTCAGTCACAAGTAATAAACTCTTATCGTATATGCGCAAATACTGCTAAAAGAATGCAACTTTGTATAGATGTCGAAGATGTATAGGTGTTTTACATTTTAGAAACCCCTCTTCAGCAGCTAAACTATTTTCATACATTTGTATACCTTGCTTTTGAAACTGGAAGTATATGTTTAAGTGCAGTGATTAAAGAAATACAGTACACTCCCGATTATCCGCGGAATTGGGTGGCGCTGCCGCCGCGGATAATCCGAAAAAAGCTAAAAACGCGTATAGCAAAAAAGAAAACGGTCATTCCAACTTTGAAAAATCGTTTTATGTACAATAAAACGTAAAATAAACAGCAGGAAATGTTTAACTAACGCTTAATATTTTAGTATATCACTCAAAACTAACCTAAAATGCATTTTGTTAATGAAAACAGAAAAGTGCTTTGTATTTACGAGAGGCGTCAAGGATACACAGAAAATTTAATACATATGTACTGTTTCAATACTGTAATGTATTATGTAATTACAAAAGCATAACTGTAAAACTGCACCTTTTTGAAAAAATCAGTCAAAAAAAAAAAAAAAAAAAACTGTGTGTGGCAGGCGCGGATAATCGGGAGTCTACTGTAAACTCTTTTCCTACTTTTGTGATACACCTTATATGCATTGGGTTGGTAATTAAGTTCCCGCCGTTTTCAAAGAGAGAGAGCATACTATTCCACATTGACCATTTGGTTGGATCCAGTTAATTTGTGATGGATAATCTCTTTCCGGTCCCATCATGCGCACAACATCGTTTTACCTTGTTTCACACGCGGTGTCACATGTTTACCTGGGCTATGCCATTCCTTGCACTTCTTCATATTGATATACAGGTACCATTTTTCCTCTCCAGTAATGATTCGGTAAAGAAATCATTGCTTGTATCCATGAGTTGAGCTATGCCGAGTTGGCAAACTAGTGGAGATTGTGGTTATGATTTTTACAATAAAGCATACTTAACCCCATGCTCCACACTTCTGGACCTTTCTCGTTGAATGAAGATGTTTCTCTGTAGCAGTATGGGATCATTCCATTTCTTTTCCAGTTCCCACGTCGTTTGATACGAATTTTCGCTCAAAAGTTGATTTAATTGCTCATCATCGAACTGAACTGGACGGTGAGAACGAGGTGCGTCTTTGAGGTCAAAATTTCCATTTTTGAACTTGGCATACCAATCACGAGCGGTTCTTTCAGTTATAGCACCCTCTATATACACAACCGAAATGTAGCGAGCAGCTTTTGCGGCTTTGAGAACCTTGATTAAAAGCAAAAAATAGATGTCGAAAGTGCTCATTTCTCTTAACTTGACATTCCATTTTAATGATCTCAAAATTAACTCGAAAGAAAAAAAAACAAGATAAATTTCTGTAGAACAAAATGCCCTCTTTCGAGCAATTTAAAACATTTTGCCTGAAACAGTTAATAACATGCAGAATGTTATGAAATTAAAAAAAAAAAAAAAAACGTCGATAACTTTCCAACCCAATACATAATAAATACGCTGACTGCCTCTTCGCCGTTCGACCAGTTTATAAAATTTTGATTCTAATAATAAAATAACATAAAATATAATGAAAGTAAACATTGCAAAAAAAAAAAAAAAGCTTTTAAATTAGAATTGCAATGATTTTTCATTTTCTAATTGAAATAATTTTCTAATCTAAATGATTTTTTTTTTCAGGTAGAGAAATTCTGGGCAGTTTATGGGCATTTAATTCGGCCTTCAGAAATGGCTCTACACAGTGATTTTCACCTTTTTAAGTATGGAATAAAACCCATGTGGGAAGTAAGTTTGTTTTCAATATTTAAAAAAAAAAAATCTGTTTTATCATTTCTAGTATGTCATTTTCCATTAAGAATAATCATAAAATATATAGTGCCAGTATTTCTTCCGAGTAAAAATTGTTGGATAATTAATTTCATTGTTCGAAACTCGTTAAAAAGGACTTAAAAATTTATTTGATAATCTTTTAGATAACTAACTAGACATACCTTTGATTTTTATCTGGCTATTATTTGAAATACCTTTGAAAATTTATTCAAAATCAAAATTTATCATAATACAGTATCAACTGGGAAGAGGACGTGTTACTGACGAATTTTCCTAAAAGGAATTGGGTGTTATAAATACAAACAACTTACTTATCGCATAATTCATATATTTGAAACTTTATGCATTTCTTATCAAAGTATTTTAATCTCAGGAACTTTCTTATATCGTTGTTAGTAACATTAGTCCATTTCAAAGATTTAAATATTTTTTATATAATTTTTCAGTCTATTGATAGTATGTTTGTGCAGAAAGTAAATCTAAAAAGTTGTTTCCAAAAATTAATCTTGCTACTTCACTAATATTTTTTGGGTTATTACATTCAATATCAGACACTTTTGTAAAATTTTCTTTGTAAAATGTTGCTTTCAATCTAGTTTTCTGTGGCAAAAGAAGAACTTTCTTCTTTATCCTAAATGTTGTCATCATTTTCAGACTTACTTTAAATCATAAAAATGTTTCTGTCGTCTTGTTAATGTGATACAGATGCTATCTAAATCAGAACTGTATTCTGAAAGGCATGTGTTCAAAATTATTTTCAACCAAATAAATTTTCATAACGAAATTTAGTGTGAAACTTCTTCACAAAAAATTTCGTGATTTACCATTTTAAAAAGTTTTATGATAATCTATAAAATGCTCAAAATGAATAACGAAAATAGAAAATTTTATGTCGATCTGAACTTTTTAAAATAACGTTTTCCTGAAATTGAAGATTTCTTAGTTCAAATGTTGCTTGGCAATAGTTAAATTTGTAATACCTCTTAAATTATATTAGGTATCAGAAGACATGATATGACTTTCCCAATCAGCAGTATATGGTTATCAAAAAATGACATATGATGTCGCCAGTCAATAATATATTAACATCCCCTATCATTCAAATGATTGTAGTTTAATTATCAGTGCATTATTGCTGCCTGTATTCTCGCAATTTATTATCATTGTATGTTATTATTTTTTTTATGTAAGAATATTTTATTATTTTAACTATTTGTTTTAGTATTTGTATGCTTTTTTTAGCACGAGGAAAATTATGCCCATTGTAAAATTTAATCGGATTTTCTGATGGTAATACTTTTAAAGGCCTTTATTTTATATTTTATCAAACATAAATAAATGATATTTAATCAGGGATTGAATATCATTGTTTTTTAGGTCAGAGTACATATTGATTCTCTCTTGGGGAAATTTATTGCTGTATCTGTTATAACAAGGAAACTATGATACTGTATGTCACTCTTTAATATTTCCTTCAAATTTGTATAAGACTAATTATTGGGGACGTTTTTTCTTAATTGAAAAAAAAAAAACAAAAAACATTCTACTTAGTCTTTTCATCTTTTTTTAAACACAAATATTTGTTTCAATTCTCTACCCGCTACTTTGCAAATTTAAATTTAAGCTCATTATAAATTGACTGATTTAGCTTATTTTAGCTTATACTATTTATGTAATGAGCTATTTAGAAATTCTTTTAACTTTGAATACTAGGTAAAAAGGATTGTAGAATTCTATCGTTTCTTTAAAAAATTGTATGAAGTTTTATAAGGCCCTGCTTCTTTCCTGATACAATTAGCTTGCTTGATTGACAAGTGACAAAATAAAGATGTTATTTGTTAAGGTATAAGCCTCATTATATTTCATTGGAAATTATTAAAGATAAACAAAAAAAAAAAAAAAGAGAGAGAGAGAGAGAGAGAGAGGTCTTTTCTCTCCATACGGTTATAACAATTGAAATATTAAATTAATATTAAAAGCATCAAGATGTCTATAAAGACCAGCCACTATAAAATAATTTTTTAAAGCACATATACGTATATTTTTTAGTCATTATACCTGAAAAATTATGTTTAAGTAGCAGCAATACTTATTTTAAAATTTATTGCTATAAAATACATTTTGTACAAATTCATATTTATTGCTAAATATGATCAAAAAATTAGTTTGTTACAAATTGTTTTACAACCCAATAGAAGTAAGATGCAAATTTTATTATGATTTTATTTGGAATTGATGCATAAAGTTGTAATGAGGGAGATTAAACGACTTTATGTTACTCCAAGATATTAATTTTAGGCTAACAAATTTATTCTTCATGCTGTTATTTATTTCTTTCCCTCATGAGCTTGAGTTCTATTTTTATTTAATAAGTTGATTGTATCTATCCTATCAATCACTTGCTTTTGGAATATTGTAGTTATTGCTAATTGAATTATTTGTAATTGTGTTGTTGTTACTAATCCCAGTTTTTCTTAGCTAGAGCCTAGCTAGGGTAATTTCTAGATTTTCCCGTTGAAAACCTGTTTTTGACCGCTATCTACTTCAGCGGTCATTTACACGGAAGTCAGAAAACGCCCGTCGTAGTATTTGCTCATCGAAAATGAATGAATCATTTTCGACCGAATCGACGTCATCGCTGGCGTGGAAAATCAGATATCATCTTTTTGAATTCAGATCTACACCGGAGTCCAAACGCTATGTATGATCTTCAATAAAAAAGTCAAAGAGAATTAAATTTAAATAATTTTTATTTAGTACAATTGTACCAAATAACAGTTATTAAAATTTAATTTGAAATGTGTTTTTAAGCGGAAAAGTTTGCAGCATTCATTTGTGTTAATTTCTAAAGCCCCGTTCCAATGGCCTGTTGCCTTTACGGATATGGTTGTAAATCTGCCATCTAACTCATTGTACCTCCGCCTGTGGACTTCGATCAGGAGCTTTCCACAAATTGTCGGCAAAAGGAAGAGACTTCAAAGAACCCCTGAAAACCACAAGAGAAGGGGAAATGTGCCTGTCTTAAGATGCGCACGGGTAATCGGAACGGGGCTTAACAGTTATCAGTTTTCTCAATTTTAATTCTTTTACATATTTCTTTCTTCTCTTGTACATATTTTTAACTTGAAATGTGGAAGAATCCAGTTAACTCTTTCAAACATAATGGTTTATTTCCCAAATCTCTTAAAGTTAAATATTTATTGAACCATAGTTTTATTTAAATCTTTTAATGAAGATAGGACATTTTCAAAGCATGATAATTCATTCTATGAAGCGCATTACAAAAGCATTTTGTATACTTCAGATATGTATTAAAGAGTTCATATTTGACTCAAAAACCAGAGAGTCATTAGAAGAAAATGTGCTGCTTGCAGCATAAACAAATACTGACACAAAAATGCAAAATGTATTGCATGGATCTGTTTAATTTGCATTTATACCTGGCTTGCACACACATACACAGAGAGATTTTTGATACATTTGAAAAATGCTTAGTTAAAAAAAATCTTGTAACTCATAAGTGTTTTCTGTTATTTAAATCATAACTGTTAGATTTGCTTTAAAAGTTTAAAAATTTAACATTAAATCGTGATTAATTTGATATTAAAACCAATTTATATTATGCATTAGAAAACATTATAGTAGTAAATATGTACCACCACTTAAAAAATAAAACAGAAAAGCTCGTGACTAAATTTTAAATGTTATATTAAAGATTGCTTTTGAGCATATTAAAGATTGCATTTGAGTGCAAGCATCTATATTTGTTGTTTTTAAAGGTTAAGAGTTTGTCCTTTACATGTAACTTACACTTTTATATATATTCATATTTCACTAGGACGAAGCTAATAAAGATGGCGGGAAATGGATTGTAAGACTCAAAAAAGGACTAGCTTCTAGATGCTGGGAAGATCTTTTATTGGCTATATTAGGTGAACAATTTATGGTGGGAGAGGAAATTTGTGGTGCTGTTGTTTCAATCCGATTTCAGGTAAAATTCATCTTTTACATATCATTATTCCATATTGAGGGTAGTCCAAAAAAGTGGTACAAGCCTTTATTTTCTCAAATGTTGCATGCAGACATATTTTTCCAGCTTCAGAGTTTCATGAAATAAGGTGGGCAATTGAATGAAAACACATTGGCTTTTATGGAATAGTAAATATTGATAAATTGAATATTTATATGACTCCTTTAGTATAAAAGTTTTAATTAGTAAAATATTTTCTCTTGCAATCGTTTATGCATACAAAGTTTCAAGCTTCTATCTATAAAGTTTGCAGAGATAATCTTATTTTTAAATTTAGGGAGGCTTATTTAAGTTAAATGAAAACATCCCAGAAATACAATTTTATTCAATATATAAAAACTGTCGTAGGAAATTATTTTTCAATCATGATTATCATCATGATTAAAAAAAAATATTACTTATGCCTTAGCATTGTTCACTTTTACTAGTTGACAACTGTAACTTCGATTTCATAAAGAGGAGAAACTTGAGAAATTAAACATTTAAGGTGCCTTAGAGAAGTAATGCAATTTTGAAAAAGAAATTATTGTTTTTAATTATGTGCATGATATTAAAATTTTCTAAAAAGTGCTGTGCAAAAGCAATGAGAATTTGAAATTCTGATGATAAATGCTTTATGAAATCGTATTGCGACTGCATGTGTATGTAAATAATATTAGAGGAATGCAACTTTGTATAGGTATTAAAAACTTTTTAGAACAAGTTTGTGAACACTCAATTTGATGTGTTATTTATACATTTTTGAAATTTATTGAAACACAATAAATGCATTATTTTTTGATACTGCACTTTTAATAACCTACAGTGATATCCCTGAAATGCACTATGGAAAAACTCGTTTAAACATCAGTCTGAGGTATAAAAAAAGTGATATAAATTAATAAATTTGCCTTCTTATATCTTTGGAAATTTTGTATGTGTATAGATGGATATAAGAAAAATATTTTGCTAATTGAAATTTTCTCCATAATTACCAAAATTAATTTTTAAAACTTTTTATAATCAATTTTCTCATATTTCACAATATATTCAAATGGTTATCTTATTTAATGCAGCTTTATAATTGGAAGTATAAGTAAAATTCTTCTCTTCTACTCTTCAAAAAAAAAAAAAAAAAGTCTCTAAAACACTTTAGTTTGTACCTGAGGGATATATTATAATATAAAACAATTTAAGTGTACTCTCTGTCAAAAAAGTGTCCAAACGCTTTTTATTCCTCACTTCTATGAGTGTTAAAATCAAACAAAATATATCATCTTATTTAGTATTGTGTCATCTTTAAATTCTTATAAATTGTGTAAGGAGTTTTCATATCAAATTTTCCAATGGTGTCCTCATTCCCCCCTTCTTTAAAATGACATTTAAGAACCCTCTGAATGGCAGTTTTTATATAAGGTAATCAGTGAAGTCCCTTTAGTTTCAAAATGGCGTATAGTATAGCCAGGGAAGTAACGTGTAACTATAGTAGTGACTATACTGAATTTATTGAGACATAATTAGGAAGTTACAAAAAAATAAAAAAAAAATAAAGGAGATCGGCCAAATGATGTAATTAGAAAAAATATAACTATCCACCAGGTAATCCATTACCTGGTGTCTAAGGTAATCAGGCAAATCATCCACTTCAGTTAATGGTCAAGATACGGATAAAAACAGATAATTAGTGGCATAGTGATCATTTGGCAATAAGAGACATTGAGCAAGCTACATTATTTGGTTCCTGTCGAGCAATTTTAAGACATCATTTTGGGTAGCGACGCGTCGCATTTCGAATTGTTCTAAGAAATTTGAATTTGTTTCAAAACCAACATGTTCAAGTGGCATGGGTGATGCTTTCTCTTGGCGATTCTTTTCTGAAAGGGGATGTTACTATGATGAAACCTGGACCTTTTGATACCGAAACAGCTAAAGAATCAAGTGAATGGCGCTTGAAACTGAAAAATGTCAAAGTTGTTCAAAATCTGTTTTATTATCGTGGTGTTGTGCTTTATGAATTCCTGCCAACTGACCCAGACAGTTGATGAGGATTGTTATTTGAGTCTTTTGCGCCGTTTGTGTGAAGCAGTTCATCGAAATCTACTTGAAATGTGATGAAAAAATTCATGAGTCTTGCGTCACGTTAATGCATTTTCTCTCGGTGGAATTATTAATCTCAAGCTCTTAACCAAATATTTAACAAATACGGTTCCGCAAGCTTCTATTTACGCGATATGACATCGTAGGATTTTCTTATATCTATGCTTGAAATTGCCTCTCCGTGTCAAGTTTTGAATTCATAAATTCGATAAAAGAAAATTTGCTACGAATCATGAAGGGGTTAACAAAAATGACTTTAAGGTGCTTCGATGATGGGAATAAACGTAGCAGAAATACATTGTAGCCGGAGTATTACACTCATGTCCAAAATTAAGGTCACAAAAAAGTTTTTCAAAGTAATTCTAAATGGCTGGCAGTAATATTTAAAGAAATTATATTTTATATATTGTGAAGGACCGGTAACACGATATTAACCTTTATTGAGGGAAAAAATGTTGTTTAGCATTAGTTTTTGAGCAACTACTGAAATTTTGCCTGCAATTTTGTGAATATTGCATTAAAACAAAAAATTTAACTTGTTTCCAGTGAGAATGAGTTCTCATAATCGTTTAGACTATTCCTTGAGATGGAGAGCCGTTGGCAGGCTTGAAGCTGAGCAGTCTCAAGCGGAGGTGGCTCGATGGTTACAAGTGGACCGAAAGTGGTATCCAGGTTGTAGAATCAATTCCAAACAAGTGGTATTGTAACCAGGAACGCTAGACAAGGCCGTCACAGAGCAACGACGCTTGCACAGGATCGCTATTTGACATTAAGCGCACGACGGCATAGGCTGACAACGGCTCCTCAACTTGCTCGTGACCTTGCTGCTGCGTCTGGAATAAAAGTTTCCAGACAAACAGTATACATACGTCTAGCAGAGAGGGCCCTTTATGCCCAGCGACCAATTGAGTGCGTTCCTTTGACTGCGTCCAACAGAAAAGCCCGGTTGTTGTGGTGCCGAACACATCAGTCTTGGGCACAGCAAGAATGGGGGCGTGTTCTTTTCAGTGATGAGTCGAGATTTACCACGCAGAGTGACACTCGTCGAATCTTCATCTGAAGAGAGTGAGGAATCACCATCATCCCTCCTACGTAAAAGAAATCGACAGATTTGGTGGCAGAGGAATTCTTGTCTGGGGTGGCATAATGTTTGGCAGTCTTACACCACTGCACGTCTTCGATGCGGGTACTGTCAATGCACATCGCTATAGGGATGAGATCCTTGAAGCCTATGCGAGGTTGTTCCGGGGTGCTTTTGGCCCAGCTTTCATGTTTATGGACAATAACGCCCGTCCACACAGAACCCAGATCGTTGATGATTTTCTTGAGGAAGATGATATTCGACGTATGGACTGGCCCTGGAGGTCTCCGGATCGCAATCCTATTGAACATGTTTGGGATGGTCTCGGAAGAGCCATTGCACAGCATAACTCCCCTCCTAATACCCCCCAAGAGTTAAAAGCCACGCTTTTGGAAGAATGGGCTTTGTTGCCCCAAGCATTTATTGACATATTCATAAACAGTATGAAAGCTCGTTGTGAAGCCTGTATGGCAGTGCACGGTGGTCCCACTCCATATTAGACAGGCTTTTCCCGAGATAAATGCTTTATCTCTGATTCATAATGTAACACTTTTTGATATACCCTGTTTCTCAATTCCCAATTAAAATCTTTTTCATGTTATGTGTCTATGTTCTTTCTTCCATTGTAGTGTACTTCTGTGCCAAATTTCGTGGCAACGCAGTGAATAGTTTTTCATTTTTGGCAGATTTTATGTTTGTGACCTTAATTTTGGACACGAGTGTACTTTGAAAGAGATAAAATAAATTTTGATGAATAAGTTCACACCTTTTGTTAAACTCTTTCGCCGTCCTCTCCTGGCCGCGAAAATTTCTGTTTTTCGCTACATTAGAGCAAACAAAAACAAAGACTCGTAAAGTAAACATTTACAAAGCGTTTTAAACGTTTAAAAGTTTTAAAATGTAGAAGAACGCTTGAAGCGCGTTACGACCGCCCTGCCGAAGTTTCACCTGAACGCGCTAATCGCGTTATGGATGATGAAGAGGTTAATGCCACCATTCCGCTATTTTTTTAATCACAGTAGTGTTAAAGGAATGAAGTGGGAAGATTTCATTACTCCAAAAAATCTGAGAAATTTAAAAATTGCCATTTCGTTGGAATGGGCTAATATTTTCCCTCAATAATTTCTGCAACCTGTAGCCATTCTTAGAAGAATATCTGTTGTTGCCTTAACCACAGAAAGCTCAATTCTATTAGTTTTGCATAGTAACGTGTTTCTGACAGTTTGATCATTAGGTGCATAGCAAGATGGATCATGGAATTTTGATTGAATAACTTACTAGACCTAGTCTTCAAGTTGAGTTTCATTTATTAAGTTGGGAAATTAAATAAAGTGCTGATCAAACTAAGGACTTTTCTCTGTATAAAATAAGACGTATTTGAATAAAATCATGTGTATGTAAGGTAAATTTAATACAAAAAGTATTAACTGTGCAGCAATTATTGTATAAATGCATGATCGTTTGCATCACTCATCAGCATAAAAAAGTCTAAAGCAGAGTTGCATTTTCGGGGGAAGGACAGAGAAATGGAATGGAATAGGAAGTATGGGCCCCACTTTTAATTATTCCCTTCTCCCAACATGAATATGTATTTGGGAATAAGGCATTATTAGAAATGGCCGCCCACTCCGCTCCTCCAACATTCCTGTTTCCGTGTTCTGGAATGAGGAACACAAGCTGCAACTGTCTTCTTAATATCTCAGATACTTGATTGAGATCTGGAAATGTGTCTGGCCAAAATATACAGTTAATAGGCTGTCATTCCCTTACGAATTAGAAAAGAGTATGATGTAGTTGTAAGATGTGAACCTGAGTATTGTCTTTAAAAATGAAATCAGAGTCAATTGCACCATTTAGAAGATGAAAATAAACTTCCAAGATATTGTTCCTGTACTTCACCTTAGTCACAGATTTTCTGGGAAAGACATCAATTAATGACTGACGTCAGTCAGAATAATGCTTAGCAAACCATCAAATTTTTGTTTCCATAGTGATTTTTTTCTCAGATATGTTGGAGAGAAGGGAGCAGGTTTCAGATTCTCTACATAGAATGTAATATACACCAAAAATCATTAGGGATTCCGAGCTTGATTTTCAGATGTGAATGTACATCAAAATTAATTTGAATTGTAGGAAATTGACTCTCAAAATTATATAAAGCTGAGGAATGTACCATTTTGTTTATTTTATTCATAATTTGTTAACTTCTATTGTTAGAGGGTGAAGTAATTTATTTACTACATAAAGGCTACTTTTAAGGTTAAAAAAAGTTTTTTTTTTTTAATTATAACATAAAATATGGGATCATATGAACTATTTTATAAATCTAATATTAATAGATTAGATAGAGAATGTTAAATTTTAAAATACTTTTCCTTATTATATATTTTCTGACAGGAAGACATAATATCTGTGTGGAATAAAACAGCTAATGACCAGCATACGACAATCCGAATACGTGATACATTGAAAAGAGTGCTGAATCTTCCTCCAAATACTATTATGGAGTACAAAACACATAACAACAGTTTGAGGTAATTATGGAATAGAAGATTTTATAATGAATTTTTATTATTTTTATATTTCTTTTCATTCAGTTTGCATTTAATATTATCTTCCTTTTCTTTTTTTTTTTAGAGATAAATCAAGTTTCCGCAATACAGATGTCTTTTTACACTGACATAGATTGTATATTTTTGAAAACATTAAATTTTTTAGAGCTTTGATGTTTTATTCGTTGTTTATTAATATTTTGCATTTTTTTTATTCATAATTTGACTGTTCAAATTATTAGAGAGTTCACAAATGAAATTCTTAGAAATCAAACTAGTTCAACTCTTGCTTGAGTTTTTTGAAAACAAATGTACAGTTATTAAATAGATATATCAAATATATTGTTACAATAACTCTTAATTCAAAATTTGCAGATGATTTAATGTGATTTTTAAATTAAACTATGTCAACTAAAACACATTCGGATATTTTTTCTTTGTTTGTTTGTTAATATTCTGAGGGATGAAGGAAAGTGAGCAGAGAATTGCGATAAAAATAATTGCAATGGCGTTAGAATTTTGGAAACTGGCATAAATACTTTTTAGTTAAAACAGAGCAATCTTTAAATAATTTTATTTTAAAGGAATATTTATTCTGTAGAAAGAAAAGATAATGGTTTACATCACCTTTAGAAACCAAAATAAAAATTTATCTGTTAATTAGATTGCCAAAAAAAATTCGCGAATTTTGATAAGGTGAAGTTGAATATATTGTGTGCTTAATTATTTTTAAAAAAATATTCATTGAGCAAATGAAATTTTTTTTAAATAAGTCGATAAATTTGGATGTTAATATAAAGACTGATTTGATATAATGTTCTCCTTACGACATTGTACCCCCAGCATCACCGCATTCGATTCTCAGGTAAGGCTTAAGTGTTTTACTTTTTTTTTAATGCCACAATGAATGTCGTGAGTTCCTTGCATTTTATTAAGAGTTAAAATATATTGTAAATGTGTCTGTTTAAAATTTTAATTTACTTAGGATATTTCTGTCAGAAGTTCATTGAATTATTTTGGTATCTAAATTCTTGACAAATAAATTTTAAGGCAATGTAATTAAAAATATAATTAGGACATAAGAAATGAAATATTTTTTCTTAAAATAGAAATATTTCTAATGTGAACTGTAGTCTGTGCATTTTCTGTAGGCTGTTCAAGGTCACATTTTTTACCTTGCAACGCTGAGGCAGACAACAGTGTCACTCTTACACAGCTGTTAAGGTATTCCGATACCTTTCTGCTTTATACTTTGTTCAAGTTCGTTATAGTTTGTTCGGGATTGTGGGATTCATTTACGCTCGCATTGCAGATTTGTTAGGATTTAAATACCTCTGGCGGGAAAACTTGTCGTGCATCTAGAGGGGCTATAGAGAATGCACATTTCTCGTGTTGATAAGAGAATGATTGATGATTAAGGGTCCTTTTCCTTGAAATATTCACTTTTTTTTTTTTCTCATAGTAAAACTGTTAAGTTCTCACTAAGAATTTGTCTCTTCTAAACATTATGATGCCTAATAAATAATTATATTTTACAAAAATAAATAAATAAAGAAGATCGATGTCTAAATAAGACATTTTCACTTAACGAAATTTGAATTTATTTTTATGTTTTATAATTCTTTTATTTATTTCAATATGAAACATGCAAAAATTTACTCTGATAAACATAACAAAGTATAAAAATATATGCATTTATTTTTCGAACTCAAAAACGCAATGTTTTAAATATATCAAATTTGGTATGTGATTTTATGACTATAATTTTTATTTCAATGAGGGGGAAAAAAAAAGAACAAGTCTTAATCGGAAATTCGATTTTCAGATATTGCCCATTTGCCAGGGATTAACCACCAAAAAATTGACCGAGAATCAGACGGTAGATTCAGTAAAAAATGCTAAATTCATGCCAAAGATTAATATTTCAAAACTATTCTATACCATACATTTTTTTCAAATTTTTTTAATTATTATTTGTTTTATTTACTTAAATATCTAAGATTCAACGATTGAATAAAATTGTTTGCTTTTACTGCCAGCTTAACGTCCTTACTGAAGCGTACTGGCGTAGGAAAAATATAAGCTTTGTCGAAACCATGGCAACGGAGAAGGAGAAAGAGTGAAGAGTAGCGAAAACGAGTGTTCTTGAAACGCCTACAGAAATTACAGAGATTATAATTAAATATTGTCATGGACAAAAAGCATTTTAGATAGCAATTTTTTTTTTTCAAACTGTAAAGAAAAACACTGGCTTCAAAGATCAAGACCAAAATAAATTATATGTAAAGGAACTAAAGCTCGCATTAAAATTTGTACATCAAGTAGATGCTTCTGGAAATTTCTAAAATTACACAATGTTGTTCTAATGTTACACAAATTTACACATTTCTAATGTTACACAATGTTGCCAAGAAAGCATCAATATCTTAATGAACACTGATTAAATAAAAAAGTAAAATAAGACTGATCCAGATGCATCTTATTTTGTAGTTTCAAACTAAGGAAAGGAAGCTGGTGAAGTTTTATTTCCTTTGAATACTGATTTTATAAATTATATGAAAATTACAACATTTATTTTTTTAAATCTAGAATATTAATAGAAGGTAATTTTATTATAATTAAATTTTATATGACTATTTAGAACATGTATACGTAAGCTATAAGCAAACCGGTGGATTTGGTAAACTGGTTTGTGTACTAGGTTGCATATCTGAGTGATGAGGTCCAAATCCCGTTAAATTGTTATGTTTGTGTGTGATACTCTGAAATTGTTTTTCGGAATTGAAATTTATACCTAGTAACAAGCCATTGTCTGAGTTTATTCATTTTTACTCATAAAGGCTTGGTTGTTTTTAAATTTAAACACTGTTTCTTTGGTTATGCTTCATATTTGTAAGGGTAGAATTTTAATCGATTTTTCACTGGCTTTCTAAAGTTCTGAAATTTTGAGCATTTATTGGTTCTCGATTGCAATAAAATATTTTAATGATTTTAGAGCATTTAATTATAAATTATTTTGAGCTAATTTAATATATTCACAGAAGTGGGCCATCTAGTAATTAATTTGAGAAATATTAAATTTTAGATTCCATGATATTTATAACATGAATTATGAAATATATTAAAACCTAAAATGCGGAAAATTAATGAAATTATAAAAAGGTTTTAAACACTATTTTGTTACTGTAGTAAAAAATTATTATTATTATTATTTTGGCAAAAATTGAGCGATATTTTAAGACATGATATTTAAAGACAATCTAACCATTAGGAAGAAATTATTCGTTAAAATTTATATATAGATGATATACCCGATGTTGCTTGGGATTAAAATCCTTTCATATAGAATGTTTCTAATATATAAATACCTTTTGTATAAAATAGTATGCATATTCCATTTTAAGACTATATTGAAATAAAAGAAAAATTTGAAAATGATAATAATGATATTGGGTTAATTCAACGTTGTTACAGCAAAGGAGGAATTGTCTACCATTTTCCTCATTGAAATCCATTTATTAAATTAAATTTAAAAATAATTTAATTATAATTTAAAAATACGTTTAAATTTTAATTATTAAATTTTCTTAAGAAATAACAAAAATGAAATTGCTATCATTAAAAAGATTTTTATTTTATGACGATATGAATTTTTTTTTGGAATTATTCCTTTCAAAGTTTCTGCAGAAGGAAGGCAAAATATTTGTTCATTTCTCACAGTCTCAAGTGGTTGCTACCGACGAATGTCTGTTTCATTTGTTTGTAAGGTTTTTACATTTCTTTCTTCCATTTCAGCGATTTACTTATGCTTATTTTTAGGTATTGTTACTCAATGTGTTGAAGCAAATGCAAACTTGGCAAAAACGATTCATGTTAAAATAAAACCAGAATTAAAAAATAAGGGTAGAAGGAAACAAGGTTAACAATAATTTAATGCATTTGATTTTTTTTTTTTTTTGAAAAAATTAATAGTATTTGAAAGAAATTTTGTGCAAAAATGAAACTGATATCATTAAAATGATGAAATGCTATCTTAAAAGATAGCATTAAAATATTTCTTATAATTTGTTTCGAAGTTACTACAGAAAAACGGTAAAATTTCGGTTAATTTCTATTTAATTGAATATTTAATTAACTTTTCACTTAGGAAAGTTGACAATATTCTTCCTTGTGTTTTAAGAAATGACTCTGCCTAGTTTGCCTAAAATCTGTTTAGGGGGAGATGTATTACACAGATGTATATAAACATAGCTATATGTTTATATACATTATATAAACATAGTATATAAACATAGCAATGACTTTTATTTATATTACGATGATAAATATGATTTCTAATTATTTTAGAAATTCTAATTTGTTTAGAGTACTTCTATAAGAATCTCATTGTTTTTACCCTTTATCTACTGCATTATAAACTACTGAAAATTTCTTCATAAATATATTTTTTTAGCTGCCATATTGATAATTAAAGAATATACAAGAAAAAAAATCTCCCCGGTGCGAAATTTAATTTGTTAGAACTAATTAATTAAAGTGGTACTTAAAAGTACCGTCAGTACACTATGTATAAATTTCCTCATAATAGAAAAAAATTACGGATGATATTTCTAATGAAATTTAAACTCTTAAAAATGCTAAATAACCAAAAAACACTCATAAGAAAACAAAGAAATTATCAAATTGACATAATTTTATTTTTTGCTTATTATTTTATTTTATATTTTTTTATTTAAAGGTAGAAATTCACATTTGATGATAATCATAAAAACATTTTTTTTTCATTTACGCACAAAAATTTATTACAAGTTGAGCATTTTGAATGTGGTTTTGATTAAATATTTTTGAGTGCACAGAATTCGCAACGTCCTCGATTCGACACGAATATTGGCTTATGATATCCTCTATTTTCTAAACGAACATCATTAGAAACAGACAAATTTCCTTTTTTTCTCTTTTTTGCACAAAAAGTTTGTTCATCTCCATTCGATTTAGGTCTCCCTTTTCGTTTTGGTTGTGGTTTTGATTTTTTTAGTAATCCTTTGGTAATGCAGCGCTTATATTCGAGGGACGACATTTTCTCACGACGCACTTCCACATATGCAATATACGAACTTACATATGCCATCTCTAGCATAGCAAAAAAAAAAAAAAAAAAAAAAAAAAAAGCCTGTGCCACCATTTTTTCGATTTCCTGTCCCTATCATAAATAGCACGTAACATGTCGGCTTTATCAATTCCCCCCATGTATCCATTGTAGTCTTTTACAACAATGGGTGCGGTAACGTCAATTTTGGTACCATCTTTGAGTCTCCCTTGGACTTAGCATGTAAAATCTAGCTTATTTTTTTAAAATTTTATTCGGAATGCAAATTCACATTCAATGCTAACATTTTCAAATGCTCTTGACAGTGTTAGTAAAAAATAAATAATTAAAAAAATCTATAATTGAAATCTATAAAACGTACTAAAGCATATTGCTATACTACACTTTCATAATTACATTATAACAAACAGAAATTCTATAGCTAATTACATGGACAAAATGAAAAGTTTTTCTCCAACACTACGTGTACTGGCGATACTTATAAGTACCACCGATTAATTCGACCGTTAATCACATTACATAATCTGTTATCTTATAATGATCGGGCAAATAATATTCTAAGACAAAACAGAATGAATAAAAAAATGCAACCCTTAAATTTGGTTTGATATTAAATATTTATAGCAAAGAAAAGATAAGAGCGGTAATCTGTACAAAATGACAGCAAATAAACACAATGTCCGTTCGAAAATTGCTTTCTTCCTCGCAAAATTCATCAGCCTAGAACAACTACTGCCATCTATCATGAAAAAGTAGAGTTAAAAGACTTTCTAAAACGTACCATCAGAATATAAGTAATGGTTATTGTGCTATAAAGTTTTAAAGTGATTGGTACTTTAAGTACCGTCAGTAGATAAAGGGTTAACATCCATTATTTGATTGAAATGAGAAATATCGATATCATAAAAAGATTTTTAAAAATTTAATCTTAAAATAGGAATAATTTTAAATCAGTAGTTAATAAAATATTTATTTTTCTAATAGAACTTTGCATATATAGATTATGTAAAAATTAGAATATTAATAAAAGTACTTTTCTTTAGGATGAAATTTTTAATGAATGTTTAGAATATTGATGTAAACTTAACGAAAGTGGGGGATTTGGTATATATTTTGCGAACGGTGCTGTAGCGCTATCGCAATTGTGTTCGATGTTGTGTTTTATGCCTTTTTAAGGTAATGATAAATAAATGTCTTAAAGGAGTAAAAACTAAAAAAATTATACATTTTAGAAGCACTTTACTCAGTACATTAAAAATGAAAAATAATTTTTTTTTTAGTCAAAATTCTGCAGTTTGATGCAAAAATATTAAAGATGTGAAGTGCAGAAAATTATAGGGGAAAGCTATAATGCCACAGTGAAGAAACAAAATATCCCAAATATTTGTTATGTTGAAATTAAAATACATTATGAATGGGTTTACAATTTCAGTTTACTTAGGGTTTTGGTATGAAACAAGTATGTGTATAAATTCATTTATTAAGTATAATTCTGAAAATATTAAAAATTTTTGTTGTTGCCAGTGCTATTGAAATTGTAACTAATCCATTCAGCTTCTTGTAAAATTATATTAACTTGCGAAATTTAAAAAAAAAAAAAATCAATTATTTACTTTCTCACTAGATGATCATTAGAAATGGAAGAAAATATTAAAATTAGTTAAAAAATACAGAAAATGAACCAGCAAGAGGGAGAAATGCGTGATGACGATGCATACTGCATAGCACATCAAATTCCGATCAGTGCTCGTAGCTAAGTGAAACATCGAGAGGCGAAAATCGGTATTTTCTTGCTTTGAATTTAACAGAGTCTGACCTGACATTTTTAAAACTCGATTTTTTTTATGTATCCGGTCAAATGATCATATATTTAAACTCTCTTCCCTCGAAATCTTTCCTTCGCTCTTTCAGTGTGCATAGCTTCATTGAAAGTCCTTAAAGCTGCTTATTATCAATTGTTCTTATACGATAACCTTAAAAATGGTTTTTTTTTTTTTTTTAATCTAGGTGTTTATTATTCTTTATGAAGGAATAATAATTTTTCCCACGCTAAATTATATAAACGTACTTTCTTTGCAGTGTCTGATCTATCCTCTTTCTATGAAAAGTGTTTCTGGAGGTCAGTGTTAAATATTTTCCCTCAATTTCAAGAAATACTGATAGTATGGAAAAAAATATATGCCTTTGATTGTCTCGACTCTTCTGTCATCTTTTGTATGTCTAGATAGAATTTAAAAAAAAAATCGTTTCCTTTCAAAGATAATTTTATGCATTCTTGGAAACAACGCGAGTTTGTTTTTAAGTGACTTCGGGCCGCTATTGTTTTTCTGCTCGTGGTTACTATTTCTTTATATACGATTTTCTTATGGCATTTCAACATTTTTATTTGTGAATTGTTTAAATGTTTTTGCAAGTAGTTTTTGAGCAAGAATTTTAGAATTTTTTACAGTTTGCGGGGAAATGTGTATTTAATTTACTGTGAACTGAAAGTGAACACACTGAATAGTCGAAGACTTGCAAAAATCAAACAGTAAACATTATTAAAAAATATGAATATCAGAAATGTCTGCTCGTTTAAAATATATATTTTTGGAGGAACAGAGAACTAAGAAATTTGTACCAGAAAGCATAAGAAAAGAAAATTAGAATCTGATTTCTTCTCTGTAAGGGAAATCGCTGACATTGAATGTAAAGCTAATGCTCAAAAAACTGAACAAGCCAAAGACATTTTTTAACTAACATAATGTAATGCATTGTAAAAAGCTTATAGTGAGAAAACTGAACTATAGCTAAATATATATATATATATATATATATATATATATATATATATATATATATATATATATATATATATATATATATATATATATTAAGAAATGGAAAACTTTGTTTATATAGCTCTGCAGTTCATAAAATTTGCTGATTTGTATATCCGAGATTCATTTATTTAGGTTTTTAACAACTTTTTTTTCTTTCAAGAATTAATATGTAAATGAAATGGTAATTAGATATTTTTTCTTAATACCGCTAATTGTAATGTAATGTAATAAATTATTTTATATATGCATTGAAAGTGCTTTAATTCAATTTTTCATTAGAAACCTACAGAAAAAATATTTTAAATAATTTCGCTTCAGTGTTAATGAAAAATATTCAGCAATTATTGGTGATACTATATTTTTATATTTGTAAATAATTGGATATTTTCTTACCCAACTTCGGTGAATTTCATCTTAATACATAGTTCTGTTATCAAAACTGTTTACATTAATGTTAATTTTATTTTTTTTTCTGTAAAGATGCTTTAAAATACTTATTCTTAAAGATAAAACTTGACTACTCGCCTTTTTCTTCTTGGTTTATTTTTATTAGCTTTCGCTATTTCTTATGTTTCTCCGGTGGAAACATATCTGGTATAAAACCTTTTTTCTTTTTTTGTTGTTGCTGGAACCCATTCATCGAAAAAAGATACGCCAAAAGATTTTTATGCGATTGAGATGGATATAGTTTTAAATTTTAGGGCACATAGAGGTAAAGTTTTTTTTTTTCTTTTTTCAATATTGTATTTCAATCATATTCTATCGAGAAATATTTTTCACAGCATCGCTTATTTCTGAATTGATTAGTCTCTATTGATTGTTACCCAGAGTACGCTTATGTACAAAAAACTTCAAAACTTTAGTTCATAAGTGAAAATCTATTACAAAATTCCATTTTTGTGAATGTGAAACAGAGCAAGTTGCATATGACATTTAAAAACTGTATCGATATACTTGGAAACAACTATGAGTAGTAAGGAATTGGTTAATATAAAAATCGCCTAAGAAACATCTTGCATTAATCATCCACAGTTTGCTGGGCAACAATGGCTTGTCAGAGTTCCGTGCCCGAGACTTGATTTCGTGAATGATCCATCATATATTCGGACCTGGTGCACTTTCGAGGATCAAAAATCTTCCCGTTATTGCGGTGTGAAGTTTGAGGAAGGAGTGTTGGCTCAAGTGTCACTCTCGACCTCTGATGAAGGTTCAAAGCTAGGACTTCCATCTCAAAATACCTCTCGTGTTGCTTCAACATGGTGTATAAATCTAATTAAAACAGTTTATCTAAAGCTGAGCTAAATTCACATTTCTTATTAGGTTATTCATATTTATATATTATACATATTCTCTGCTTAAAGGTAATGGAAAAGTGTGAGTTGCAGTTCCAGTTTGTTGTTTACAAATAAATTGAATTGACTCTAGTCTCATTACCTTTGTTAATAAAATCAGCTATTCTTATCATAATTATTTAACATTCTTATAAATACAAGCTACTAACAAAATTGTGCACATTGTTAGAGTATTATCATTCTGTTGCCACCAAGGCAGGTCTTTGTAATTAGTGACTTTTACAAACATGAAATGTATAGTGAATCAGAAAAAAAAATTAGTTAGGGAGAAATATCTTTTTTTTTTTAATGAATTCCATCTCAAAATAATTATTTGTGGAGGAAATCTAAGCGCAGCTAAGAAAAATTCAAATCTAAAGTTGCGTGATGCATCCCATCTGTGTTGTCATCTAATGATATTACATTTCTAAAAGCTACTTTTACCATTGTCTTGCAGTTTCTTAAATTAAGATTAATGTCTCTCTTTCTCCAGTATAGATTCTCTCCTGTTTATTAACATTCTCGTTTCATTCTGTTGCAACATGGACATTAACGCAACGCATTAACTTTTTTTTCTGGTTTTTTTAAACACATTTTTAATTCTACAGATAGTTTTGAAATATTGTTTTATTCAATATAATGCCATTAACGTAACTGATTATGATTATATATGAGAGAATAAATAAAAAGATTATATATATATATATATATATATATATATATATATATATATATATATATATAACCAATCTAAAGTAAGAAAAAGTTTGAAAACGAAACTAAAATGAAAACGAAACAAAACAGTTTCGAAATCGCAACTAAAATTTATTACCTATTTAAACTAAAACCAAAAAGGAACTTCATAGTATTTAGAGAGCGCAATTGCAGCTACTTCTAAAACACAGATGAATTGATACAAAAGTATTAGAATCAAGTTAATAGGAAAAACAAAAATCAAATAAAAATTAAACCAAAAAAATTATTAAAAAATATTAAAAAAGAATCCGGCCTGAAGACTTTTTCAAGGGTCACCCTCAGGCAGGGATTCAAATAAAGGGATTTTTTCTGTGAGGACATACAGACATTAAGTCTAATAATGATTCCTCGTGACCCGAAAATCCCCCGAAATTATGCTCAAGAGATATACCATTTTAACAGAAAGGAAATACAAAATAACAAATTAGAAAAAAAAACCACAAAGTAAAAATACAAAAAAAACAAACAATAACAATAAAAACAAAAACAGCATTAAAATTAAAATTAAAATTAAAAACGAAAAGGCCAGTACATACCATCCAACAGTGAAGTAAACTTTAAACAATCGATTGTGATTTCCTGTTTTTGAAAGTTAACGGTAAATTATGTAAACAGAGGTAGGCACCCAGCGCCATCTATTGAGTGATCCAATATGCAAGTAAATTTCCATTTTTATTTAAGCCAAAAGATTAATCCCAAACCATACCTTGTTTAATTAAAAAATTGACATTACAGTAATTTCTAGGAAAATCATTTTTAATTAAATTTTTAAGGAGGATATTTGATGCTTCAATATAAGAATTTTTATTATTGCAAACCCTTTTGATCCTGTTAACTTGTGAGAAAATTAGATTTTTGAAAATTTTAGAGTTTAGATTGGAATGGTAGTTACATAGTTTTGTTATTTTAAAGTTGAAATCATCCCTTTTATCGTATATACCAACTATTGTTTTATCATTAGCAATTTCGATTTTTAAATCCAGAAAGGTAGCCTCAAGTTGATTTATATTTGTATCTTTTAGAATTAAATCTTTTGGATAGCAATTAGTAATAATATTAGTATTGTCGAAGTTAATCAAAAGTAGGTCATCAATATATCTCCACCCGTTTATTAAATTATATTTAATTATTTTTTCTCATAGTAATGCAGGAAAATATTAGCTAAAGCACTTGAGAAAGCTGTCCCCATTGGAATGCCCTTGACTTGTTTATAAAAATTAATACCATTAAACACGTAATTTTCAGTAATATTAAAATTACATAACTCAAGCCAGTTATTTTTAGGAATGATATTTTCATTTAAATATTCGTCATATATAAAAGTGCAGACCTTTATTAATTTTTCATGAGGTAGATTAGTGTATAAATTTTCGAAATCAAAAGTATTAAGTTTATTAATGTTGTTATCTTTAAGAAAATCCAATACTTCTTTGTTACTAGAAATAATAAAGTTGTCTTCATTTTTTATTTTGTCCAGGATAATTTTTAAGTATTTAAAGAAATGTTTACCCGTATAGTAATTATAACTACCAGTGCTACAGGTTACGAATCTGAATTTTAATGGATTTTTATGAAATTTAACTGTTGGGAATAAATAAGGATAGTTAAGAGAGCAAGTCTTAGTTTTGGTTTTTTTTGCGAAAGCTAGCATTCTTTTATCTAATTCCTTTTTCGCGTATTGTATTTTTACTTTGTGGTTTTTTTTCTAATTTGTTATTTTGTATTTCCTTTCTGTTAAAATGGTATATCTCTTGAGCATAATTTCGGGGGATTTTCGGGTCACGAGGAATCATTATTAGACTTAATGTCTGTATGTCCTCACAGAAAATATCCCTTTATTTGAATCCCTGCCTGAGGGTGACCCTTGAAAAAGTCTTCAGGCCGGATTCTTTTTTAATTTTTTTAATAATTTTTTTGGTTTAATTTTTATTTGATTTTTGTTTTTCCTATTAACTTGATTCTAATACTTTTGTGTAATATATATATATATATATATATATAATGTCGTAATTCGTTTTAATTAAAGATTCGAAAATTAAAGCGTACTTAGTCTTCAGATATCTTTCTATACCAAAATTTTGAATTAAAAGGAAAATGCATTTTAAAAAGAAATATTCTTGAATGTTCATTCCTTCAAGCCAGAGTAAGATCATATATGTAGTTAGAGACAGATAGTTTGATAAACCATACCTATATTTGTATATAAAATGTATGATTAACATCTGATTGTTACTGTCCTATTAACCCATTCACTGCCATTTACGAGATATCTCGTAAGAAACTGCTGCAAAATTAAGTGTCTATAAATTTCTCTGGTAGTGAATGGGTTAAAAAAATGTTTTTCACTTCCTGAGGAGAACACAAATACAAGGCGGGCGGGGAAGTTAATACAGAAGGAATGGTCTCTCCATATACTCTCTAATATATGTACCTGTGTATTATTAATTAGTCGTCATTGGTGAACAACAGTGGCGAATATTAACTTGCGATCTCTTTCGATTTTTTGACAATCAGTCGTTGACAAATACCTGGAAACCAATTGCGTATTTTGGAAGCCTTTTTACCGACCAATAAAAACCGAAATTCGACGCAGACCGACAATTGTAGTTAAAAAATTACACATTAAAATTTGCTTATTTATTTAAGTCACTGCATTTTTGAGTTATTACGTTTCCATGTTTGTGAAGTTTGGTTTGGTTTAGTTTAGTTATATTAACGTCTCGTTTTAAAGCAACACTAGGGCTATTTTGGGACGAATCTCGTAATTTTGAAACGCGATCAGATAACGAGGACGACACCTGAATTGCACCTCCCCCCTCTCCACACCAGTCCAGTTCATGTTTGGGAAAGTTCAAATCGATAGACGGCCAACTGCTTGACAGATTTGATTCCAAATTTGAAAGGTATTTAACCTTTAAATGTGAAATCTGTGTACCAAATTTTATCCACTTAGCATTCTACATTTTAGAATTATCGTGTTAACTTATATTTGAACAACCAAACACGTATTTCTTTTGAATTTTTTTCGCCCAAGATTTGATAGAAATAGACAAATTTTGTGTAAGAACTATATCAAATTTTATCCGTGTAGCTCAAAGCGTTATTCAGTTATAGTATTCACAGACAGATATAGATATAATGTTGAAAAATAAGTTTTTCGAACTCAAGGAAACGTGGAAATTCGTCCAAATCTCGAGTTTCATATTTTGGACGATTGCAAACAACAACAACAAAAAAAAATGTATTCTGTTTATTTTAAAATCAAATTTTACTTTTAAAAATAAGTAAATGCATATACCTACCACTAAAGATATTTTGTTATTAATTATTTAAAAATCATTGGAAGGAGGCGGAAGTTGAGACAAAAAAATACGTCCTATATTATAAAAAGATGCGAACTGCTGTACTAGAGCATCGCTAATTCGAAAAAACGACCCGTTTTATTACATTGTTCTCGGTAATATATATGTATCATCTATTATCATCATCTGAATGGTAAATTTAAATTATGATTGAAGGTTGATTGTATTATTTAATCAATTAATTGGAAAATTGTCACTCAGATTAAGTTGGTATTTATTTGATAATTGCAAGAATAAGTATATTTATCAAATATTTAGATATAATTTATACTTTTAATTATGTATTAATTCTTTAAACGTTTTCACAAATTTCACATTACGATTTTTATTTTAAGAACTTATCAAGCTTGTAACGTCACACATGTAAACCTGATTTGTGATAACACATATGCTATCAAAATTCGGAATGTCCTTTGGAGATAAGAGATAGTTCTTCGGTGATACTTTGAACTGTTCTAAATATTCAATAGTTACCATGTCAGTAATTTTGGACCAGATAGTGAGTGAATTAACTTGGTTTTTATGGTACAAATGCTAGATATGATCATGCCGCTCGATTTGAATTATGCAGTTCTGAGTATTGAAATTTTTGAAATCCCCCCATTTTTTTTTCCTTTAAAAAAATTTAACGATTTATGAATAATGGTACCGTTTTTTGAACCAATTAATTTTCCTTCCACGGATATTCCATCTATAAGAAGAAAAGAAAATATGTACTAAAATAAAAGAGAATGTTAAAAGTAATAAAACTCAACATCGCTGTGTTTGCCAGAATAAGTTTAGCTTTAGATTTTCAGAAGTAGACTTATCCGAAATTAATTACTAGCTCTTACTGATAGGCAATGGCTTTATATTGTCTTGAAACAAATTCTATACTAGATTCTATCAAAACCATTCACATTTCAACGTTTTCACAAATAAGAATGAATGATGTTGGAAGATCGATTTCAGATTACTATATTCTTCCATTGGAAATTGGCTATTAAGAATGAAAACATTTTCAGTATTTTGGGCCCGGATTGAATTTTGCCTTAAGAAAATCATTGATACAAAAACTACAGTAAAGATTGCCTGTAATTCAGATTAAGATTTAGAGAAAAGAAAAAGTAAATCTGTATCTAGATCCGTTGTGAAGTTTCCCCATCCTGGATTAGACATTCAGATTTCCAATCGATTTAATTACGATTAACTTCATGTAGACATTTTCCTTTTTTTCTTTTGTAAGATATTTAATTGACCTTAATAACAACATTTCTGACTATTATTTTTATAGATGTTTCATCTGTCCAGAAGCGAACAGTGAGGCTAAAAAATATTTCTCGAGTATTAAAATATATTGTATCAACTGGGTAGGCATGAAGAAATTTTGCCGCTATAGGAATCCCTATGACCACTTCTTTCAAATAATCGAAAAGAAATTTGAGATATAGGTTTTGTACGCGCTCGAGATTGTGGTAAACAATAATAATGGAGGCTGCATGGCTACAGTTATAGTGAAACAATTACGAAACCCACTTTTTCCCATTATAAAATTATCTGCACATTGAAAAATGCAGTTGATAAAAAAAATTATAAGCTCATTGAACCATACATGGCATTAGTACGATTCGTGCATCACTGAAAACGGTGGCGCAAGATTCATACCAAATGAAGCATTGTAAACAGTCGATTACAGCAGAGATATTGACGTCCTGTTGTATTCATCACTCATGGTACAGAGACGAATGAAATCTCTATTTCAGAACACCGTGCTTTTGGAAATCCTTTAAAAATTAGCGTGGAATTTTGTTTCTTAAACCGATTGTTCGCTTATGCTTACAAAATGATACCTATAGCGAAACAACATTATGGATTGCTAAAGTTTTATTATCTGAATGGATGAAATATTTTCATCGTAGCTTGTTCTCTTCTGTAAATCTGCTCTCTAAATCATTAGCTTGTTCTCTGCTGTGTTTGGCTTGGTGTCGGGGGAAAAAAAATGGTAACATATGCATTTGACACGATCCGAACGTTCAATCGTTTTTTTTATTGAAGTTGTTGATAAAGTTGAAATACATAATATAACAACTGCATTCCCTGTTTAATTTTGAGAAGATCTATTCACATTTTGGTACAGTACAAGTTAGAGACATTGCAGTGTATCCAAAATGTGAACAAAGCACCTTGAAGCAAATTACCTTCTAATATTCTTGACTTTTTAGAAAAATACATAATTTGTTAATAAATTAGACTAGACTAATTTAGATCTAGAATATTAAATATTCTAGATCGGATATTAGCAATCTTTTTATTCCAATATAAGCATTTAAATTCTCGTCTTCTTAAAATATTCTTATTTTTTTAATCGAAAATATGGATGCCCCAGCAAAATCGTAAAATACTAAAATTTTGATAGAAATAATCGAAGTAAACTGGAATTCAATTCTCATCTATAATAATGCTATATTTCCGATAAAATTTTTATTTTCTACTTTTTACTAAATTAATTAAACTGTACTAAATTAAATTTACTAAATTAAATTTACTAAATTAAATTTTTTTTTATTTTCTATTTTTGAATTTTTAATAAATTTTGTTATTTATTATAAATATAATGGAATCTAAAAAATATTTCTACGATGGAATTCGTGTCTTTTCTGTTAAATAAGTTTTTAATTAAACTAATATATTGATAATCAAGAACTCTAAAATTATTGAAATATTATGTTTTCATTGGGAACCACCAATAATTATGAAATTCCACTTTTCAGTACTTAAAGACGTGAGTAAAAAAAATCGATTATACAATTACATACATGAAACATGTGAAGGTAAGTTCAAATCTTTCAATTAAACATAATTTAAACTGATTGACTGAATGTCAGTGTTCGGTTGAATAGAATTGAAACTCTCTCTTCTCATGGAATACAAGGGCATCATCACTTTCCCTTTGTATTTATATAATTTTATTAGCATATAAACAATCACCTCATAGTATAGCATATATTATGAGAAAATCACAGTAGGATATTTCTTATTAGAAGAGGAAAGAGTATTTTTAGGTAGACACTTATAGGAAGACTACCTATTGCAATTATTCTCAAGACAAGATTTATGGGAAATTTCTGCAGTTCTTCACTGATCATGGTCTCTAGAACCCAAAATCACCACTCTTCGTTCAAAAGTTTATATATATATATATATATATATATATATATATATATATATATATATATATATATATATATGCGTATAACACTTTGCCCTTGTTATCTTGTAAACAGGATAACTAGAGTAATTTTGTTTGGATATAGCTCAAAGGGTGCGGAAATTTTCATTTCTTTATAACTCTCTTAATATTGAAGATAGAAAAATAACTCCAATTAGCCAAAGTAACCCCTCATTAAGACGAATAAGTTTTGTGTTTAAAGTTTTTCGATAACTGTAATATCTTAGAAGTTAGGGGCTAAAAAGTGATTTTCACGACCTAATTTTGACAGTTTCGAACATCAACAATTTATATTATCACATAGTAACTCAGATGTAAAGGAATCTACCTTTGTCTTTGCCTTGAGAAATTAAAAAAAAAATGACTTTTGATTAAATTTCAGGAGATGTTGCAGCACCAAAGATTAAATGGCCGAATCTCCCTTGATTACACTCGAAGGCGACATTTCTCATTGACACTGGCTGCGGGGGCCTGGTAGTCAGGTCTCGGCTTCGGAACCGGAGGGTTTTAGGTTCGAGACTCAATTCCACCGAAGAACCGTCGTGTAAGCATGTCTGGTTCACGTTAAACCGTCCGGGCCAAACGTCCTCCCGCTGGTGTGGTGTGGAGAGGGGGATGCCAGCTCAGGTGTCATCTGAACGAGGTTCAAGATTGCAGGTCCGTCTCAAAATAGCCCTAGTGTTGCTTTAAAACGGGATGTTAATATAATTAACCCTTATCATGGCAAGATATTTTATAGTGGTAGTATATTTTTATATGTATTTTTTGTATATTTTATTTTTTATTTGTTTATTATTATTATTTATTATTATTATTATTGTATTATTATTTATTATTATTATTATTGTATTATTATTTATTATTATTATTATTATTGTATTATTATTTATTATTATTATTATTATTGTATTATTATTATTATTTGTATATTATATGTATATTTTGTATGTATGGTATACTATACAAAATGAACATACTAAACTTCTCATTGCCACTAGTGGTGTGCGCCTCACGCCTCGAGTATTTTGGGTGGCCTCTAAATTTGTCAGACATTATTTTTCAGTTTTAGGTCAAATTTATATTGTGTAGGACGAGGAACCTCAAAACAGCTTCAAGTTATGACAGTAATTAGACATTTTTTTTTTTTAACAGTGGCAGGTTTTGATAAGATTTGGCCTCATCTCATCAAAACCTGTCACTAATTGCAATACTTTGCTAAAATCGAAAGAACTAGGACCTGAGAACAGATTTTGAAAATGCTAGAAAGATTTAAACAAAGTATTTATTTTTTAATTTTTTTTCTTTGAGAAATTAATTATGATCGGAATTTAAAAACACGTAATTCAAAAATTTGTCTCTTGTTGCTATCCGTCCTCTTTTCCAGCAAAAGAGCATCCGGAAGGTGCATTACTCAATTAAAATAAATAAGTAATAATACTCGTTGTTATACGAATCTTTAAAAAAAAAAGAAAAAAGCCTGGGGTTTTTTTATTGCAGTGTTTTAAAACTTAAACCGAAATTACGAGTTTGTAATCAATCTCACTGGAAGATTCACCACATATATGTCCCATGTAACTTTAGAACTGCTTTGGGCTGAATGTAATCGTGTTGATGTGGCTTGGATAAGCTATTAAAAGAATTGTTTTCATCATTAACGAATTAACGAATCCAATAAGTTCTGTAAATTCATCTTCGTAAAAGCGAATCTGCTATAAAATGTGAATGTAGTTTGTGCCTTCTATGGAAAAGTTCTAATGATGCTTGTATTAATTTAAGTTATTCTTTATAATAAATAGTGTTCCATTTTTTAAAAAAATATTTTAATCTTAACATAATTAAAGAAAAATTCTACTTCTGAAGAAAATTTAATAAATTATTTGGGAATGTTTGCTACTTTTTGGAATGGTTAAAATTAAAGAGAAAGTATCAGTCATCACAAATTTCCAAAAAAAGAAAATTTCTATGTAACTTTGTAAAAGTGGTTACTTTTTTTATTCCTAGTGAGTTCAACTATGAGTTCTGTTCTAGAGGAATAGTATACTATATATATATATATATATATATATATATACCGGTGTCCCAAAAATGACTGATGGATTTTGAAAATCAATCAATCAATCAATCAATCAATCAATCAATAATAATAATAATTAAAAAAAAGACAGCGATAGACAGCCAAATTGCAAATTTAGTTAACATTGTAAACGACAGATGGCACTGCAACCGAGTTGCAATAGGTGTAGTTAAAACGAAGTGCTTGAGATCGCATTCTATATAGCGAAACGTTTTTTCACATGGGGATTACAATGGAAACATCAGTGTTTAATTTTTTGCAATAGTTCTTACAACATATTCGTACCCTTTCCCCCCTGTTTTCCAGGGACAATGGTAACTGAATTTGCAGATTGGTGGAATAAAATTTCCTGCTCTCGTAAGCGTTATGGCCGCAAACGATGTATTTCTATTGCATAGCGTCTTATTTTTTATAGATTTTCAAAATCTAGGAGTCATTTTTGGGACATCCATAATAATATTTATAATATAAACGAAATAAAACTCGTAACTGGATACAATATTCATGAAAAGAAAAGACATTAAAAATTTGGTCTTAAATGAAATAATGAATTTAACTGTTGGAAGATTAAAAAGAATTCATCACAGGAAAGGGGGGAGGAGTTAAAACAGAATAGAAGTAATTCTGATAATATAGAAACATTTTTTTAAAAACTTTTTCTCCTGTATTATAAAACTTTTAAATTATTCGACAATTTCAAAAATAGATAAAAAACATGTTTTATAAATTTATTTTAGAATATTAATTAAATATTACAAATAATAAAATTAAATTAAAAAATACCTGAAAATAATTTGAATATTATTAGTCTGATAACTAATATTTAATAACATATTCAAATTTTATACCATTATCTCAGTTGTTTATAAATATTACATTTAAGGAAACATTAACCTGCAATTGTGCTATCTGTAGAAATTATTTTTAAAAACTGAAGATTGCAGGTAAAATTTTGTTATGTTTTTTATACTAAATACCAAAGGACGAGAATTTTTTTAATACTATTTTTTTTTCTTTCACAGATGATTCAAAAAAGTTTACATCCAAAAATAATTATTGTAGACGGTTTTCACTGAAAAACAACAACAACAACATATTTCTTTCTAAATATAAATATATTATATTCTTAAATTCTCCATAAATTTTACATTTGTAAAAATTACTAATTACAAAGATATATCAGAAAATCTTCCACTTCAATATAGTAATACTTTGAAAATATGGAAGGTTTTCAAGTTGCTTGTATTTGTGAGAATCTTTAATGATAATTAAACATGTTAACGATAAAGGATTTTATTAATAAATAAAATAGAAATAATTCTTTTTATTTTAAAACAATGGAATGGAGCGCTGACTCTCACTTTTCTAGTATCTTAAGGCAGAGAATATGCATAATATATGAATAAGATGGGATAATTTAGCTTAGCTTTAGATAAGCTGCTTTTTAATTAGATTTATACAACATTTTGAAACAACACGATAGGTTGTTTGAGACGGAAGTCCTAATTTTAAACCTTGTTTAGAGGACGAGGTTGACACTTGAATCAGCATTAATTATCTTAAGCAAGTGCATTAACTTCAACTTCTACATCATACCAGCGGAAGGGTTTTTAACCCTCACTGGTGCGGCACGACAGATTCAAGCGGAATCGAGTCTCGAACTCGTGACTCTGCCACGAGGTCACTGCTTTCCATCAAACTGTGGATTCAATTCGTTATTTGTCCGTCTTATAGGCGTTACAAGAACGAGCTTATTATCATGATTGCATGTTTCCAGGCCATTGAAATACATTTGAACCCCGTTCTTAATATCGATAAGTCCCAACGGCAAAATGTAAAATTAGCTGATGTTTTGATTTGACCTCTAAAAGAAATTAATGACTGAAAATGTAAACTTCAGCATTTTTAATCTAACTTTTCTAATCCTAAAACTGATATCAAGAGGAAAGATAAAGCAAATTCATTGCTGTAACAACAAATAACTTTGATATCATTTGGGATACGACAAAGATAATTTAAAATATCAGATATACAGAATTGCCTGGATTCTAAATAGTTGAGCAAAGAAAATCGTCTGAAATTTAAATTTTATTTTTGATTTAAGTAGACGTTTATTATTTTTTTAACGATAAGTTTCGATTTTAAGAAGAGAATTGCTTGAAAAAGAAAACTCAGTTTTGAAAATTCTAATGTATTTAAAAAAAAAAAAAAATTATACATGATTTCAGATTCCATAACTTCTTTCTGGTGTTTTACTGATTACATGGTCTATAATAATTTTTTTTCCAATATTATTTACTCAATGAAAATAAATAATCAAACATTTTGAAAAATCAAAGATATATTCGAGTTTAAAAACTTGCAAAAAAAAAAAAAAAAAAAAAAAACCCTGCACATTAACATTTTACCATTTATCAACATTTTTATCAGTACAAATTAAGTTCACCCTCTCTCTGACTGCTGCTTTTTTATATTACAAGTTGAAATATATTTAAAACAAAGTGTATGTTACCCGATAATAATATGGTATAATTTAAATATGTAGTAGGAAATATAAATACATTAACCCGCGAAAATCGTGGATTCCAGCAGAAAACAGATTGGCATCCAACCCGCAGAATTAAGTGGATAAACACTTGGAGGAACGATGTGAATTGGAAAGAAATAAATTCCCCGCGAAAAAATTACGTGTTTACTTGAAAACTTACTTGTTTCAGCCAATAATCATTGTAGATTGCGTATGCATTGCGCTGCAGAATTGGAAATATATAATAGGATCTATTTCTCAACCCTCGTGAGAATTAGATCCTATTATATATTTTCTCCTTATATATTCACTCCTTATTTATTATATATCCACTCCTTATTTACAAGAAAATTTTCAACCAGAATTGAAAATATATAATAGGATCTATTTCTCAACAATCGTGAGAAATAGATCCTATTATATATTTTCTTCTTATATATTCACTCCTTATTTATTATATATCCACTCCTTATTCACAAGAAAATTTTCAACCAGAATTGAAAATATATAATAGGATCTACTTCTCAACCATCGTGAGAAATAGATCCTATTATATATTTTCTTCTTATATATTCAATCCTTATTTATTATATATTCACACCTTATTCACAAGAAAATTTTTAACCGTGCTGTAATTTATCATTTGGATTCGGCCATGTACCTTCTGTACACATATTCGTATTTGAATTTTTTACTGCGGGAAATGGCATCGTGTACTTGAATAAATGCAAAAACTAAATGTATGTAGAATGTTTTCTTAGATTTGCTGGTTAAAAAAGTTTTAATAAACATGGCATTTTTTTTTGTTTTGTTATCATAAATAGTGAGTATGTTGTCAAGGAAAAAGCATCTCTTTTCTTGACATATTTGGTCTAAAATTGTCAAAATTCCATCCTTCTACCTTGTTTCAGTTTTCATTGATAGCATTCATACAACAAATTTAGCTAGATATTAAATTCTTGGAGTTCTAGATATTAAATTGAAGAATTTAATCCAGATTTTGAGGTAAATTTTCGTGTTAAAACTGCAAAATTCCATTTGTCTAGATCGTTTTGTTTTTGAATGATGGTTTCTATATACACATGGATAAAACAAATGGAAATGATGGAAAATGGTTCAAGAATTCGATACAGATATATTTGGTTGGTGAAAAAATAATTGCGCTTTGGTATCTTACGAATTAAAACATTGATCTTGAAACAATGATTGAAATTTTGTCAATGACATACTTTCCATTTTATTTGATAACAGTTTGCGATATTTTTTCATCACTTCTTTATATAAAATTAATAGAACGTTTGGTCCTCATCAATAAATATTTTGTCAAATGGAGTGTTTGACCTCATGAATCAAGTATACAAACGCATAAAAAACTGTACATAGAAAATGGTTTGTATACAAAAGCATACAGATTTCAAGCATACAAAACTGTACATGAAAATGGCATCAGAAGAGGCCTCACCTAATAATCTGAATAAGAAGCAACATACAGTTCTTATATCGTTGAAGATATGTAGAAAGAATTGGAAGACATTTTGGGAAAATGTTTAATTGAAAAATCAACAGAATCAAAGTATTTCAATGGGAAATAAACTAGAACAGTGTTGTTTAGAATCATGATACAAGCGAGAGATAAGAATCACTTTTGTTTTTATATGTTGTAAAGAATTACATTTTACTACAAAGTAAATTATTATATGAGACATCGGTCATTCATTATAAAAATATATACATAATATTAAAATGCATTTTAAATAAATATTCAGCAATAATTTGAACTTGAGTCATATTTCATATATGAATCAAGCCTTTTAAGATATAAATAAATAAACTAAATCTCGGCTCTACTTAAGTGATGTCTGAAATGTTTCTCCATGAATTCAGCTGATCACTCTGAAGATGGCATAGGCTGGTTGGATATTTAAAAGTATGGTGTGGATGCTGCAAATCAACTTCCATGAAATGGTATGGCGGTTGGGATCTAATGAGACAATTTTCAAAGCACAAGTTTAATATAACTAAACTAAACTAAACTAGTCCCATTGTCCCGTTGTAAAGCAATACTAGAGCTATTTTGGGACAGACCTCGTAATTTTTAACCGCGGTCAGAAAACGAGGAAAACACCCGAGCTGGCACCCCCCCCCCTCTCCACACCACACCAACGGGAGGACGTTTGGCCCTGACGGATTTAACCTGCAATAGACTCCTTTTCGTGACTGTTCTTCGGTGGAATCGGGTCTCGAACCTGAAATCCTACAGCTCACGAGCCAAGACCTAACCACCAGGCCTCCGCGACCTTTCAAAGCACAAGTTTCTGCAGGAAAAGGGCTCTTCAAAAGATGGCTCGTATGTTTTCTAAGAATAAGAGAAAGTGGACCTTTGAAGATATGAGAAGGAATCGGAAAATGAAAGAATAATCATAGAATATTGGAATACTCAACGTATTAAACTAGTTCATTGGATAAAAAAATATAGAATACGGAATTGCACTCAAAATTATGGAACTATCAGAAAAAGTTAAGAGTTGATTATGCGAGTTGTATAAGAATTAAGTCGATGCAATTAACATCTGCCATTCATTATTAAAAAGGTTTGCTTAATATTAAAATTCATTTAGCATATGTCTATGGTAATAATGGAAATTCGATCCTTATACTTAAGTATATTTTAATATGCAAATAATAATCATTTTGAGATATATTTATCTCAAGACAGAAGAGATTTTCGTGGACGTTTTTGTTGAGACACAGATGTGCGTTTTTAAATGGCTTGACCTGAATAGGCGAAGATTGGAGGCGGCAAACAACACGTCTATAAATTTGATGTTGGATGCAATCTGATGAAAATCGAGAGTTTTGCACCCAGTCTTGTGAAATAATATGGAATTCCAAAATTTTCCATCTAAGAAATCTAAGCAAGAAATGACAACATGTATTTCAATCATTAAAGGCAGGTGAAAGAATTGAAATTGTATTTTGAAATCATCATCGTGCATTTGAAAAATCAACTCATTCGAAATTATGTATTGAAAAAAAAAGTTAGAATCGCGATACTATCACAAAAAATGAGTCAAACATTAATAAAAAATTAGGACATTAGGGTGTCATATCGTTGTTGAAAACTGGTCACGTATTCAATCTTAGCTCTGTAAGTGTACCTTCCTCTGAGTTCTCTGCAGTAAGGAGCGATTCCATTCTGACTTCATGCACCACTAAAAAAATTGACCTTGGTTCTGAAGCCCTGAAATTTTCACATTAGTTGATTTTATAGAAATAAATGGGTTTAGAAACATGTTCCTGCCAGAAAATAGAAATGCAGCTTGCATTTATAAGCTGCACAAGAAAGAAATGCGCTCGGATTAAACCAACACAATATCTGTCATTAAAATTTATACATAATTTAAAAATTTGTTTAATACGTATATTGTAATAAATAAAACTTGTCTGAGTTTAATTAAAGATTCAAATAATAATAATAATAACTCTGAGATATATTTATCTGATGACCGAAGAGAATTAAAAATAATCACCTATTTCTTTTAAATGGTACGCCGAAAAAACTTTTATAGCAAATAAAGAGGGATTTGCAATAAAGTTTAAAAGTTAGCATATACATTACATTTGTGTATTTGTTTTATTTCCTATCTCAATTAATTAATCCTAATCAACTGGGAAAATTTCTAAAAATACACAATATATTACACATCCCTCAAAATTCTTTCCTGAGCGCACTTGCATTGCTTTTTTGTCCTGATAAAATTAAGATATATTATTTATTTTCCTTCCTTATCTATTGTAAATGACTATTTCAATTCAATGCTTTCCTTGGATCTGATGAACGATTTCTATACGAATTTTATACTGTTACATATTCACAACAATATCACTTGAAATTATTTTTCGCATTTAAAAAAAAAGTTCTTCAAAGAAAGCTGTTTCTTAAAATTGGATGATCCAATTGTAAAAGTCATATTTACCAAGAGAACATTCTTTAAGTATGAAACTCGCATGTTGGCAAAGAAATTAATTTTGGATTAATACCACTTTTAAATAAGTACGAACAAAATTGAAATAACTAAAATCCAGTGAGGAAACTTTCATTTTCATTAAAAACATCAGTTTATTATGAGTTTTCTGGTTAAATCATCTTGCCATCCTGTAAAAGTGATCCCTCAAAATGTCATCAAACTTCCACTCTCTTAAAACCTGCCGATTCGGCTCTCTATTAGATACCCCCCCCCACACACACACCTCTCGCAAAAGGATATATCTTCCATAGAGCTGATATATAAATGGAGGGAGCTAGTCATATGTTTCTTATCGAAACAAGTGTGCCCAACATGAGTCACGCGACTTAGGGAGAATCAGAGTAAGAATACCTTTTTTGGCGACATATCGTAAATCTTGACATACTCAAAAGCTGTCGCGCAATCTTTTGCTTCCTGGCATTGGGTCCGGTCGACTTTCATTTCCTTGAAAGTTTTTTTTTTTTTTTTTTTTCTTGTTTTCAGATTATCATTCTACTAAGCAAACACTAAACAAACTCGTTTCGAAAATAATGCTTTCTTTTTCATAACATCAATAGCCGAGTTCGTTGATTTAAATCACGTCTAGTTTTTTTACTTTTTTTTGCATTAATTAAAAATGATTATTTTTCTTCTTTAAGTAAACATTGTATTTCTTTTATTTACCTAAAAACATCTTTTAATTTTATATCACATGTTCAAATACTTCTATCATTATCTCAAATAGATAAAAAAACTTTTTATAAAAACCGATTATAAAAGTGACCTAAGTCTTTTTTTTTCTTCTTCTGAATATTTAAAAAATACATTTATTTCTAATTATTTTTCTTTCTAAAAATAACTTATAATCCAAGAATTAGGAGAATAAATATTTATTTTTGCATAAAAATGAAAAAAGATATTAATTAAAACTGTTTGTAAACTGTTAAATTATTATGAAATGATTTAATGCACGACCCCCGTAAATGCACGCCAGTGCCCTAACCACTATACGGTAACACATTATTAGTATATAAGCTATCTTGAAAGTTTCAGGGCAATTTCATAGAAATTGGCTGCCTATTGAGCTTTAATATTTCCATGAATGAACTTTCTAAATGCATACTACCATTATACAAAATCTCATCTCGAACTCAATTTTAAACCTCGTGCCTTCCCCTTGTTAGTATCAGTTTTAAATATTTCACTTCTGGTTTACAATTTTGTAGGTAACTTTGCTTCTTACTGCCGCAGAAATAAAAGTAAATCATTTTTGGAATCTTAAATGTGTTGATTTTAATACAAAATAATAAAGAAGTTCGAAATTTTTACGGAAACGGTGATTTTAGAGTATGTACATACCGTAAGTTATTAATAAATGTTGACATTCTGACAAAATTTTTTATCATCTGTAAAAATAGCATTTCTTTAATATTTCTTTCCTTTAGAATATCCACTAGTTCCTTTTTAGATCTTAATTAAATTTATAAAAACATGCAATTATTACTAGCAAATTTATGAAATTTTACTATATAACATTTTCAATAAAACATACGTTTTAGTTTCACTATTTCATTCGAATATTCATGGTATAAAAGGAACAACATATTAGAAATAATAAGGAAATTTATTTCCATTAAAATAAATATACAATTATTAATCGGTCAATAATGTTTATATATACACTTGTATTGGCGAGAGAAAAATCATGCCAAGCGCGTACAAGACATTCAAGATTAAAATAAAGCGAGTAGCAAATAATAATGCAATTATATCAGTTTCAATTAAGCTTAATAACAAGTTAACTAAATTAAATACAATAACTAAATCAAATTTTGAAATATTATTCAGTTATAACATCAAAATCACTGAGTGATCCAAGTTACGAAATTTTAAACTGATTTAAAATGGATATAAATAGAATATGTTCATCGTACATATTTGTGAAATGATACAGGACTATCCTTAGAAGATTTTTCTTTGCATTCAATTGCACAGCAAGAGCTTAAAGGCTTAAATAAGCTTTAAAATTTAGTAGTTCAAAGCGAGAAATAATCTGCCATTGAAATATAATGGAGAATGCGGTTACAGCGAACACAAATTCTCTTTCCAAGACACGTGATTTTATCTTGTCCTACACCAAAATAGGGTTGCAGTTCCTCTATCAGTATTTCAACTCTATGATATCTTCAGGCCATGATTAAGTAGCGGACATTTTACACTCCTTTTGCACCTACTTCACTGACTTTTCAATCTGCAAAAGATGGGAACACTCATGACGCGATATGGGATGGTGGGAAGTTCTTTGGAGCTCTGTGTGATATGGGGAAAGGAACAAATCTCCTAGAATTAAATCAACACAATTAATATACTGTAATTCAATATAAGATTGCATGCATATTCTTAAAATTCTTTTAATATATATATTTGGTAATAAATAACAATCAATCCGTATGCCCGAGTTTAATTTAAGATTCAAATAATAATAATAATAATAACATTTCTGAGATATATTTATCTGATGACAGAAGATAATCTCCATGTCGTGTTTGCTGAACAGAAGGAATTACATTTCTGATTGGTTTGATGTGTAAAAATATGCCGGTTATTAAAACACTCTTTATGAAATACTGTTTTGAATGGAACTTGAAAAAGAGCTAGCTTCACGCACTCATCTTGTGAAAGAAAATGTCACTTCAAAATACCTGCACTAAGTAACTGTTTATGGAAAAGCAGTCAGGGCCCAACTTAGCCTAATCGGTGCCCGGGGCAAAAACGTCTTTGCCTCCCCCCCCCTGCTTCATTACTTCAGTAATGAAGAACCGAACTTTATGGAGATATTTAAATTTTTCACCTCATTATAGATATATGACAAGAAAATTGACTAGAACCTAAAATAGCGTAAAATAAACTTTCTATTCGATCCCCCCCTCTCTGATGTGGAAGCCAGGGGCAACTACCCCGTATGCCCCTGCATAAGTCAGGCTCTGAAAGCAGTCAGTCTTTGGATATATGAGGGTATGGCAGAAGAATCGGAACATATATTTTCAAGTCAACATATACTATTTGAAATCTTAATACATTAAAAATATTGAAAAAAAATTGAGGATAAATATTTGTTAAATATATTTAGAATATGACACTCTCAGAAACGAGTACGATTCTTGATTATAGGTGTTGCATAATTCTTAAATTCTCTAGATGTCAAATCAATACTTTTGACATCTGTGAACCCGTATAAAAATTATGCATTTTATTAAAATTCATTTAAAATATATATTTAGTTAGAATTAAACCTCGACCCATATGTATGAGTTCATTTAAAGATGCAGATAATAGTAATTCGTACAAATACTTGTCGAATGACAGAAGGGATTATGGAGGACGTTCTGGTTGACCAATAGGAATTACGTTACCGGTTTGATTGACTAGAAAATGCATGGTTTGGGGGCTCGAAAATCAACATTCCAGAAATGGTATGGGACCTGATGAAGAAATAATTTCACACCCAACCTTGAGAATTAAAAGAGCATTGCAAAAAATCCCACATAAAAATCTAATACGGAGAAAAAAAAAAGCAAATTCCTTGATGGATGAAAGCATGTTCAAAGAATAAGGGCAGAGTTGAAAGTCTTCATAATTTATTTAAAAAATCAACAACATCAACAAAAAAACCCAATGAGAATGGTCATGATAAATGAATTTAGAATTATGCTGAACCTGAAAGAAACTTGAAGCTTGATTATATTCGTTGTGAATTCAATAAATATCTTAGATTCAGATCAATAAAAATAATATTTTTTATAAAATGTGAAAATTATTAATTGTATTGATATATATATTTCGCTATTGTCAAATATATATATTAAACGGATAATATTAAAATACACATAACATATATATTTAGTAATAACGAAAAATCGATCCTTATCCCCGCATTTATTTTATGATACAATTGTTAATAACAATTCTCATATCTGTTAATCTGATGACCAAAGAGAAACTCCAGTGCGTGCTTATTGACCCTGTGTTTGGTTGTAATAAGTGTCTATAGTATATTGGCTATAAGTAACTATAATATGTATATTTAAAATCATCACACAAATGAGAATCAAGATTTAATACATGCGTTGTAAACTTAATAAATCAATACAATAAATATATATTAGTCAGTATAAAAATATTTATGTATAATATTAAATTTCGTTTAACACACACACACACACGCGCGCGTTAACAAATAAAACTTGCGTTTTATGTTTATTTTAAGATACAAATACAAATAATGAATTTTTAATCTACTTATTTGATGCCAGAAGAGAATCTCGTGGGCTTGATTGCCGACCAACAGGTGCAACAGGTCGTTGGCGTAGTTGTAAAGGCTTGGTTTGGCGGCTCGCAAATCAACCTTTGTGAAATGATGTGCTAGATGGGGCCTCATTAAGAGCCAGTTTCACGTACATTATATTGTACATGAAAGGGGCGCTTATGAGGCCCCACCCAATAATCTGAATGAGAAGTAATAGCCAATGTTTTGACCTATGAATATATGTGGAAAGAATCTGAAAAAGATTTTGAAAATCATTTAAAGTTAATTGAAAAAATCAAAAGAATCAAAGCATTTCACTGGGAAATAGACAAGAATAGCGATAATAAATATATTTAGAATCATGCTACTTTCAGAAAGAAGAATCACTTTTGATTACATATATTGTATATTGTACATGATAAAATTACATTACATATGAGAGAACTGCATTAAATGTATGAGGTTTATTATAAAAAAATGCATTCATCATATTAAAACTCATTTAAGATAACTATTCTAACTGTAACTAAGTATTTAATTACATTAATTAAATAATAATAATTAGTTACAGTATCAATGTTCTGTAATAATTAGAAAATATTTAATAATAAATAAAATTTGGTTGATATGAGTGAGAGCATTTTAAGAAGGAAAGAAAAATAATTCTCAAATCTACTTACACGTCCGAAAAACATCTCCGGGGAAAATCTGCTGACTTTCAAAGTCATGGAGCGTGTGAAAAGACTGAAGGGAGCAATTTTATAAAACGCGTGCTTAAGTAATTAAATAAAGAAAGTGGGAATTCGGTCAGGGAATAATAGACCATTTTAGAATGAAGTTAATATGGGCTAAATTATGATGAAAATTTAGAAATTAATTAAGACTTAAATTAGATTAAGATATTATATTATATATGATAACAAACTAAGAATGGCTGGATGCAAAAGATATCAGGGCATCACCCTCGATGAAATGCTAGATTGTCTGAAAACTGATCGACTTCCAGCTTCAGTCATATGCTTAGTCATACGCTTAAGATATATACGCATCAACGGACCATCGCTTGCATCTCCTTATCTGAAGAAGAAACTGAATATTCAGGGCTTGTTTGTTGATAAATCGATGATAACTACGTTTTACGCTAGCTCTGGGAAGAAACTCGTACCGTGTTGGTTGCCACATCAAAATGAGGAATTGGATGGGAACTTATATACAGCCATCATCACTCACGCCTTCGTACGAATGAAAAAGGCTCTAAAAAGGAAATATGGACTGAAAATATCTACTGAAAAGTAGTCAACAGTCCATCCTTTTAACTGTCAAGACAAATTCGAAATTTAGAAACAACTTTTAATAGTCATAGTTAATAATAACTTTTAATAGTCATAGTCATAATAGTATATAGTTCGTTTGAACAATATACGTATGAAAGATTCCGGGCACGTGGAACAAAATGCAAAAAGTAATAATACATATATTTTGAAAATTGGGATGTTGTCAAGAAAGTAGACTCACTCTTAATTATATTCGTCAAACAGAAATAACATATCTAGGTCATTAAATTAATACATTAAAATGCTCTCCGTCAAAGTTTAAAACGCTTGCAGATAATTTCACTTCGCTTAAGAGATGGAAATAATATTCGATACTTGCGCCTGAGTAAAGTTTAAGATGAAATATTAACAATTATTGCCTGATCTACTGATCTGATCGCTGAAGAGAATTGTCCGAGCATGCTGACCAATAGGATCTACTGTGTACACTGCCTGGATGTGTAAAGACATCGATTTGCGGATGGTAAATCAGCCACCCTAAAATTTTATGTTGGATGGAACAATATAAAGAGTCATTTTTCCATACATAATCCTCTGAATGAAAATCCAAACAGCCTAAAAGGTCCCTACTGAGAAATCTAAATAAGAAATAACAGCCAGTTCCTGGATCTTTCAAGACAATGAAAAAATTTCGAACAAAGTTTAAAAATCATCGTAGCGTACTTGGAAATTCTACATAATAAAATAATTTAGGAAGGAAAAAAAAATAAGGAAAGCAATAATGAATGCATTTAGATTCATAATACTGTTAAAAACATTGAAAAGTTATGCAGATTATGACAAAGACTGGTTGGATGTGCGAAGACACAGGTTTAATGCAAGAAAACCACTTTCCTGAAATGTTCTGGCTGGTAGGATCTACTGAAGAGCCAATTTCTAGCACACAATTTGTGAATGAAAGTGAATCTCCAAATGGTTCCATATACGGTTTTAATTAAGAAAAAGAAGTCAATATGATATTAATATACAGGCTCTTCAAATAAAAATACTGTATAAACACGCATATGCATATCTCTTTTTAAATAAAATTATAAGACTATTTTTAGAAATTATAAGATTTCTATGTTTCATGAATCACTGTTTTTTTTTTTTTCACAACTTTTATCGGTTCCTAAAATATTGGTCTATGAAGGCATGGTTTAAGAAGCTGAAACATTTTGAAAATATTTTATTCATTTGAAAGATCACCACATTGAAAATAATGCATTGCAAAAAAAAAGTGAGAATAGCGATAATAAATGTTTTTAGAATCATGATACTATGAGAAAGAAGACACGCTTGATTATATGGGTTGCAAATAAAATAAATATATGAATAAAATTAAAGCGTTAAAAATATTCCATTTAATATAAAAACTATGCAAAATATTAAAATTTGCATAATATATATATTTGGTAATAAGAGACCTCGATTTTTACACCAGAATGTATTTTATTATTCAAATTATATGAACTTCCGCATCTAATTATCTGATAGCAAAAGAGAATCTCTAGGCTGAGCTTGTAGCCCAACTGGAACTATACTATAGGCTAGATAGACGTGTAAAGACACGTTTTTGCTACTGACAAATTACCATTCTTGAAATGAAGCATTGTATAGTATCTGACGAAGAGCCAGCTTCGAGTGCATAATCATGAGCATGGAATTGCATAGGAAAAGTTCCCACCTAAGTAATCTGAGTAAAAAATGACAGCCAATCGATTGAATGAAGAAGGAAAGGGGAAATAACCAACACATTTTTAAAAATTCATTGAAGTTTATTTGAATAAGCAACATAATCAAAACATTTCAACCGGAACACTTCGAGAAAATCGATAATAAATGTATTTAGAAACATGGTGCTATCTGAAAGAGGACTCGCATTTTAATCCAATCGTTGTGTACGAATTACATACAATACAATTTACATTAATTCAATAAATATCTGTCATTCAATACATAAGATTTATGCATTATTTTAAAATTCATTTAACTTATATATTTGTCGATAATTAGAACTCGTTTCTAAACATTGAAAGCAATTTAAGATTCAAACAATTACAATAATTTAAGAATCTACACAACTGATGGCCAAAGAGAGTCTCCTGGCTGAAAATCCTTTAAGTTCATTTCAAAAAATCAATGCAATTAACATGGTGCATTAGAAATATTACAGAATATCAATAATAAATGCATTTAGAATCATGACACAATCAGAAAGATGACTCACGCGAGATTACGTGCGTTGTATAGGAATTAAATACTTTAAGTAAAACCTCAATATAATTGATATCCGTAATTCAATATAAAAAATACATGGATTATATAAAAATTCGGTAAATATATATATTTATTTACGACTAAAATTATCCGAGAAGGAGTAGTAAAGAATAATATTAATAAAAAAATTGAAAATAATTAATGTTTTGGAAAAATCAACAAAATAAAATTGAGTATTGAGATTATCTATGATAAATGATTTTAGAATCATATTTTTATCCAGAGAAAGGCAGAAAACCGAAAAATGATGCAAGTTTATATCGAAAATCAGTAGAATCAAAACATCTCAATTGAACGGAATTTAGAAGAACGATAATGATTGTATTTGGAATCAAGATACAACTAGAAAGTAGATTGAGATTTTATTATATGCGTAGTACAGCAATTATATATCCTAGGAATTAATGCATTAAATGCTTGACATTTCATAAATAAAATGTATGCATAATACTAAAATTTGTTTAGTATATATATTTGATAATAGAGCATTTTTTCATGAATTGGAGGCATTTTAAGATACTGTTACAATTTTTTTTCTACAAATTCCGTCAATCAATCGTAATAACACAGCGCATTTAATCGTTAGTACAGCATCTTGCTTGCTGTCTAATCCTCTCCAAATCTGTTACTTGTCGGCGACTCCGACTAATCTCACACACGACTTCCCTGCAGCTTCAGAGTGCCTGTCTTTTTATAGTTCTGGGAAGCGGGGCTAGAATCTTCCAGACAAATCAGGGCGTACCTGGGTGTATCTCGGTTTTTAGTGGATGGATCGTGAAAGTTCTCGAATTTTCCAGCATTATCCATTTTGTCGCCAAAGTCGCCAAATGATTGCCAAGTTAGTCACCAAGCTCTGAGTTCATTGACGCGGCACCCGCTCAGCACGCACAGGACAGATCGTACAACGGTCTTTCTTACGATGACACTAGTCGTGCTGGGAAGCAAAATTACAGGTTTGTAACAATACAAATAATTATAATAATTCTAAGATCTACTTATCTGATGACCAAAGATTTCCTGGTTTAATTTCTTGGCAGCAGAGACATAGTGCAGGTTGCTAGAACATGTAAAGTTTTGGTTCAGCGTCTGAAAAATTACTCTGCAAGGATTGCTGTCTCATTAACTGACTTATATGTCTAATTCAAACTCCCATTCCGCAATGAAAGCTTGTTAATTCCAATCTTTCGATCATAATCGCGTTAGAAACCTTTTCACATGAATCACTTGAATACATATGAACGTCCAATCAATGCACTGCCAATTATACATTTTGTAAGCGACACTACTGCTATCTGCAATATTTATATATTAATATCCCATGACTTTTGTCACTTCAGTGTAGTGCAGGCTGCTAGGACATGTAAAGGTATGGTTTGGTGTTTGAAACATTTCTCTGCTTGAAAAGCAGTAATGGAGTAAAACTGATTATCCCGCAGATTCAAGCACAAAATGATATGCATCAAAATAGAGCCGCAGAAAGTCCTACCTAAGTAATCTGAGTAAAAGGTAACAGCCAATCATACGATCTGTGAAGGACAAGTGAAGAAATCGGAACAAATTTTGAAAATCATTAAAATTCATTTGAAAAATCTACATAATTAAAACTGCTCTTCAGAAAAAAAATATGGAAAGTAGATAAAAAGTGAATTAGAATCGTAATACTAGCAGAAAGAAGACTCAGTCGAGAATATATGCGTTGTATACAAATTAAATGCTCCATGTAAAGTCTATACAATGTAATTCAATTAAAAATAATTTAATTAATTAAAAATTAAATATCAAATATCCATGGATTATATTAAAATTCGTGTTATATATATATATATATATATATATATATATATATATATATGTTTAGAATTGAAACTTGATCCTTATGTTTGAATTTATTTTATTTTACAATTAATAATAATTTTCAGACATCTCACACTTATCTTATGATTGAAGAGAATCTGTGTGCTAGCTGAGCAATAGTGACTACGTTGATGGCTTGTCTGATTAGAAAATGCATGGTTTGTCCGCAGGTCAATTACATTTCCAGGAACCTTGTGTTGGATGGGACCTGATGAAAAGCCAGTTTCACGCACATTACCTTGTGCATGGAATCGAAATTTTAAAAGGTCCCACGTAAAAAGTTTAAGGAAGGAGTAAGAGCGAAACCCATTATCCGTGCAGGAGTAGTGACAGAATAATAAGAAATTCTGAAAATAATGAATGTTTCTGAAAAAATGAACAAAATAAAAGCAATGCATTGAGATTACCTATGATAAATGTTTTTAGAATCGTCCATAAAAAGACAGAAAACCGAAAAATCATGCAAGTTTATTTCACAAATTAATAAAATCAAAATATTTTATGGCAAGAAATTTAAAATGCCATTTTTGAAAATTTGCTTAATATATAATTTATTAATAATTAGAACACTTTTTTTATAAATTGAAGGCATTTTAAGATATAAATATTTATAATAATTATAAGATTTACTTATCTAATGATCAAAGATCTCCTGGTTGAGCTTGCTGGCCAATTCATGGGATACCTTTCAATAATGTATCGGGCTTCTGTTTGCCCGGTAAAGCGAGGCATCTCGAAGTGCCATGAGCTCAACAAGTTGTTGGAAGTCCCCTGTACAAGTAATGAGAGATGTTCCCTCTATAGATGTTCATAATTGAGGAATTGAGTAGAATTGAGGAATTAAGTAAATTGAGTAATAATTGAGGAATTGAGTAAAAAAATAAGAGCCAATCCCATGATCTGTGAAGGAATGGTGAAAGAGTCAGAACATATTTTGAAAAATCATTTAAATTTATTTGAAAAAATGATACAATTAAAATAGTACATTGGAAAAAAATATAGAATATCGATAATAAGAAAATTCACGCGATCACAATCACAAGGGAAATTCATGCAAGCTTACACGCATTAAAAAAATTGAATACCAAAAGCAAAAAAAAAAAAAAAAAAAAAATCAATATATATCAATTATTCAATATAAAAGAAACCCTGGATTATACACAGTCCAATCATATTAATGTGACCACCGCCTACTTTTGACATCAACGTTAAATAACCATTCACAGAAAACACCTGTTATCAGCAAATTTGATGGATATATAAAGTGTGTTGTAGGCATTCGGAAAACTTTTCAGTTCTTGCAGTTATGCAGAAATGAGTGATTTATCCGACGTCCAAAAGGTCATGATCATTGGCTTTCGGGCCAAGGGTGGAAGTATTTTCGAAACTGCGAATTTTGTAAACTGTTCGCTGGCCGCCGTGGTAAAACTATAGCGTGCATGGCAAAATGGCGCTACCCAAAATCAGCGAAGTGGCAAATGGGGTGCACCACGGGCCATAGATGGCAGAGATGAACGACGGTTGCAGAGATGCGTTCGGGGAAATAGACGTGCAACCTTGAGCAACTGACCGCCCAGATGAACCAAGGGGCTACCAACAGTGTCTCCGCAACGACGGTTCAGCGAACGTTGCTGCATATGGGCCTCTGCAGCAGACGTATAGTTAATGCACCTATACTGACTGCTGTTCAACGGCAACGAAGGCTGGAATCTGCATGCGAGTACCGCAATTGGACTTCCACTGAGTGTAGAGAAGTGGCTTTATCCGATGAATCAAGTTTTATGCTCCATTGGACAGATGGACGTTGGCGTATATGGCGTGAAACTTCTGAAAGCAAACACCCAGCAACAATTGCCGGAATTGTCGAAGGTTGAGGAGGGAGCATTATTGTCTGGGGAATGTCTTTGTGGTATTCTCTGGGTGCACTACTCATTGTGGAAGGTACGATGGATCAACACAAGGATGTATCTATCCTTGCGGACCATGTTCACCCTTACATGCGAATTGGGTTTTTTTCTCAGGATGATGGCATCTACCAGCCGGACAATGCGACTTGTCATAAAGCTCGCAGTGTACGCACGTGGTTCGAAGGGCACCAGCGTGAATTTACCGTACTCCCTTGGCTAGAAAATTCCCCGGACTTAAACCGAATCGAGAATCTGTGGGACCACCTCGATCGGGTTGTTCACCCCATGGATCCTCACCTGCGTAACCTAGCGCAGCTAGCCACGGCACTGGAATCGGCATGGTTCAACATCCCAGTGAACACTTTCAGGAAACTAATTCACTCACTTCCTACACGTTTCGACGATGTCCGCTTTGCGAAAGGTGGTTATTCTGCATTTTGACAGGTGGTCACATTAATGTGACTGGACCATGTATTAAAATTCTTTTAATATATATATTTATTTGTAATTAAAACTTGATCCTAATGTCTGCTTTTATTTTAATTTACAAATAGTAACAACAATTTTCAGATATACTTATCTCATGATCGAAGAGAATCTGTGTGCTAGCTGACCAATATACACTATGTTGATGGCTTGCTTCACTAGAAAATGTATGGTTTGGCGGCAGGTTCCATTGCAGGCACCCTTCCATAAATGTTGTTTTGGATGGAACCTGATTAAGTGCCAGTTTCACGCACACAACCTTGTGAATGAAAGTGGCACTCGAAAAGGTTCCCTCCTAAGTGAGAAATAAGAGCGAGTCACTTAATCTATGAAGGAGTAGTGAAACAAATTCTGAAGATAATTAATATTTATTTGAAATCTCAGCAAAATAAGAACTGTGCATTGAGATTATTTATGATAAATGCATTTAGAATCATGTTTCTGTCCGGAAGAAGACAGAAAACCATAAAATTATGCAAGTTTATTTCAAAAATCAATAAAATCAAAACATTTTATTTGGGAGAAATTTCGAAGAACGGTAATGATTGTGTTTAAAATCAAGATGCAATAAGAAAGGAGACTCAGACGTTATTATATGCATTATATAGCAGTTATATACTCTAGGTATTTAATTAATACGTTGAATGCTTAACATTTTTTATATAAACATTATGCATAATATTAAAATTCGTTTAATAAATATATTTCGAAATCATTAACATTTGATGCTTATGTCTAAGTTTATTTTAAAACTCAAAGAATAAAAATAATACTCACATTTACTTTTAATATTTCTAGGTCCAGCCCTTTGACCGACGGGGCATAAATTTTTTGCTGGCTTTGCGTATAAAAGCATGGTTTGGCGGCTGCAAAACCTCCTTCTGGAAAAGATCTGTTTAAAGAGACGACCTAATGAAAAGCTAGTTTCATGCACTCCTTGTAAATGAATAAGGTATTCGACAAGATCCCATCCATGAAATCAAAGAATTAACTACAAATCATAGGATTATTGAAGATCTGGTGATAAAATCTGAACAGATTTTCAGTATCATTATAATTTATTTTAAAATTCAACACAGTAAACGCAGTGTACTGGGAAAATAATCAGTTTTTTTTATGATATTTTGTCGGAGCCGAGAAGAAAAGGGCGGAAAACTGCAACCACGGAGATGAAATATTCAAGCATTTTTATGCATAAAGTATTAAAATTTCTAATTTTTTTTGGAAAAAAATTAGAAAATACTTATTTTTCTCATTATTATTATTCTTATTATTTTGATAGGGCTTTTCCAGATTTCCTTTTCTGACATCTTTCAGTTTATTTTTTTTTCTAATTGTTTAACTATGTACTAATGAGTTTTCCGAATTATCTTATTGAGAGTATTGCTTTACCACACACACACACACACACACACACACACACACACACACACACACACACACACACACACACACACACACACACACACACACACACAAAGATATAAATTTAAAGGCTACTATGTTTGTCGACTTTAAGCGATCTACACCTTTTAGAGAAATACGGCAACTGTTAAATCCAGTAAAAAATAATTGTGAATACATTTTCGAAATAAAGTGAAATTTGATGTATTCAATTTTAATTTTAAAAAAATTCTATATGATTTTTAAAATGACATTCTTCTCAGTTTTTTATGATATTAATACGCAGCCTTTTGAAATAAAAATATTTTTTATACACAGTAAAAATACTGTACTCTCTCTCTCTCTCTCTCTCTCTCTCTCACACACACACACACACACACACACACACACACATATATATATATATATATATATATATATATATATATTATATAATTTTATTTTTATTGTATTTTTATGGTATAAAACACAGCCTTTTCAAATAAAAATAGTTTTTATACATAATAAAAATAATGTACTCTCTCTCTCTCTCCCATACATACACAAACATATACAACATTTTATTTTTATTTGATAATTTATCCTTTTGTTTTTAACATTAAAGGATTCATACATAATAAATGAACAAAACATATTTTGAAAGAAATTTTAAGGAGGTTCGAAATATTAACTCGTAACATTGTAGATGATCATGTGTTACTTTTGTTTCGCCTATCCTGATTTTGTTTTTTAAAATTTTCTCCTAATTATAAAGTACCTATAAGCTGCGAAAGCTCTCAAAACACATTTGAAATCGTTGAAATACGTTTGATTATAAATTTAGAAGCTAACAACAAATTGAACAAACTCTTTCCTCAAAGCACAAATGAAAACCACAAGGTGTCTTATCATTGCTGAAAACTGCTTGTGTATTGCAATCATAGCTTTGGAAGTGTGCCAATCTTCTGCTTTCTATGAAAGGAGGAGCGATTCCATTCTGGCATCGTAGTAATTTTGAAACATGCTTCTGTCAGAAAGTAGAACAGAAGCTTGCATTTATAAGCTGTGTAAGAAAGAAATGTCCTCCAATCAAATGAACGCAATTAATATCTATCATTTAATATAAAAATTTAAAAATCATTTAATTGATATATCTGGTAATAAATAAAATTCAGTCCTTATGTATGAGTTAAGTGTGCGATTCAAATGCCAAGAATAATTCTGAAATATACTTGTCTGATGATTGAAGAGAATCTCCATGTCGTGTTTCTTGACTAACAGGGACTACATTTCTGGCTGGATTGACATATGAAAGCACGGACTGGCGGTTGGCAAACCACTGGATGAGACATGTCACTTCAAAACATCTGTACTAAATAATTGTTTATAGAAAAACAGTCCATCTTTGGATATATGAGGGTATGGTAAAGAATCGGAAAGGATGTTTTTAAATAAACATATATTATTTGAAATCTTAACACATTAAAAACATTCAACTGGGAAAAATTGAGAATTTTTATTTGTTAAATGTATTTAGAATATGACACTCTTAGCAAAGAGGCCGTTTCTTGAGTATGCGCATTGTATATTGCTTAAATTCTCTAAATGCGATAGATAATTACTTTAATATCTGTGATCTTTAAAAAATTGAAGAAAAATTTATTAAAATTCATTTAAGATGTATATTTGATAGAAAAATAAATAAGATATATTTAAGATATAGAAGTAACATATCCATGGTATTAAATTAATGCATTAAAAACTCTCCATCAAAAAAGCTTGTATATGATTTCATTTCGTTTAAGTGATGAAAATAATTAAAGTTCGTTGTTGGTTCGTTAAACGGTATGTTGAAGGTGCTGAAAATTATAAATTTTTATTAAGAAAAATTAACAACATAAAAACCGTGCAGTAAAGTCAATTGTGATAAATGTGTTTAGAATAATGATACTATGAGAAAGAAGACAAATCATTGATTATATGATTTGTATAGTTATTAAACACATATTTATGAAATCAATGAATTATTATTTTTATTCAATATGAAAAAATTCATACATCATATTAAAATTTGTGCATAGATATATGTAGCAATAAATAAAATTTCGTCATTATGAGTTTATATCAATAAAAAATAATAAAAATAATTCTGAGATTTACTTACCTGAAAAAAGAAGAGAATCTCTTATGCGAGCTTGCTTACCAATATTGACTATGTTTATGGCCGACATAACGTGAAGTTGGCTGGTTTGACGTGTAATGTCGAGGACTGACGTCAGGCAAATCAATCTTTGCGATAGTTGTGCTGAATGGGACCTGATAAGGCGCAAGATTCACCCATATTGTATAGTGGATGGATTTGGCGCCTTAACAGGTCCCATCCTGTATTGCGCTTTAAGAGATCCCCCTGAGAGTGATTTGAATAAGAAGTAACAGCCAATCCCTGGGCCTTTCAAGTCATTTGGAAGAAAGTTGGAACCTATTGCAAATCATCATAGTCGTTTGAAAGATTAACAATTTGGAAATAGTGCATTGGAAAATAACATAGAAAACCTATACTAAATGTACTTAGATTCCTATATGATACTATCAGAAAAAAGTGCAAGCAAGCATCTCCCCCCACCAACACACACAAATATAATATTTTAAATACGATCTGTATACCTGAATTTATTTTAAAACGCACACAGCAATAAGAATTTTGAGATATACTTACGTGAAGACAGAAGCTATTTTCGAGGACATTCTTGACGACCAACAGGGACTACGTTCTTAGCTTGCTTAACCTTTTAAAGGGTCATTTTTTTTCTAGTCATATTATGTTAAAATATTTTTAGGCTTGAAATTAGAATAAGAAAATGGATTCATTTAGCTTATTAGATAAATTTAATTTGATTAATTAATTAATTTGGTTAATTAATAATTAAGTAACAAATCAAGACACATCATTTTGTCTGAGATAAGGAACTGAAGCATCTAAGTTTCTGACTTATTAAAAAAATTTGTCAGAACTTATGCCAACCTACATAATTTCATACAAAGATTGATAAATTTGGTGGGAAGCATACTTCCCACGGCCTTAGAAAGGGTTAAGTAGAAAAATGCATACTTTTGGCAGTGGGCAAATCACACTTCAACAAATCGTGTATTTAATGCGATCTAGTAAATAATGCAATTCATTCATACACATCTAATATATAAAAATGAATTTTTGTTTTTTCGTACCTTATGCGTTGCCGTAACGCTCAACTTATTCCGATGAAAATTGGTCAACTTATTGCTTGCACCTGTGCGAAAGTTATAGGCATAGTACAGTTATCTTATTCTTATATGATATATAAAAATGAATTTTACGTACCGTTTAACCGGTTTCGATGAAACTTTGCCAACTTATTGCTTGCATTGCGCGAAGGTTATATTTTAAAATTGACAATTCGCAAAAGACAAACAGTAAACGGCAAACGGCACATGTCATTCGGAGTTAATCGCACATATGTCAAACAAAACAAAATTATTATGATTGATGCCAATCAATGTGAGTGAAATGAAATCGGAAATATTTAGTGCGAGCGCTAATTTTTTTTTCTTCTTCTCATTAATGAATAGTAATCTACACAAGATATTGTCATTCAGCGTGAACAATATTTTGTCTGCTCCAAACCGCACATATTATTCAGAGTTTATCTCACACGTACAAAATAGAATTATTATTATCGATACCGATCGAGTTACATATAATGGAAATTTTCCAGTGTAAACAGTAATTATACTATTTATTCAGTGAATCGACAAATGATATTTCGATTATACATTGATGCTTCGACAAAAAATATGTCTCCAAACGTTAGTCACTTAATAGCGCAGGATGTAGAAATAAGCCAATTCGAGCTTCTCAAACAAACGAGGAATGACAAGCGAGCAATAAAGTAGATCGAATTGCAAATTCACGTGCTTCAGTATCTTAAGATCAACATGCGGCAAGAATCGAAGGACAATGTTTATATGCTACCTGATCACGCGCATCAGAATCAAAAGACCAATATGCAGCAAGAAGCGAGACTACTATTTTTAACGGAAAGTTGATTGGAGAAGATGTGCTCATTTCACGCATTCCCATTATTCCCACCGACAGGCATTTTGATTTCAAACGACTGCAGTTCCCCATCCGACATGTATTCTCGATTACCATCAACAAGGCTCCAAGTCAATCACTTCAAGTGTGCGGATTGAACTTAGAAAATCCATGTTTTTCCAAGGGGGCCAGTTGTATGCTGGATGCTTGCGAGTCGGACAGCTAAGAAATTTATTTGTTTTTGCTGAAGACAGAAAAACAAAAAAATATTGTCCTTTATATATCATTAAATTTCAATGAATGTATTCATTGTCGATAAGAAAATAAATATCATTCTTTCTATCATTCCTAATTAAAGAAGACAGCTATTTTAAATTTCAAACGATATTTCCAAAATTATTTCTTCTGCTGCAGCAACGCGCCGAGTACCAACATGAATAAAAATGGGAAATCAAAAGGTCGTACCCAAATTATTTAATACTAAAATGCAAATCGATTCCTTGGTTTATGAAGGCTTAATGAAAAGACTGAAACAGTTTCAGGAAATTATTAATGCTTGTTTGAGAAATCAACAAAATAAAAACAGTACATTCAGATTAGTTATGATAAATGTATTTAGAATTATACTTCTGCCCAAAAGAACACATATACTTGGTCAGATAGCTTACAAAATAAATAAATATCCAATGAAATCAATAAAATCAATATCTGTCATTCTTTAAAAAGTTATGCATAATATTATTTTGTAATACTTTAAATTCAGAATAATTAAAATTAGTTCTTTATGTCTAAATTTATTCTAAGATATAAATAATAAAGATAATTCACAGATTTACTTATATGGTGACCAAACAGAATCTCCAGTGCGTGCTTGCTGACAAACTGGGACCAAAGTTTCCGCAGTCTTGACGTGTAAAGGCTGACGATTCACCCTTTATGAAAAGTTATGCTAGATGGTACCTGCAAAAGATATTTCTTCAAGAAACCGATCTTTTGAATTAAAATGTATTTCCAAATGATCTCACCTAAGAAATCTGGATAAGAAATAATATACAATCCTGGGTACTTCAACAGAGTCGGAATCGATTTTGAAAATTATCATACTTGAAAAATCAAATCATTCGAAATAGTGAATTCTATAATAAGTGTATTTGGTATCATAGAGCTATCAAAAAGACGAACCATAATTGATTGGATGCACTGTATACGAATCAAAATTAATGCATATAATATCTGAAAATTAATTTCAAATATTTATGCAAAATATAAAAATTTGTTAACTTATATATCTGGAAATAATTGAAATTCGATGCTTATGCCAGAATTTATTTTAAGATTGAAATAAGAATAATAGTTTTTGATATACTTATATGACAGAAGAGATTTTCGAATATATGTTTGCAGACCGACTGAATACTACGCTAGAGATTTGCTTCACTAAAAGATGCATGGTTTCCATAGTTGGAAATCACATTTCCGGAAATTGGGTATTGGAAGAGACTTGACAAAGAACAGATTTTACTACAAAAAATTGTGAATGAGACTTGCACCTTATTTAATACGGAAATGCAGCCAAACCTTTGATCTACAAAGGCATATTGAAAGAATTGGAACATATTCTGAAAACTGTTTTTAAAATTCGGAAAATAATAACAGTGCATTGGATTACCTATGATAAATGTGTTCAGAATTATACTTTTGTACGAAAGAAGAACAGAAAAATGGTTATATAGCATTATATGGCTTGTATGAAAATAAATATCACAGAATTAAATTAATACTATTAGTATTTGACAATCATAAATAGCATTAAAATTGATTTAATATATATATATCTGTTTAAAAATAAAATTAACTTCTTAGGCTTGAATTTATTTTATGATACAAATAATAATAATAATTTTCAGACCTACTTATTAGAATGAGAGAAGAAAATCTCCAGGTCGAAGTGCTATGCCGTTTGCTTGGTTGGCGTGCAAAATCTCGGTTTGGCGCTGTGCAAATCAACCTTTGTGAAATGTTGTGCTGGATGGGATCTTATCAAGTGCCAGTTCGACGCATACTATATTATGCATGAAAATGGCACAAGAAAAGATCACACCTAAGTAGTCTGAATAGGAAGAAACAGCCAATTCCTTGATCTAAGAAGATATGGGGAAAGAATTAGAAAAGATTTTAAAAATCTTTAAAGTTTAATTGAAAAATCAATACAATGAATATAGTTCGATAGGAATATTATGTGCCAAAAATGTTTCACTATTCTCTATCGATTTCTACGTATTTAAATTTTTTTTCATTATTACATTATTCGTGTGGTTCTCTGACAAGTTCTACGTGTAAGATTTTGCTTTGCTTAAGTTATACTTGTGATAATAATTAAAAGTGACTTTTAATGCCCGATTCTATTTTAAGGCACAAAAATAAAAATAACTTCGAGATTTACTTTGCAGACGATGAAGTTGGAGATTCAAGGGTTTCTGACTAACCAACCGAGCAGTATGGTTTATACTAGTTCGGCAAGGAAATAATAGCGCAGTCGTTGACCTCATCCTTCACTATAAGATGCTCGAATTGGTGGGACTTCACATGTGGCCAACATTACTCGTATCTTCCTAAGAAAGAAAATAATTTTAAGAAAAAGTCCCACCAAAGTACGCTAAGTAGACAATAGTCGTCCATTTTTGCAGCTATGAAGAAAAATCAGAAACACTAAACAATCAACATAATTTGTTTAAATATATATACATTAACATGTCTGGAGGGGAAAAAATTAAGAAAAGCAATAATAAATGTATTTAGAATCGGGACGCAATCAAGAAAGTAGACTCTCGATTAATTAAATTCGTTGTATAGAAATAACATTACAAGAGCATTAAATCAATACATTAAAAAACTCCTCATAAATTTAAAACTCGTAAATATTGCTTCATTTCTTTTACAAAATGAAAGTAATGTAAGTTCGATTCTAGATACTAGGTACATTTCAAGACATAAGTAAGAATTATAATTCTCAAATCTGAATATCTTATGACTGATGGAGAATATCTAGTGTGTACTTGATCACCAACAGGTATTAATTATATTGTTGGTTTGCTTTTCTTGTGAATCGAGGACTGGAGACTGGCAAATAAAACTTCATAAAGTTTATACTCAATGGTAACCGATAAACAGCCAGATTCAAGCGCATTAAAATGACGCCGTCAAAGGTCTCACTTAAGTAATTTTATTATGACGTAACGACCAATTACTAGATCTATCAAAACTTTTGAAACAATATTTAACAAATAATATATTGGAAAAATTAACACATTTTAAATATTGCGTTGCGAAATAATACAGAAAACCAGCGTTTAGAGATATTATACTATGAGAAAGGAGAGTAATGCTTTATTTTATCCGTTTATAGGTATTAAGTATTCTAGTTATTGAATAACTACAATTAAAATACGACATTCAATATGAAAATTTATGCATTATATATATATATATACATACACATGTGTGCGCGTGTGTACTTAGACCACTATTTATTTAAAATACACATAATAATAATAATTTTGAGATATACTTACCTGAAGTTACAAGAGATTTTCGAGAGCGTGCTTGTTGTGCAGAGACTACGTTTTCGCTTGCTTGAGTAGAAACTGTATGGTTTGGGAATTCGAGTGCTAAAGATAGCCCACCACGAAACTCAACAAGGGATGGTATATACCAACTCTTGTTGGTCAGAATCTGGAAGTTTGGAGTCTTCCCCTAGGACAATGGCCAAACTTAACGCCAAGTCTAAGGAGACAGCACTTCTTTTGATACCCTTGGGCAGACCAGTCAAATGTCTGGGATTTCAGCCGACTGACACATCAGGGACAAAATCTACCAGCTTTCAAACGGGTCGGGATGTACGGTAACATGTTTGGAGTATAGTATATCTCATAGACAGCAAGTGTATTTGCTGCTTGCTGTCCATGAGAAGTGGGCAGCAAATACATCGATGATAGATTCTGATGGAAAGCTCTCTCGCATATTGTAGATGAATAGAAGAAACCGAAAGTAGAAGACGGAGAGGAGGTCAACATGAAAGGCGGCCAGACTCTCAGGTACCTCAGGGCCATGAAGTTAGTCGCACTCGTTCAAAAGAAAGTGCTAAGAACACACACACATATATAAAACAGATATACTTAATAATAATAAATTTCATGTTGTTTGACAATTGGCAAATCACACTTCCAAAAAATCGTGTATTAATTGAATCTTAATAGAGAGGTGGATGCAATCTCACAAATGTGTGAATGAAAATGCCAAATCAAAAGGTGGTAGAAAAGTTATTTAATACGGAAATGCAACCAATTCCTTGGTTTATGAATGCGTAATGAAAGGATTGGAACATTTTATGAAAATTATTAATTTTATTCAAAAAATTAGCAAAACAGAAACTGTACATTTAAGTTAGCTATAATAAAGGTATTTTGATTCATGGTTTCAACCAAAATGAGAGAAAAACTTTGTTAAATGGTTTGTATGATAAATACATATCTAAGAAGTAAGTTAATAAATTAATATCTGTTATTTCAAACAATAAATGATGCAATATAATCAAATTTTTAATTTATATATTTTAAAGCAATTTAAATTCCTTCCTCATGCCACAATTTGTTTTAAGATACAAATAATAATGATAATTCACAGTTCTACTTATATTATGACAAAAGAGAATGTTCAGTGTGTCCTTGATGTCCAAAGTGGGCTAAATTTTACACAGGCTGTATTAGAAAAGGCGATGACCAGCGGCTAGCAAACCACCCTTTGTGAAAATTTCTGCCAGATGGCACTTATAGAGAGCACACGAGCACGAATCTAATCTTATGAATTATAAAGGAATACCAAAAGATCTCACTTAAAAAATGTAAGTAAGAAATAAAAGCCAATCCGTGAAACCTTGAAGAGTGGTGTGAGAATCAGAAACAATTTTGAAAATTATGATAGTGCAGTTAAAAAATAAAATCATTGAAAATAATGAATTGCGAGATAAAAAAAAATCGAGAAAACCTGCAATAAATTTAAATACTGTCATGATACGACAGGAGTCCAGCTCAATTACATGCAAAGTATATAAATTAAATCAATGCAACCACTCCTTCAGATGGAGTTTGTTTTAAGATAGAAATAATAGTAATAATTTTTAAATCTACTTACTGGATGAAAGAGTAGAGATTCCAGGGTGTAGTCGCTGAACAACAGTGAAGTCTTCATTTCCTTGTTTGGCCTGTGAAAACTTGGGCTAGCGCCTGGCAGATCACCCTTTCTGATATGTTGTGCTGGATGGGACCTTCTAATGTTCCAGTTCCACGTACACTATACTGTGCATGAAAATGGAGCACGCAAAGGTCCCACCTAAGTAGTCTGAATAAGAAGGAACAGCCAACTCCTTGATCTATGAAATTATAGAAAAAGAATCAGAAGTGATTCTGAAAATTCTCAAAGTTTAATTAAAAACATCAGCATAATCACTATATTTCAGTGGGAAATGAAAGAGGAAAAGGGTAATAAATATATTAAAAATCATGATATTCCCATAAAATTGAATCAATTTTAACTATATATTTTATATGGGATTAAGTTACTCAGCTAATTGTATTAATACACGAAATATTTGTCATTAATTATTACGAAATGCATGCACAATATTAAAACTCGTTTAAGATAAATATTTAGTAATATTAGAGCTCTATTCTTATGACAGAACCCCTTTCAAAATATAAATCAATATCATAATTCATGATTTATTGAAAAATTTAGATTTAAAATATTCCAATGAAATAAATGTGAATGGTATTGGAGTCTACTCTGTCGTCGTCCATTTCACTTATGATGTTTTTAAAATGATGAATTTTTAAATGCTTTTCTTTTTCTTTCATCTTATTTGTTTCTTTATCTTTGTGGCAATTTTTTTTTCTTTTACTAACTTTTCCTTTGGTGAAGCATTTTTTCGTTTTTGACTTTTTAAAGGAAGAGGAAGATTTTCTTCAAAGATTTGTCATTTGAAGAAGTGAAAGATATTCAGTTTTCTTTATTATTATGGTATCAGTGTCTACTGTTTTCCGAGTTGCAGTAGTGCTTATTTCTGTAGTTATTAATCGCTGATTTTGGGAATTACATTCTGCTAAAAATGACAATGCTAAATTTAGCGCTGATGAATATCAGAGACTTATTTTTAGTGTTCTGTATTTAACTATTTTAAGTATTACTGTAAATGAAATATTTCTTTATATCTTGACTGTTTAAATTTCTCTTTTTTGTCTGTAGCGTGGTATACAAGGAATTCAGCTGGATGATCGTCTTGAAATTATAATATTTTTCTGTTGTAGAAATATGGTTTTTAATTTAGTGCTCCGGGAGGGAGCATCGAGTGCAGATCTCTTCGTCCCCACTGCAAGTTGTTACAATGTGATCTGATTTCTAAATTTTAAAGGAGGATTAAATTTACTACAAAGAATTTCAGCAAAGCATTACACTGCTAAAGAATATTAGAAGCATGCGGTTTTGAGAAAAAATTGGCGGACGTCATCGGCCACCACGGAGCTGAACAAGAGATGGTAGTTACCGACTAGAAATTTCTATTATGGACACTTGCCCAAATGCTCGCAGAACCTATATGTTAGGAGTCTCCTCCGGGCAGCATGACCACCCTTAATGCCAAGCCCAAGGAATAAGCCCTTCAGTTAATTCTCTTGCTACAGCCGAGTGATACATCAGAGTCAAAATATAACACCCGTCAAAGGGGTCAGCAGACACAAAACATGACTTGCTGTTCATGAGAAGCAAGTTACAAACAGAGCGGCGATTTACTTTTATAGAGAGCTCCCTCGCTTACACTTGAGAGAGGAAGAAACTGTAGACAAAAGAAGAAAACGGAGGGGAGGGTTACATGAAAGGAGGCTAGACACTGTTGTACCTTGTGATCGTGAAGCCCGTCGCACCAAAAGAAAGTACACCCCTGAGGAGATATTTGATTCTTATATCTCAGTTTGTTAAAGATGCACATAACATATAGCTGGCAAATCACACTTCCAGAAATTGTGTATTGAATAGGATCTAGTAAACAGCTAGATTTAATTACACAAATTCGTGAATGAAAATGGAAATCAAATGGCCCCACCGAAGATATTTAATACGAAAATGCAACAAATTCCTTGGTTAATGAAAGAGTAGGAAAATATTCGGAATATTATTCATGTTTATTTGTAAAAAACAATAAAATAAATACTGCAACATGAGATTAGCTGTAATAAATATATTTTGAATCATGATTCTCACCGAAATAAGATAGAAGATCGGTTAAATTGCTTGTATAATAAATATTTATCCTAGAAATAAACCAATAAGTTAATCATCTCACATACAATAAAAATGAGGCAAAAGATTAAAAAAATTTTAATGCATGCATTTTCAAATAGTTAAATTCCTTTTTTATGACTGAGTGTATTATAAGATACAAAGAATTATTTCATAAATTAATACATAAATGGTTCTGCGATTTACTTATAAGATAACCGAAGAGAATCTCCAGCGTGTGCTCACGGCCCAAATGGGACTAACATTTTCGCAGTCTTTATGTGAATGGGCAAGGATCAAATACTGGCACTCTTTGGGAAAAAAATGAGCTAAACGCAGTCAAGGAACCCAATTTTGTGAATTGAGATTGCATTCCGAAAGCTCTTATTTAAGAAAATCTAAATAAAAAATGAGATTAAATCCGTGGTACAAATCATGCGAAACAATGAATTGAAAAAAAAAACCCTGTAATATGTGTATTTACTATCATGATACTATCAGATGGGTGAGTTAAGACTGATTGTAAGCGTTGCATACGAATTAAATAAAATAAATTAATATCCAAAAATTAATATAAAAATTTAGGTATGATATAAAATTTGTTATCCAATGTATCCGGAAATAATTAAAGCTAACCTTATGCTTGATTTTTTTTATATAAATAAGAAAAATAGTTTTATATTATCCTTGCATAATTACGAAGAGATTTTCGAACACATACTTCCTGCAAACCAGCACTACGTTACTGCCTTGCTTGAGTAAAAAATGCATGGTACAGGCATATAGCTAATCACACTTCGGCAAATTTGTATTGAATAGGACCTAATAAAGAGCTGGATTCCATTTCACAAATTTATGAATGAAAATGGCAAATCAAGGTCCCACCTACGTTATTTATTAAGAAATGCTTCATAGATCAAGTGATGAATTAAGAAATTCAATCACTTGATCTATGAAGGCGTGTTGAAAGAATAGGAGCAGATTACTAAAATCATTTTAAAACTGAGGGAAAATAATAACATTGCATTGAGATCAGCTACGAGAAATGTGTTCAGAATTATGCTTCTATCCGAAAGAAGACAGAAACTTGTTTATACAGCGTCATACCATCTGTATAGTAAATAAATACCCTAAAATTAAATCTACTAATATCTGACAGTCAATATAAAAAATGGCCATTATATTGAAACTGGTTTAACATGTATATCTGGTTAAAAATAAATTTAACTTCTTATGCTTGAGTTTATTTTAGAACACAAATAATAATAATAATTTTGATATTTACCTATCAGGATGACAGAGGAGAATCTTCGGGGCAGGGTTTCTGCTTAACAGCCAGTACGTCATTGCATTTTTTTTTCATGTAAAGGCTTGATTTGCGACTGAAAAATTACCTTTTCTCAAATGGTGTGCGGTATACGATCTCATGAAAGTGCCAGCTTCGAGAAAATTAAGCGGTGCATCAAAATGGCACCAGAAGATGTCCCATCTTGTAATCTGAATAAAAACTACAAATCTGTTCTTATATCTATAAAGGCATGACGAAAGAATAGAAGATAAAAATAATAATAATTTTTGGATCTACTTATCTGATAACAGAGGAAAATCTCCAGGTCGTAATTGCTGAACAACAGGAACTGTGTCGTTTGTTTGTTTGTTCGTACAACAGAGGCTTGGTTTGGCGCCAGGCACATCACGCTTTGTGAAATGTTGTGCTGGAGGGGACCTTATGAAGTGTCAATTATTCAAGCACACTTTAGTGTGCGTGTAATTGACAAAACAAAAGGTTCCACATAAGTTGTCTAAATAAGAATTTGGAGCCAATTCCTTGATCTATGAAGGTATGGGGGAAATAAAGGAATGAAATTAAAAATCAACATAATATATTTAAATGGGAAATAAAAGTGAATAGCGTTCATAAATGTATTAAGAATCATAATATTCACAGAAAAAGGAATAAATTTTAATCATATGTTTTGTAAAAAGTTAATTAAAACTACAAATTTTATTGCTACTTCAAAAAATTACAAACCAAAAGTTAAGGCAATTTTTTTTGTGAAACTTACCTAAAAAAATATACCGTGAATCAAAACTGTTTAAAGAAAAGATACATTGTATTTACAGCCCACTAATGCTGCTACATTGAAAATACAAATGAACTTATCCAAATTAGAAATAAATAAATATTAAGTTTAGAAACAAAAATGAATTGAATGGAATAAAAAGAAAGGAAATGAAGAATCCTTCCTGAAGACTTTATCAAGGGTCACCCTTAGGCAGGGATTCATACCAGGGAATTTTTTTCTGTGAGGGGTCTGTCTTTCGTTCAAGTTTTGACCTCTCGTGACCCAAAAATCTCAAGAAATTGAAGTTTTGGAAGACTATATATCAATAAAGCAATAAAAATAAATTACACAATAATAATAAGCAAAATATTATTTCGAAATTCAAATCAAAGCAATACCACAGCAAAATTGAATCTAACCAAACCACTAAAAGACCATAACCAAACTGCTTTTGTATTTTATTGATGTTTTTGGTTACCAAAACCAAAAACATCAATAAAATATAAAAGCAAAGAACATACCAGTTGAATATAAAAATTGTTCAAACTAAATTCAAATTTCCCGCTCTTAAAACTGAAAACGCCTACAACGCTTGGTCACGGTGCCGCGTTATCAAATGATAAAAATTGAACAAACTCAGCGCCATCTATTGATTTGAAAGAAAGAAAAACTAGAAGGATATCTTTAGTTATGAAAATATTAGAATATAGGTTAGAAAATAGATAGACCTTCTCTTATGAAAACTTCTATATTGCAATAATTTTTGGGAATTTTTAATTTAATGAGATTGTTTATTGCTTCAATATAATAAATTTTGTTGTTACAAATTTTTAAAAATTTTTGCAAGTTTGAATGGTAATTACTAAGTTTAATTTTTTGAAGTGAAATTTATCCCTTTTATCATAAATACCCACCAAAATTTTTCCATTAGAAACGTCTATTTTTAAATGCAAATAGGTAGCTTTGTGTTGATTTTCGTTCGTTTCAATTAAACTTAATTCTTTTGGATAAAAATCAATAGCAACATTAGCACTATCTACGGTTATCAAAACCATTTTATCAATATATCTCCAACTATTTATTGAATTATGTTTATTTATTATTTTCTCATAGTAACGTAGAAAACTATAAGCTAAAGCACTTGAAAAAGCTGTTCCCATTGGGATATTGTGTAATTTATTGTCATTGCTTTATTGGTATTAATTTATTTCTTCAAAAACCTCGATGTTTTGGTATTTTCAGGGCACAAGGGGCAAATTTGAATGAAAGTCAGGCCCCTTACAGAAAAATCCTTTACTGAGGGAGAACCTTGATAAAGTCTTCCGGCTGGATTCTTAATTTCAATTCCTTTTCATACCATTTCATTCCTTTTTGCTTTTAAACAGAATTTATTTATTTCTAATTTGTATTGCTACTTCATATATCTGTCATTCATTATAACGAAATATATCCATGAAATTGAAATTTATTTTAGATAAATGATATTTAAAATTAGAACTAGATTCTTATGACATAGTGCATTTTCTGATATAAATAAAAATAATAATTCTCAGATATACTTACATGATATTTGAAAAGTATCTCTTGGGCATCCATCCTGGCAAACAGATAAAAGAATGGCCAGGCTACTGACAAATCATCCTCCATAAAATGATGTGTCTGGCAACAAACACCTAATGGAAAGCCCTGTTTACGCACACAATTTCTTGTGAATGAATATGTCAGTAAAAAAGAGTCTCAACTTAACTAATCGAAGAATGAAAGAGCAGACTTTTGGTCTATGAATCCATTGATTTATGAACCTATGAGGGTATTGTCATAGAATTAGATCAAATTTTTAAAATCATCATAGATTATTTAAAAAAAAAACGAACGAATTCTAAATAGCGTATTCAAAAATAAATATAGAATCATGATAATGTCAAAATCAAAAGTCACACCTGATTATATGAGTTGTATAGGAATTAAATAAATACTTAAAAATCAGTCATTTAAAATTTTAAAAAAATTATGCATAATATTAAAATCTGTTTAATATATATATTTGGTGATAATTAAAGCTGGATGTATAAAATTTGATTGAAATTTAAGATACAAAATATTTTATTTCCTCTTGATGGAAGTGAATCTCCAGTTTATGCTTTCTGATGAATATGGACTTTCTTAGAGGTTCGCTTGGTGTGTGAAAGCATGGCCTGGAGCTGAAAAATTATCTTTGAGGAAATACAGGTTCGGTTGAAATTTATTATCTGCCACCTTCAATCTTTTGCTAATGCGATTCACATCTAATTATTCAGAAAGTTCCTCATTAAAATATGTAAGCATCAGCACATCGTCTTTCAAGCTATAAAGACATGGTGGAAACATTTCTTTCATTAAACATTACTTTCATGGTCATTAAGTTTTCGAATATCACTTTAGCTTATTTGAAAGATCAGCACATCTAAAATAGTGCCCTGGAGGTTAAAATTAAGAACAGCGACTTAATCTTAAATGACTTTTCATCTACATATAAATAGTATGTATAAGTTTTAATTTAAAAATTTGGTAATAATTAAAACAGATTTCTAATACTTGACTTCATTTTAAGATACAAAAAATAAATATAATTCAGATATGCATTAACAGAACTATGAAACTGACTATCCAGGGCCTCTTTACTGTCAAGTCGAAATGATGATTTACGCTTACTCCAAATAAAAACATAGTGATTGCCACATCACATTCTACAGAATGGCCGATTTGTTGGGACCTTATATATACGACCCGAATTACTCATGTCTTCCTATGAATGAATGAAAAAAATGATTTCCTATGGATGAAGAAAATGGCTCTAAAAAAGGTCACAATTAAGTAGACTAAGTAGACAATAACAGCAGATCCTAGTACCGATAAAGAGAAATTAGAAACGATGAAGCAGATTTCGAAAATCAGTATGATTCGTTTGAAATATATATACATTGAAGGGATTGGCCAGCCAGCGTCCTGGCATAGGGGTAGCGCATCTTCCCCGTGATCTGAGCGTCCCGGTTTGAGCATGGTTGTTCTTCCGGTTCTATCTGAGAGATTGTGAATGTACCCTCCTGTAAAAAGGGGTTGTGCAAGCGAATGAGTGATGCGTGAGTAGACAAGTCGTACTCTTGGCCCAAGTAGGCTCTACGAAAAAAACAAGCGGAGCTCCCCCTTAGGCTTAAATCGGTCGTCTTTGAACAGTGGGCTTGTCCGTGGCAAGTGCCATAAGAAACAACAAAGGCCGTGTGGGGAAGAGCAATAATTAATGATTTTAGAAACCTTAGACTATCGAATGGGTTACGTGGCCAAAGCAGACAGTGGCAACAGCCGACATGTGAGAGGAGCTGGATGGGCAGAGCGGACATTTTTGCACCTATTGTGTTATTTCCCTAATCAGTCATATGTCATCTATTGTGTAGTTTCGAGCTTTGCACCTGCTGTAGAGATAAGCCGATATTTTTGAGAGAGAAGGCCTTTCTCCAAATATGCCCGTTAAAGTAATGAACGTATATGGACAGCGTCATAGGACAAATAATTCTGTTGAAGGGTGGAATTCCAAATTAAATGCAATCACTTGCAGAAACCAGCCTAATGTCCACTTAGTTAAAATACTAAAAGAAGAAACACAAAGTGTCTTTTAATTTGAAATCCAGAGAGTTAGGTGACCCTGGAAAAAAGGAAAAAAGCATTCGTTCATACCCTTCATTATACTGTTACTTACTATTAATTTAAATATTTCGCTGACAGTTTTTATTTTTATTACATTTCGCCATGTGTAAAATGCATTCGCACTGTAATATAATATAAATAATTAAATTTGATTGGCAAAAATGTATTTATCCTTGTAATTCGATAATCGAGTGCAAAAACAGAAAACTTCGGTAAAAAAAAAAAAAAAAAAAAAAAAAAAAAAATGTTATCTCACGTGAAAGAGATTTGCCACTTAAAATACTGTTTTAAATTATATTTGTGATTTTTAAAAGTATTTATTTACTTATTTATCTGCACCCTTTATCTGTTCTAACATGGGGAGAAAATGTGCCCCCTCTAACCACGATGAGTTTCGGAGTGTCCGCTCTGACCACGAAATCTTATATGTCCGCTATAGCCATGTCCGCTGTAGCCACACCACCATCGAATGGACCTCGTCTAATTGTGTCCTTCAAATAGAAATAAAATGCAAAAGAAATTAAATTACTAAATAAGAAGTTCTCCATAAAAGGTAAATAAGTCTGCAGATGTTTTGAAAATCATTTAGAAGATGTAAATAATTAAAACTCGATTATCGATCAGTATATCTTAAGATCTTGCCGACTAAAAAGTATTATTTTCTGGTTTATTTCACTGGCTATGCAAGGAAAATGCATGATTTGTCGGATATCAAATAAAACCTTTATCTAACACGGAAAAGCAGGCAATCCCTTGATCTATGAAAGTATGTTGTAAATGCTGAAAATTATAATTTTTTATTTAGAAAAATTAACAAAATAAAAACCTTGCAGTAAGGTTAAATGCGATAAATGTGTTTAGAATAATGATACTATCAGAAAGAAGACCAATCCTTGATTTTATGATTTCTATACTTATTAAACACATATTTATGAAATCAATTAATTATTATTTTCATTCAATATAAAAAAATCATGCATCATATTAAAATTTGTGCATATATATATGTAGCAATAAATAAAATTTCGTAATTATGAGTTTATATCAATAAACAAATAATAAAAATAATTCTGAGATTTACTTACCTGAAAACAGAAGAGAATCTCTTATACGAGCTTGCTTACCAACATTGGCTATGTTTATGGCCGACATAACGTGCAGTTGGCTGGTTTGACGTGTAATGTCGAGGATTGACGTCTGGCAAATCAATCTTTGCGATAGTTGTGCTGAATAGGACCTTCTAAAGAGCGAAATCCTTCCACATTCTATTGTGGATGGACCTGGCTCCTTAAAAGGTCCCACCCTGTATTGCGCTTTAAGAGATCCCTTGAGAGTAATTTGAATAAGAAGTAGCTGCCAATTCTTGGGCCTTTCAAGACTTCTGAAAGAAAGTAGGAACCTATTGTAAATCATCATAGTCGTTTGAAAAATTAACAATTTGGAAATAGTACATTGGAAAATAACATAGAAAACCTATACTAAATGTACCTAGATTCCTACATGATACTATCAGAAAAGAAGTGCAAATAAGCATCTCCCCCCCCACCCAACACACACAAATATAATATTTTAAATTCGATCTGTATACCTGAATTTATTTTAAAACGCACACAGTAATAAGAATTTTGAGATATACTTAAGTAAGTATTAAGGACAGAAGCTATCAGTTCTCAGCTTGCTTAAGTAGAAAGTTATACTTAAGTAGTAATTATACTTAAATTATATATATATATGTAACATATTTTTGGTTTAAGTAGAATGCATGTTCGAAGCAGTGAAGAGACTTGGTATTTTTAATACCGCTTTATTCTCTCTCGGGAGGCAAACATGATTATTTACAAAAAGGCACAGCGCAGCACAAATACAGAAGGCAAAAAGGGGCGAACAAATGATCACTAGTCTTATATAAGGTAGGATTTCTGGTCAGGCGCCAATTCAATACACGTGTGATCTTTGACACCTTTTGAAGGCTACAGAAGATATCACTTTCATTTGATACATAGTACTGATGGCGCATTATTTTTACAAAGGGATTAATTAAACCGAAAGTTTAATTGGATCAAGAAATAAGAGAATATTTTAGAATGAGTTACGATGGGCTATAAATAAAGTTAAAGTTTTGGAAATTAATTTGGATTAAATTAAGAGTTTAAAATATCATAACATTTCCCCCCCCCCACTGCAAGCCATGTAAGTGCATCGGGGCCCTCGACACACCGCCATACCTTACAGTGGCTTTCAAGTAAGAAAAAGTAAAAGTATATTGCTGAGTAAGTTTAATTTTAAAGGTATACTGAAAGTGACACCTCAGTTTCCCTTACCTTTACATTATACAAACATTAATACAGACATCATTTTTTTTTGAAACAGAGAACAAGATTATTTAGAACATAAAAAATATATAGTCATATCTGTAAAAATATTAGATAAATTTAAATATTCAACAACATGAAAATATATATATTAAAATGTATAATATAAAAAATGGTTATCTGTAGAAACTCAGCCAATGGTCTCTATTTGTTGAGGAATGTCTCTAAAGAACGTTTGCACACAGTGTCCTTTAAACAGTAGAAAGCTCACCAAAATCATCAAATGGGATATAAAATATGGGAATAACAAATTGAACTTATGTAATAATAATTTATATAATATATAATAGTATCAACTTATATAATAACAATATATCAACATAGTTCTGATTTTTGTATGTAACACTTGAATCTGAAAATAATAACATCAGATTCAAAATACTCTTATTATAAACATTATACTCAAAACAAATGACAAAAAAATGTGTAATTTTAAAAGAAACTTTAACCCACTAGTTAGCCAAATAGTGGTGCATAGTTAAACCTTGTTCACTAAGTTCTAGTAGTGGGTAAAATTTTATGATCTAAAATTAGGACATCAAGAAAGGGGTGACATAATTCTTATTCTCTCTCTACTCTCATCCAGGAATATTTGTTTCCAAAGTGGAGAACAACATATCCAGGATCAAAATAGAAAGAGATACAAAATAATTGTGAGGTTGACCCTTTTAGAAATTTAGCAATATTTTTAATTTTCCACAAATCAGTTTTGTTATTTCCTTGACAAATTTTATTAAAATATCCCAATCCATTTTCATCACATTTTCGGAATCAAAAGGGATTATGGAGGGTTCTATTTGATGAATTTCTTCTTTATTAATTTTATTTTCTGAATTTTGAGGGTCAGGCACATTTGTTTTATCTAGGTCAGTCATTTTTCCAGATCTTAAAAACATTAAAGTATTTTCACATAAAAAACATTATTAATTTATGCATAAAATTTTAAAACTAGACTTGATAAAAGACTAAAAATTCAATATTTTAAATAATAGTATAAAATAATTTGCAATAATATTAAAATCTAAATATGAAAATTAAAAGAAAAGCAGACAATATAAATCTTCATCTTCACCCGTTGACCCAGGAAACACGAATCGTCTTTTTAAGAAATCCCAAAAGGTAATTTTGAACACTGATTAACTGGAACTTCCCCATGATGACAAGGAGCACAAAAACACCATGGTATTGAGCCGGAGTGTCGGTTGAAGTCACAGGTTAATGCGACAGGAGTAACGATGATGCGGTAACAAAAACGGAAGTAGAATTTCACTACGTGGTCGGATCTGAAAACGCTATGCCACAGGAGGTAACCCAGCAAGAGCCAGCACGGAACCATCTTCAGATTACCGGCGAATCAAGGAGCCGTACCGTAACATCAAATTGCCTCTCATTCCCGGGATTTAGTTTTATTCATTCATTTGAACATTTTTTAATAAATAATTAATTAAATTAATAAATAAGAAGTTCTCCATCAATGGTTAATAAGTCGGCAGATGATTTGAAAATCATTTAGAAGATGTAAATAATTAAAACTCGATTATCGATCAGTATATTTTAAGATATAAATAATAGTTATTATTCACAGATATACATACTTGATGATCGATGGGGAATAACCAGGGTGTGATTTCTGACGAACGGGGACAACATTTTTAAGCTTGCTTGTAGTGTCACGATATGGTTTGGTTGATGGCAAATTACCCTCATTGAAATGACATGGCGTGTTGGATCAAATGAAAAGCAAAATTGAAGCACACAATATTGTGAATAAAGATGGTTCTTAATCTCTCTTCCCATCGAATTATTCTATTAAAGTAAATCACTTGATCTATGAAGCTATAGGAAAATAATCAGAACAAATTTCGAAAATTATAAAATTTTGATTGAAAAATCGATCACAATATTTCAATTAACATAGATTACTTAAAAATCCAATACATTGAAAGTAATGAATTCGGAAAAAATATTGAATACCAACAATAATTATTTTTTAAATCATGATACTATCAGAAAGAAGATTCGTGATCGAATATATAACGTGACATAATAAATCATCATCTTAGAATTAAATAATTACAAGAATATTTGCCATTAAATACAACAACATTTAGGCGTAATATTAAAATTCGCTTGATATATATGTTTGGTATTCTTAAAAACTCGATCCTATTATCAACTAGATTGCTGACCAACAAGAACTACTTTTTCTGCTAGCAAATTAGGTAAGGAAAGCCTTACCACAGTCGACTATTCCAACCTATCCGTAGTTTCACGAAAAAATTAGAATGACCTGAAGCCAAGAAAGCATGTCCTGAAAGTTCTAATAGTCATCACCGTCTATGGTACAACTCCACCCGCAGAAGACATATCCCGTAAGAGGTAATCACCCTACAATATGTTTGTACCCACCTGCCGGCGAGATGCCTCCCCCGGGCGGATGGAAAATCACTCTTCCAGAAATGGAGTGTTTGGATGGGATCTGAATGGGGAATGAAAACAGTTCTTTAAATGTTCCAACAAAGTATTTAAAGTAAAAAAAGTGTTTTATCCCTTGATAAGTGAAAGTATGATGAGAGAATCGATAAAATTTTGAGAATAATCATACGGTATTGGTAAAATACCCCCCCCCACACGAAAAAAATGCAGGTTTTATTAAAATTATAGAACATCGGCAATAATTGTGCCCAAAATCATCTTACAATGAGAAAGAAGCTTCACGGCTTTATATATGTGTTGTACAAAAATTGAATATTTGGGAATTAAGTAAATAAAATTAATATCTGTTTTTTAAAATAAAAAACAATGCATAATTCTAAAGTCCTTTTAAAATATATATCTGGTAATAAATAAAACTGGATTATAATACCTTTCCTTTATGAAAAACGTAGAAAAATAATTCTGAGATCTGTTTATCTTCGAGAGTTTCGATGGCGTACTTGTTGACTAAAAAGGAATATATTGCTAGTTTGCTAGACTGTAAGATACAGAGTTCCGCGGTAACTTCCAGAAAGGTCATGTTCAATGGAATGTGATAACGAGCCATTATCACACCCCCAAACTTGTGAAAGAAAATGGCAAAACAAAAGGACCAAAACTATGTTATCTAATACGGAAATGCAACCAGTCTGTTTACATATGAAATCGTTGTAATAATTAAAACAGATTTTGAAAATAAGTAATGTTTATTAGAAAATCACCACTATAAAAACAGAGTATTTTGATAAGCTATGATCAACTTCTACCAGAATGAAAAAAGAGATATAATTATATGGCTTGTGTAATAAATACATATCTTAGAATTAAATGAATTCTTATATTATCTGATAGTCTATATAAAGTACTTCTGCATAATATTAAAATTGGTTTAACAAATATATCAGGTAATAACTGAAACTTCCTCCTTCTGCCCGAGTTTTCTTTAAAGAATAAGAATATAATGAATAAGAATAATTTTCAGATCTACTTATCTGATGACAGAGGAAAATATCCAGGACGTGGATGTTGACCAAAGGGGACTGCGTTGCTTAATTCCTTGAATAGAATATGCACGGATCAGCAGCTTCAAATCACACTTCCGCTAATGATGCAACTGATGGGACCTGATGAATAGACATATTCGATCACAAAACCTGTGACTGAAAATGTCCAATCAAAAGGTCCTACCAAAATTATATCATACGGAAATGCAGACAATCTCTTAATCAGTGAAGGCGTCTTCAAAAAATTGGAAGCAGAAAAATGAGCTAAATAAAAACAGAGCTAAAAATGAGTTCAATAAAAAAATGAGCTAAATTGAGATTATTTATGACAAACATATTTCGAATCATATTTCTGTTTGACAGGAGACAGAAACATTTTATTGGGCTTGCTTAATAAATATGTATCCTATAAATGCATTAACTCTACTAATATTTCACAGTCAGTATAAAAAACTCTGCATAATATTAAAAATGATTTCAGTTATACATCAGGTAATAAATCAAGCTCGCTTCTTATTCAATTGTTTTACTTTAACAAACAAAGAATAAGAACAATTTTCAAATTTACATGGTTAGATGACAGATGGAAATCTCTGTGGCGTGTTTGCAGATCAACAGAGACTGATTTTGCTGGCCAACATAGACTTCAGTGTAGGCTGCTAAGATATGCTAAGCTTTGATTTGGCGTCTGAAATATTTATCTGCTTAAAAAGGAGAACTGAATTGAATCTGATTAATCGTCGGATTTACGCAGAAAATTATGCGCATTAAAATGATAGCTCGGAGATCTTGCATAAGTAATCTGAATAATAATAATAAAAACGGAGCAAATCCCATGATATTTGAAGGACTGAAGAAAGAGTCGGAGCACATTTTGAAATGTCATTAAAGTCCATTTGAAAAATTAACACAATAAAAAAATTGCATTCGAAAATATATAAAATATCGATAATAAGTGCAATTAGTATTTTGGCACTATCTGAAAAAACATTCAAGCGAGATTATAATCATTGTATGGAAATTAAATAACCTATTCATAATGCCAATAGACTGCAAATTCAATTAAAAATAATTTAATTAAGAAAAATTCAACATCAAATATCCATGGATTATATTTAAATTAGTGTTTTATATAATTTTTTTTTATAATTGAAACTATCCTTATGCATGAATTTATTTTATTTTATCATGAATAATAACAATTTTCAGATATACTTATCTCATGATTGAAGGGAATCTGTGCACTAACTGCGCAGTGACTACGTTGATGCCTTGTTTGGTTAAAAAATGCATGGTTTGTTGGCGGGTCAGTCACAATTCAAGGAATGTTGTGTTGGATGGGACCTTATGAATTGTCAGTTTCACGCTCACTGTCTTGAGCGCGAGACAGACAATCAAAAGGTCCCACCTAAGAAATTTAAGCAAGACAGAAGAGCATATCCCACCATTCGAGAAGGAGTAGTGAAAGGATCGGAGCAGATTCTGAAAATGATGAATGTATTTAAAAAAGAAACAAAATAAAAACAGTGCACTGAGTTATGTATGATAAATGTATTTGGAATCATGCTTCTATTAGAAAAAAATCATGCAAGTTTATTTTGAAAAATCAATAAAATCAAAATACCACAATGACAAGAATTTATGAATGGCATGAATTTATTTCATTTTATAATTAATAATAACAATTTTCAGATATACTTATCTCATGATTGAAGAGAATCTGTGCACTAGCTGCGCAGTGACTACGTTGATGCCTAGTTTGGTTAGAAAATGCATGGTTTGTTGGCGGGTTAGTCATACTTCCATGAATGTTGTGTTGGATGGGACCTTATGATTTTGTCAGTTTCACGCTCACTGTCTTGAGCACGACACAGACAATCAAAAGGTCCCACCTAAGAAATTTAAGCAAGACAGAAGAGCATATCCCACCATTCGAGAAGGAGTAGTGAAAGGATCGGAGCAGATTCTGAAAATGATGAATGAATTTAAAAAATAAACAAAATAAAAATAGTGGACTGAGTTATGTATGATAAATGTATTTGGAATCATGCTTCTATCCGAAAAAAATCATGCAAGTTTATTTTGAAAAATCAATAAAATCAAAATATTACAATGGCAAGAAATTCAAAAAGTCATTTTTTTTATAATCCGATTAATATTTGTGAATAATTAAAGTTCTATTTTTGGCATTAGAGGAATTTTAATATAAAATAATTATAATAAATCATAATATAGAAAACCTTTTATATGTGAATTTAGAGTCATGAATATGTCAAAAATAAGAGCCAGCTTGATTATTTTCATTTACAGGAATTAAGTAAGCTAGGAATTAAATGAATGCACTTGAAATGAAAATTCAATTCTTCAATTCAATATAAAAAAAATTATATGTAATTTGAAAATTCTTTAATATATAAATTTGGGTATATTTAAAAATAGAACTTTACACTTGCATTTATAAAAAATATATATAATAATAATAAAAATAGTTCGAGATTGAGTTAATCTGAGAAAAGCAGATATTTTTGAGGACATTTTTACCGACCAAAACGTATTATTTTCTGGTTTATTTCACTGGCTAGGCAGAATTCACTGGCTATGCATGGAAATCGCATGATTTATCGGATATCACATAAAACGTTTTTCTAACACAGAAAAGCAGGCAATCCCTTGATCTATGAAAGTATGTTGGAAATGCTGAAAATTATAAATTTTTATTTAGAAAAATTAACAAAATAAAAACCTTGCAATAAGGTCAAATGGGATAAATGTGTTTAGAATAATGGTACTATTAGAATGAAGACAAATCCTTGATTATATGATTTCTATAGTTATTAAATACATATTTATGAAATCAATTAATTATTATTTTCATTCAATATGAAAAAATTCATGCATCATATTAAAATTTGTGGATATATATATGTAGCAATAAATAAAATTTAGTCATTATGAATTTATATTAATAATAAAACAAATAATAAAAATAATTCTGAGATTTACTTACCTGAAAATAGAAAAGAATCTCTTATGCGAGCTTGCTTACCAACATTGGCTATGTTTTTGGCCGACATCACGTGCAGTTGGCTGGTTTGACGTGTAATGTCGAGGATTGACGTCTGGCAAATCAATCTTTACGATAGTTGTGCTGAATGGGACCTGATAAAGAGCAAAGGGCTTCCACATTCTATTGTGGATGGACCTGGCTCCTTAAAAGGTCCCATCCTGTATTGAGATTTAAGAGATCCCCTTGAGAGTAATTTCAATAAGAAGTAGCTGTCAATTCCTGATCCTTTCAGGACTTTTGAAAGAAAGTAGGAACCTATTGCAAATAATCATAGTCGTTTGAAATATTAACAATGTGGAAATAGTGCATTGGAAAATAACATAGAAAACCTATACTAAATGTACCTAGATTCCTATATGAAATTATCAGAAAAATGTGCAAGCACCCCCCCCCCCCAACAGACACATATATAATTTATTTTATTTCATAATTAATAATAACAATTTTCAGATATACTTATCTCATGATTGAAGAGAATATGTGTACTAGGTGCGCAGTGACTACGTTGATGACTTGTTTGGTTAGAAAATGCATGGATTGTTGGCGGGTCAGTCACACTTCCAGGAATGTTGTGTTGGATGGGACCTTATGATTTGTCAGTTTCACGCTCACTGTCTTGAGCGCGAGACAGACAATCAAAAGGTCACACCTAAGAAATTTAAGCAAGACAGAAGAGCATATCCCACCATTCGAGAAGGAGTAGTGAAAGGCTCGGAGCAGATTCTGAAAATGATGAATGAATTTAAAAAATAAACAAAATAAAAACAGTGGACTGAGTTATGTATGATAAATGTATTTGGAATCATGCTTCTATCCGAAAAAATCATGCAAGTTTATTTTGAAAAATCAATAAACCCAAAATATTACAATGGCAAGACATTCAAAAAGTCATTTTTTTTATGATCCGCTTAATATTTGTGAATAATTAAAGTTATAATTGGGCATTAAAGGAATTTTAATATAAAATAATTATAATAAATCATAATATAGAAAACCGTTTATATGTGAATCTAGAGTCACGAATAGGTCAAAAATAAGACCCAGCTTGATTATATTCATTTATAGGAATTAAGTAAGCTTTGAATTAAATCAATGCACTTGAAATGAAAATTGAATTCTTCAATTCAATATAAAAAAAATTATATGTAATTTGAAAATTCTTTAATATATAAATTTGGGTATATTTAAAAATAGATCTTTACACCTGCATTTATAAAAAACATATGTAATAATAATAGTTCGAGATTGAGTTAATCTGAGAAAAGCAGATATTTTTGAGGCCGTTTTTGCCGACCAAAAAGTATTATTTTCTGGTTTATTTCACTGGTTAGGCGGAATTCAGTGGTTATGCATGAAAATGCACGATTTATCGGATATCAAATAAAACCTTTTTCTAACACGGAAAAGCAGGCAATCCCTTGATCTATGAAAGTATGTTGTAAATGCTGAAAATTATAAATTTTTATTTAGAAAAATTAACAAAATAAATAAAAACCTTCCAGTAAGGTCAAATGGCATAGATGTGTTTAGAATAATGGTACTATCAGAAAGAAGACAAATCCTTGATTATATGATTTCTATAGTTATTAAACACATATTTATGAAATCAATTAATTATTATTTTCATTCAATATGAAAAAATTCATGCATCATATTAAAATTTGTGCATATATATATGTAGCAATAAATAAAATTTCGTCATTATGAGTTTATATTAATAAACAAATAATAAAACTAATTCTGAGATTTACTTACCTGAAAATAGAAGAGAATCTCTTATGCGAGCTTGCTTATCAACATTGGCTATGTTTATGGCCGACATAACGTGCAGTTAGCTGGTTTGACGTGTAATGTCGAGGATTGACGTCTGGCAAATCAATCTTTGCGATAGTTGTGCTGAAAAGGACCTGATAAAGAGCAAGGTTCGACAACATTCAATTGTGGATGGACCTGGCTCTTTAAAAGGTCCCATCCTGTATTGCGCTTTAAGAGATCCCCTTGAGAGTAATTTGAATAAGACTTCGCTGCCAATTCCTGGTCCTTTCAAGACTTTTGAAAGAAAGTAGGAACCTATTACAAATAATCATAGTTGTTTGAAATATTAAGAATTTAGAAATAGTGCATTGGAAAATAACATAGAAAACCTATACTAAATGTACCTAGATTCCTATATGATACTATCAGAAAAAAGTGCAAGCACGCATCCCCTCCCCCAACACACACGTATATAATTTATTTTATTTCATAATTAATAATAACAATTTTCAAATATACTTATCTCATGATTGAAGAGAATCTGTGTACTAGGTGCGCAGTGACTACGTTGATGACTTGTTTGGTTAGAAAATGCATGGTTTGTTTACGGGTCAGTCACACTTCCAGGAATGTTGTGTTGGATGGGACCTTATGATTTGTCAGTTTCACGCTCACTGTCTTGAGCGCGAGACAGACAATCAAAAGGTCCCACCTAAGAAATTTAAGCAAGACAGAAGAGCATATCCCACCATTCGAGAAGGAGTAGTGAAAGGATCGGAGCAGATTCTGAAAATGATGAATGAATTTAAAAAATAAACAAAATAAAAACAGTGGACTGAGTTATGTATGATAAATGTATTTGGAATCATGCTTCTATCCGAAAAAATCATGCAAGTTTATTTTGAAAAATCAATAAAATCAAAATATTACAATGGCAAGAAATTCAAAAAGTCATTTTTTTATGATCCGCTTAATATTTGTGAATAATTAAAGTTCTATTTTTGGCATTAAAGGAATTTTAATATAAAATAATTATAAAAAATCATAATATAGAAAGCGTTTTATATGTGAATCTAGAGTCATGAATAGGTCAAAAATAAGAGCCAGCTTGATTATATTCATTTATAGGAATTAAGTAAGCTAGGAATTAAATCAATGCACTTGAAATGAAAATTGAATTCTTCAATTCAATATAAAAAAAAATTATATGTAATTTGAAAATTCTTTAATATATAAATTTGGGTATATTTAAAAATAGATCTTTACACCTGCATTTATAAAAAATATATATATATAATAATAATAATAATAGTTCGAGATTGAGTTAATCTGAGAAAAGCAGATATTTTTGAGGCCGTTTTTGCCGACCAAAAAGTATTATTTTCTGGTTTATTTCACTGGTTAGGCGGAATTCACTGGTTATGCATGAAAATGCCCGATTTATCTAATATCAAATAAAACCTTTTTCTAACACGGAAAAGCAGGCAATCCCTTGATCTATGAAAGTATGTTGTAAATGCTGAAAATTATAAATTTTTAATTAGAAAAATTAACAAAATAAATAAAAACCTTCCAGTAAGGTCAAATGGGATAGATGTGTTTAGAATAATGGTACTATCAGAAAGAAGACAAATCCTTGATTATATGATTTCTATAGTTATTAAACACATATTTATGAAATCAATTAATTATTATTTTTATTCAATATGAAAAAATTCATGCATCATATTAAAATTTGTGCATATATATATAAGCAATAAATAAAATTTCTTCATTATGAGTTTATATTAATAAACAAATAATAAAAATAATTCAGATATTTACTTACCTGAAAATAGAAGAGAATCTCTTATGCGAGCTTGCTTACCAACATTGGCTATGTTTATGGCCGACATAACGTGCAGTTGGCTGGTTTGACGTGTAATGTCGAGGATTGACGTCTGGCAAATCAATCTTTGCGATAGTTGTGCTGAATAGGACCTGATAAAGAGCAAGGTTCGACAACATTCAATTGTGGATGGACCTGGCTCTTTAAAAGGTCCCATCCTGTATTGCGCTTTAAGAGATCCCCTTGATTGTAATTTGAATAAGACGTCGCTGCCAATTCCTGGTCCTTTCAAGACTTTTGAAAGAAAGTAGGAACCTATTACAAATAATCATAGTCGTTTGAAATATTAAGAATTTAGAAATAGTGCATTGGAAAATAACATAGAAAACCTATACTAAATGTACCTAGATTCCTATATGATACTATCAGAAAAAAGTGCAAGCACGCATCCCCTCCCCCAACACACACGTATATAATTTATTTTATTTCATAATTAATAATAACAATTTTCAAATATACTTATCTCATGATTGAAGAGAATCTGTGTACTAGGTGCGCAGTGACTACGTTGATGACTTGTTTGGTTAGAAAATGCATGGTTTGTTTACGGGTCAGTCACACTTCCAGGAATGTTGTGTTGGATGGGACCTTATGATTTGTCAGTTTCACGCTCACTGTCTTGAGCGCGAGACAGACAATCAAAAGGTCCCACCTAAGAAATTTAAGCAAGACAGAAGAGCATATCCCACCATTCGAGAAGGAGTAGTGAAAGGTTCGGAGCAGATTCTGAAAATGATGAATGAATTTAAAAAATAAACAAAATAAAAACAGTGGACTGAGTTATGTATGATAAATGTATTTGGAATCATGCTTCTATCCGAAAAAATCATGCAAGTTTATTTTAAAAAATCAATAAAATAAAAATATTACAATGGCAAGAAATTCAAAAAGTCATTTTTTTATGATCCGCTTAATATTTGTGAATAATTAAAGTTCTATTTTTGGCATTAAAGGAATTTTAATATAAAATAATTATAAAAAATCATAATATAGAAAGCGTTTTATATGTGAATCTAGAGTCATGAATAGGTCAAAAATAAGAGCCAGCTTGATTATATTCATTTATAGGAATTAAGTAAGCTAGAAATTAAATCAATGCACTTGAAATGAAAATTGAATTCTTCAATTCAATATAAAAAAAATTATATGTAATTTGAAAATTCTTTAATATATAAATTTGGGTATATTTAAAAATAGATCTTTACACCTGCATTTATAAAAAATTTATATATATAATAATAATAATAATAGTTCGAGATTGAGTTAATCTGAGAAAAGCAGATATTTTTGAGGCCGTTTTTGCCGACCAAAAAGTATTATTTTCTGGTTTATTTCACTGGTTAGGCGGAATTCACTGGTTATGCATGAAAATGCCCGATTTATCTAATATCAAATAAAACCTTTTTCTAACACGGAAAAGCAGGCAATCCCTTGATCTATGAAAGTATGTTGTAAATGCTGAAAATTATAAATTTTTAATTAGAAAAATTAACAAAATAAATAAAAACCTTCCAGTAAGGTCAAATGGGATAGATGTGTTTAGAATAATGGTACTATCAGAAAGAAGACAAATCCTTGATTATATGATTTCTATAGTTATTAAACACATATTTATGAAATCAATTAATTATTATTTTCATTCAATATGAAAAAATTCATGCATCATATTAAAATTTGTGCATATATATATGTAGCAATAAATAAAATTTCGTCATTATGAGTTTATATTAATAAACAAATAATAAAAATAATTCAGATATTTACTTACCTGAAAATAGAAGAGAATCTCTTATGCGAGCTTGCTTACCAACATTGGCTATGTTTATGGCCGACATAACGTGCAGTTGGCTGGTTTGACGTGTAATGGCGAGGACAGACATCTGGCAAATCAATCTTTGCGATAGTTGTGCTGAATAGGACCTGATAAAGAGCAAGGTCGACCACATTCAATTGTGGATGGACCTGGCTCTCTAAAAGGTCCCATCCTGTATTGCGCTTTAAGAGATCCCCTTGAGAGTAATTTGAATAAGACGTCGCTGCCAATTCCTTTTCCTTTCAAGACTTTTGAAAGAAAGTAGGAACCTATTACAAATAATCATAGTCGTTTGAAATATTAAGAATTTAGAAATAGTGCATTGGAAAATAACATAGAAAACCTATACTAAATGTACCTAGTTCCTATATGATACTATCAGAAAAAAGTGCAAGCACACATCCCCTCCCCCAACACACACGTATATAATTTATTTTATATCATAATTAATAATAACAATTTTCAGATATACTTATCTCATGATTGAAGAGAATCTGTGTACTAGGTGCGCAGTGACTACGTTGATGACTTGTTTGGTTAGAAAATGCATGGTTTGTTGGCGGGTCAGTCACACTTCCAGGAATGTTGTGTTGGATGGGACCTTATGATTTGTCAGTTTCACGCTCACTGTCTTGAGCGCGAGACAGACAATCAAGAGGTCCCACCTTAGAAATTTAAGCAAGACAAAAGAGGATATCCCACCATTCGAGAAGGAGTAGTGAAAGGATCGGAGCAGATTCTGAAAATGATGAATGAATTTAAAAAATAAACAAAATAAAAACAGTGGATTGAGTTATGTATGATAAATGTATTTGGAATCATGCTTCTATCCGAAAAAATCATGCAAGTTTATTTTGAAAAATGAATAAAATCAAAATATTACAATGGCAAGAAATTCAAAAAGTCATTTTTTTATGATCCGCTTAATATTTGTGAATAATTAAAGTTCTATTTTTGGCATTAAAGGAATTTTAATATAAAATAATTATAATAAATCATAATATAGAAAGCGTTTTATATGTGAATCTAGAGTCATGAATAGGTCAAAAATAAGAGCCAGCTTGATTATATTCATTTATAGGAATTAAGTAAGCTAGAAATTAAATCAATGCACTTGAAATGAAAATTGAATTCTTCAATTCAATATAAAAAAAAATTATATGTAATTTGAAAATTCTTTAATATATAAATTTGGGTATATTTAAAAATAGATCTTTACACCTGCATTTATAAAAAATTTATATATATAATAATAATAATAATAGTTCGAGATTGAGTTAATCTGAGAAAAGCAGATATTTTTGAGGCCGTTTTTGCCGACCAAAAAGTATTATTTTCTGGTTTATTTCACTGGTTAGGCGGAATTCACTGGTTATGCATGAAAATGCCCGATTTATCTAATATCAAATAAAACCTTTTTCTAACACGGAAAAGCAGGCAATCCCTTGATCTATGAAAGTATGTTGTAAATGCTGAAAATTATAAATTTTTAATTAGAAAAATTAACAAAATAAATAAAAACCTTCCAGTAAGGTCAAATGGGATAGATGTGTTTAGAATAATGGTACTATCAGAAAGAAGACAAATCCTTGATTATATGATTTCTATAGTTATTAAACACATATTTATGAAATCAATTAATTATTATTTTCATTCAATATGAAAAAATTCATGCATCATATTAAAATTTGTGCATATATATATGTAGCAATAAATAAAGTTTCGTCATTATGAGTTTATATTAATAAACAAATAATAAAAATAATTCTGATATTTACTTACCTTAAAATAGAAGAGAATCTCTTATGCGAGCTTGCTTACCAACATTGGCTATGTTTATGGCCGACATAACGTGCAGTTGGCTGGTTTGACGTGTAATGTCGAGGATTGACGTCTGGCAAATCAATCTTTGCGATAGTTGTGCTGAAAAGGACCTGATAAAGAGCAAGGTTCGACAACATTCAATTGTGGATGGACCTGGCTCTTTAAAAGGTCCCATCCTGTATTGCGCTTTAAGAGATCCCCTTGAGAGTAATTTGAATAAGACGTCGCTGCCAATTCCTGGTCCTTTCAAGACTTTTGAAAGAAAGTAGGAAAAAATTACAAATAATCATAGTCGTTTGAAATATTAAGAATTTAGAAATAGTGCATTGGAAAATAACATAGAAAACCTATACTAAATGTACCTAGATTCCTATATGATACTATCAGAAAAAAGTGCAAGCACGCATCCCCTCCCCCAACACACACGTATATAATTTATTTTATTTCATAATTAATAATAACAATTTTCAAATATACTTATCTCATGATTGAAGAGAATCTGTGTACTAGTTGCGCAGTGACTACGTTGATGACTTGTTTGGTTAGAAAATGCATGGTTTGTTTACGGGTTAGTCACACTTCCAGGAATGTTGTGTTGGATGGGACCTTATGATTTGTCAGTTTCACGCTCACTGTCTTGAGCGCGAGATAGACAATCAAAAGGTCCCACCTAAGAAATTTAAGCAAGACAGAAGAGCATATCCCACCATTCGAGAAGGAGTAGTGAAAGGTTCGGAGCAGATTCTGAAAATGATGAATGAATTTAAAAAATAAACAAAATCAAAACAGTGGACTGAGTTATGTATGATAAATGTATTTGGAATCATGCTTCTATCCGAAAAAATCATGCAAGTTTATTTTAAAAAATCAATAAAATCAAAATATTACAATGGCAAGAAATTCAAAAAGTCATTTTTTTATGATCCGCTTAATATTTGTGAATAATTAAAGTTCTATTTTTGGCATTAAAGGAATTTTAATATAAAATAATTATAAAAAATCATAATATAGAAAGCGTTTTATATGTGAATCTAGAGTCATGAATAGGTCAAAAATAAGAGCCAGCTTGATTATATTCATTTATAGGAATTAAGTAAGCTAGAAATTAAATCAATGCACTTGAAATGAAAATTGAATTCTTCAATTCAATATAAAAAAAATTATATGTAATTTGAAAATTCTTTGATATATAAATTTGGGTATATTTAAAAATAGATCTTTACACCTGCATTTATAAAAAATTTATATATATAATAATAATAATAATAGTTCGAGATTGAGTTAATCTGAGAAAAGCAGATATTTTTGAGGCCGTTTTTGCCGACCAAAAAGTATTATTTTCTGGTTTATTTCACTGGTTAGGCGGAATTCACTGGTTATGCATGAAAATGCCCGATTTATCTAGTATCAAATAAAACCTTTTTCTAACACGGAAAAGCAGGCAATCCCTTGATCTATGAAAGTATGTTGTAAATGCTGAAAATTATAAATTTTTAATTAGAAAAATTAACAAAATAAATAAAAACCTTCCAGTAAGGTCAAATGGGATAGATGTGTTTAGAATAATGGTACTATCAGAAAGAAGACAAATCCTTGATTATATGATTTCTATAGTTATTAAACACATATTTATGAAATCAATTAATTATTATTTTCATTCAATATGAAAAAATTCATGCATCATATTAAAATTTGTGCATATATATATGTAGCAATAAATAAAATTTCGTCATTATGAGTTTATATTAATAAACAAATAATAAAAATAATTCAGATATTTACTTACCTGAAAATAGAAGAGAATCTCTTATGCGAGCTTGCTTACCAACATTGGCTATGTTTATGGCCGACATAACGTGCAGTTGGCTGGTTTGACGTGTAATGGCGAGGACTGACATCTGGCAAATCAATCTTTGCGATAGTTGTGCTGAATAGGACCTGATAAAGAGCAAGGTCGACCACATTCAATTGTGGATGGACCTGGCTCTCTAAAAGGTCCCATCCTGTATTGCGCTTTAAGAGATCCCCTTGAGAGTAATTTGAATAAGACGTCGCTGCAATTCCTGGTCCTTTCAAGACTTTTGAAAGAAAGTAGGAACCTATTACAAATAATCATAGTCGTTTGAAATATTAAGAATTTAGAAATAGTGCATTGGAAAATAACATAGAAAACCTATACTAAATGTACCTAGATTCCTATATGATACTATCAGAAAAAAGTGCAAGCACGCATCCCCTCCCCCAACACACACGTATATAATTTATTTTATATCATAATTAATAATAACAATTTTCAGATATACTTATCTCATGATTGAAGAGAATCTGTGTACTAGGTGCGCAGTGACTACGTTGATGACTTGTTTGGTTAGAAAATGCATGGTTTGTTGGCGGGTCAGTCACACTTCCAGGAATGTTGTGTTGGATGGGACCTTATGATTTGTCAGTTTCACGCTCACTGTCTTGAGCGCGAGACAGACAATCAAAAGGTCCCACCTAAGAAATTTAAGCAAGACAAAAGAGCATATCCCACCATTCGAGAAGGAGTAGTGAAAGGCTCGGAGCAGATTCTGAAAATGATGAATGAATTTAAAAAATAAACAAAATAAAAACAGTGGATTGAGTTATGTATGATAAATGTATTTGGAATCATGCTTCTATCCGAAAAAATCATGCAAGTTTATTTTGAAAAATGAATAAAATCAAAATATTACAATGGCAAGAAATTCAAAAAGTCTTTTTTTTTTTTATGATCCGCTTAATATTTGTGAATAATTAAAGTTCTATTTTTGGCATTAAAGGAATTTTAATATAAAATAATTATAATAAATCATAATATAGAAAACCTTTTATATGTGACTCTAGAGTCATGAATAGGTCAAAAATAAGAGCCAGCTTGATTATATTCATTTATAGGAATTAAGTAAGCTAGAAATTAAATCAATGCACTTGAAATGAAAATTGAATTCTTCAATTCAATATAAAAAAATTATATGTAATTTGAAAATTCTTTAATATATAAATTTGGGTATATTTAAAAATAGATCTTTACACCTGCATTTATAAAAAATATATATAATAATAATAATAATAATAGTTCAAGATTGAGTTAATCTTAGAAAAGCAGTTATTTTTGAGGCCGTTTTTGCCGACCAAAAAGTATTATTTTCTGGTTTATTTCACTGGCTAGGCGGAATTCAGTGGTTATGCATGAAAATGCACGATTTATCGGATATCAAATAAAACTTTTTTCTAACACGGAAAAGCAGGCAATCCCTTGATCTATGAAAGTATGTTGTAAATGCTGAAAATTATAAATTTTTATTTAGAAAAATTAACAAAATAAATAAAAACCTTCCAGTAAGTTCAAATGGGATAGATGTGTTTAGAATAATGGTACTATCAGAAAGAAGACAAATCCTTGATTATATGATTTCTATAGTTATTAAACACATATTTATGAAATCAATTAATTATTATTTTCATTCAATATGAAAAAATTCATGCATCATATTAAAATTTGTGCATATATATATGTAGCAATAAATAAAATTTCGTCATTATGAGTTTATATTAATAAATAAATTATAAAACTAATTCTGAGATTTACTTACCTGAAAATAGAAGAGAATCTCTTATGCGAGCTTGCTTATCAACATTGGCTATGTTTATGGCCGACATAACGTGCAGTTGGCTGGTTTGACGTGTAATGTCGAGGATTGACGTCTGGCAAATCAATCTTTGCGATAGTTGTGCTGAAAAGGACCTGATAAAGAGCAAGGTTCGACAACATTCAATTGTGGATGGACCTGGCTCTTTAAAAGGTCCCATCCTGTATTGCGCTTTAAGAGATCCCCTTGAGAGTAATTTGAATAAGACTTCGCTGCCAATTCCTGGTCCTTTCAAGACTTTTGAAAGAAAGTAGGAACCTATTACAAATAATCATAGTTGTTTGAAATATTAAGAATTTAGAAATAGTGCATTGGAAAATAACATAGAAAACCTATATTAAATGTACCTAGATTCCTATATGATACTATCAGAAAAAAGTGCAAGCACGCATCCCCTCCCCCAACACACACGTATATAATTTATTTTATTTCATAATTAATAATAACAATTTTCAGATATACTTATCTCATGATTGAAGAGAATCTGTGTACTAGGTGCGCAGTGACTACGTTGATGACTTGTTTGGTTAGAAAATGCATGGTTTGTTTACGGGTCAGTCACACTTCCAGGAATGTTGTGTTGGATGGGACCTTATGATTTGTCAGTTTCACGCTCACTGTCTTGAGCGCGAGACAGACAATCAAAAGGTCCCACCTAAGAAATTTAAGCAAGACAGAAGAGCATATCCCACCATTCGAGAAGGAGTAGTGAAAGGCTTGGAGCAGATTCTGAAAATGATGAATGAATTTAAAAAATAACCAAAATAAAAACAGTGGACTGAGTTATGTATGATAAATGTATTTGGAATCATGCTTCTATCCGAAAAAATCATGCAAGTTTATTTTGAAAAATCAATAAAATCAAAATATTACAATGGCAAGAAATTCAAAAAGTCATTTTTTTTATGATCCGCTTAATATTTGTGAATAATTAAAGTTCTATTTTTGCATTAAAGGAATTTTAATATAAAATTATTATAATAAATCATAATATAGAAAACCTTTTATATGTGAATCTAGAGTCATGAATAGGTCAAAAATAAGAGCCAGCTTGATTATATTCATTTATAGGAATTAAGTAAGCTAGGAATTAAATCAATGCACTTGAAATGAAAATTGAATTCTTCAATTCAATATAAAAAAAAATTATATGTAATTTGAAAATTCTTTAATATATAAATTTGGGTATATTTAAAAATAGATCTTTACACCTGCATTTATAAAATATATATATATATATAATAATAATAATAATAATAGTTCGAGATTGAGTTAATCTGAGAAAAGCAGATATTTTTGAGGCCGTTTTTGCCGACCAAAAAGTATTATTTTCTGGTTTATTTCACTGGTTAGGCGGAATTCAATGGTTATGCATGAAAATACCCGATTTATCTAATATCAAATAAAACCTTTTTCTAACACGGAAAAGCAGGCAATCCCTTGATCTATGAAAGTATGTTGTAAATGCTGAAAATTATAAATTTTTAATTAGAAAAATTAACAAAATAAATAAAAACCTTCCAGTAAGGTCAAATGGGATAGATGTGTTTAGAATAATGGTACTATCAGAAAGAAGACAAATCCTTGATTATATGATTTCTATAGTTATTAAACACATATTTATGAAATCAATTAATTATTATTTTCATTCAATATGAAAAAATTCATGCATCATATTAAAATTTGTGCATATATATATGTAGCAGTAAATAAAATTTCGTCATTATGAGTTTATATTAATAAACAAATAATAATAATAATTCAGATATTTACTTACCTGAAAATAGAAGAGAATCTCTTATGCGAGCTTGCTTACCAATATTGAATATGTTTATGGCCGACATAACGTGAAGTTGGCTGGTTTGACGTGTAATGTCGAGGATTGACGTCTGGCAAATCAATCTTTGCGATAGTTGTGCTGAATAGGACCTGATAAAGAGCAAGGTCGACCACATTCAATTGTGGATGGACCTGGCTCTCTAAAAGGTCCCATCCTGTATTGGGCTTTAAGAGATCCCCTTGAGAGTAATTTGAATAACCCGTCGCTGCCATTTCCTGGTCCTTTCAAGACTTTTGAAAGAAAGTAGGAAATAATTACAAATAATCATAGTCGTTTGAAATATTAAGAATTTAGAAATAGTGCATTGGAAAATAACATAGAAAACCTATACTAAATGTACCTAGATTCCTATATGATACTATCAGAAAAAAGTGCAAGCACGCATCCCCTCCCCCAACACACACGTATATAATTTATTTTATTTCATAATTAATAATAACAATTTTCAGATATACTTATCTCATGATTGAAGAGAATCTGTGTACTAGGTGCGCAGTGACTACGTTGATGACTTGTTTGGTTAGAAAATGCATTCTTTGTTGGCGGGTCAATCACACTTCCAGGAATGTTGTGTTGGATGGGACCTTATGATTTGTCAGTTTCACGCTCACTGTCTTGAGCGCGACACAGACAATCAAAAGGTCCCACCTAAGAAATTTAAGCAAGACAGAAGAGCATATCCCACCATTCGAGAAGGAGTAGTGAAAGGATCGGAGCAGATTCTGAAAATGATGAATGAATTTAAAAAAATAAACAAAATAAAAACAGTGGACTGATTTATGTATGATAAATGTATTTGGAATCATGCTTCTATACTAAAAAAATCATGCAAGTTTATTTTGAAAAATCAATAAAATCAAAATATTACAATTGCAAGAAATTCAAAAAGTCATTTTTTTTATGATCCGCTTAATATTTGTGAATAATTAAAGTTCTATTTTTGGCATTAAAGGAATTTTAATATAAAATAATTATAATAAATCATAATATAGAAAAACTTTTATATGTGAATCTAGAGTCATGAATAGGTCAAAAATAAGAGCCAGCTTGATTATATTCATTTATAGGAATTAAGTAAGCTAGGAATTAAATCAATGCACTTGAAATGAAAATTGAATTCTTCAATTCAATATAAAAAAAATTATATGTAATTTGAAAATTCTTTAATATATAAATTTGGGTATATTTAAAAATAGATGTTTACACCTGCATTTATTAAAAATATATATATATAATAATAATAATAATAGTTCGAGATTGAGTTAATCTGAGAAAAGCAGATATTTTTGAGGCCGTTTTTGCCGACCAAAAAGTATTATTTTCTGGTTTATTTCACTGGTTAGGCGGAATTCACTGGTTATGCATGAAAATGCCCGATTTATCTAATATCAAATAAAACCTTTTTCTAACACGGAAAAGCAGGCAATCCCTTGATCTATGAAAGTATGTTGTAAATGCTAAAAATTATAAATTTTTAATTAGAAAAATTAACAAAATAAACAAAAACCTTCCAGTAAGGTCAAATGGGATAGATGTGTTTAGAATAATGGTACTATCAGAAAGAAGACAAATCCTTGATTATATGATTTCTATGCGAGCTTGCTTACCAACATTGGCTATGTTTATGGCCGACATAACGTGCAGTTGGCTGGTTTGACGTGTAATGGCGAGGACTGACATCTGGCAAATCAATCTTTGCGATAGTTGTGCTGAATAGGACCTGATAAAGAGCAAGGTCGGCCACATTCAATTGTGGATGGACCTAGCTCTCTAAAAGGTCCCATCCTGTATTGCGCTTTAAGAGATCCCCTTGAGAGTAATTTGAATAAGACGTCGCTGCCAATTCCTGGTCCTTTCAAGACTTTTGAAAGAAAGTAGGAAATAATTACAAATAATCATAGTCGTTTGAAAGATTAAGAATTGGAAATAGTGCATTGGAAAATAACATAGAAAACCTATATTAAATGTACCTAGATTCCTATATGATACTATCAGAAAAAAGTGCAAGCACGCATCCCCCCTCCAATAAACACATATATAATATTTTTAATTCGATTTTTATACCTCAATTTATTTTAAAACGCACAAAGTAATAAGAATTTTGAGATATACTTACGTGTGGACTGAAGCTATTAGTTCTTAGCTTGCTCAAGTAGAAAGTTATACTTAAGTAGTAATACTTAAAAAGCAATGCATATATATATATATATATATATATATATATATATATATATATATATATATATATATATATATATATATATATATATATATATATATATATATATATATATATATATATATATTTATATATATATATATATATATATATATATATATATATGGTTTAAGTAGAATGCAGGTTCGAAGCAATGAAGAGACTTGGTATTTTTAATTCCGTTTTATTCTCTCTCGAGAGGCAAACATGATTATTTACAAAAAGGTGCAGCTCAGCACTAAAACGGAAGGCAAAAAGGGACGAACAAATGATCTGTAGTCTTTCTTATATAACATAGGATACCTTGACCTTATTATCACCAGTGTTATTTTTTTCAACAATATGTAAAGACATATAATTATTATTACTATGGAAGTTGGTGATTATTTTTCCATTTTGAAACATTTTTTTTTATCACAATCTATAATTAATTTATATGAACTACAATCTGGAAGTCCTAAAATGATATATTGTAAAGGATTGTCCATTATATATAATATGATTTTCTTATTTATTTGGCCAATTTTTAAATATACATCACAAATTTGAGTTAATTGTAACTTTCCATGAGCTTGTTTGACTCTAATAGGGTTTACATTTTTTGTTTTGTTCAAGTTGAGTTTTTTTACAATATCTCCAGATATAATTGAAAGAGTAGATCCCGTGTCAATAACAATATTTACATTACTATGAGGGTTATAAACATTGTCCAAGTTAGCTAGACTTTGTAAAAATGAGATGTGTCCGGACACTAATAATTGTCATTGTGCTGGGCCAGGGACCTCATTAGGAGAATTTTGTCTTGTTCCAGGATTTTGAGAACAGCCAAGGGGGACTTCTGTACACGAGGAAGTCAAATTGGCTGTTATTGGAACATTTGTCATAAATTGGGGTTGATGAAAAGGACATACTTGGGTCCAATGATAAGCATTTGGAATACCTTTTTGAGTACAAATTATACATGGCGAAGAGGGTAATCTGTGTTGATAATGCAAATTATGACTATAATTATTGTAATTATTGGGACGTGACCTTATTGAATTCTGATAATTTTGTCTAAAATTATTGGGAGCTCGAGGAGTATAAGAATTTTGAAATCTATAATTAAAATTATGCCTAGGTGTAAAAGGTGCTGGTTGGCTTACTCTGATTCTGGTTTTATTATACCGGTCTGGGTTTAGTTCTGAAGATTCTTCCCTTTTTAATAACTTAGTTGTTATTGTAAGCCATTCTGTAGGGATACAAGGAGCTTTTATGCTTACCAATTGTTTTAGTTGAGTTTGCAGTCCATCAGTAAGACCTTCTAAAATCAGTTGTGGGGTAAGGCCCAACTGTCTGTCACAGTTTAATTTTTGATCAAAATAATCAACTAATTTAAAATTTTTTGAATCAAATTTCAGTTTTGAAAACTCAGAAAAATTAACAATATTGGGTTAAGTAAACTGTTCAGTTAATATACCACATAAATCATCAAAATTATCAATATCTAAACAACTATTTATATAATGAGTTAAAGCTAAACCTTTTAGAAATTTAGCAATATTTTTAATTTTCCACAAATCAGTTTTGTTATTTTCTTGACAAATTTTATTGAAATATCCCAACCATAAATCCATTTTCATCCCATTTTCTGGATCAAAAGGGATTATGGAGGGTTCTATTTGATCATTTTCTTCTTTATTAATTTTATTTTCTGAATTTTGAGGGTCAGGCACATTTGTTTTATCTTGGCCAGTCATTTTTCCAGATCTTAACAACATTAAAGTATTTTCACATAAAAAACATTATTAATTTATGCATAAAATTTTAAAACTAGACTTGATAAAAGACTAAAAATTCAATATTTTAAATAATAGTATAAGATAATTTGCAATAATATTAAAATCTAAATATGAAAATTAAAAGAAAAGCAGACAATATAAATCTTCATCTTCACCCGTTGACCCATGAAGCACGAATCGTCTTTTGAAGAAATCCCAAAAGGTAATTTTGAACACTGATTAACTGGAACTTCCCCATGATGACAAGGAGCACAAAAACGCCATGGTATTGAGCCGGAGTGTCGGTTGAAGTCACAGGAGTAACGATGATGCGGTAACAAAAACGGAAGTAGAATTTCACTACGTGGTCGGATCTGAAGACGCTATGCCACAGGAGGTAACCCAGCACGGAACCATCTTCAGATTACCGGTGAATCAAGGAGCCGTACTGTAACATCAAATTGCCTCTCATTCCGGGGATTTAATTCTTTTCATTATTTTTTTCCACAGGAAACTATCCTTGTCGACTAAATAATATGTAACATATTTTTGGTTTAAGTAGAATGCAGGTTCGAAGCAATGAAGAGACTTGGTATTTTTAATTCCGTTTTATTCTCTCTTGGGAGGCAAACATGATTATTTACAAAAAGGCACAGCTCAGCTCAAAAACAGAAGGCAAAAAGGGGCGAACAAATGATCACTAGTCTTATATAACATAGGATTTCTTGCCTGGCGCCAATTCAATACACATGTGACCTTTGACACCTTTTGAAGGGTATAGAAGATACCTCTTTCATTTGATACGTAGTACTGATGGCGCATTATTTTTACAGAGGGATTAATTAAACTGAAAGTGTAATTTGATCAAGAAATAAGAGAATATTTTAGAATGAAGCTAAGATGGGCTATAAATTAAGATAAAGTTTTGGAAATTAATTTGGATTAAATTAAGATTTTGAAATATCATTACATATATATATACATAACATCGATCTTTATACTTCAGTTTATTTTAAATGCATATAATAATAAGAATTTTGAGTTATACTTACGTGAGGACAGAGCTGTTTTCTGATGAACTGTTTCAGAAGCTTGTCGACCAACAGTGACTGCGTCTCTGACTTGCTTGAGCGGAGAATGCGCAGTTTGATCGAGAGAAAATAGCATTTCTAGGAATTTTGTATTGAATAGAACCTAATGAGTAAACTCTTTCCTAATGATTCATTCACTCAGAGAAATAAAAATCCCGTCCAAGTTATTTTATAGTGAAATGCAAACCGATTCCTTGGTTTATGAAGGTTTAATGAAACGACTGGGACATTTTCGGAAAATTATTAATGTTTATTTAAAAAACCAACAAAATAAAAACAGTTCATTCAGAATAGTTTTGATAAATGTATTTAGAGCCGTGTTTCTTGTTAAATAGCTTGTAAAATTAAAAAATGTCCGATAATTAAATCAATAAAATTTTTATCTGTCATTACATAAAAACTATGCATTATATTAAAAAATTTTCTTACATGTATTTCAAAATAATTAATATTCATTCTTTATACCTGAATTAATTTTAAGATACAAATAATAATGATAATTCCCAGATTTATTTATATAATGATCGAACAGAATCTCCTATGTGTACTTGCTGACAAATTTTTTGGTTATTAAATTTTTAATAATCAAAACGATTAAATTTTACATGATTAAATTAACCACAATTAAATTTTTTGCATTCTTGTAGTGTAAAGGCGAGATTAAGTGGTTATTAAAACACCCTTTATGGGAAGGTGTGCAAGGTGACACCAGTAGAAGTTACAGCTTTTGAATTAAAATGGCTTTCCAAATGATCTCACCTAAGAAATCTAAGTAAGAAATAACAGACAATCCGTGGTACTTTGAAGACTACTTGAAGAGTCGGAACCGATTTAGTAAATCATCATAGTTGAAAAAAATAAATACGGAATACTTATAATAAATGAATTTAATATCAAGACACTATCAGAAGGTTAATCAGAATTGATTACATTTATTGTAGACGAATTAAATTAATAAATAATATCTTAAAATCATTTTCAAATATGTTCATGTTTCGTCACTTGGCAAATCACATATCTGGAAATTTGGTATTGGACGGAATTTGACATGAATATACAGATATTGTTACAAAAATTTGTGAATGAAACTTGTGTCTAAGTTATTTAATACGAGAATACAGCCAATACCTTGATTACGAAGGCGTGTGGAAAAAATTTGAACAGATTCTGAAAATTATTTTAAAAATACGCAAAATAATAACAGGTGCATTGAGATTAATTACGATAAATGTTCAGGATAATGCTTTTATCTGAAAGAAGACAAAAATATGGTTATATAGCGTTGTATGGCTTGTATAAAAAATAAATATCCTTGAATCTCATTCATACTATTAAAATATGACAATCAATATTAAAAATTATTCACAATATTAAAATTTATTTAACACATATATCTAGTTAAAAATAAAACCAACTTCTTAGGCTTGAGTTTATTTTAGGATACAAATAATAATAATAATTTTCATATCTACTTACGAGGATGACAGAGGAGAATCTTCAGGTCGAAATGCTAAGCAACAGGACTATGACGTTTGTTTGGTTGGCGTGTAAAGCGTAGTTTGGAGACTGCCAAATCACCCTTTGCGAAATTTTGTGCTGGATGGAGCCTTATCAAGTGCCAGTTTCACGCACACTATATTGTGCATGAAAATGGCACTCAAAAAGGACCCACCTAAGTAGTCTGAATAAGAAGGAACAGTCAATTCCTTGATGTATGAAGGGAAAGAATCGAAAGTTCTGAAAATTCTGAAATTTAATACAAAAATCAATATCATATATTTAAATGAGAAGTGAAAGAGAAGAATATTCATAAATATATTAAAAATCATGATAAAGCAATATTGATTATCTATTTTTTAAACATTTAAACGGGCTGGGATAACCTGGTTGGTAGGGCTTTTAATTCGCGTCACTTGGGTTGCGAATTCGAACACCGCCGGCCAAAGACTCTCCGTGTGTGTGGTGGCTGGCGCACGTATAAATCTGCCGTGGTCACGAAGTCTTCCATGTAGAGAGTAATACCACTGGGGGTACTGGATCAGGGGTGATCGTTCTCTAATCCAGGTCTAAATTACGATCGGTGGATGAGTGAATGAAATGCATGAATGAAGTCCCCGCCGTAAAAAGGATTGTGATGTGTGTGTAGCTAAGTCGTACTCGTGGCCCTAGATGGCACTATTGAAAAAACAAGAGACGCACCCTTGGCTTAAAATCACTAACTACTAAAGTCAGTGGGCTTGTCTATGACAAGTGCCATTAGAAACAACAACAAAGATTTAAATTGCGCTACAAATCATATTACTACCTTAAATATGTCATTCTTTATAATGATATCTATGCATAATATTGAAATTCTTTTAAGATAAATATTTAGTATAAAATAGAACTCGATTCTTATGACAGAGTGCAATTTAAGATATAAAGAAATATAATAATTATCGTTTGTACATACAAGATTTTCGAAAAGTATCTGTAGGGAATTTATGCCAACAATCTGGGCAACTGCATATCCTCTATGGATGCGCAAAGATATGGCAAATTACCTTCTATGAAATGATGTGACGGGTAACAACGAATGAATAGCCTTTTTCACCCATATTATGTTGTGGATGAAAATGCATGTTTATTATGTTCCACTTAACGAATCGAAGTATGGAAGAGAGTCCTTCTTTTGACCTATGAATGAATTATGACAGTATCAACTCAGATTTTGAAATCCATAGTAGAATATTTTTAAAATGAACACATGTTAAAAAGTACATTAAAAATAGGTAAAAAAAAATAGAATGAATAACTGTACATAGATTCATGATAATATCAAAGATAAGTGTCATGCTCGATTAAATGAGTTTCATAGGAATTAAATAAATACATAAATATTTATCATTCGAAATAAATTAAAGTTAAGAGCCGGCGTCCTGGCAAAGAGGTAGCGTGGGGTTCCTCGAGATCTGGGCTTCCTGGGCTCGAATCCCGGGTCGGGCATGGTTGTTCTTTATCTGTGCTCTATCTGTGAGGTGTGTGAATGTGCCCCCCCCCCCTGTAAAAAGGGGTTGTGCAAGCGAATGTGTGAGTGCCATCTTCATATGAGCTAGAAGTCAGATTTCTGCCTTGGGGTGCTCAGGGGTCTTTACTCTCAGAAGCTACTGCAACCCCTTTTCCGTGGTAACGCGGACACGACATCATCACCAAATTATCTTATGATATTAAAAATCCGTTTAAGATACATCTTATTTTAAGATAAGATATATGAAGATAATTAAAACGGCATTTATATGCCTAAATGTAATTTGACATTCAAAAAATCTATTATCTGCTGACGGAAGTGAATCTTCAGCTCTTGCTGTCAGATCAACAGGTTGGCTGGACGTGTAAAAACCTGACCTAGCGCGGTTAGACCTGATCAACTGCCATGTCCAATTATATGCTCATACGAATAAAATCTAGCTGTACAGAACTTTACTTGAAATAAGATAAGCAAGCATCAACAGACCATCTATGGAAATACGAAGTCATGATGGAAATATCATAAAAGTTTTCGATTATAACTATAGCTGCTTTCAAAAATCTGTACATTCAGAATAGCGCCCTAAGTTAAAATTGAGAGCACCGACATTAAATACATTTAATTCTTACTATAAAGAAAGAAAACGGATGCTTAATTGCATGCTCTGAATAGGAATCATATACACTATGATTTAAATTAATCTTCAATAGCTTCTCATCTACATGTGCATAGTACGTATAAGAACTTTTTAATTAAGTTATACATGCGTTTATAATTAAAAGTGATTTCTAATACCCGATTTTATTTTAAGACCCAAATATAAAAATAATTTCGAAATTTATTTTGCAGACGACGAAATTGAATATTCAGAGTTTGTTAACTAACCAATCGAGGCGATTGTTTATACTAGTATCAATGAGGAAATAATAACACAGTCGTTGCCACATCACACAATATAAAATGTCCGAGATGGTGGGACTTTATATATCGCCAAGATCACTCATATCCTCATACGAATGAAAATAATTCTAATAATTGTTCCACCTAAATAAGTTAATTAGGTAACAACATTCCATCCTTGTAACTATGAAGAGAAAGTAGAAACTTTGAACAGATTCAAATAATCATCATAGTTAGCTTAAAAATATATACAATAATATGTCTGGCCTAGGATAAAAGTGAAGAAAAACAATAATAAATGTATTTAAAATCGGGATACTATCAAGAGATTTGACACTCCCTTAATTATATTAGTCATATAGAAATTACATAGGCAGGAGATTAAATTAATGCATTAAAATGCTTCCCATCAAAGTCTAAAAAGCCTAAATACAACGTCATTCTTTTAAGAGACAAAAATAGTTCAATTCCAGAAACTAGGTTCATTTTAAGACACAAGTAATGATTATATTTTTCAAATCTGCATATGCTTGATGGAGATTATACAATGTATACTTGTTAAACAACAGCGATTACATTGTTGGTTTGCTTCTGTTGTGAATCGAGGACTGGGGAGTGGCAAATCCAACTCCAAAAAGGTTATGCTGAACGGGAACTGATAAACAACCAGATTCACGCACACAGTTTTCACATGAAAATGGCGCCGTTAGAGGTCTCACTTAAGTAATTTGATTATGAAGTAAAAGATAATTACTGGATCTATCGGGACTTTTGAAACAATAACAAATATTGTACAGGGTGGTTATAATTAAAATTCCACTTTGAAATGGTCATAAAAGGAAAGCTACGAGCGTATATATGTATATGTACTTACTACATACACACACACACACACACTTATAGGCTGGTGAAAAATTCAGAACCGATTTTGAAAATCATCATAGTGCAGTTGAAAAATAAAACCATTCGAAATAATGAACTGAAAAAAAAAATCGTGAAAACCTTTTAAAATGTAATTACTATCATGATATGATATTATGAGAAAGATGAGCCAAACTTGTTTATATACATTGTATACAAATTAAATTAATACAACCGCTCCTTAAGATTAAGTTTGTTTTGAGATAAAAATAATAATATTAATTTTTGGATCTACTTATCAATGAAGAAGGAGAATCTCCAAGGTGTAGTATCTGTAGAAGAGGGAATAAGTTGTTTTCTTTCTTGGATTGGCGCCTGGTAAGACTCCCTTTGTGATATGTTGTGATAGATGAGACCTTATAATGGTCCAGTTTCACGCACACTATATTGTGTATGAACCTGTACCAAAATAAGGTCCCACCTAAGTAGTCTGAATAAGAAGAAACAGCCATTTCCTTGATCTATGAAGTTGTAGGGAAGGAATCGGAAGAGATTCTGAAAATCCTCAAAGTTTAATTGAAAAATCCCCATAATCACTGTATTTCAATGGAAATGAAAGAGAAAAACAATAACAAATGTATTAAAATCATGATATTCCCCAAAAATGGAATCAAATTTGATTACTTCTTTTGTAAAAGTTTGAATTACACAGTTAACTATACTGATACATCTTATATTTGTCAATAATAATAGCGAAATATATGTATAATATTAAAAATCGCTTAAGATAAATATTTAATAAATATATTTCCATACTTATGACAGATCGTCTTACAAGATATAAAAAATATATAATTATTGCTGTTATTTTGAAAAATTTTGATTTAAAGAAGCTCGATGAAATTAGAATAGTATTGATGTCTACTCTGTTGTCGCCCATATCTATTATAGTGTTATCAAACTGTTTCATTATCTTTTTGGTAAGCTTTTTTTCTTTTACCATTTTTTCCTTTTTGACTTTTTAAGGGAAGATTTTTTTTTTATTTCAAGAGGTGCAAGATAATATGTTTTTTTTTAAATGTTTCTTCACTGTTGCATGAGTATTTATTTTTATGATTATTAATCGCTGTTTTTGTGAACCGCATTCTTCCGAAGATTATATGGCTAAATTTAATGCTGATAAATATGATAGACTTGTTTTTGGTGTTCTGACGATAACTATTTTATGTACTTCTGCAAATGAAATATTCTGACGATAACTATTTTACGTACTTCTGTAAATGAAATATCCTTTGATTATTTAAATTATTTTTATTGTCTTCAGCTTGCGCATGTGAGGAATTAAGCTGGATTATCGCCATGAAAGTTATAACATTTTTTTGTTGTTGTAAAAGTTCGGTTCTTACTATTGTGCTTCCGGAAAGAGCATCGAGGGCATTGTCTTCATCTCCACTGCAAGCTGTTATAATGTGACTAGAGTTCCAAAATTTAAAACATGTAGTGTACCTGGAACTTGTGGTTGAACTGCGTAATTGATATAAGCTATTTCTACTGATTGGCTGACCTGGGCTATCCAATGCAAGGATTGAATTTCTGAATGAAAATTCTGATTATTTTTTTGATTATCCTACGAACTGCTATTATTTAAACTGTTCAAAATTTCTTCTTCTAGGTCTCTCTGAAATTTTCTTTCGTAAATGACTAAATTCGAGTGTTTAAGCAAACGGTAGGCTATAGTGGTAACTTCAATTTCCGTACTATTTGTGAACTTTATGATATTTTCTGATTGGTGCTTTTGATTACATACATTGTATACTAATTAAATTAATGCAAATGCTCCTTAAAGTTGAGTTTGATTAAGATATAAATATTAATAATAATTCTTTATTCTACTTACCAGATGGATGAAGGGAATCTCCAGATTGTAGTCGCTGAAGAACAGGGAATATGTCGTTTTCTTGCTTGGCGTGTGGAAGCTTGAATTTGTAAGTCTTCCTTTGTGATATGTTGTGATAGATGGGACCTTATAATGGTCCAGTTTCACGCACACTATATTGTGTATGAATCTGTACCAAAATAAGGTCCCACCTAAGTAGTCTGAATAAGAAGAAACTGCCACTTCCTTGGTCTATGAAGTTATAGGGAAAGAATCGAAAGAGATTCTGAAAATTCCAATTGAAAAAAATCAACATAATCACTGTATTTCAATAGGAAATGAAAGAGAAAAGCAATAACGAATGTATTAAAAATCATGATATTCCCCCAAAATGAAATCAAGTTTGATTACTTCTTTTGTAAAGGATTGAATTACATAGTTAATTAATATATGCATAATATTTAAACTCGCTTAAGATAAATATTTAATAAATATCATGACAGAGCGCCTTACAAGATACAATAAAATATAATAATTTTTGGCATTTTGAAAATTTTTGATTTAAAATAGTCTGATGAAATGTGAATAATATTGGAATCTACTTTGTCTTAGTCCATATCACTTGTAATGCTATTAGATTAATGAATTTTTAAATCCTTTTCTTTTTTTTATCTTATTTGCTTCTTTATCTTTCCGAAAACTTTTTTTTCCTTTGGCAAAGATTTATCCTATTTGAATTTCTTGAGAACCGGATGATTTCCTTCAGAAGACTTTTTATTTCAAGGAGTGGAAAATAATCCGTTTTGATTAATAAAAGATAGTCAAAATAAAAAAATTTCTAAAATAGGTTTAACAAATAAATTAGGTAATATATTAAACTGACTTCATATTCCATAGTTAATTTTAAGAAACAAAGAATTATAATAATAATAATTCGAATTATAATGAATAATTTTGTAATATACTTATCTGAAGACAGAGGGAAACCTTATATTCGGAATTATTTTCGAACGGGGACTGCGTTGCTGGCTTAATTCAGAAAAAAAAAAAAAGCATGGTTCAGAAACTGCGAATAACCATTCCGGTAATGGTGTACTGAATGGGACCTAATGAAGAGCTAAATTCACAAACACAAAATTCCTCTAATGATGCATTTGATAGGGCTTGATGAAAAGACATATTCACAAAACTAGTGAATAAAAATGTCTTTCCTTTCCTTAACGTTCTACCTAAAATATATATTACGGAAATACAGCCAATCTCTTAACCATTCTTTTGGAGGAATTGAAGCAGATTCTTAAAATATTTCATGTTTATTTATGTTAAATTATGTTATGTTAGATTGTTAATGATTGATAGATGTGTTATGTTTCATGTTAATTAGTAAAATATAACAGTGCATTGAAATATGCTATTATAAACGTGTTTAGAGTTTCACTTACTCTAGAAAGAAGAACAAAACATGTTTATATGGCTTAAAATATTTAATGTTTATTTGAAAAATTAAAAAAACATATAATTGCAATGAGATATGCTTAATAAAAGTGGTTAGAATTGTATTTGGGCTGAAAGAAGGCCATGTTTATATGGCTTGTATAATAATTACATATCCTATCATTAAATCAATTCTACTAAAATCTGACAGACAATATAAATCTTTTTTTTGCTCAATATCAGATTTTGTTTAAAATATGTATCAGGAAATTAATTAAACTCGCTTCTTATGCCGCAAATTATGTGTTTAACAGGATCTGATGAAGAGACATATTCAATGTCTGAACTAGGAATGAATATGTCCCCGCAATAGGTTCTACCTAAAATATATAAAACAGAAATGCAGCCAATGTCTCTATAAATGGAGACTTATTGAAAGATTTAAAGCACTTTCTTAAAATATTTTGCGTCGGAGGTAATTTTAAGATACCATAATGAAAATAATTTTTGGATCATGTTTAATACCAACAAGTACTATATTTTTACATTACATCTCCTGTAAAGTATTGGCTGGTGGATGGTATGTCACCCTTTTTGAAATGTTTTGCTGAATAGTACATTTTGAAGTGCGAAATCCTTTCTGACAGCATTGTATAAAAAAAAGACTATAGAGGCAGTACCACCTAAGCATTCTAAATAAGTTTTGAACTTCAGTACTTTGATCTGTAAAGGTACATGGAAAGAATCGGAACAGATTTTGAAAATCATCGAAGTTTAATTTAAAATTAAACACAGGAACACATTTGATAAGAAATTAACGATGATAGCACTTGTAAATATTTATAGAATCATGATACTACCAGAAAGGAAATCGTTTTTCATTATATGTGTTGTCTAGTATTAAATTTCAATTCAAACTAAATTACTATATCAAATATATGTTATTCATCATAAAAAATGTAAATAACATTAAAACTCGTTTAAGATATACATTTGGGTAATAATTAGAGCTAGATTCTTATGATTGAGGCGATTTTAACTTAAAAATAATATTAATAACTCTCAGTTATACTTACAGCATGTCCAAAATATATCTGAAACAATTCATTCTTAAAATCTGGCCTATGGTTTAGATTGGTTTAATGAGTAAAACAATGGTTTGATGACTAGTCCATGAACCTATGTGAAATAGTGTGGCAGGTGGGACCTATAGAAGAGCCAATTTCCAGTGCTTAATCTTGTAAAACTGATTTTCTCTTGAAAAGGGTCCATCAAATGTTTCCTACAAAGAAAAAAAAAGGCCACATTCTTGATCTTTGAAAGAATGAAGAAGAATTCGAGATACTTTATATTATGCGTGTTGTAAATGAATGAAATACTCAAGGAGTTAAGTTAATGCATTGAAGATTTATTTACGTAAATATAAAACGTGTGAATATGACGTTTCTGTTATTATGATAAAGATTTGGTTATAATTAAAACTCGTTTCTTATGCCTGAATGCATTTTAAGACAAAAAATATAAATAAATCATAAATATACTTATCTCACGACGAAAATGAATATCCAGGGTTTGATTAGTGATCAGTTGAGATGATGGTGTAGCTAGCTCGACGAGGAATATCTTAACTTTGTACTTGCAACATCACACTGTATAAAACGGTGGTTTGGATGGGATCTTATGTAAAGTCACCATAATTCATATCATTTTCTTTCTATAATTGTGAAGGATTCATCCAAAAGTTTCACCTAAGTACGCTAAGAAGGCAACAATAGCTCTTCCTTGGAGTTATGAAGAAAAATTCGAAACAAATAGATTTCAAAATCAATACAGTATATTTGAAAAAAATAAAATAAATTGAAAACACTGGTTTGCGAAAAATTAGAGAAAAGCAAGAAAAAATGTATTTGGTATCTTGATGCTATCAAGATACTTTACTCTATCTTAATAATATCAATCATACAGAAATAAAATACCCACAGAATTAAATTAATACATTAAAGTCTCCATTAAAGTTTTAATCGTCTGCATATGATTTAACCTCGTTTATCATATGGAAATAGTTAAAACTCCATTCTAGAGCCTGTGAACATTCTGAAATAAAAATAGTAATTATAATTCTTTGAAATACGAACCATATGATCGTTGTAAAATATAAAGGACATGCTTGCTGAGCAACTGGAATCATGTTGCTGGCTTGCTATCCAAATTACCATTTGCTTATATCTATGTGATGCAAATTGGATGACTACATCATTGTACAACTGTTTGATTCTCTGTGTCTATCTAATTTCTATAGTAATTTGGTTTTATTGAGACTTTCCTTTGATGTTAAATTCAGAAGAAAATCCTTGGAACTGTAAGGACCTGTGTCATCTATTTTTATATTTAAGGACTATATTCTTGAAGGATGTTCAGTTTATAGCAATTTTTTTGTGCCTCTTCCTACTCAATACTGATTGAAAAAAAAAACATCTGTGAAAAATATGCGAAAAAGAATTTTTCATAGGACTGTTTGATCAAACCCTTCCGTAAAAAATTCTACTATCATTTGAGAAACAGGCATATCTTAATAATCAGACTAGATCAACAATTTCATCATATCTGTATCCAGAAGAATTGCTATTACTGTGTCTATCAATGTTCTAAATCGACGCTTCATTCATAACATCACAAGGTATGGGACTTCTGGCATCGAAAACTTATGTTGTTGTTTCTTATAGCACTTGCCCAAGGCAAGTCCGCTGTTCGAAGACAGCGGATTTAAGCCTTGGGGGGAGGGGGGGAGAGCGCCTCTTGTTTCTATAGTAGCGCCATCTAGGGCCAAGTGAACGATTTAGTTACACACACGTCACAACCCTTTTTACGTGGCGGACTTCATTCACTCAAACACAGATCGTAATTTAGATCTGAATCAGAGAACGATCACCCCTGATCCAGTACCCCCAGTGGTATTACTCTCGACATGGAGGATTTTGTGACCACGACAGATTTAACGCGCGTTAGCCACCAAGCAGGAGGGGAATCTTCGGCCGGCGGGGTTCGAACTCGCAACCTAAGGGACGCGAATCTGACGCTCTACCAACCAGGCTATGACGGCCTTCAAGATATATATATTTTTATGAAGCTAGAACACTCTCAGCACGCATAACATGCCTGGTAAACAGGAATAAGATACCGTGAGAAAATATTTTGGGATTCTGTATAATCAGATATAGCTTTTAGGATTATCAGTTATAGCTTTGAACATAGCATCAAGATTATTTATGATAAAAATATGCACAGACCTACTTCTATTTGACAGAAGACAGAAACATTTTATAAAACTCGTTTAACAAATAAATATCTTTGAAATGCATTCAGTCTACAAATATTCGGCAGTCAAAAAATAATTTCCGCATAATATTAAAATTGATAACGTCAACATCTGCAAAATAGTTCTTTGGTTCGAACTATAGAGTAACGACAATGATTGCATTCAGCATTATGGTACTATCCGAAAAAAGAACCATAATTGATTAGTGTGGGTTATTTAGGAATTAATTCAATAAAAGTAATATCTGTCATTCTGTTAAAAAAATTTATGCATAAAATTTCAATTCTTATAATACATAAGGTGTCAATTAATTCCAGGTTCTAAAGCCTCTGTTTTTTCTAAGATTCCTATAAGTAAAATAATTTTATACTATATTTCCATAAAGAAAAAAAAAATTCGGTTTGATTTCTTACCAACAGAGTCTACGCATTATTGGATTGCTTGAGTAGAAAATACATTGTTCGGCAGTTTCAAATTACAATTCTGCAAATGAGTGCTTGATGGAACCTGATAAAGAAAACATATTCAATCAGAGAAACTTCTGAATGAAAATGACCTTCAAAACGATCCTACCTAAGTTATCGAATACAAAACTGCAGCGAATCCCTTGATAAATGAAGTATGTTGAAAAAATTGGACCAGATTCTGAAAATAATTAATGTTTATCGGGGAAAAAAATATAAATTGTCCATTGAGATTAGTTATGACAAATGTATTTAGAATTATGATTCTGTTCGACAGAAGAAGGAAAAATAGTAATATGACTTCTAGAATAAATACACATCAAAGAATAAAATCACTTCCATTTATATCAGGTAGTCAAAATAACAATTTTCTAATATTCGTTTGACAGATAAATCAGACAATATATAGAACTGGCTCATCATTCCATAGTTCATTTTTTGAAATAAATAATAACAAAAATTTTCTGATCTACTTATCTGATGACAGAGGAAAATCTCCGGGGCGCGATTACTTCCAAAGAGGGACTGTGTCGCATGCTTAATAGAGAAGAAAATACACGGTCCAACAACAGCAAAAAACAATGCAGGAAATGCCGCACTGGATGGAACCTAATGAAGAGAGAAATTCGACCAAACAACGTGTGAACGAAAATGGCTCCCCAAAAGGTCCCACCAAAATTATATAATACGGAAATGCAGCCAATCTTTTGATCATTGAAGGCGGGTTATAAAATATTTGAAACAATTCTGAAAATAAATAATGTTTATTTCAAAAATGAGCGAAATAAAGACAGTTCAATGAGACTATTTAGTATAAAATTTCTTAGAATCATATTTGATGAGATGGATTGATTCAGTAGAAAATGTATGGTTCAGCAGCTGGAAATAAAAAATCTGGAAATGGTGAGCTCGATGGGACCAAATGAAGCGCCAACTGCATTTACACACACTTGTGAATGCAAATGGCCCCCCAAATGGTCCCATCTACATTATGTATCCAATCCCAATCAGTATCTTCACATCTTTTAATTATTCAAAGCCTGTTGAAAAAATTGGAAAAAAATTCTGAAAATAAATAAAGTTTATTTGAGAAATGAGATAAAAAAAAAACAGAGCATTGAGATTATTCTTGAAAAAAGTATTTAAAATTCTACTTCTTTTTGACAGAAGATAGAAAAATTATATATATATATATATATTAAATGTACTCAAACTTAACAGTCAGTATAAAAAAAATTCAGCATAATATTAAAACTGATTTAACACATAAATCAGGTTATAATATAACTTCCTTCAAATGCCTGAGTTAATAAAATAAAATAAAAAAAAGAATAATTTATAGATCTACTTATTTGATGACAGAAGAAAATATGCAGGACTTGGTGTTGACAAAACGGGTTTCCATTGCTTGATGCTTGAGTAGAAAATGCATGGACCAGCAGCTTCAAATGACAAATCCGCAAAAGATGTGTTTAATAGGGCCTGTTGGAAAGACGTATTCAGTCACAAAACTTGTGACTAAAGACGACTAGCCCAAAGGACCCACCTAAATCATGTGATACGAAAATGCAGCCGATCTCTTAATCATTGAAGGTGGGGTAAAAAATTGGAAACAATTCTGAAAGAAAATATTGCGAATTTGAAAAATGAGCAAAATATACACATAGCATTGAAATTATTTATGATATATGCATTTATTTATAATAAATATATTTCAGTTTGAGAGTAGCCAGAAACATTTTCTAAGGCTTTTTTAATAAATATATATACTGGAAATACATTAACTCTGTTAATATTTGATAGCCAATACAAAAGATGTTGGCACATTATTAAAATTGATTTAACAATTAAATCAGATAATAATTAAAACTTGCTTCTCATTCATTAAAAAAAAAGAATTAACTTCTTATTCAACAGACAAAGAATAAGAACAATTTTCAGTTCTACTTATCGGATTACTGATGAAAATGTCTGGGACGTGGTTGCTAATCATCAATAACTGTTGGGCATTCCAGCTGGAGTATAAAATGCACGGACCAGAAGCTTCAAATCACAATTTCGCAAATGATGTGCTTCATGGGGCAAAATTAAGCGGGAAAAACATTTACAATACCTTATGAAGGAAAATGGCCCCCCAAAAGGCCCCACATAAATTATATAATATGGAAATACTGCCAATCACTTGGTCACTGAAGGTGTGTTAAAAAATAGGCTATTATTCTGAAAATAAATACTATTTATTTGAAATATGATCAATATAAAAACAGAGCATTGGTATATTTTTATGATAAACGCGTTAAGATTCACACTTCAGTTTGACAGAGTACATAAACATCTTTTAAGGCTTTTTTAAAAAATATACATCCTCGAAATGCATTAACACTAGTAATATTTGATAGTAAATATAAAATGTTCTGCATACTATTAAAATTTATTCAACATAAAATTCAGGAAAAAAATGAAACTTCCTTTATATGCCGGAGATCATAAAATGAAAGAATTAATAAGAATTATTTTCAGATGTACTAAAATAGATCTTTCAGAACTAATGAATAAGGTTCCAAAGCCTCTGTGTCTACGCATTACTGGCTTGTTTGAGTGCTTGATGGGACCTGATAAGAAAGATATTCAATCACAGAATCTTTTACGAGAAAATGACCCTCAAAATGGTCCTACTCTTTTGATAAATGAAGCATATTGAAAAAATTGGAATATATTTTGAAAATAATTAATATTTATTGGAAAAATCAGTGAAAAAAAAATTCTGCACTGAGATTACTTATGACAAATGTATTTTGAATTATGATTCTGTTCGACAGAAGAAAGAAATATAGCAATATGACTTCTAGAATAAATACACATCAAAAAATAAAATCACTTCCATTTATATCAGGTAGTCAAAATAACAATTTTCTAATATTCGTTTGACAGATAAATCAGGTAATATATAAAACTGACTCATAACTCCGTAGTTCATTTTTTGAAATAAATAATAACAAAATTTTTCTGATTTACTTATCTGACGACAGAGGAAAATCTCCGAGGCGCGATTACTTCCAAAGAGAGACTGTGTTGCATGCTTAATAGAGAAGAAAGTACACGGTCCAACAAGAGCAAAAACCAATGCAGGAAATGCCCCACTGGATGGAACCTAATGAAGAGCCAAGTTTGTACAAACAAAAGTGTGAACAAAAATGGCTCCCCAAAAGGTCCCACCAATCGTATATATTATGGAAATGTAGCCAATCTCTAGATCATTAAGGCGGGTGAAAAAATTCTGAAAATAAATAATGTTCATTTGAAAAATGAGCAAAATAAGGAGAGTTCATTGAGACTATTTAGTATAAATTTTTTTAAAATCATACTTGATGAGATGGATTGATTCAGTAGAAAATGTATGGTTCTGCAGTTGGAAATAAAAAATCTGGAAATGGTGAGCTCGATGGGACCAAATGAAGCGCCAAATGCAATTACAAAAACTTGTGAATGCAAATGGGCCCCCAAATGGTCCCATCTACATTATGTATCCAATCCCAATCAGTATCTTCACATCTTTTAATTATTCAAAGCCTGTTGAAAAAATTGGAAAAAAATTCTGAAAATAAATAATGCTTATTTGAGAAATGAGATAAAAAAAAACAGAGCATTGAGATTATTCATGACAAAAGTATTTAAAATTCTACTTCTTTTTGACAGAAGATAGAAATATATATATATATATATATATATATATATCTTAACAGTCAGTATAAAAAAAATTCAGCATAATATTAAAACTGATTAAACATATAAATCAGGTTATAATATAACTTCCTTCAAATGCCTGAGTTAATAAAATCAAATAAAAAAAAGAATAATTTATAGATAATAATACTCTTATTAATAGATAATAATACTCTTATTTGACAGTCAGTATAAAAAAGAATTCATCACAATATTAAAATTGAGTTAATATATAAATCAGGTTATAAATATAACTAATGCCTGAGTTAATAAAAACAAATGAAGAAAAAGAATAATTTTCAGATCTACTTATCTGATGACACAGGGAAATATGCAGGGCTTTGTTGTTGACAAAGGGGTCTACTTTGCTTGATCCTTGATTAGAAAATGCATGGACCAGCAGCTTCAAATGACAAATCCGCAAAAGATGTGTTTAATGGGGCCTGTTGGAAAGACGTATTCAGTCACAAAACTTGTGACTAAAGACGACTAGCCCAAAGGACCCACCTAAATCATGTGATACGAAAATGCAGCCGATCTCTTAATCATTGAAGGTGGGGTAAAAAATTGGAAAAAATTCTGAAAGTAAATATTGTGAATTTGAAAAATGAGCAAAATATACACATAGCATTCAGATTATTTAAGATAAATTAAGATAAATTTCAGATTGAGAGAAGCCAGAAACCTTTTCTAAGGCTTTTTTAATAAATATATACACTGGAAATCCATTAACTCTGTTAATATTTGATAGTCAATATGAAAAATGTTGACACATTATTATAATTGATTTAACAATTAAATCAGGCAATAATTAAAACTTGCTTCTTATTCATTAGAAAAAAAAAAGAATTAACTCCGTATTCAACAAACAAAGAATATGAACAATTTTCAGTTCTACTTATCGGATTACTCATGAAAATGTCTGGGACGTGGTTGCTAATCATCAATAACTGTTGGGCATTCCAGCTGGAATATAAAATGCACGGACCAGAAGCTTCAAATCACAATTTCGCAAATGATGTGCTTCATGGGGCAAAATTAAGCGGGAAAAACATTTACAATACCTTATGAAGGAAAATGGCCCTCCAAAAGGCCCCACCTAAATTATATAATATGGAAATGCAGCCTATCACTTGGTCACTGAAGGTCTGTTAAAAAAATAGGCTATTATTCTGAAAATAAATACTATTTATTTGAAATATGATCAATATAAAAACAGAGCATTGGTATATTTTTATGATAAACGCGTTAAGATTCACACTTCAGTTTGACAGAGTACATAAACATTTTTTAAGGCTTTTTTAAAAAATATACATCCTCGAAATGCATTAACACTACTAATATTTGATAGTAAATATAAAATGTTCTGCATACTATTAAAATTTATTCAACATAAAATTCAGGAAAAAAATGAAACTTCCTTTATATGCCGGAGATCATAAAATGAAAGAATTAATAAGAATTATTTTCAGATGGACTAAAATAGATCTTTCAGAACTAATGAATAAGGTTCCAAAGCCTCTGTGTCTACGCATTACTGGCTTGTTTGAGTGCTTGATGGGACCTGATAAGAAATATATTCAATCACAGAATCTTTTACGAGAAAATGACCCTCAAAATGGTCCTACTCTTTTGATAAATGAAGCATATTGAAAAAATTGGAATATATTTTGAAAATAATTAATATTTATTGGAAAAATCAGTGAAATAAAAATTCTGCACTGAGATTACTTATGACAAATGTATTTTGAATTATGATTCTGTTCGACAGAAGAAAGAAATATAGCAATATGACTTCTAGAATAAATACACATCAAAAAATAAAATCACTTCCATTTATATCAGGTAGTCAAAATAACAATTTTCTAATATTCGTTTGACAGATAAATCAGGTAATATATAAAACTGACTCATAACTCCGTAGTTCATTTTTTGAAATAAATAATAACAAAATTTTTCTGATTTACTTATCTGACGACAGAGGAAAATCTGAGAGGCGCGATTACTTCCAAAGAGAGACTGTGTTGCATGCTTAATAGAGAAGAAAGTACACGGTCCAACAAGAGCAAAAACCAATGCAGGAAATGCCCCACTGGATGGAACCTAATGAAGAGCCAAGTTTGTACAAACAAAAGTGTGAACAAAAATGGCTCCCCAAAAGGTCCCACCAATCGTATATATTATGGAAATGTAGCCAATCTCTAGATCATTAAGGCGGGTGAAAAAATTCTGAAAATAAATAATGTTCATTTGAAAAATGAGCAAAATAAGGAGAGTTCATTGAGACTATTTAGTATAAATTTTTTTAAAATCATACTTGATGAGATGGATTGATTCAGTAGAAAATGTATGGTTCTGCAGTTGGAAATAAAAAATCTGGAAATGGTGAGCTCGATGGGACCAAATGAAGCGCCAAATGCAATTACAAAAACTTGTGAATGCAAATGGGCCCCCAAATGGTCCCATCTACATTATGTATCCAATCCCAATCAGTATCTTCACATCTTTTAATTATTCAAAGCCTGTTGAAAAAATTGGAAAAAAATTCTGAAAATAAATAATGCTTATTTGAGAAATGAGATAAAAAAAAACAGAGCATTGAGATTATTCATGACAAAAGTATTTAAAATTCTACTTCTTTTTGACAGAAGATAGAAATATATATATATATATATATATATATATATCTTAACAGTCAGTATAAAAAAAATTCAGCATAATATTAAAACTGATTAAACATATAAATCAGGTTATAATATAACTTCCTTCAAATGCCTGAGTTAATAAAATCAAATAAAAAAAAGAATAATTTATAGATAATAATACTCTTATTAATAGATAATAATACTCTTATTTGACAGTCAGTATAAAAAAGAATTCATCACAATATTAAAATTGAGTTAATATATAAATCAGGTTATAAATATAACTAATGCCTGAGTTAATAAAAACAAATGAAGAAAAAGAATAATTTTCAGATCTACTTATCTGATGACACAGGGAAATATGCAGGGCTTTGTTGTTGACAAAGGGGTCTACTTTGCTTGATCCTTGATTAGAAAATGCATGGACCAGCAGCTTCAAATGACAAATCCGCAAAAGATGTGTTTAATGGGGCCTGTTGGAAAGACGTATTCAGTCACAAAACTTGTGACTAAAGACGACTAGCCCAAAGGACCCACCTAAATCATGTGATACGAAAATGCAGCCGATCTCTTAATCATTGAAGGTGGGGTAAAAAATTGGAAAAAATTCTGAAAGTAAATATTGTGAATTTGAAAAATGAGCAAAATATACACATAGCATTCAGATTATTTAAGATAAATTAAGATAAATTTCAGATTGAGAGAAGCCAGAAACCTTTTCTAAGGCTTTTTTAATAAATATATACACTGGAAATCCATTAACTCTGTTAATATTTGATAGTCAATATGAAAAATGTTGACACATTATTATAATTGATTTAACAATTAAATCAGGCAATAATTAAAACTTGCTTCTTATTCATTAGAAAAAAAAAGAATTAACTCCGTATTCAACAAACAAAGAATATGAACAATTTTCAGTTCTACTTATCGGATTACTCATGAAAATGTCTGGGACGTGGTTGCTAATCATCAATAACTGTTGGGCATTCCAGCTGGAATATAAAATGCACGGACCAGAAGCTTCAAATCACAATTTCGCAAATGATGTGCTTCATGGGGCAAAATTAAGCGGGAAAAACATTTACAATACCTTATGAAGGAAAATGGCCCTCCAAAAGGCCCCACCTAAATTATATAATATGGAAATGCAGCCTATCACTTGGTCACTGAAGGTCTGTTAAAAAAATAGGCTATTATTCTGAAAATAAATACTATTTATTTGAAATATGATCAATATAAAAACAGAGCATTGGTATATTTTTATGATAAACGCGTTAAGATTCACACTTCAGTTTGACAGAGTACATAAACATTTTTTAAGGCTTTTTTAAAAAATATACATCCTCGAAATGCATTAACACTAGTAATATTTGATAGTAAATATAAAATGTTCTGCATACTATTAAAATTTATTCAACATAAAATTCAGGAAAAAAATGAAACTTCCTTTATATGCCGGAGATCATAAAATGAAAGAATTAATAAGAATTATTTTCAGATGGACTAAAATAGATCTTTCAGAACTAATGAATAAGGTTCCAAAGCCTCTGTGTCTACGCATTACTGGCTTGTTTGAGTGCTTGATGGGACCTGATAAGAAATATATTCAATCACAGAATCTTTTACGAGAAAATGACCCTCAAAATGGTCCTACTCTTTTGATAAATGAAGCATATTGAAAAAATTGGAATATATTTTGAAAATAATTAATATTTATTGGAAAAATCAGTGAAATAAAAATTCTGCACTGAGATTACTTATGACAAATGTATTTTGAATTATGATTCTGTTCGACAGAAGAAAGAAATATAGCAATATGACTTCTAGAATAAATACACATCAAAAAATAAAATCACTTCCATTTATATCAGGTAGTCAAAATAACAATTTTCTAATATTCGTTTGACAGATAAATCAGGTAATATATAAAACTGACTCATAACTCCGTAGTTCATTTTTTGAAATAAATAATAACAAAATTTTTCTGATTTACTTATCTGACGACAGAGGAAAATCTCCGAGGCGCGATTACTTCCAAAGAGAGACTGTGTTGCATGCTTAATAGAGAAGAAAGTACACGGTCCAACAAGAGCAAAAACCAATGCAGGAAATGCCCCACTGGATGGAACCTAATGAAGAGCCAAGTTTGTACAAACAAAAGTGTGAACAAAAATGGCTCCCCAAAAGGTCCCACCAATCGTATATATTATGGAAATGTAGCCAATCTCTAGATCATTAAGGCGGGTGAAAAAATTCTGAAAATAAATAATGTTCATTTGAAAAATGAGTAAAATAAGGAGAGTTCATTGAGACTATTTAGTATAAATTTTTTTAAAATCATACTTGATGAGATGGATTGATTCAGTAGAAAATGTATGGTTCTGCAGTTGGAAATAAAAAATCTGGAAATGGTGAGCTCGATGGGACCAAATGAAGCGCCAAATGCAATTACAAAAACTTGTGAATGCAAATGGCCCCCCAAATGGTCCCATCTACATTATGTATCCAATCCCAATCAGTATCTTCACATCTTTTAATTATTCAAAGCCTGTTGAAAAAATTGGAAAAAAATTCTGAAAATAAATAATGCTTATTTGAGAAATGAGATTAAAAAAACAAACAGAGCATTGAGATTATTCATGACAAAAATATTTAAAATTCTACATCTTTTTGACAAAAGATAGAAATATATATATATATATATATATATATATATATATATATATATATATATATATATATATATATATATATATCTTAACAGTCAGTATAAAAAAAATTCAGCATAATATTAAAACTGATTAAACATATAAATCAGGTTATAATATAACTTCCTTCAAATGCCTGAGTTAATAAAATCAAATAAAAAAAAGAATAATTTATAGATAATAATACTCTTATTAATAGATAATAATACTCTTATTTGACAGTCAGTATAAAAAAGAATTCATCACAATATTAAAATTGAGTTAATATATAAATCAGGTTATAAATATAACTAATGCCTGAGTTAATAAAACAAATGAAGAAAAAGAATAATTTTCAGATCTACTTATCTGATGACACAGGAAAATATGCAGGGCTTTGTTGTTGACATAGGGTCTACTTTGCTTGATCCTTGATTAGAAAATGCATGGACCAGCAGCTTCAAATGACAAATCCGCAAAAGATGTGTTTAATGGGGCCTGTTGGAAAGACGTATTCAGTCACAAAACTTGTGACTAAAGACGACTAGCCCAAAGGACCCACCTAAATCATGTGATACGAAAATGCAGCCGATCTCTTAATCATTGAAGGTGAGGTAAAAAATTGGAAAAAATTCTGAAAGTAAATATTGTGAATTTGAAAAATGAGCAAAATATACACATAGCATTCAGATTATTTAAGATAAATTAAGATAAATTTCAGATTGAGAGAAGCCAGAAACCTTTTCTAAGGCTTTTTTAATAAATATATATACTGGAAATCCATTAACTCTGTTAATATTTGATAGTCAATATGAAAGATGTTGACACATTATTATAATTGATTTAACAATTAAATCAGGCAATAATTAAAACTTGCTTTTTATTCATTAGAAAAAAAAAGAATTAAATCCGTATTCAACAAACAAAGAATATGAACAATTTTCAGTTCTACTTATCGGATTACTGATGAAAATGTCTGGGACGTGGTTGCTAATCATCAATAACTGTTGGGCATTCCAGCTGGAATATAAAATGCACGGACCAGAAGCTTCAAATCACAATTTCGCAAATGATGTGCTTCATGGGGCAAAATTAAGCGGGAAAAACATTTACAATACCTTATGAAGGAAAATGGCCCTCCAAAAGGCCCCACCTAAATTATATAATATGGAAATGCAGCCTATCACTTGGTCACTGAAGGTCTGTTAAAAAAATAGGCTATTATTCTGAAAATAAATACTATTTATTTGAAATATGATCAATATAAAAACAGAGCATTGGTATATTTTTATGATAAACGCGTTAAGATTCACACTTCAGTTTGACAGAGTACATAAACATTTTTTAAGGCTTTTTTAAAAAATATACATCCTCGAAATGCATTAACACTACTAATATTTGATAGTAAATATAAAATGTTCTGCATACTATTAAAATTTATTCAACATAAAACTCAGGAAAAAAATGAAACTTCCTTTATATGCCGGAGATCATAAAATGAAAGAATTATTAAGAATTCTTTTCAGATGTACTAAAATAGATCTTTCAGAACTAATGAATAAGGTTCCAAAGCCTCTGTGTCTACGCATTACTGGCTTGTTTGAGTGCTTGATGGGACCTGATAAGAAATATATTCAATCACAGAATCTTTTACGAGAAAATGACCCTCAAAATGGTCCTACTCTTTTGATAAATGAAGCATATTGAAAAAATTGGAATAGATTTTGAAAATAATTAATATTTATTGGAAAAATCAGTGAAATAAAAATTCTGCACTGAGATTACTTATGACAAATGTATTTTGAATTATGATTCTGTTCGACAGAAGAAAGAAATATAGCAATATGACTTCTAGAATAAATACACATCAAAAAATAAAATCACTTCCATTTATATCAGGTAGTCAAAATAACAATTTTCTAATATTCGTTTGACAGATAAATCAGGTAATATATAAAACTGACTCATAACTCCGTAGTTCATTTTTTGAAATAAATAATAACAAAATTTTTCTGATTTACTTATCTGACGACAGAGGAAAATCTCCGAGGCGCGATTACTTCCAAAGAGAGACTGTGTTGCATGCTTAATAGAGAAGAAAGTACACGGTCCAACAAGAGCAAAAACCAATGCAGGAAATGCCCCACTGGATGGAACCTAATGAAGAGCCAAGTTTGTACAAACAAAAGTGTGAACAAAAATGGCTCCCCAAAAGGTCCCACCAATCGTATATATTATGGAAATGTAGCCAATCTCTAGATCATTAAGGCGGGTGAAAAAATTCTGAAAATAAATAATGTTCATTTGAAAAATGAGCAAAATAAGGAGAGTTCATTGAGACTATTTAGTATAAATTTTTTTAAAATCATACTTGATGAGATGGATTGATTCAGTAGAAAATGTATGGTTCTGCAGTTGGAAATAAAAAATCTGGAAATGGTGAGCTCGATGGGACCAAATGAAGCGCCAAATGCAATTACAAAAACTTGTGAATGCAAATGGCCCCCCAAATGGTCCCATCTACATTATGTATCCAATCCCAATCAGTATCTTCACATCTTTTAATTATTCAAAGCCTGTTGAAAAAATTGGAAAAAAATTCTGAAAATAAATAATGCTTATTTGAGAAATGAGATAAAAAAAAACAGAGCATTGAGATTATTCATGACAAAAGTATTTAAAATTCTACTTCTTTTTGACAGAAGATAGAAATATATATATATATATATATATATATATATCTTAACAGTCAGTATAAAAAAAATTCAGCATAATATTAAAACTGATTAAACATATAAATCAGGTTATAATATAACTTCCTTCAAATGCCTGAGTTAATAAAATCAAATAAAAAAAAGAATAATTTATAGATAATAATACTCTTATTAATAGATAATAATACTCTTATTTGACAGTCAGTATAAAAAAGAATTCATCACAATATTAAAATTGAGTTAATATATAAATCAGGTTATAAATATAACTAATGCCTGTGTTAATAAAAACAAATGAAGAAAAAGAATAATTTTCAGATCTACTTATCTGATGACACAGGAAAATATATAGGGCTTTGTTGTTGACAAAGGGGTCTACTTTGCTTGATCCTTGATTAGAAAATGCATGGACCAGCAGCTTCAAATGACAAATCCGCAAAAGATGTGTTTAATGGGGCCTGTTGGAAAGACGTATTCAGTCACAAAACTTGTGACTAAAGACGACTAGCCCAAAGGACCCACCTAAATCATGTGATACGAAAATGCAGCCGATCTCTTAATCATTGAAGGTGGGGTAAAAAATTGGAAAAAATTCTGAAAGTAAATATTGTGAATTTGAAAAATGAGCAAAATATACACATAACATTCAGATTATTTAAGATAAATTAAGATAAATTTCAGATTGAGAGAAGCCAGAAACCTTTTCTAAGGCTTTTTTAATAAATATATATACTGGAAATCCATTAACTCTGTTAATATTTGATAGTCAATATGAAAGATGTTGACACATTATTATAATTGATTTAACAATTAAATCAGGCAATAATTAAAACTTGCTTTTTATTCATTAGAAAAAAAAAAGAATTAAATCCGTATTCAACAAACAAAGAATATGAACAATTTTCAGTTCTACTTATCGGATTACTGATGAAAATGTCTGGGACGTGGTTGCTAATCATCAATAACTGTTGGGCATTCCAGCTGGAATATAAAATGCACGGACCAGAAGCTTCAAATCACAATTTCGCAAATGATGTGCTTCATGGGGCAAAATTAAGCGGGAAAAACATTTACAATACCTTATGAAGGAAAATGGCCCTCCAAAAGGCCCCACCTAAATTATATAATATGGAAATGCAGCCTATCACTTGGTCACTGAAGGTCTGTTAAAAAAATAGGCTATTATTCTGAAAATAAATACTATTTATTTGAAATATGATCAATATAAAAACAGAGCATTGGTATATTTTTATGATAAACGCGTTAAGATTCACACTTCAGTTTGACAGAGTACATAAACATTTTTTAAGGCTTTTTTAAAAAATATACATCCTCGAAATGCATTAACACTACTAATATTTGATAGTAAATATAAAATGTTCTGCATACTATTAAAATTTATTCAACATAAAACTCAGGAAAAAAATGAAACTTCCTTTATATGCCGGAGATCATAAAATGAAAGAATTATTAAGAATTCTTTTCAGATGTACTAAAATAGATCTTTCAGAACTAATGAATAAGGTTCCAAAGCCTCTGTGTCTACGCATTACTGGCTTGTTTGAGTGCTTGATGGGACCTGATAAGAAATATATTCAATCACAGAATCTTTTACGAGAAAATGACCCTCAAAATGGTCCTACTCTTTTGATAAATGAAGCATATTGAAAAAATTGGAATAGATTTTGAAAATAATTAATATTTATTGGAAAAATCAGTGAAATAAAAATTCTGCACTGAGATTACTTATGACAAATGTATTTTGAATTATGATTCTGTTCGACAGAAGAAAGAAATATAGCAATATGACTTCTAGAATAAATACACATCAAAAAATAAAATCACTTCCATTTATATCAGGTAGTCAAAATAACAATTTTCTAATATTCGTTTGACAGATAAATCAGGTAATATATAAAACTGACTCATAACTCCGTAGTTCATTTTTTGAAATAAATAATAACAAAATTTTTCTGATTTACTTATCTGACGACAGAGGAAAATCTGAGAGGCGCGATTACTTCCAAAGAGAGACTGTGTTGCATGCTTAATAGAGAAGAAAGTACACGGTCCAACAAGAGCAAAAACCAATGCAGGAAATGCCCCACTGGATGGAACCTAATGAAGAGCCAAGTTTGTACAAACAAAAGTGTGAACAAAAATGGCTCCCCAAAAGGTCCCACCAATCGTATATATTATGGAAATGTAGCCAATCTCTAGATCATTAAGGCGGGTGAAAAAATTCTGAAAATAAATAATGTTCATTTGAAAAATGAGCAAAATAAGGAGAGTTCATTGAGACTATTTAGTATAAATTTTTTTAAAATCATACTTGATGAGATGGATTGATTCAGTAGAAAATGTATGGTTCTGCAGTTGGAAATAAAAAATCTGGAAATGGTGAGCTCGATGGGACCAAATGAAGCGCCAAATGCAATTACAAAAACTTGTGAATGCAAATGGCCCCCCAAATGGTCCCATCTACATTATGTATCCAATCCCAATCAGTATCTTCACATCTTTTAATTATTCAAAGCCTGTTGAAAAAATTGGAAAAAAATTCTGAAAATAAATAATGCTTATTTGAGAAATGAGATAAAAAAAAACAGAGCATTGAGATTATTCATGACAAAAGTATTTAAAATTCTACTTCTTTTTGACAGAAGATAGAAATATATATATATATATATATATCTTAACAGTCAGTATAAAAAAATTCAGCATAATATTAAAACTGATTAAACATATAAATCAGGTTATAATATAACTTCCTTCAAATGCCTGAGTTAATAAAATCAAATAAAAAAAAGAATAATTTATAGATAATAATACTCTTATTTATAGATAATAATACTCTTATTTGACAGTCAGTATAAAAAAGAATTCATCACAATATTAAAATTGAGTTAATATATAAATCAGGTTATAAATATAACTAATGCCTGAGTTAATAAAAACAAATGAAGAAAAAGAATAATTTTCAGATCTACTTATCTGATGACACAGGAAAATATGCAGGGCTTTGTTGTTGACAAAGGGGTCTACTTTGCTTGATCCTTGATTAGAAAATGCATGGACCAGCAGCTTCAAATGACAAATCCGCAAAAGATGTGTTTAATGGGGCCTGTTGGAAAGACGTATTCGGTCACAAAACTTGTGACTAAAGACGACTAGCCCAAAGGACCCACCTAAATCATGTGATACGAAAATGCAGCCGATCTCTTAATCATTGAAGGTGGGGTAAAAAATTGGAAAAAATTCTGAAAGTAAATATTGTGAATTTGAAAAATGAGCAAAATATACACATAGCATTCAGATTATTTAAGATAAATTAAGATAAATTTCAGATTGAGAGAAGCCAGAAACCTTTTCTAAGGCTTTTTTAATAAATATATATACTTGAATTACATTAACTCTGTTAATATTTGATAGTCAATATGAAAGATGTTGGCACATTATTATAATTGATTTAACAATTAAATCAGGCAATAATTAAAACTGGCTTCTTATTCATTAGAAAAAAAAAAAGAATTTACTCCGTATTCAACAAACAAAGAATATGAACAATTTTAAGTTCTACTTATCGGATTACTGATGAAAATGTCTGGGACGTGGTTGCTAATCATCAATAACTGTTGGGCATTCCAGCTGGAGTATAAAATGCACGGACCAGAAGCTTCAAATCACAATTTCGCAAATGATGTGCTTCATGGGGCAAAATTAAGCGGGAAAAACATTTACAATACCTTATGAAGGAAAATGTCCCTCCAAAAGGCCCCACCTAAATTATATAATATGGAAATGCAGCCTATCACTTGGTCACTGAAGGTCTGTTAAAATAGGCTATTATTCTGAAAATAAATACTATTTATTTGAAATATGTGCAATATAAAAAAAGAGCATCGGTATATTTTCATGATAAAAGCGTTAAGAATCACACTTCAGTTTGACAGAGTACATAAACATTTCATAAGGATTTTTTTAAAAATATACATCCTCGAAATGCATTTACACTAGTAATATTTAAGAGTAAATATAAAATGTTCGGCATACTATTAAAATTTTTTCAACATAAAATTCAGGTAATAAATGAAACTTCCTTTATATGCCGGAGATCATAACAAGAAATAATGAATAAGAATTATTTTCAGATGCACTAAAATAGACGGTTCAGAAATAATGAATAAGAATTATTTTCAGAAAATATCCAAGACTTGGATGTTGACCAAAGGACACAATATTGCTTGCTTGCTTGAGTAGAAAATGCACGAATCAGCAGCTTCAAATCACAATTTGCAAATTATGTGTTTCATGGGACATGATGAAGAAGCATATTCAATCACAAATCTTGTAAATAAAAATATCCACCTTAAATAAACCACCTAAAATATATAAAACAGTTCTGTAGCCACTCTCTTGAACATTCAAGGCATGTTGAAGTCTTTGGAGCAGATACTTAAAATATTTAATGTTCATTTGAAAAATCAGCAAAATATATCAGTGTATAGAGAGGTGCTATGACAGTCGTGATTAGGATTTTACTTCTCCGAAAAGAAGACAAAGGTGTGTTCATATTATTTGTATTTTAATTACAGATCCTAAAATTATATCAACTCTACTAATATCTAACAGTCAGTATAATTTTTTTTTGTTTAATACTAAATTGTGTTTAAAATATATATCAGGTAATCAATGCCGAGTTTATCATAAGAAATAAATACTAAGAATAATTTTTAGATCTATTTGTCTGATGACAGATGTAAATATCTAGGTCGTGGATGTTGACTTTATTGCTTGCTTGCGTAATTCGAAAATGCACGAATCAGCAGCTTCAAATCACATTTCCACAACTTATGTGTTCGATGGGACACGATGAAGAAGCATATTAAATTTCAAAATTTGTGTAAAAAATATGCTTCACGAAAAGGTCCCATCTGAAATATATAATACGGAAATGCAGATAATCTCTTGACTATTGAAGGCGCATTGAAGGAATTTAAGCAGATACTAAAAATTATTTAATGCTTTTTGACAAATCAGTATATTAAGATATACTATGTAAAGAAATTTAAAAATATGCTTCTATCGGAATGGAGAAGTTTATGTGACGTATAATAATTACATATTCTAGAATTAAATCAAATCTACTAACATCTGGCAGTAGGTATTATTTTTTTTGCTTAATATCAAAATTGGTTTTAAATATACGATCAGATAATTCTGAAAAATATAATATAAACTTTGCTTTATTGTTTAATTTAAACATAGATTTATTTCTAGTGAAATCATTTGAAATAATAAAACGTCATCCGGTAAAAAAAAAAAAAAAAAAAAAAAAAAAAAAAAAAAAAAAAAAGACGAAAAGAAGGTTGAATGTTGCAACAAAATGCTTAACGCAGAATTATAAATCCACTTTTAGCTGCGAGCAACCATAACATTATCGATCTTAGATAATGACTCCTTGGTATGCATTAACAAGTATTCACCTGACTATGTATTTCATCAAAAGTATGTCCACCACTGTACATCTATTTGAATGAATAATAATTAAATACCGTAACTGCTAGCGCTCAAAAGATATGAATCTTAAGATATGTATTCAGAATAATGTATATAATAATGTAATGTAATAACAGGAATCACGCTTAATTTTCTGAACATGATATATTTATTTAGAATCATGATAGTATTAAGATTTAGAAATTAAGCTTTATTATATGTGTTGTAAATGAAAAAAATACTCAAGGGGTGAAGTTAATGCATTAAAGTTCTCTTCGTGTAAATATGAAATGTATGCATAAAAATTTACTTTACTTAAGTTACAGATTTATTTATAATTAAAACTCGTCTCAAATGCAGAAATTAATTTTAAGATAAAATGTTTTTTAATAAATCTTATGTCTACTTATCTGGCAATGAAATTAATATCCAGGGCTTACTTAGTGACCAGCTGAGACGATAATATAGGCAGGCTCAACTATACTATAGGCATGTTCCATAATTTAGTGCTTGCAACATCGCACTCTTTAAAAGGGTGGTTTTGCTGGGACCTTAATGTAAAGCCGCTATCATTCATGCTTTTCAATGAAGGAATGCATTTTCTGAAGTGCTCCACGGGGAATTGCTATGTCACTTTTGCAGAAAATGAGTGTTGGATGGTATTTGATGAAGATCCAGCTTCTCGCCTTTAATGTGGTGAAAGGAAACGGTTCTACAAAAGATTCCACTTCAGTATTCTAAGCGATAAAGTGCATTTAATCCACTTATTAATGAAAGCGTTATGAGAGAATTGGTAAAATTTTCGGAGTAATCTAAGAGTATTGATAAAATAAATGCAATCAGTTTCAAACTAAAGATCAATTAATCAAATGATAAATACTATTGATTCTTTACATAAGTTATACAAGAATTAAATTTTTTTGGAATTAAATCAGTGAACTAATATCATCTCTTTAATATGAAAAATATATATTTCATTCAAATTTTCATTTAATATAAGTGTCTGACAATAATTAAAACTCGAGTATTATGTCTAATTTTCTTTTAAGATAAAAGTAGAAAAATAATTCTTAGATCTACTTAGCTGATAACAGACGATATTTCACATGACGACCTTGTTGGGGAAAAGTATGAATTTTCTCGCTTTCTTGAACAGAAAAGGTAAATGAAAGTAGCTGGTAAATCAAATTTTTAGAATTCAATTAAATCAATTTATGAACCGACGTCACATGCACAAGCATATGAAAAATAAATGGCAAACCAAAAGATTCCATTTGGAAATTCTTATATTTAAATACAACAATCGTCTGACCTATAATGCATGTCGAAAGAGTTGGGAAAATATAGGGAATATTCATAGAGTATAGGAAAATTAACACATTAAAAATAGCGCTGATCAATTATATTTATTTTGAAAATTAACTACATTAAATCAATACACTAGGGAAAAAATGAGAACAACTCGCTCTAATTATATTGGTTTTGTAAAATCAGCGAATTCGAAAAGAAGATTTGATAAATCATATTGAATATCAATAATAAGTTTATTTTCAGTCATGACTTTATCAGAAAGAAGAGTCACATTTATTATAAGCAATATATAGTAATTAAATTTACGGAAGCAAAAGTCATGACCAACATTCATGAAGACCAACGTCAATATCTGCAAAGAAGTTCTTTGATTCGAACTATAGAGTAACGACAATGATTGCATTTAGTATTATGGTACTACTCAATAAAAGAACCATAATTGAATAGTGTGGGTTATTTAGGAATCAAATCAATAAAAGTAATATCTGTAATTCTGTTAAAAAAAATTTTGCATAAAATTTCAATTCCTTTAATACATAATGTGTCAATTAAATCCAGGTTCCAAAGCCTCTGTTTATTTTAAGATTCCTATAAGTAAAATGATTTTATAATATACTTACATAAAGAAAAAAGAGACTTTTGGTTTGATTTCTTACCAACAGAGTCTACGCATTGCTGGCTTATTTGAGTAGAAAATACATTGTTCGGCAGTTTCAAATTAAAATTCTGCAAATGGAGTGCTTGATGGGTCCTGATGAAGAAACATCTTCAATCACAGAATCTTGTGAGTGAAAAGGACCCTCAAAATGGTCCTACCTAAATTATCAAATACAGAGATGCAGCGAATCTTTTGATAAATGCAGAATATTGAAAAAATTGGAATAGATTCGCAAAATAATTAATGTTTATTGCAAAAATAAAAATATAAATTGTGCATTGAGATTAGTTATGACAAATGTATTTAGAATCATGATTCTGTTCGATAGAGGAAAAAAAATATTAATATGACTTCTTGAATAAATACACATCAAAGAATTAAGTCACTTCTATTTATATCAGGTAGTCAAAATAGCAATTTTCAAATATTCGTTTGACAGATAAATCAGATAATATATAGAACTGGCTCATCATTCCGTAGTTCATTTTTTGAAATAAATAATAACAAAAATTTTCTGATCTACTTATCTGACAGAGGAAAATCTCCAAAGAGGGACTCTGTTGCTTGCATAAGAAGAAGAAAATGAATGGTTCAGCAACAGCAAGAAAAAAAAAATTCAGGAGATGCCGCACTGAATGGGACCTAATGGAGTGCGAAATGCGTGCAAACGAACGTTTGAACGAAAATGGCTCCCCAAAAGGTCCCACCAAGATTACATAATACGCAAATGCAGCCAATCTTTGATCATTGAAGGCGGTTTATAAAATATTTGAAACAATTCTGAAAATAAATAATGTTTATTTTAAAATGGAGCAAAATAAAGGCAATTCATTGAGACTATTTAGTATAAAATTAATTAGAATCATACTTCGTTAGATGTCTTGATTCATTAGAAAATGTATGGTTCCGCAGATGGAAGTAACAAATCTGGAAAAGGTGAACTTGATTGGACCAAACGAAGTGCCAAATGCATTTACACAAACTTGTGAATGAAAATCGCCTGCAAAAGGTCCCATCTTAATTATGTATCCAATCCCAATCTTTATCTCCCTATCTTTTAATCATTGAAAGCCTGTTGAAAAAATTGAAAACAATTCGGAAATTAAATAAAGATTATTTGAAAAATGTGCAAAATAAAATCAGAGCATTGAGATTATTCATGACAAAAGTATTTGAAATTCTACTTCTTTTTGACAGAAGATAGAAAAGTTTTATAAATTTTGTTTGATATTAATTCTACTCTTATTTGACTGTCAGTATTAAAAAAAATTCATCATAATATTAAAATTGATTTAACATATAAATCAGGTTATAAATATAACTCCCTTCTAATGCCTGTGTTAATAAGAATAAATAAAGAAAAAGAGTAATTTTCAGATCGACTTATTTGATGACAGAGGTAAATAATTAGGACTTTGACTAAAGGGAACTACGTCACATGCTTTCTTGCTTGCTTACGTAGAAAATACATGAATCAGCAGTTTCAAATCATAATTCCGCAAAAGATGTGTTTGATGGGGCCTGTTGGAAAGACATATTCACTCAGAAAACTTGTGACTAAAGACCTCTTGCCCAAAGGACCCTCCAAATTATGTAATGCGAAAATGCAGCCGATCTCTTAATCACTGAAAGTGCGTTAAAAAAATTGGAAAGAGTTCTGAAGTGAATAATACTTATTTGAAAAATAAGCAAAATATACACTGAACATTGAGATTATTTATGTAAATGTATTTAAATTCCTACTTCAGTTTGACAGAAGACAGAAATATTTTATAAGGCTTGTTTAGTAAATATACATCTCAGAAATACATTAACTCTACTAATATTTGGCAGTCAATATTAAAAAAAATATGAAAATTGATTTAATATGTATATCAGGTAATTAAAAAAACTCGGTTCTTCTTCAAAGCTTGATTTTAACAAAGAAAAACAACATTTTTCAATTCTACTTATCGCATGACAGAAGAAATATCTCTGAAGAGGGGTTGCTGATCAACAGACACTGTGTTGCTTTCTTGCTTGAGGAGAAAATGCATGGATCAGCAACTTCAAATCACAATTCCGCAAATGATGTGTTTGATGAGACCTTATGAACGGACATATTCACTCAGAAAACTTTTGAATGAAAATGACCACCTAAAAAGTCCCTAAAATAAATAATAGGATACTGCAACCAATCTCTTGACCATTGAAGACGTGTTAAAGGAACTGGAACAGATTCTTAAAATATTTATTGTTTATTTGAAAAATTAGCAAAACATATCAGTATATATTGATAAACGCATTTAGAATTCCACTTCTACCCGAAAGAAGACCAAAACATGCTTATATGGTTTGTGTAATAATTACAAATCCTAGAATTAAATCAAATCTACTAACATCTGAAAGTCAGAATAAAATTTTTTTTGATTAATATCAACATTTGTTTAAAATATGTATCAGGGAATTAATAAAACTCGCTTTTTATTCCCGAATGAATAATGAGAATTAACGAATAAGAATAACTTTCAGATGTTTTATAGGACGAATATTGTATGAAACACAACATTTACAAAGTTTAAAACATAGTTGCGTAATAATTATGTACAAGCTGCAGAAAAAGGAATTGCTTTTCAAGGAAATTAAAAAATGATTGAATAGAAAAAATTCTAAAATATAGCTAACATAGAAGACTAATTGGGAAGCAAGATAACTATTTTTATATACCAAATCAAAGATATATTATATCAACAAAATAAATAATTAAAAGTAAATTTAAAACTATATTTTGATTTAACACTGGAAAGATGAAATTCAAGAATACTCGTTTAAAACAAACAATTGATTTATTTTATTATTTTTTATTGGAGACCCACTTATATTGCTTCCTAGAGAACTAAAAAATAAAATAATAATTACTGTTCATAAAAATATAGATAATAAAAAAAATTTGTGGTCAGTTTTTACCATCTATTTATCTTTTGAGAAAGCTAAAAGAATTACAAAATATAAAGAATACGAATATGAATAAATTTCAAAGGGATTGAATTTCCAGTTTCTTTAGATGATGTAAAAGGTTTGAATAAATGAAAATTTGAAAGCTTTGAAACAAATGAAACAAAAAAAATTAATTCTGAAGGAAATGACTTTCTATTAATATTCTAGATTTTTAACAATAAAAATACCAATTTGTACATATTCTATATTTTTAATAGAAGAAGAAAGATGTAAAGAGAGTAGATTAACAAATTTTCTAGTTCGCATTAGCAATATTCTAGTTCTAAGAATATTTTTTAAATTCTTATCTTTTTATCACATTTTTTATTTATAATTTCAATTAATTTTTTTAAAAAATATGAATGCTAAAACAAAATTATAAAAGCTTGAAATTACAATTGGCCTACTGAAAATAAATTGAGGTTTCAATCACATTTATCAATCATTTTACATTTCAGTTAATATTCCAAGAAATGTTTGCTTATTATTTCATAATGCCTTAATTTTTTTGCACTATTGTTCGATTTTTGATAAAAAAAAATATTGTTTCTTAATTTTTTATTAAATTAATAAAATATATTTAAAGCCTTTTAATGTTTTCTACTTTTTAATTTTTGATATATTTCATAATTCATGGTTACAAACTTTATGGGATCTACAAACTATATTTTTCAAATTAATATCTAGCTTGGTGACACCTCTGTGAAATACATTTTTAATTAAATTAAAATAATAATTGATAACTAAGAGCTTTAAATTTATTAAAATAGTCGATTGTCAGCAGGGACCAATAAATGTACAAAGTTTGGAAACTTTAATAATTGAGGAAATGAATGAAAAATTGAATACAATATTTCCTCCTTACAAACATAAAGCAACGAGGTTATGTAAAATACATTTAAAAAGATGCTGATCATATATCAAAGAAAAACAAGCAGGAGAGGTCCTTTTTTTGTTCATATGCCACTGGTTTTATGGAGCTATAACTAGATCAGATTATAATGCATAAAATAAGTCTATTTAAATCACTGATAAAAGGAAGTTCTGAAGAAGATCAATGACTGAATAGAATTGCAGTTACAATTAACATAGAAAATTTCCAGTTTTGATAGTTTTTTTCCCATTAGCGATACTTAAGGTATCTGACTAGGTTGTAAAAATGGTTTTTTCAGAAAAATTTGAAAATTTTTCATGATCTGAAAATAAAATCCAATTTTTGTAGCTTCTATAACTGACTTTGTTTTTAATATATGTCAGATAGAATTATAAATACAGTAGTTTCAGTAATACGTAACAAATAAAAATGAAATTCGAAATAGTGGTATTTTTAATCGGAAATGAATGATTTATTTTGTTTTTACCATAAAATTCTTCAAAATAATGTTTGATATGTTTATATTAACTCTATGCCCCCTCAGGCAAAGTTTGCTTATTTCTGGCATTTCTGTTAAAAAAAAAAGAAGCATGAAAATTTAATTTCCTTCTAGCGCATTTGGATGAGCTAATTTACAAGTACAATATCTAAATGCTTTTCTGAAGAATGAATATTTCACTGTAATTGGTTTACGGAAAAAATGATATCTCCAACTCAATTCAATAAAATTTCAGGAAATTTGGTGTGCATGCGTTTAAAACCTTTGAGGGTGTGATAGGCCACGGATTTTAAGATACTTCATTTAGACATGTTTTAGAGACACTTTCAGTTCAAAACATAGACAAATTTCGGCAAAAAATCATTAACGACAACTTCAAATTATCCTAATTTTTTTAAAAGAAACTTTTATCTTGTAGTCTACTACATTTTATGTAGTTTGAGCTGTATATAAGTAAAATAAAATATTTCCATCATTTTTTAACTTACTCCGTTTTTTCCAACATTGAAAATTTTACGAAATTTTCATTTAATAAGTATATTTTTTTTCAAAACTTAAAAGCAATGTGTATTTTTTTCTTCTAATAGTAATCTTTCAACTCTGTTTAAGCTATTCCGTGCTACAAAAAGTGTTCATGTAACATTTAAAAAAAAAAAAATGTTTCCGAACCTAGTCGGATATCCTAAGAAAAACAATTCATAAAATAATAAAAATGGAAAGCCTTATTCTGTTTTGTAGATTCTTTTAAATAGGCTAAACATATTTCGCTTATAAATTATATTGATTTATTAACAACACAGTGATATTACAATTTAACACATCGTTGTTTAGTATCTTGTTCTCGTTCTTACTTCATTTTCCTTGCTTCAGATTTATTTCTCGTCATCCCAATATTGTATAAAAATAATAATAATAAACGTAATAACATAACGTGTATTCTATCGAGCACTATATGCTCTAAACTTCTAATCCATCCTTCTTTTCTTCTACATCTCACAATAAAAATATTTTCCTATCTATCCAAGCACAATAGATTTTGACAATTGAAAAGATTCGTATAGAGGATAAAAATATTTTCCTATCTATCCAAGCACAATAAATTTTGACAATTGAAAAGATTCTTATAAAGGATAAAAATATTTTTCTTTCTATCCGAGCACAATAGATTTTGACAATTGAAAAGATTCGTATAGAGGATAAAAATATTTTCCTATCTATCCAAGCACAATAAATTTTGACAATTGAAAAGATTCTTATAAAGGATAAAAATATTTTCCTATCTATCCAAGCATAATAGATTTTGACAATTGAAAAGATTCGTATAGAGGATAAAAATATTTTCCTATCTATCCAAGCACAATAAATTTTGACAATTGAAAAGATTCTTATAAAGGATAAAAATATTTTCCTATCTATCCAAGCACAATAGATTTTGACAATTGAAAAGATTCGTATAGAGGATAAAAATATTTTCCTATCTATCCAAGCACAATAAATTTTGACAATTGAAAAGATTCTTATAAAGGATAAAAATATTTTCCTATCTATCCAAGCACAATAGATTTTGACAATTGAAAAGATTCTTATAAAGGATATCCCAAAATTAAAGCAAGATTTGAAACAAAGCCATCATTCGTGCAGTAAAGTCTTGGTAACACTATTAAAATACCATTTGACAACCGATAGTTTAGGGTTAGTAAAAATGGAGCGTTACAAGATTGAACAACGTGTTAAAGCAAGATTTGAATTAATTAATTCAAAGTTAGGGTTATGTATGGAATAACACACAGAGAAAATGGTCTGCACAGCTTTACTGGCACATACGCACACTTTTGCCGACATTTTCCATGACCATTTCGCAAAAATGTGGCTGAATTTCGTTGATGCAGTGTTGAATTTCCTCCTTCAATGCACGCGTGCTGGTGGACTTGTTAACATCGACTTCAAAGAACCCCATTAAAAGAAATCCAATGCAGTTAAATCAAACGATCTAGGGGGCCAATTCTCAAATTTTCGAACTGTGGCTTACAGACTTTCATTATTTTTGAAATATTGTTCAACAACGAAAACACGTTTTTGTAACGCTCTATTTTTACTAACCATAAACTATCAGTTGTCACATGGTTTTTTTAATAGGGTTGCCAACACTTTATTGCACGAATAGTAACAAATTCAAATCTTGCGTTAATTTCGCGATACCCTGTATTAGAGGTTTTCTCTATCTTGTATAAAGCAATTAACAAGCACTGATTGATATGTGATGATATGATACAAATTGATATCAATATAAATAGTGGTAATAATGAGCATAATTGTTCCCTAACTTTTAATAACTATGTATTAAAAAACATCAAAACATTGAACAATTTCTTTGAATCATCATAACCATTTGTGCAAATTAAGAATATAAATGTATTTCACAGTAATTTGATGAGAACTCAGAATAAAAGACGCAACTATCAAAAGTAACGGAATTTTTGAAAAGATGAAATTGGAATCTAAACATTGTATAGCAAGTTTTTCTTTAAAAAAGCATTGTAATGAAAGTGTTCATTTTAATTTCTGTTTCATTTTTATGCTATGTGAAAAAAGCTCAAGAAAGAAGAAATTTCTAGAAGACTAAAAGAAATTCTTTTTAGAGCACACAAAATAATTATTATGGGATGATAATTATTTTGATAATTATGATAATTATTTTGGGATGAATGTCACTCATTCATATAAAGTTGACTAGGATAAAGTTGGTTGAGTTGACTAGGTTGAGTTGGCATGCCTTTCTCGAAATTTCTCCATGGTACATCATGGGGAGGATGGCTCATTTCCGTCTCATTTTTGTTAATTATCTAAGATGATCATTTAATCTAAGATGATTTCCTCATCTCCCAGCGGAATCGGTCCTCGTATCTAAAATCTCTGTTAAGAAGCCAAAACTGTCACTGCGTCCATCCAAAGAAAATATTTTGAAAACGAAATTAAAATGGAAAATAATTTTACATTCTAAATTTATTATATATGATTCCCGTTTAAAAGTTAGCTATTTATAAGCTTTTTCCTCCAAAATTTAGCTGGTTCCATTAGGAACCAATTTGTAACATTTATTCTTTAGCACTTTTGACTTAACGCGCCTATTGAAGGTATTCATTTCACATTCCACATATCAATGCAATGAACTTAACGGAATTTATCAAAATTCCTTATAGATCCAATAGTGAAAAGCAATTTTCATCCTGAAGATCTCATGCTTCGAATTTCTATGATCGGAATTTCGGACGGTTTCAGAACTATACTATATACAAGGAAATTTCTTTTAAAAACTTGAATGAATTCAATATATTATATAGATTAATCATTGAGATATTTATGGCAAAAAATTGTCCGAAATGCGGAAATTTTTTAATAAACTCTTGATTAAAAATAAATACATAAATTTGTTTTAATTGTATTCAATATACAAAAATTCCGTATATTGCTTATTTACTTTACTGATTACGCTCATCATGAAATTGACCATCCTGATCTTATCGAAACATCTCCTTAATACCGAAAAAATAAACAGCTTTGCCATGTGTTTCACCCTCATCTTCCTCATAAATTTTGCTTTGTGTTTGTTAGTAAATTCCAAGTTTCTGCTTCTTTCGACCGCATGTACATCAGAATGAACATCTCCATCTCCATCTTAACCTTCCTCAATCATTTTTTTTTCAATATAGAAAAATAAAATTATTGCTGCTTAGCTTTTCCTCTTCATCTTCCTCAGAAACTTTATATTATTTTTGTAATTAGATTTTGTTCCTCTCTCCTGCGACTCCTAATTTATCGGATGAGTTTTGTTTTTAGATGGATTATATTTCCACTCAAGATAACGAATTTTCATGCAGTTTCTATATATTAGTTTGATTTTAACCGTTATTACCTTTTACCGACCAATCTTAGTGATAATGTAACGATATAAAAACCCGATAAATATTTAAAGCAATAATATGCGACATCTAATCATTCATAAAAAATAATTTTTTTTTTCTATATGCGTGCAAAAAAAAAAAAAAAAAAAAGGATTTTGAGCCTACATGAAACAGATACGCAATTTTTTCGAGCAAAAAGTATAGTTTTTCCAAGTTTTCAAAATCAACCAGTTTTTAATTCCGATAAATAAAATATTTTAACTAAATGTCAGTAAAAATTTTGCGATAATACCGCCTTGAGATACCAAATTTCTCGTTCTTCTTTCAAAGTTTCCATCACATTTATACAACTGCCATCGATATTCAGAATAAAATATTGCGTTCTTTTGTTATTCATCATTTTTATTATATTATTCATAAGATATTCATTAATTTATTTTCCTTTACGCCTGAGTCACTGAGTTATTGCAAGCTCTTCCAAACTTATTCTTATTTGTCACGCAACCAGCTGTCAAAATGCTATTGATCGTTAGTTAATGACCTGTACACAAACCCCCTAAAGATCAATTCTTCTATAAAAAATATCTATTCCGAAATATGGAGAAGAAAATTTATGAAAAAGAAGCTTTTTTTTCTGTAATATTTATTTATTTATTGGGGGAGGAAAATAGTTTCATATATTTCAAGAAGATTGAAAAAAAAATCATTTATAGCCAAATGGAAATTCGAAGACATCGACTATGTTGGGAAACCGCGCAAAGCGATTAAAGTACACTTGTTTTCTTTCTCTTCCCTTTTAATCACTAGATACGTATAACACTACTATTCTTGTTCAACTAATTTCTTCAATAAATGATTTAACTTGTATATATATATATTTTTTTTTAATTTTCCAAATTATTCACTGTTGTTTAATTGAAGGAACCGGATCAAAATATATGTGTTGAGACTTTCTTTGTAAAATATGAACAATAAGTAAAGTTCAGACGGAGGGAACTAACAAAATAAAAATAAATATAAAAACTCTATGATGAGAATAAAAAATTTAAAATAATTTTAATATGATTTTACTTGAATATTTTAATTAAAGAAAATAATTTATATAACTAAATACTTTATTTTAATTTTCACTAAAATTTAATTTGTGAATACAAATTTTTAATATCAAACACAGAAGTCAAAAGTCAAAATTTTAAAATGAAAGTGCGATATCCTTTGACCTTCTTAACAGAATCAAATCTTTCTAACATTTAATTTATTTTTGAAAATTCATTCAAAAATAATAACAAGAATAATCTTATTAAAAGATAATTTCGTGATTTTCGGAGACTTTTTTCATATAAATAACCTGAATTTGCTACATCTGTATTTGTTTAATGCTGACATATTTTTATAAAATGTCATAGAATTAAGTTTTGTTATTTTTAAAATGTAATGTTAAAAAGTGACAGATTTTATTCGTATTTTAAAGAGACATTTCTGTTTCTCTGTAATTAAAAACCTTAAAGTTTACATCACTGGGAATATCTACATAAAAATGTGTAAGTATTCTTATTTAACTGAAACAGGTACTATAGAATGTTTATCGAACATTCTTCGACAGATTTCTAAAACAAGAACTAAAAAAAAAAGATTTTTTAAGTCAAAGATATGAGACCAATGTCATTAAAAAAGCATATATAATGTGCTTTAGAAAGATTATTAATTTGGATTTTTCATTACATTAAAACTTAATATCAAAAAAAGTAATATAATAATATAACCTAGATTGCACACACACACACACACACACACACACACACACACACACACACACACACACACACACACACACACACACACACACACACACATATATATATATGTACTATCTGTCAAACTGTAAGCAATGTATTTCATATGTTATCCTAAAATTTAAGATTTTTCATTAAAATTAGGAATTTAAAAGAACACACAACAAATACAGTTATTCAAAATTTCCAGCGAGATCATACACACATAGAGAGATATGAACTGAAATACATAGGCGCTTCACAGTTATTGAACCCGATGTAATGGTTCCTTTTAAAATACTTTAACACTTCGATTTACTTTTTCAAATTTTTGAATTAATTTATGGTATTATCTGAATGAAAATATCACACTTTCAAGATTATTTACATGCTATATTCTCAATTTTTTATTTATTTTGGCGGAAATTAGACGCAATCTCCCTTTTGTTAAAATAATTCATACTTTTTGGAAAACTCATTCACAAGGAACTGCTTTTATAAGAGCACAACTATTTCTTGAGCAAGAGATTTCTATTGAGTATTTATTATTACACTTTTGACTTCTCCATTATAACAACAAATCTAACTTCCTGCTAATTATTCCTTATTCGAGATATCTGCTGATTTCAGATGCCCTAGTATTCAGCACTGGGTGTACTAGTCACCAGAACGTCAGCAGTAAGGGAAGAAGCACCGTGAATAAAATACAGTGATTCGTTTATTTAATATTTTAAAGAAAATTATACAAATGGAAAAAAATAAGTGCTACACTCCAAATAACATTTATTCTTCCTGTTCTATTTTATAACTAACTATACATCAAAATTTTAATTTTTTGGCTGAATATCCAAAATTCATAACTACAGATTTCTGGCTTTAAAATATGTGAACATTTAGAATTCAAATATGTGAATTTTTAAATAACTTTGGTGTGCTTTAAAAGGTTTGGAAATATTTCAGAAAATAATGGATTAAATTAAACATAACAGAATACATAAAAATAGAAAATAATTTAATAATAACAGGGTTTTTTTTGTATAAATAATTAATATCCGTTTCTTCTTGCACTTCAGATTATGAAACTTTATGTTACTTGCTATTTTTTTCAGTATGTTGACGAAAATATGAAACTCTTTTTAATTCATATTATCTGGTTTCGGGTGCAACATAAGTGATTATGTTTTCCCTGTTTGTCTCACTGAAACCTCCACAGAAAATAATTTTTCTTAAAATAATAAAAAATACTTAAAATACAAAATGTTTAAAACTAATTTCATATACGATTTTAGTTAAATGGACTAATAGTCATAATTATTAAGATTGCTAATTTTTCTTTCCTTGATTTAAACCATCTTATCTTCACATAATTTAATTCTCTGATCTCGACTAGAATGAGAATGCCCCTTCCTCAAAATGCGGGGTGATTTTTGTTCATGGTAACAGAATGGAATCGTCCCTTTCACTGGAGAAATTTCAGGATAGGGACACCTGCTGTCGATCAATTGTCAACGACAAAAGAAAAACCATTGATGGTCATTTGCGATTTTAGCGAGAGTATTTAAAAAGCTAAGCATGTATTGTAAATTCTTTGAGTCTATAAGATATTTCTTCTTCGCTCAGTTAACAGACAGCAACGAAAACAAATAGGAAAAATCGATTGAAACAGAGATTATTTTTCTGCCTTCTTTCCCTCACGAAAGCAGGCTTTCTTTGTGTGTGTGTGTTTATGAAATCTTTTAGGGGTAAAGATAATGACGATATCTTGAATACATTGCGTTTATTAGACTTAATAATTTTTAAATACTTCTTGCGTAATGCATAAAAATTCATTTAAATATAAATAATTGCAAACTGAAAGAAAATTTAAATGTTGAGATAAAATATAGATAAATACTTTTTATATATCCTCAATTATATAATTTGAAATGCGGTGATAAAAACTGTTCTAATTATCAAATTTTATTGGCTTTAATAAATTATATTTTCAGTGCATTAGGAATTATTCTTAAAAGAAAAAAAAATTGTATAAAGTTCTCATTTAAAAGGATTAGTTCAACTACCTTTTCTTCTTTTTACAATAAGCTATTTTTTCCTTTTAAATTTTTAGTTGAAATACAAATAACTAATTTACCACTATAATGTAAAGTGTCTTTTTTCTTTTTTTTAATTACAAAGGATACGAGACCTACATAAAGAAGAAATAAATTCATTAGATCTTTATTCATTTTTTCATAAAAATAGAAAACTCTTTACTTTATTGGAAATATAATGCACCTTAAATTAAAAAAAAAAAATCTATTCCAAGAAAATATCAGTATTATTTTCCACATATTTGCATTTGAAATAAAATATTTTTAAAAAATTCAAGTAAAAGATTATTTTATGTAAATAAAGGAAGAAGGGAAAATGCTAATGAGAGTTGTAAGCTTTCTTCGATTGTAATTAAATAATCATGTACATTCAAATTTGCAAAGCCTGCATGCCAAATTTTTTAATATTATTATATTTTACTTTTTCAAATAAAATTTCATTAAGAGAAACGCAGAAATAGCACGTTAAAAAATGTAATAAAATTCAATTAATTGTAAAAATTAATTTGTTGGAGAAATAAAATCTTTTCAAATTTCAAGTGTACTTTTAAAGAGAAAACAGGTTTCTTTTAAAATTTATTTTGTAAAACTCTTTGCCACGTTTCATAGAAAATTTCTAACAAACACGTCCCATGTGTATATATGGAAATATTAAACATTTTTAAAGGTTATCAAAATTATTTTTAAGATTATTACTTAGCCAATATAAATAATAAATAATTATTTTATATTAAAAATATGTATCTAATTTCAAAATACCGTACAACAAAATCATAAAGATTTAAAGATATTAATTTATAAAATAATAAATGATTTTAGAAGCATCAGTATTATTTAATTTCTTTTCATTCTTTTTTTGCAAGTGAATAGTTATTTACCCTATAAAGTATATTGCAGTCATTTGGCTGCACTTTTTGGCTTTTTCCTATATCAGCTCCAATAAATGTTTCCAAATGGCTACATTATGCAGCTAATATGGAAAAAACTTGATTCCTGTCATTAAAACTTAAATTATTTATAGATGACAACAGAGAAAGTCATGCTGAAATGACAAAATTAATAAAAATAATAATGTTTCCCTGCTGAAAAAAGTTGGTTTACTGAAAGACATATTGTTTTTTTAAAATATTTTTGGTGCATTTGGGTTTCTTTGAATTCATAGTTAATTACATAGTGGGCGAAGTTTATTAGCAGCCGTTTGGCAACACCATGGAGTTACAAACAAAAGCATATATCTTATATAGCTTGATTATGGAAGGTGCAAAATAGTTTGAGAAAGCAAAAAGTGGCATTTTTGTATATTTTATCATTTTGTTGATTTTGTTGTCATAAATGTTTGATTATTGTCCAAACGTGTAAAGGAGCAGCTCGGAAGCACAGGTATTGAAATGAAGCTTTTACGGTTTAGACTAAATTTGGCTGAATCCTTGTGCTTTTATGATCCAATTTGGTCACAAAATGAGGTCATCCCTCAAATGGAGAGGAGAAAGAGCAGATACCATAAAGGGGAAGTCTGTTTCTGAAAGAAAGCCACTAGTAGGTGTTTGGTATGACAAGATTTATTATTGGCCGGAGCATATTGAGAACAAACTGTGTTGTAAAATGTCATATTGCAAGTGTTTTATTAGAACCAAATGCATCAGACGTAATGTTCCTTTATGCTTGAATAAGAACAACAACTGTTTTAAAAATTATCACTTCAAATAGATTTCAGAAAGTGCATGTTCTTTCATTTCTATGTAAAGCTGCATTATTTAAAGTACAGTTTTAATTTATGTAACAATAAAATTGTCCGTTCTTATTTAAATTTCAAATCTATTTTTCATTCTAAATTAACGATTTGAATTATATCAAAAAGATTCTGTTGAAACGATACTTACATCTCATATTATATTTTGATAGTTTTAACATATCTTATTGTGGAACATAAAATAGTAAATAATAAAAGTCATATATAATAAATATGTGCCATAAAATTTCATAAAAAAGTTTTTAAAAAAATATTTATGCAACATTTGAAAAGTTTATTAACAGGCACAAAATAAGTGTTGCTGCATGGTGTAGCCAATTGGCATAGTTCATTTTTTTTTTTTTTGTCAAAAAAATAAAGTAAAACATAATTTTTTTTATTATTTTTTTTATTGATGTACACTGTTATAGAAAGGAAATGTATTTTTTTTTCAGATGAAATTTTAACAAAAATCATACGTTTTAGGGTTAACGAGTTTTCCTGTACCGAAATAAATAAAATAGTGAATGAGGAATAGAAATATTAGCATTTTCGAAGTTTTGTATATTTCATTTATGTTACTGAGTTATTTTTATCCTACGTTCTGTGTTTGAAAAATTGTTTAACTCATTTGATAGAATTTTTTTCCTCATGCATTCTTCCTTTTCTTCACTAATATTATGCACGAAAGGTGAAATTTTGTTTAAAATATATGCTTGAAATTTGGTTTATGATTTATTTATAATATTGTATAGGGAATGAACCAGATATCTGTGGGGGAATGATCCTTAAATTGATTTTTAAAGGCAACCTAAAATTCCAATAAAGGAGAAAAAATGATTTCACGCTACAACTCTAATATTTTTCATACATATCGATACAATAATAAAATTCTGCTCTGATTCTAGCCAATTATTTAATGGTTCTGTGTTCTAGTTTTATCAAATATTTAATAAGATCATTTTTGTTATAGGTTGTTTTTTTTGTATGTTTTATTAAGTTTTAACCTCAGCGGTATTTAAAAATACAAAAATATTGCTTAAAATTTCTTTATAAAAATAATGTGGGATACCTTAATCAAAAATAATAATTTAAATATGGCAAAAATTTGTGTATATGCGTTTTTGAATTTTATTCCCTGTTCAAGAACTTTCGAAATAAATTGTGATTTACGTTTTTAAATCAGATCTTTTGGAGAAAACTGAAAATGCTTTCTATCTGAGTAGAATTTCATGTTTGGAGAATTAATACCTTCTAAAACACTATTAAAATTATTTTAAATTAATTTCCTTTAAAATAGCAAGACTTTTCTATAAGAATTGAGATTTAAAATTTGGAAACTTTCGAAAGCTAGTACTTAAATTGAAATTAAACTGGAACATTTCCTCTCTTTTTCACATTTTTTATATACGAAGTATAAAGAAAGTGTTTTAATCGTCAAAAAATTCGAACACGAAATTTTGACGAATCTCCACATTTTTGACTTCCCTGGGTTCAAAAAATGAGTTTTTGGAAAATTTCTGTCCATCTTTCTGTTACAAAAATAACTCAGAAACGTTTTGATCTAGACAGACGAAATTTTGCATCAATTTTTACATAAAATTTGTTGATTTCTATCAAATTTTAAGCCAACTCTATTCTGATGACATTTTGCATCAATCTTTGCATAAAATGTGTTGATTTCTATCAAATTTTGAGCCATCTCTGTTCAGATGAAATTTTGCATCAATCTTTACATAAAATTTCTTGATTTCTATCAAATTTTCAGCAAGCTCTGCTCAAATAAAATCTATTAATCTGGTTGTTCGAATATAAATTAACACGGTAATAACACAACATAGAAAATTAGATAGATAAAACTCGTTGCACAGATTTAACACCTATAGTGTAGATAGATACCTACCAAATTTTGATCAAAATCCAAAGAGAAGATCTGTCTGTACTTTCAGAAGCATGTTAACGCGATAATTCAAAAACATAATGACTTAAATTATACTAAATTTGGTATGTGATTTTTTTCGACCACAAGTATAGTTCTGTGTCATTTTTTTTGTTGCAATCGTTTGAGAAAAATATGTCTAAAATACAGATTTGATTTTCGGATACTTTTAATCTCATGCCAAGAATTAACCGTCAAAAATCTCTCCAAGAATCATACGATAGATTTATTAAAAATACTAGATTCCCTTCAAAGGTTAGTATTTGGTATATTGTACACCAGTGTAATTCGCTCTCTGGGATAACTCCTTTATTACAGTGTTTGCGAAAAAGTTTTGGGGAGATAATCTCTAATAATTTCTATTCATATAGAAATTCTATTCATACAGAAATTCTATTCTCATATATTCTATTCTTTAGATAATTTCTATTCATATAGAAATTCTATTCTCATATATTCTATTCTTTAAATAATTTCTATTCATATAGAAATTATTTTATAAAAATTTATATTTCAAACTTCAATGAGAAATAAAATTAGAAAAGATTCGATAATTATCACTACTTAGTTGCAATGCGATAGAATCTAACATAGATAATTGAATCGTTAAAATGTTGAAGGCTGTACTTCAATATTATTCTCGTCAATCTTTCATATATTTTTTATACGTCACAATGTCTAATTTCCATTCTAACATGCATATCAACAACTAGAGATTTTACTTAGAAGTACTGTTCCCAGTTATAAATGCTATGAATATACGTCTCGGTTAGAGGCACAATTAAGTCTTTTTGAACTATGTGGGCAGTGATTAAATGGATTGCTCCTGATACAGAAATCCCTCCTCAAACTGATTTTTCTTAACTATTCTTTCTGATTTAACAGGAGGATCTTTAACTCCCAATGAATTTATCCTGTACAATGAGCCTCAGGGGGGCATCCCGAAATGAGGATGAGATGCTTCCGGCATGGTGATTGGATCTAGCCACCCTGGAGGGTACACAAATAGGTGGGGGATCTGACTCCTCCCATCGATGACAGGACGTACTGCCTTCGGGGAGGGTTGTACCGTGATGGCCCTTAGGACTCAATCACAGTTCTCGCCAGTGTTGTTTTTGCGGCGGTCCGGTCATTCAGCCTTATGGTTTAAATCCGTGTGCCTTCGTGGTGGGTCGGAGAGTCAGTTGGTTGACTTATCCTGTACCATGTCATTGTGAATGGTGCAACTTTGAAGAAACCGAGTCTCGAACCTGTGACCCTCGGCTGTTGCTTGATGAGCAGAATAAAATAAAGTCTCAAACATTAAACTACTAAGTATAGACTACTGTCTTCAGAAGATTGTCAGTGATTAGTATTATTTTATCATTTAGTATCATTTTTTATTTAGTATCATTTTTTATTGCCGTTTAGAAAGAAAAAAAAATAAACTTCGCAATTCTGCTACAGATTATTTAAATTTATGCAACAAAGATGTGAACCAGCTCCTCTTTGAAAAAACACGCGCATTAAAGAATCTTACGTATCTTCTGAAACTAACACTATCTTCATCCTACGTGGTATACTAAGCCTACGTAACTTAACAAAATCTCCCCTCTTGCTTTAGATAAAGGAATTAGATAAAGGAATCTGGATGCTGAATAAATAAGATTAGGCAAGTGGAAATTGATGGTGAATACAAAACAGAAATACAAAATTTACTTGAAAATTCAATTACTTGAAAATTTTCTACTAAATACAAAATTTACTTGAAAAGCAATAAATGATAGAAAGTGTCTTTATAATAAGGTACTATTTTTTATAATGATAAAAAAAAATATGTTATGAAGCAGTTTGTATTATTATAATGGTTCAAAGTATATTATAGGATATATTGTATCATTATAATGATACAAAGTATCTTATAACAAACCCTTAAAATTAATGAATTCGTAAAGTAACCGTAGAAACCGACTTTTATTTCATCAAAAACAAGGCTTCAATTTTCATGAAAAGCAGGGAACGCTTTCAGTTTAATACCACGAAACACATCATTATCGACCATGCTCATAAAATATTATTTGAGTAAAAGCTACAAGTGATATGAGTTCCTCATTATCTTAATTTCGTTGCTATATCTTTCTCCGATTTCTGTCTAAAGGTAACTAACTTTAATTTTAAAATGGCCGTTCTTTTCTAGTGGAAGTACATTAACTGATAAGATAAGGAGGTATACTAACTGATAAGGATACTGATTTAAGAAAATTTAGAAAAATAGTTTATTAAATAAAATTAATATGACCTATTAATTTTATTAATTAATATTTAATTAACAAAACATAACACTTTATTATGATTTGAGACAAGAAAAGAATTGAAATATCTAGATTTTGTCTCATCAAAAATTTTCCAGAAGCTTATGACAGTTTTCTTTATAGCATAAAATATTAATACCTTACAATTTCTAAATAATAAAACCAATGAATTTGATTGTGAAGACAATATTATGTGGTCAAAGAATTTATTAATAGTTTTTGAAGTTCTTTTAACTAATGAATAGCGGTTGTAACAAGAGAAGGTAAAACAGCTTACAATAAATATTTGCAAATTAATTTGTTGGCAAATAAATTTCGTTCTGCCTTAGAAAAAGTAAAGTAAACCCCAAATTTTATCAGGCAAGAAAAAGAATATTTTTTTAAATTCATTTACGCAATTTAATTATTTCTAATTATATTTCATTTATTAATTTAATTCAATCGCTGAAGTTTCATATATTTGTTTCCCAAGATTTCTTCGATTTTTTTTTAAATATCATCTTTTACTTCAAAAGGATTTTTATTTTAAGTACGATAATATCAAGGCACCCTCTGAAAATTCTAAATTCCCATAGAAACTTTACTTAAGTTGTAATGTTTTCAAAATTCCTTTCAGTTTTAGAAAGAAAGTCAAAGATCAGTGGCATGATTAATTTATTTTGTTTTCTACTTGAAAAATTGAATTTGCTGTTCCCAGTGTCAGGACAATCAAAGGATATTTAAACTACGTGTATCCAAATTTATGAAAAATCAAGAAAAGAAATAATATCATGGTCCTTCATCAATAAAGTAGCCAATAAAAATTTTATATGAAGATCACGTGTAGTGAAATAAATATTTGACTGATTAAAAAGGAAACTAAATTTTATTTTTATCTTCAGCAATATAAAGGAAGTGTAATCAAAAAATTGAAATTTGAGATTTTGACTAACCTCCACTTTTCAGACCTCCTTGTGTCCGAAAACAAATGTTTTGACTTTATATCAGTTTATCTATTTATCTGTCAGTTTTTGAACACGATAACTTAAAAGCGCTTTAACCCTTTCTAAGGCCGTGGGAAGTATGCTTCCCACCAAATTTATTAATCTTTGTATGAAATTATGTAGGTTGGCGTAAGTTCTGACAAATTTTTTTAGTAAGCCAGAAACTTAGATGCTTCAGTTCTTTATCTCAGACAAAATGATGTGTCTTGATTTGTTACTTAATTATTAACTAATCAAATTAAATTTATCTAATAAGCTAAATGAATCCCTTTTCTTATTCTAATTTCAAGCCTAAAAATATTTTAACATAGTATGACTAGAAAAAAATGACCCTTTAAAGGGTTAAGCCAGAAAGCTAAAATTTGGTACATGGAATTACGGCCAAATTTCTAGATTTCTCTCAAATTTTGAATGAAATACTTTCTAAGGAAGTCTGTCTATCTGGTACTTCGCGAACAAATGAACTATAAAATGCTAAGAGAATATAGATAAAATGTAGTACATCGATTTAGCATCTAAAAGGTAAACACTTAACAAATTTTGAACTAAATCCGTCAAACAGTTGACTGTCTGTCAGCCTGTTTTTTCCCATGTATGCAAGAGAATAACTTATAAACCGAATGAATTAAATCGGTAAAATGAAATGTTATTTTGTGATTACAATTGTAGTTTGTGTCAAATTTTGATGTCGATCATCCAGAAAAAAGCATCCTAAATACATATTCTTGTGTTAGATTCAATAAAAATTCGAGATTCAAGTACATATTCTTGTGTTAGATTCAATAAAAATTCAAGATTCAAGTCACAGATCAATGTTTCGAAACTAATATGATGCAAAACATTCGCGGTCTTACCCAAGATAACAAATTTTATGTGGAGAAAGAGGGATAAGATCTTTACTATAGAGCATGCGAGAAAGTTTCGGGTAGACCGCTTTCCCTGGGTGAGCGATATGTCACATGTGAGACTGCTCATCTCCCACTCCCACAAAATGTCACCCGGCAGAAAGCGGCACGTGAGCAATTTAATGATGTGTCGTTCACTCCGAGTCAAAAGCTGCAGCTTGATCTAGAAAGAAAAACACGTCATTACCGCTCATTCATCGGACCGACATATGAAACTGAAGCTTTCGAGGGAAGACATGTTTTGCTTCTGTGGGGAAGGGAAGCCATTAAGCCTCGTATCTTACCGCCTCAACCGCCTACTTTTTTTTTCTTTTCTTTCTTTCTTTTTTTTTTTTTTTGCAATTAATTTTTCTTCTGGAAGAGGGGTTGCGCTAAGCTGCCGTTGCTTTTAGAACGAAAGTAATCTGATGACACGGAAAAAAATCAATACAAAAGAACCAGAGGGGGCTACTGGTTTTGTTCAATGATTCCCATGGGGATAGTACGATTTTTTATGACAAATAAGTAAATGTTTTAGATATTTAATGACAGAAAAAAATGATTATAACAATAACAAAGTTTCGAAAACAAAATATTTTTTACTATACGAGTTCATTGTCTTGTCCTCTTATTTCAATTTTTATAAGCATTTTAAATATTCCATCTGAATTAAAAGCTAATTAAAATGGCTACATCTTCTTTAAATTGTTTCCAACTAAATAACAAAAGCAAAACAATTTTCTTTATAATTGTAAATTCTGTTGCTCTCATTTGTATAGATATGTTCCTCATCCTGCGCTTATAAATTTCCTTCAATTATTTTCAGTCTTTCCATTTTTGCATTTGAACAATGATGAGAAGGCTGCTTTTAATGACTAATCTAAAATCCATTGTTTAAGAACAGTCTTGAATTCTAATTCAGTTTGAGTGTTTTTTATTTCCCCTCATTTCTAATTAAATTCTCCACTCTTTTGTGACTTTATAGCATGTTGCAAAATTATTCACAAAAACCTTCTGTCCTTTCAGCCGTACTACATTAATAAACATCTTCATAAATCCCCTCTATTTGCTATGGTTATATTTTCGCAATTTTGCAATTACAGAACAATGCAGCCATGAACTCGATAGCTTATGATGCGTTTTTTAAACCTTAAAATTTATTGCAATTTTTAAAACTTATTTTTTTAAATCTTTATGATAATTATTATTTATTATTATTATTATTGTATAGCTTTCATACTTTTTCCTGGGCTAAGTTGAGTTTATTATCTATCTAAATCTATAATCTATTTATTATCTATCTTATCTAGTTATATAATACAGAAGTATCCCTGAAACTCTAACTCAGTTTGATGACTGTCTGCTAATATTTTGATGAAAATTCTCTCCCCCTCCCTCTTTAAATTAGGACGACCTGACCCCAACATTTAAAAATTTGTAAAATAACAATAATTCACAATTTAGAATTAGAGTGATAAAAAGTTCGAAGCTCATCACCCTAATCACTTTCACTTTGGATGCATGATGAAAAGATAAAAAACTTTGTACTTGTTCTTTATTCTTTTATACCAATTCGGGCTTTGGAAAATTCTAATCACTCATCGTTTTCCTAATTATGGCTGATGAGAAATGATAATGATAGAGAATGATTTCAAATCGCCAAAATAGTCAGCGAAAGATTTTAAGGAATGTTTGTCATTGTTAAAAATATTTAGTTTTAGAAGTTTTGAGAGTTAGGAGTAGGCATTTCTTATGGAAAATTGTTAATTGGATTTTATTTCTGGTGCTGTATGTACACATGATGAAGAAATGCGTAAACTTTCATTAAATCAGTTCCATACATATTTCCCGGCCCAATAAAGTAGACCAAGATTTAAAGTTTCTCTCTTCCCAAATTTATTTTTTGTTTAAATTCTAATTTAAGTAATTACTCTTTCCTTACTGCTCCTATCATCCACCTTCCTTTGTACAAGAGAAGAAATTGTCTTTATTTCCAAAAAGAAAATTCCACGTTTGATAATGGATCATATTAATTAAGAGAGAGTTCTTAATTAAATATATTAATTAAATTATCTCTTAATTAATCATATTAATTAAGAGATAGTTCTTAATTAAAAGTGAAAAATTCCCTAGAATATTTAATACCATGTTCTTTTTTCTTCGGATTATATCTAAACAGTTTCTCTATTCTAATAGAAAATGGAAAATGTGTAGAAAATATTTCTTATAAAAATGCTAATTTAATATTCCTTTTAGTTTCCTGTCTTTTTGCTCAAATAAAAATGAATGCTTAATACACATTTGTTTAACATGGAAAAAACTTAAATATTTTAGATTACCTTTCCTTATTGCCAAATATCCAAGAAGCCACTGGAAATGGCCTCACCGAAACTTTATCGCATATTCTTCAATAATTTTTATACCTCCCCTTCCCCCTCCCGCATAAAATTGAGATTTTGAGTCCATTTACCAAATTTCAGCTGTCTAATTCAAGGCGTTTTTGAAGTGTCGTGTTCACAGACAGATATAATACCAAAAAGGCATTTTTCGGATTCAGAGAATTCTGAAACGTGGAGATTCGTCAAGATCTCGAGTTCGAATTTTTTGACGATTATAACTTTTCCTCTATATTTCGTGCACAAGAAAGTAAAAAGCAAACTATTTCAAGGTTGAAAATGCGTACAAATTAGGACATAAATAATGGGTTCGAAATGAAATTGCAATCAATTTATACGATTTCTGTTATAGATTTACATTAAAACAGTCTATTATTTTTTACACGTTAGTATATCCCAAGCATTTTGCTGGTAAATTTATAACTATTAGCTACCACTGAGATGCATATACACTATCTATCAATAAGTCATTGGACACCTGTGATAAAAGAATTATTCATATTCAGTAGTTGGTAGAGCCTCCACTTGAGGCAATTACAGCCTTAACTCTCCGGGGCATGCTTTCCACAAATGTTGGGATAATGGACATTTTTTTTCTCGTCCTCTCGGCTTGGAGAAGACACGTAAGTTGTTTTCACCGATTTTGGACGATTATTGCACCCCTTAATTTGGCGATCGAACTCGCCCTAGAGGTCTTCTATAGGATTCAAGTCTGGATTCTGGGCAGGCCAGTCCAATCGGTTCACCCTATTGCCATCGTTCCAATCCATGGTGAACCTCGCAACATGACAAGTGGCATTGTCATCCTGAAAATAACAATGATCCAACCCATAAAATTGCCACAGCGTAGGAAGCACACTGTTGTATAGAATAATATAGTAAGAATCGATGTTGAGTTTACCATAATTTGAGATCAAAGGTCCTTGACTATACTATGAGAAACATCCCCAGATCATAATTCCACCTCCGCCAAACTTTACTACAGGCACAATGCATTTTGGCAAAAGGTGTTATCCGTGCATACGATAAACCCAGGCTCTCTATCCAACTGATAGAGATTGAACCTTGATTCATCACTCAGAGAACCTGTTTCTACTCGTCTACCATCCAATTTCGACGTGCCTTGCACTACCTCAACCGAACAGCGCGGTTGAATTTTGCAATCAAGGGCTTATAAGTGGCAGCACGACAATGGAAACCAAGAAAATGTGCTTCTTTGCGTATGATATTTATCGAAACAACAGTCCCCGAGGCTTGTTGGAACTCCTGGAGTATATGGTCGATCGGTTTGGTGTGGTTTTTCCGAATTTCTTTGGACAGCATTCGTAGATCTCTGTCTCTTATTTTCTTGGCTCTGCCGGGTCAAAGCACGTCCCGACAATCACCACTCACCTTCCATAACTAAATCACAAAAGCCACTGTCGATTTTGGAATGCTTAACTAACTAAATGAGTTTCTTGAGGATTTGCCATTTCTATGATATCTGACAGTTATGCCTTTCTCTAAGTCAGACAACAATGAATTTGGTGGTATCTTGTGTGCGACTAATGCCAATGCTGCTTCCTGCACGATATTTAAGTACAGAAAGTGTGACGTGGATGAGGACCTCAGATATTCTCATTTGCATAAGTGTCCAAATACTTATTCGTAGATCGTGTATCGTAGTTAATGGAGGAGAATTCCTAACAGACTTAAAGTTTAAAAAAATCTGTTCATCATCTGGATCATTTTGCTTAACGCAAAATACACGAAAATAAAGAGCTAAAGCTATCTCTGCTATTCGCTAAAATGCCCTTTCCTTCAGAGCTCAGATTTCTTTAACAAAACAGTCATTTCGTCTTTTTTAATTTAATTAATCAACAGTTCTAACTTGCTTTATAAGTTATAATCTGTCTATTCAAATTTTAAATATATTCAGAACTTACGCTTATAAAAACTATTTAACTTACTTAGTTAACTTACCTTAAGATTATGCACACCTGAAAATGCTCTTAAATTAGAGATGGAATTTTGAAATTAATAAATTACTTTCGTAAAATCAATCATCAAATTTTGTCAATTTAACTTTGGTTACATAAGATGATGAGCATTCTTTCAGACAGTTGTGTATTTTTGTTACTAAAATTAATACAGGATAACGTACTTCTTCACCTCAGATAAAGCTCAATACCAAAGGTCACATTTACAAAAATTAAGCAGCATAGTAAACGTGTTTCTAAAGGTTTATTTTTTTTTTCATTTTAAAACAAAAAAGTTGCTTGAATTAGGGATTTATTTGAATAGGAAAAATTATTTGAATTAATATTAAAGATATCAGTTATCAAAAAAGTCAATTGAATCATTGAAAGCAATATTAGATTGCTAAATCTTATTTTTGGCAAATACATTATACGGAATAATCTAAAATTCAAAATGATTTCATCTTTTTACTTAAAAATATTTAAGCAACGTCAAACCGATAATAGTATATTAGCAATGTATTAAATATTAGAAAACTGCCTTCTTCGGCATATTTTTGGGAAAGAAAAAAATACAGCAAAATGAGTGCAGGTTTTTTCCCCCCTATTATACATTGAAAATTACTACAAGATCAAGAATTATTTCTTTTGTAAGAATCTTGATAGAATAAAATTAACTAGCATCATAAAATAAAATTAATATTAATAGATTTAGAGAAAATACTGAGTTCATACTTTAAGATATGCGAAGTGGAAAAATCATATTAGAAATTAGAAGGAAATTTTTATCTGTATAGAAAGAAACACCGAAAGTAATATGAACAAAGAATAATTAATGGTTAGCGTTATTTGTTTATAGTATAGCTTAATCTATAAGCTTATTTGTAGGTATTTAATCATTCGGATAAAATGGAACGAATATTTACACTTTCTGCTTTAAAACATTTATTAGATATTTGGGATTTAATTTAGAATAGAAATTATGTTGATTTTTTTCTCATAAAATACTGGGTTTGGAAGTAAAGCCGAGTAAAATATTAAAGTGTGAAACAAACATTTTGAAAAATATCCAAGATTTAAATAGTCGGGAAAAATTAATCATACTGCCGACAGAGTGACCAAAAAAAAAAAAAAAAGACGATCAAATTTCTTTTGTTGACCAGAATCGAACTTTTGCCATTTGCGCTTAGCATGCAGCAATTTTTTTAAAGCAAATAATAGGTTCAGAACTTACCAGAGAAGAAAACTGGACAGTCATGAAACCAGAAAAGCTTGGAAAGGGCTTTAGAAGAACTGTTGTCGGGTAGGATAGGCTACTCGAAAGCTGTACGTTTCAATGCTCCACAGCATACCTTAAATGACAGAATTGAATTAGAAATTATCGCAATTAGAAACAGATTAGTAATTGAAACGATCATTTGAAAACCGCTATATATTGTGAATGAACATTTCTTTGTCCTTTTTTTCTCACTGTAATCATAGATTAAATGTTTCGATAATTCAATTTTTTGGGAAAATCTATCTTTTGCGATCCCTTCAGCTTCAAATGAATCACTTTAATTTAATCGTTACTTTTCATTAATCTGCATTGATGTTTTATATGCTTAAAACTTCATGGTTTGTTTTAAAACCTCTAAGTTCTGTAAATATATACATGCATAAATTACAACTGGATATTCATTATAAAATAGATAAATACAAAAAAAAGAAAGGTTATATATATATATATATATATATATATATATATATATATATATATATATATATATTTATATATATATAAAGAAATAACAGAAATCTTACGGTTTGAATGCGACAAACATAATAATGCTGAATGGAAATTCAGTGGAATGAAATTTTTTTCAACACCGAGATAATTTATTTTGTCTTATAGCAATTTTGATATTTGAAATAAAAAGATTTAATTCTATTCAACAGAGTTATTAAAATAATGATAGAAATTTTGATTTTTTTCTACTGTACTATCTATTCTACTACTTTTTTTTCTACTGCATCAGCGAGTAGTTTTAAATGAGCATTTTGGAGAACAAGATTTCTTTTCTTACTGAAGAGACATGCATTTTAAAGAAGTACATTATTTAGTGTGACGATAATAATCTGAAACATACCTTAAAACATAAAGTTTTTTTTAATTATGTTCTTTAACATTTTGAAAGTGAAATCTTAAATAGATGTCCTTATATTTGTAGTCTCGAAAAGTATGCATTATGCTACATTTATAAATATAACGTACAAGATATTTCTAAAAATTTGGTGGAAAAAAAGAAAAAAAAACGGGGAAAAGTAATATCAGAAATTTTTTTTGTTAGTCAAAAATTTATTTTAAATTCTAATTCTGAATTTTTTACAAGTTAGTTACTAGTCCAATTTTCTTGAATAATTCAAGGCAATGATGTAATAACGTAATGCTAATTATCAATGGTAATGTACGAAATGCTAATGAAGGATATATATTGCAATCAATCAAAAAAAGAATAATTTAATAAAGTATAATAATTCAATCAAATAAAGAATAATTTAATAAAGTATAATAATTCAATCAAATAAAGAATAATTTAATAAAGTATAATAATTCAATCAAATAAAGGATAATTTAATAAAGTATAATAATTCAATCAAATAAAGAATAATTTAATAAAGTATAATAATTCAATCAAATAAAGAATAATTTAATAAAGTATAATAATTCAATCAAATAAAGAATAATTTAATAAAGTATAATAATTCAATCAAATAAAGAATAATTTAATAAAGTATAATAATTCAATCAAATAAAGAATAATTTAAGTGAAAAAGTTTTACTCCAATAGGCTTTCGAGTCTCAGTTAATCTGTCTTACTCAATTTTTCTGTTTTATGAATTTTATTTTGTTCACATAAGAAAGCATTAGAATAATCAAAATTAATAAAATATAAAAAGTAAAATAATATTACAATTGTACGATGAATTATAAAAATTAACAAAAAAACTTACTAGGTAACAGGTTCTGCACCAACTCAAATCACTTACGAACAATGAATGCATGAACTGAAACCGTAGAAGCCATTCAACATGGCCGTCAGATGCGCCGAGGCGACCCAAGTAGATATATTGTAGAATTTTGACAATGGTAAGAATTGATCGTTTTTATCCTATAATTAATTTTCATTTGCCTATTCAATACGAATTAATTATTTTAAATTTATTTTATTTTACTATTTTCATGATTCATAGGGAAAAAATGCATCAAACTAGTTTTAGTTAAATTGTGTCGTTTAAACCGCAGTCACTTTATAGGCAATTACAAGTAAAGAATCAAAATGGCTTTTAAGTTTTTATGCCTTTCTGGTCATCTCGATTATGTTCCATTAGCACATGGAACAGCTTGAAAGATACTTTGCCGGATATTTTGCTAAAAATTATATTTTAATGTAGAACAATACATTTACTCTTCAGTATATAAATATTATTTTGTTCAAATAAGACGAATATTAAAATAATATTCTTTAATAAATTACATGTAATAAAATAATAATGAATAATATTGTAACTGAATTTAAAAACTTTAACTGTTTCTACAAAAAGCTTACCTGCTGATAGGTACACGCCCTTCTGCCTCGCAAAAAGATACTGACTCAATAAACCAAAATCATAATTCTTAATAACCCTGTAAATCACCGCCAGAGGGCTGATCATAACAGAAATAAGTGAAATGTAATACGTAAAATTTCCTCCATATAAAAACTTCAAAACCTTGCAAAATAATTAGACTATTTGCTCTGCATTAGAGGACCATTATTCGGATATCATATTTTGCTTTCATCATATTTCTCAAAAATTTTCTGGTACCTCTTTGCATAAATGATTTTAGTAATACTATAGGTTAAAGAAAATAATAGGAAATGCATCTCATTTTCTGATCTACCCAAAACATGTCCCCCTCCCCCTCCATTTCTGAGTAGCTTTCAAGATAATTTGCCGAATATTCTGGTAATATGATATCTCAACAGTGAATTAATTTTCCTTCACTCAAATGGGATAAATGTTAAAAATTAGGCAGGTACATTTAAGTAATTAATTAGTAAGGTGCATTTAAGTAATTAATTAGTAAGGTACATTTTCTGAAATAACATTAAATATTTTTTTACTAATAAATATTTCTATTCAGTCATATTTTTTGACTTTTGAATTTATTGTATATTTCCTTTAAAATATATTTTAACTTTAAAACAAATGAAATTAGACTAAAAAAAATCACTTCTTAGAAAAGATCAAGTATGGAAAGCGTTAAAAACATTTAATTTTAAATAGTTGTATAAATTTTAAGTTGTGTCATTAAAATATGGGAATGAAGAATTTCAGATATACTAAATGCAGAAGTTCTCAGATTTTTAAGTTTCTTTGACAACACTAGGGTTTATACAAAAACCGCCTTTTTGAAAAACCGGTTTTCGAATTCCATATTTCCAAAAAAACCGGTTTTAGCCGGTTTTCGAATTTTTGTCAAAAAAAAATAGAATATGGAAAAATATTTTCTCTAAGTTATATAAAATAACAAAAAACGAAATCAATGTCAAATTCAATGAAATTAAAGATTACATATACATATTATTTACACAAAATAACGAAAACTTAAACAAAAATTTTGAATAATATTTGTATTGTTTTCACTAATTTTAATTTCTCCTAAGAAAATAGGATTTAAAAAAACATAAAATGTCGACTGACGGTGACTAAATTTTAAAGCCAAGTCCAATTTTGGACATAATATTGCCTGAAATTGAAAATACTCGTTCATTAACTACTGAGCTCGGTTTTATAGTTTTCATGGCATCAAATAACAAATTTAAGATTTTTGTTCTTGTATTCGTTGCCTGAAATAATGAAAATTCATCTTTCAGTATCTTTGGATTTGTAAGTTTTTCTTCGGGGTCTTCAAGAAACTTATGAATTGATTTTTCAATGGCTTCTTTTAAAAAAGCATTACTCTGACGAATAGTTTCAAAGATTGGTTCTTCATCAGAATCGGTTTCCACATAAGAATTTGGAAATAATCTAGAGAATATCTTTCCAGATAACTTAATAATTTCTGTTTTTGAAACTAAAGAAAGTACACTAGATTTCTCCGCTGAACTAGAAGTGTGCGAATACAGCAAAAGAGTCGCTAATTCTACTTTCTTGAATTCGTTCTTCTAAAGCATATAATAATTTCAAACTTATTTCAGTGTTCAATTTTTTTAGTCATTTAACAGAAATTCAAATATACCTACACTTGATAATAAATTCGCATCTCATCGCTTTAAGCCCCCAGCTGCTAGACAAATCAGTTTCAACCTTTTTTTTTTTTTTTTTTGAAAAATTGGAATATCCAGGCGATCTGGAAAACCGGTTTTCTTACTTTATAAACCGGTTTTCGAATGTGACAAATTTACTTAAAAAACCGGTTTTTTAAAACCGGGTTTGAAAAACCGTCAAACCCTAGACAACACCTTTTAACTGGCATTAAATTTTGCTATACATTGTGATTTTTGTTGGGTTTTGCTCTACTTTCAATGAATTTAGGTATTTGTAATTTTTAATATCAACGCACCTTTTTACTTTCTCGTATATGTAGTATAAATAATGTGTAGTAATCGTCAAGAAATTCGAAATCGAGATTTTGACGAATCCACGTTTAAAACCTCTCTGAGTTAAATAGAAAAACACATGTTTAGAAAATGTCTGTCTATCTGTGACAAGGATAAGTCAAAAACGCTTTCAGCTAGACGGTTGAAATTTGATATACGGTGCTTAAACTAAATTTGAGGATTCCTATCAAATTTTGAGTAAACTCAATTTGAGGATTCCTATCAAATTTTGAGTAAACTCAATATGAGGATTACTATCAAAATTTGAGTAAACTCTGTTCTGAGGAAGTCTGCCTACCTGTCTATTCGAATATAAGTTAACATGATAATTACAAAACGGAAAGAACTAGACAGATAAAATTTGGTACACAAATTTAACATCTACAATGCAGACACCTGTCAAATTTTGAGCTAAATCCAGCTACTTGTTGACTGTCTATCGGTCTGTACTTTCAGATGCCTGCAAATGTACAATTCAAAAACGCAACGGCTTAAATATTTCGACTTTAGCATGGGTTTTGGGATTACAAGTGCAATTTTGTGTCAGGTTTTTGTTTCAGTCGATTGCGAAAAACGCGTCTAAAACACAAATTCGATTTTTGGACATTATCAACGCATAGCAGGATTAATCATCGAATAACTCGCCAAGGATGGCACGTAGATTCAGTAAATATGCTGAATCCACGCTAGAAAAAGTTACTTTGAATGCGCACATTCAGTGAGAGAAACTAGAAGATGCTTTCCCCTCCTTTTAAAGGCGTTTGTTGAAAATATCCTCTTCGATTTCAACCCCCGTAGAGTTAATGGGTCATCTTTCCCCCTCCGTAGTAAGCGGGTTGCTTCTTTTTACGGTATCGCCTCGTCCGTACCCTAGAGAAAGCTTTTTATCTCAGTTTTATTTTATTATTTTTTCTGAAAATTATTCCAGCAATTCTGTAGGAGAAAAAAAATTGCATTAAATATTATGATACTAAATAAATTGCAAATACGATATCTGCTAAATAATTTAGTACATTAAACAATAATTTTACAATTTTTCAATTATATTTAAAATTAAATCCTTTTCTCAAGCATTACTGAAGCTGCGAATTTTGCTGACAATGCTTGAACACAGCATTGTGAATTTTATTTTATTTTTATAATTTTAACGCATCTATTTTAATAAAATGTAACGATTTATATATAACATATTAAAGATTCTAATTGTTTATATTTTCTTTTTAAAAGTATTCACATCTCTTCGTGCGTCACACAGATAACAATTATCTGCTGTTTTGTAAATTAAAAACATCTTTAAATTTTTTTATATTATATTGCTCCCATAGAAATCGAATATAATTTTTATTCCTAACATAGTTCGAACGGTTTTTAATATAATTACTAGTAATGTTTTCCTATGCTATTATCGATTCTTACATTTTATAGTGATTTTTTTTTTTTTTTTTTTTTTTTTTGCTGAGAATTTTAATTACTCATTGCGTGTGTAATATTTTTAAAAACTATGCTCAATTTTGCAGGCGATAAATACCTGAATTATAACAAAAAAAATTTTTTTTCTTGAGAAAAATTTACGAATACATAGGTAATCACCAGATTTAAGACAATTAATTTTTTAAAAAGTAGGATTAGATATGATTTATTTATAATTCGATACATAAGATTACATTGCGATAATATTACGTTGAAAAGTAGTTAGCAAAAAAAAAAAAAAAAAAACTCAAAACAATATATCTGGCATTCTAAATGATCTGCATTCGTTATTACATACAAGTTTTACTAGCAGCTGATTTAGATTATCTTTCAGAAATGCTTAAAATTAAATCTAGAATTCCTGACTTTTTTTATGCAGCTACTTTATTTTATTTCGATACAAATATTTCTGGAATAATTTAAGTGCCTAGTAACTTCTCAGTGGATTGAAATGAAGGTATAAAGATTTTAATATTTCTCTTCTGATATAGAAGAACTACTATTTATTATTTTTGATGGATTTTAACTACCTCCTTCAATATTTTAAAAGTAGAATTATAACTTTTAATGAATGATTAATTATAAATTATTAAATCAATCGATTTCATAAATTATGAAAATTAATGGTAAAACCGACAGCTTACTTAAAAATCAAAACCAAAATGTATTTTTAGCAGGAATATATCCAGTTCAAGTATTAAAATTTAAAGCTGGAAAAAACTGTAGTTCGTTTTAATACTGTGTTAGACTAATACATTAGTGGCTGGGAAGTATATATGCCCAAGGCTCCAGCAAGAGGGGGAGGGGTAAAAATGAAGACAAAACAAGGTGTTTTGTCACTTTTCAGTGTAAAATATAATGACAGAGTGAAAAAAAACAACAAAAAAAAAACAAAAAAAAAAACACCGAGGTTCCATTTAGTTTTTCTGCGTTATTTCTGACGAATGGGAGCGAAGAAGTAATAATTTGTCTAGGGTGCCGATTACCTATAGAATACCATTCCGTCAGAAATTCTTTTTGTTCAAATGATTAGTGAATTTTTTCAAGTAAATTCTTGGTTCAAATATTTAGGCAAATAGATGGGCCCAACTATAACCATATATTATTATAAAGTTACAAAATTATATTAAGTTAAAATATTAAGGAATTTATAAACTTAAAAAATTAAGAAACAGGGGGAAAGGCGAAAGTTTACAACTAGTATTTCCCACAAATGAAATTATGCAAACTCATTCCATACCTCTTAGGAATGTTACTTAAACAAAATGCTGCCAAAGCAGGGTTCATAAGACTCACTAGCGCTAACAAATGATAATAACAGCTGCTGGACGAAATCTCTTGACCTTAAGGGATGCGACACAAAAGGGAAGCGATTTTACGAGGCAATTAGGGTTCAGCTGGAAAGTTCAAGTGGGGGTACGAAATTCAAATTCGTTACTGGTACAGCATTTGTACCGAGTCGTAAGGAAAGGTAAAAAAAAAAAAAAAAAAAAAAATATGGTACAACTGTTGTACCGACCGTAAGTTAAAGGTTAATATTTCATAAAAATAGCACGCCAATGCCATGTAAGACGTTCCCTGGCATGACAAGTTTATGAGATGGTATGAGAGAAAGTTTTGGGGGGACCGCTTCCACTGGTTTATTACATACATGCATTTACTTACAGTTAGAGTATGAATATTTTCGTCCTGACAAATTATGTATTTCGCTATTCCGGTTCGAATATTTATTTTTACTCTCTCATAGACATGTATTTACTCCTAGGACATATATTAAAATAATACTTCTCCTTCCCATATTTTATAAACTGCGGCCTGAATATTTCCTAATTAAACCTGATGAGCTAATATTTTAATTTTAAATAAATATAAATACTAATGAGCAAAATATTTTTTGGACTAATATTACATGGTGTTCCATGATAAACGCAATCGGCGACCAGTTGGTTCTTCTATCAAATTATCTATATAAATTTCATAATGTCGACCAATCTTAATTTAGATCTTGGACTCATTTAATTTTTGGCGGTCTAAAAGCATGAAGCTAAAATGTATTACTGTTTGAAATAAATTTTAATACAAAAAAATTAAAATGTTTGCGATTTTGTACTGAATGCTTCACATCTCACTTAATTACAATAAAAAGTGTTAGACAGAATGACATTCGAAAAAATAAGATTTAATTAAGATATTTCATCGTTGGTAAAATATTAAATTTAAATTTAGTCATTACACATTATTTAGCTAACTATAAAGAATATATTTTAACAACATAAAATTGAGTAACAGATAATTTGCTGAAGATGGCTTTATCCTGAAACTTAGATAAAAACCTAGCTTATGGAATGTATGCCTAGAAAATAAAAAAGGGATAGAAACCATCTAAATCTCTCATCTAATATAAAATTCTTCAAATACTATTTATAATTCGACAATATAAATTACAATATGTTTATAATTACAGTTCAGAAAAAAAATCATATTTATAAACTGTAAAACACCTAAATCATACTTAATCTAGTTATCTTGCATAAATATGTAACATAATTTAATAACCCCCGATACTTTACATTACTTTTTCATAGTCTTAAGAATAATGAAAAATTCTTGATTAAAGAACTATCTGAAATATAATAATAATTTTCAACAGCAGAAAAACAAAGGACTTAAATATTGGATAAAATAATGAAATAATTTTGACTTAAATTTCAATAATTAAAGCGACTGTCAATAATCCTATTCGGAAATATTTCTTCGTTAAAATTAATGAAAAAATGCACAACATAATTTTTATTGATGAAAAGGCATACTTTGTACCAAATTTGGTAACTTCGTATCGGATGGTTTGATCTATAATTTACTGTTAGATACATAACACGCACACTCGCTCGCTTTTGATATTGGTAAATATAACTGCACATTTGTAATAAATATACATTCTCTTTCATTTAAAACGAGTCATCAGGGCAATAAAATCTAAAGATCTGAAAAAATATTATTTGCTTCGAAAGTTTTTAAAATAATTTTAACTTAAATAGCTCAGAAAATTCGATATAATGTAACTTTAAACTCTTAAAAAGAGCTTAAATAAGAAATGCAAGCAGTTGTTTGTCTGGAAATTTCTATAGATTAAAAAAATCTAAAACAAATATGAATCTCATTGATTTCTAACTTAAAAAATTCGAGATAAAATGCTTGCAAATCACTCAAATTATTGAAAACCAATGCAATTAAAATAATAAGGAAAAATCTATATGCCGTACTTCTTATCCAAATAAGCATTAAGTATTGAGAATTTTAAGTAAGATGATTTGGGATGGATTCCGTTTCCACCTTACCAAACACGCTGGGCTGGATTATCAAACAGGTTAAGTAGGTAACTCCGTAAGAACTTCAAGGCTTGCAGTCATATGTATCAAAATTAAATCAAATATAGTTTAAATTTCAGAGCATAATTCTTAAAGGTGGTTTTTTTTTATTTTTTTATTTTTTTTTTATTTTAATATTTTGAACTTGGATTGTAGATGAGAGTGATGCAAATCTTTGCAGTTGGCTAACTGATTGATAAGTCACTAGTTCTGGTGGATTTTGCATTTCAGCATCATTTATAATGTGCTAAAAATGTTATTATTATTATTAGTGGTATTTTGATTAAAAATTACTTTTTATTCACAAAATAATGAAATCAGCTCTCTTGAAGGTAGCAAATAATTAAATGATTTGTAGCAATACTTGCTTCTTAAGAACTACTTATATAGAAAGGAAATTGAATTTAATAAAAATATCATCAATTAGAAATTTTAAAAATTTAGAGAATAGAAGTTTTTTTTTTTTTTTTTTTTTTTTTTTTAAGACCTTACTTTTCTCCTATATGCAATTAACAGACTCCTTAGTTTCGCGCACTCTGGTAATGGCGTCCAGAGAGGATGACCGGCGTGCCTCACACTTGCTAGGCCACTGGTCAAATGACGCAGGGCTACAGCGGTTGACAAGCGCAGTCAGTTGAGTCCTATTTAAAATTTAAAAAATGTCAGAAAGAAAAAGAAACCCAGAATTCAGCTTTAGAATAAGCGAATTCTAAAGTTTCAATTTCTTTCACACCTAAAGGGCAAAAGTCCGAGTACAAATGGTAGTGTCCTTTGACGGGCAAGCGCCTTACCATTATGGGGCCCTTAAGCAAACTATTCGATCAATTTTTCTTAAAAACTCTATTATTAGAGTCGAGAGAGATTTTTTTGAATCAAAAAACTTCACATTTAATTTTTAAGGTGAATATAAATGGTGTCCACTCATATTGTGGCCCAATAGCTAATTTGTAAACTGTTAACGTTGGATATATAATTGTAATTAGAAAAATGCTTTAAATGACGGAAAAAATTATTTATGTTATTTGAATCAATAAATGTAAGAATAAAGTCACGAAGTCTAACATTTTATATAGTCCCGTGGTCCTATCACTCATATTTAGTAATAAGTTCTTAAAACTGAAGCGTCTTTAAAAAAAAAAAAAAATATGTGATTAAAACTGACAAACACATCGATTTATGAAAAGTTGATAATCACTATTTAAAAGGAATTCTACAGAAAATTTCTGAACCTCGAGAGAGATTTTGAGGAATCATTTTCAAATTAAAATTATGTACCCCTATGTTACTTTTTCAAATGTTCTATAAAATAAATTTTATATAGTATCTACTTTGGTTAAACAGCAACATAACTCATTTATCAAAATTACCTTTTGGGCCGCTTTAAGAGTATATGTAATACTTTACTACAAGTATCGGATATTTACTATACTGTATCGGATTCAAGTCAGGTGTGAATGCTGGCTATTCCATACGGGGAAGATCCTTAGATTGAAAGCATTCGTTTATGATGTTTGTACGTTAAGGACGAAGGTCGTCATCCATAAACATAAATTCTGAGCTCATAACATTCCTATACAGACGTGCATGTTGTTCCAGAATGTTATCTCGTTATATTTGACCTGTCATGGTTCCGATTTCAATATGCAGATCTGTTCGAGAGTCCATTCTAATTCCACCCTAAACGAGCAATCCTACACCATCGTAACGGTGTCGTTCTATGATGTTCTCTTGGTGGTACCGGGTACCTGGCGTTCTCCATATGAAAATCTGATGTTAATCAGACTGAAAGCTAAATCCGGACTCGTTGAAAAACATCACACAAGCTCACTGTGGCAATGTCCACATTGCATGTTTTCTTGTCCAGGCTAAACGCTGGAGACAGTAAGTTGCTATGAGTGGAACATATCTGGCAGGCCCGCGAGCATATAGACCCGTATGTCCCAAACTTCTGTACACGATTTGTCTTGAAAATGTCGTAACCGTGGCTGAAGATAGGTGACGAGATAGGTATGATGCTACGCTCCATCTGCTACTTTCGGTAGTTATTGCCAAATACCTGTCGTCATTAGGCATTGTAACTCAGGGGCGACTTGTACTGTAACGTTTACTGACATTTCCATCATCTTGGAATAGACATTTCCATCATCTTGCCAAAGCTTAGAGATGACACTTTGGGTGATTCCAAGTTCCTCGGATGCTCCCATCTGAGTACGCCCACATTCAAGACGGCCGATAATTCTACAACGTAAAAAATCCTCTACATGCGTCCTCTGTGTCATAGCTATTCGGTTATGGCACAGAGTGGCTTACAGAACGCTTGTGTACAATTTTATTTCTTTACCACCGTTTCTTATATAAACTTCTCTTACACTCTCGTCATTGTGATGTACTATCGGTGTCCTCTAGTGGCCTCCTGTAATTTGCATATTATTCTTGAAAATGTATTTGATAATTCTACAAGTGAAATTTTTACTTTAGAGTTCGATTTCCGTGTGATTATGAATTATCTTTAATGAATATAAGTGTATATAAGGAACATGGTTACCTCTAAAATAGCAATAGATTTAATTCAGGGTACCAGAACAGCATAAGTTCCTTAATTAAGCGATAATAGCATATGTGGATCCATTAAACGATTGCTTTTATATAAGATTTATAAACACAAAAAAATGGCAACGTGGCCAGTACTACGATCCAGCTTTTGAATTACTGTTTATAGCCAGCAGGGACGTGCTGAATGTATGGTGAGATCGGTCCCCACCAGTCGAGTAGATGTAGGAAAAGGGTGCAAAAATGACCATTTAGAAAATACATCGTTTAAGAATTAGATGGTGCAATTTGCTGTGTAAATAAAAAATTAAGAATAAGTCTTTTGTGGTGTAATAAACATTGTGGGAGCTGTTGGGCGAACTAATTTAGCTTGCCTCCTAGCAAATGAAGCCACTTATATATGAGATAATATGACTTCCACCCTGGATGTAGTTAGAAACATGTATATCTGACTGCATCTTGAGTGTACATTTTATATGCGTCATATTTGTCGTAACGAGCTTTCAGATTGTACTGCTACCAGAATGCTTAGAGAAAGGGATTATATCCGTCTTTTCAGAAAGGTTTTCTTCCTTTCTCAGTATTTCCTTAGTAACGCTGATGGACAAGTGGCTTCGCTGGTCTTTTAAAGTAAATGAGAAAACTCCTTTGGACCACTTACCCTTAACAGGGGTATGTCAAAAAAATCCTAGCATTTGACGACCACAGGAAAAATAGGCAAAGAGTCACTCAACGCCCTATCTAAGATTTATGTTTTAGGGTTGCTTATTTGATCATGCGTGTATAGAAGAAATAAAGGGGCCTCACTCTTATTGGACAAATCTTTGGCATTTCTTTCGTTGCAAATTGAGCTGTAGGGGGAATAGCATTTCAACTTTTAGCCTCCTAAAAATCGACACTGAAAGAGATTCTTGCACTATTTTTATATCTTAGTATAAAAGGGAAAAAATCGAACTTTTGTCCAATTTTGCAAAGATGTGAAACATATGTGCTATTCGTAAGAAGATGGAAAACTTAGTCAATTTCCAAAAGTTAAACAGAGCTTCAGTTTATTAAAAACATTTCAAGGTTTTCTATGATATCTTCCAAAACTTTCCGCAAACATTTTTTATACCACTTTAAAATTTAAAAAAAAACAAACCTTTTTTTACAATAACAGTTTAATTGTTGAGTAAAAATAATAAAAAAAAATTTCTTTTAATGTTTTTTTTATGATTGTCAACAATAATTTTCATAAATGTAATAGAACTCGTTATATAAGATCTTTTTTCAGTATTCTAATTATGGTTAGAAAATTTATTTTCTTTAATATATTTTTATACATTATTATCAAGTTAGATTTTTATTTCTTCATTCTTTTTTTGCTATACACCTGTTAAAATATGTTTCTAACAGGTTACGGTTTCTTCAGGTTTTACTATAACCTGTTAAAATATGTTTTCTGCTAATCGAAGAAAGGTATTTTTTTATTTCATTTGATAAATTTTATGCCTTGAAATATTTTCCCTCTCCAGTTTCAAATTGTTACTTTCTGTAATGAGATAATGAATGCTTAGTCATTATTTCACTTTTCAATTACATATTTCAGTTTCATTTTAGTTTTCCAATTATTACAAATCGGTTTTTTTTTCTTCTTTTAGACATCTAAAAGAAAAAAAAATGGGAAAAAAATTTATTGTTCACACAATGTATTATTTGAAAAATTTTGTCATTTAACACTTTTAAATGATATTTCTAATATTTTACCTAGTGTTATATCTTTGTTTTAAATTTGGTGTAAACGGAAGCAGCAAAATGATGTGTAACTGTAATTTCTTTTTCAATTTGCTCCAGAATTTAGCAAATTCTGTGATAAGTTTATTTTCAATGGTTAAAAAATTCTCAGAATAACTGCAATGTTCTAAAACAGCCTTACTCGTGGTTTGCATTAGCCAAAATATTAATCAAAATTCAATTATAAATTTGTAATCATATCTTATTTTTCAATTAATATGTATACTACATGTATACTGTAATTTGTAATGTATATATAAGAGAATTTTACATTTGAAAATGATTATATTAATTTATTGATTATTCAATATAATTAGTCAGAAACATTTATGTCTCGTAATCTATTGCTACTTGTATTTATCAGACATTAAACTCGTATCATCATTTGAAGTGTATCCGACGATCTATCTCGATTTAATTAGATTTACATTATTTTGTATGAAAATAAAATGTGTTATTTGTTTGCCAATTCTCCATTCAATTTTTTAGCAATTTTATTAAAGCTTTTACCAATAATTAGGCAGCTAAAAAAATTAGTAGGTTAAAGGATTTTAATTAACACAAATATCAGAACTCCGTAGTTATGAACATTAAGATGATTTTGTTTTACATTCCCTCTTTTAGAAAAAAAAAGGAGTTGTATTTTATTAGTTGCAAATTTTTTTGTTGTCAATTTAATTTGTTGTGTATAGTATTTTTCATCAATATTGCTAATTATGGTATAATTTTTCAAAAATATATTATACTTTTATTAATTCTTATAAAATTGCCAAATCTGTGTATTAAAAATTGCAGGAAAGCAGTTTTTTACCCGGAGGGCGGTGACAAAGAGGATAGAAAATTAACAAAAAAGTGGTTCTTAATGCGGGGATGAAACCTAGATAGTTTTGCCAAAGGCACAAAAACACCTCGATACAGATCCGACAGCCAGTGATATTGTTACAAAAAATGGCGCCCATGACATATGCCATAACTTTGCTCCTACGCCCTTTTACTTTTGAAAGAGAACCCGTAATTTTTTTAATGCTTTTATTTCGCATGCTTCATGATTCTCAATTTTCCCACACGCCCTCCTCGTGGGTCTTACCCTAGGGGTGTAGGCCTGCAGGGTGACAGGAGTGAGGGGGAGGTGAAAGGGGTTCTTGACTGGCGTTTTAAAAAGGTTTTTTAGAATTTCAATAGGACTATTTTAAAATATCTGCTAATCAATTAATTTTATTTGTCATTTCAGGAACTTTATTTTAAGTCCTTTTGATTAATTAATTGCATCTGTGGTTTTATAGAGTTTACTTTAAAGTTTTAACCAAGTTACGAAAAGGTGCTATCACCTTCCACGCGAATTAATAAAACTACCTACCAAATAAGGGTTAGCCAATTTGTGCATAAAAATAAAAAGGGAATCAAATTAAAAAAAAATTGGGGAAGGGGATTTTTGTGCTTTTATTTTAATGAAATCGATGATTTTACACTCTCTTAATGGACTCCTACAACATTTTGGCCTCCTGGTTTTTGCTGTTTGAGAAATCTCGAGAATAGTATATAATTTAATTTTAATTAAGTCCTAGCGTAAAATAGGAATTTTCTTTCCGAGGAAAACGTAGTTTAATTAACCTTCTATTTTATTTTCTCGGTAGAGAACATTTTTACATGTCGTATATAAGGTCTGGAATAGGATTCTCTCTGTTTATAGGCTTTCTTATGCCTCTCCTTTGTCACTAAGTCAAGATTTAGATGGATTATATCAAATAAAACAAGTGTGCCTACAACTTCGAATGTTGACGGCTAAATTCCCTTTTTCCTCTTTGTGGGTGTCCTGGAGGGAGGACACTTTTCACGGCAGACTAAGTTCTTGTTACACTCTACTTAAACACATATGGAGAATTCTTGGAAACCTCAATGACTTTTCTCTGGGATTCGTCAGCCCTCCCACATTGAGATGTATTTTATTGTTTTCGAAGTCGTTTTTTTCTTTATTTTAATTGCCTTCTTTCATTTTCTTTTTTTTTTTCACCTGTGTATTTGGTTAGATTGTTTGATTTACATGTGTTTCAGATTACAATAATCTGTGTTATTTCATTTATAAGAAGAAAAATGGCGTTGCACGAACCAGTGTGATTGGATATCGAAGTGTAGGGGCAGAACTATCTAGCTCATCGAAGACTAAAACATGAAAATAATGGGAAATATCTAAAAAAATTTAACTTTGAAAAATTAAAGATTAGAATACGGAATAACAAAATTTGCTTAAAAAATATTCTTTACCTAGTGTTCCTCCACTGGTGCATCTGGGGGTTGATTATGAGAATTAGTTAGTTATTTGTTATAAAATACAAAGAATATACAAAATCTTCTTCCGGGGCACCCTCTGCTTTGCTGAGGTCTCCATCTCAAAACCTGTCGAATACAAAACAAAAATAAAAATTTATAAATGTTTATTTTTACAATTAAAATGGTGGAAATGAGGAGTTGATGGGATGAAATGAATACAGATATTAAAGGTCTCCTACACGGTTAGATAAATAATAAAAAAGGAAAACAGTCTCTTTTTTATGCCTATATCCTTCAATTTCAATTTTAACGTCTTGAGTCTTACCGTCTTGTCTTCTTGAACTTTCTGAAAAAGAATTATAGCAGTACAGGCAGAAAACAATTAATAGAAAATCAAGAAATTAAAACATTGGCATATAGAAATATAGATTGGTTGAATTAATCACATATTAGCCGCGTAACCAACAAGCTCTGCCCAACACCTCCAGCTAGTAAAGATTCTTTACTGTCACAGTTTATTACAGCCACACGCTAGAGCGGCGGCTTTCTGTATGTTTCTCCCTTCCCAGAGTAGAGGGTTGAGACTGTAAATAATAAACACTTCCTCCCCACGAAAATGCGTCGAATCATGTAAAACTAGAATTACGTGATTAATTACCGCCGCAGGTAAGGTAATTAAAAGTTGCAAAGGTTGATTACTCAATAAATCCGTACGGATGAGTGAGGTGTTCCTGGGGTGCCTGGGGCCGCTCGGTCCCTGCTTGGGGAAAGCGTGTGCCTCTATGTCCTGGGGACTGATTGACGAATCTCTAGAGTGTTGACTGGGCATTCATTTTCCGGCTGATCCTTTCTTCCCCTAAACCCATTCAGGGTGGAAAGGGGCAGCTCGGGTGTCCATTTTCCACGCTTCATATTTGTGAGATTTTAATCGATTCGTCACTCACATCTTCATGTATTAGTGTTCCGAAATTGTGTACATTTATTGGTTGTTCCCGATTAAAATAAAATATTTCAATAATTTGGCAACATTTAATTATTATTTAATATATTAATTCATCTAAAACTAATTTCGGAGAAGGTGTACCATTTGGATATTAATTTGAGAAATGTTAACTTTTAGTTTCCTTAATATTGGTAACCATTAATTATCAGATATATTCAGATTAAGAAGTGAAAACTAATGAAAATAAAAGGATTTTTAACTCCAACATATTAGTACAGTAAAAGGTAGTAAATAAAATTTTTAAATCAAAAATCAAACAATATTATCGAGAAATTAGACACAATTTCACTCGGTAAAAAAAAAAAAAAAAAAAAAAAAAAAAAATCTTGGATATTTATTGAAAATTAAAATGTGTTATAGACGTCATTAGAATTCTAATTTACTTAGAATATTTCTATTAGAATTTCATGCGTTTAAGGTTTTGTTTTAACATCTGTAATTTTGATTTTTTTAAAAATTTAAAATTAATTTTAAAGAATTTAAGAAAAAAAAAGAACATTTTTTTAGGGTAGGAATAATGCTAATATGAACTAGAATATATATTATTCAATTAAAATATTAAATATACGAATTATGTACTTAGAAATCTAGAATATTAATTAAAGATAAATTTTTTCACAATGAAATTTTAGATTCCTGTTTAAAATACGAATACAAATTTAAAGCAAGCCATTGAATCAAGTATAATAATTAGAACATTTGATTCCCATATAATTTTCGAGTGTTTTACAATCGTTTTTTAGAGCCATAATAAATATTATGAAAAATAAAGACTAGAAATAGGAAAAGCCTAGCTACGGAAAACGCATTTATCAGAATATTAAGAAGAGAAAATACTTTTTTATTTTCTATGTAAGGTCTGGAGTTCAACGCAACTCGCATGAGAATGAATGCAGAAAACAATGGAAGCAGACAATAAAGGCACGCTGAATTTCACAAGAAACAGGAAATCTCGAACATTCAATAAGTAAAAGCAAATATAAATTATAAATGTAATGACGATTGCAGTTTACTTAACCTTTTCGATATGAGTCTCAATTATTTTGCTTGCACGCCTCGTGCTTTGATTTGACCTCCAGAAGTTTGATTAAAAATTTATTCTTCTTTCTAGAACACTGATAAAAGCATTTTTTTTATAATTTTATACTTATTATTGACCTGAAATTTTATCTCAAGGAAGATTGAAAGTGCAATTTGACCTAAATAATATTAACATACAAGACATTTTTTTATTTAATGGATTTTTACAATACAAATAATTTCATAATCTGTAGTATAAGAAAAGTTCAGAAAAAGGTTTATAAAATGTATTTTATAAAATCATTTTGGACATTTTTAGCAGAATTATGCTAAATTTTCAAAGAAATTTTTCTGCATTCGGTTTCCTTAATTGATTTGACAGAACACCGAATGTGCATCAGTTTACTGTATCCTTTAAATAACTATCAAGACATTCACAAATGTTATAATTAAATATAAAAACTAAGTGGAATTCATAAATATCATAAGTATTCTATGAATTCTCATTTGAATCAAAACGACAAAACATTCCTAAAATAGAAGGCGCCGTATTTTAGATAGTTAAGAAAATAAACTAGTTAAGGAATTAATAAAATAAGATTCAAACTAAAAATAATTTGTGTGAAAATTATTTCAATTATTTATTAAACTTGTATATATATTTATATATATATAACAAAGATGTAGATATCGTATTTGAAAAAAAATATTAATGTATAAGATGTAAGTTATATGAAAACTCCGACACATATGAGTAAAAATAAAAGACTTGCATATGTATTTTTGCCCATTGATATTATATAGAAATTCTAGATACCTTGGAATGTACCTATATACACCTTGAAAATTTGCTTCAAGGAGTGATTTTTCTGAAATTTTCATTAGAATTATAATTAAGCTAAATTTAGACGTTTTTCTATAATGACTTCCAAAAATATTATATTTTATCTTTTTAAATTATCTTTTTAATACCATTAATTTAATAGTCGTGCAAATGTTTCCTAAATTTTCTCAATTTTACAAAAAATGTTTGTCTAATTCTCAACGATTGATTACATTGTTGCCCTAAAACTTAAACCGTTTTCATTGTTTCGTCAAATATTTAATAGCACAATTTTCTTCCATCATTGAAAATGAAAGAAGTAATCTGTTCGATATTGTGCATTTTGCAAGACGAATAAAATACTACTTATCCAGCTTTAATGTCTGACAATTTAACGGAATCATGAACATGAAAATATATAAAAACGATTTAACTAAAATCAAATATAACCAGTACTCCCAGAGAAAAATTTGATCACAAAAAGCGACTTTTATTATAATATAAGAAATATTTTACACATATCTTTAAAGTAATCAATCAAAGTTTACGATTAATAAAATTTAATAATGTTTTATTTTTGAATTTATGACAGATTTTAAATTCATTGAATGAAATTAGGAAGTACGCTACAGCAAAATTCTCAAAATGTTTATTAAAATGTATTAAAATATAATGTCATAAGTTTGACTATAACATGTAAAATTGTTCTTCCCTATTATCTTAGTAAACATTATGCTCATGAAAAAGGAAATATTAACTCTGAAAAAATTTGAAGTGTTAAGAATTCTGAAAATTCAGGATTAATAAATTCTCCTTCCTGGCTTTTTATGAAGCTAATTCAACTAAAATAAATTTTTGTTTATACTTTATATACACTTCAAAGAATAAATCAAGAGTTGTTTTATAGCATTGAAGAACTCATATTACTTAGTCGCTCTTAGTTTGAAACGGTGAAAAATTGCTGTGATTCTAGAAAAATATTTAAAATATACTCTGAATTTTAAAACTTATTTCCTCAATAAATTCTTTTAATTTTTAAATGATCATTTATAAAGAAAAATATTGCTACTTTAAAGAAAATTAATAATACGTGCATGGCTCTTATTTTTATTATTATTATTTGAAAGACATCAATTCTTTGAAAATGAAATAGTGATATAGAGACATCTTTCAACTTTCTCCAAAATATCTCATTTCAAAATGCATGTAATACTTTGAAATTCCTTTAGCACTAAAATTTTTGTACATTTATTAAATATAAAAATTGCACGCAAGAAAGTGATATTCGAGTTGTTTGACAATAAAAGCAGATTGAAAACAGATTGTTTATTAATATTTAAATTCATTGGTGATAATAACCTAACTGATTTGGAAAGAAAATGTTTCAGATTTAGACAGAAATTAAATATCTATTTATTATTTGTTCTCTATAAACATTCTAGAAATCACTCTCTTTTATCTTAATCTCCATGTCAATATCGATTGATAAATTTTACTTCCATGTATTTACAGATAACGATGCAGTATTTTTTCTCTTTCTGTGTTTATTTACAATGTATTTATCAGTGAAACTGCTTTTCATTTTACTAAATTAAATACAAAAGAAACAACTGTCATATTTTTAGCTTACAAATTATGCTGTTATGGAAATGTTCAGTGAGAAAAACAGTATAAAAATAGCGAAATAGTGGAGTTAACTTAAATCTTTCGAAGCTATTAGATCAAAAGGGCTGAAATATTTCTTTTCACTTAGGTTCCAATTAGAACGATACTTTTCAGCTGATTATCTATCACAAACTTCCGAAGAAACGGATATCCACTTAAATAACAATATGGTGGCTATAATATTTTTCTTTAGACATAATGGGAGAAACCTTGTGGAATTAAACGATTTAGACTTATCATTTCTCAATCAAACTTATCGTTCCTAATCAAAGCTGAAAAATGATTAAGATGATTAATAGATGTTTTTAATAATGAGGGGAAAAAAACGTTATTCTTAAAATTCAGAGCTCTGATTAAAGCTTTAACTGCATTTTGTGGTAGCAAATCACAGTAAAAGGTCATGTAACACTCTGAATTTTCATATTTAAAGCAGTCATGATTACATTGGTTTAATAATAATAACGGGTATAGACTATTACTAGATATTTTGAATACAACGGACAAATACATATTCTTATAAAGGCTTTGTAAATCTTGATTTAAAAAAGAGATTGCGAAACTACACGACAGTCAGTCTTCGATAAAAATGTGAAGTAAAAAAATTTCAAATGAACACTAGAAAATTTTAAAGCAGAGCAAGAGACTATAAATATAGGAAATTTTACCATCGAAAAATTATTCAAAAAGTTATTGAATTTTAATCAAAATCTATTTTTCCACTCAAAACCTGATTTTATGTATAATTTTCTTATTTCAAATATGTAATTGAAGATATTACCAATGAGTTAAATATGAATATAATGAACAATGTTTTTAAATAGTTTTCTAGAGAATGTGGTAAAACAATTTGTATTGAATTGTATTTAAGTTATTTTGCTTTTACGCAAAATGACATTAAATATTTGCTCAAGGTCTGATAATATTTTGTTTTCGATTTATTATAAAATATTAATTTTTTATTGGAATTTTAAAATATTAGTCCGTTTTATACTAAAAAGTTTCTGAATTTGTTTATAAATTGATTCTAGCATGTTTCGAGTTTACACTCTGAAACACCTTAAGAACATTTCATTGCTAAGAAGATAAAATTTATTTAATATGTCATTTAATTGTTGCAGAGTATTTGACATTAATTAATTAATAATAAACTCAGTGAGCTGAAGAAAAAAAAAATAATAAGCTTGTAAATAAAAATATCGAAATATTTAGAAATATTTTCATTATTTCTGTTTAATGCTGGTTTTTTTTAACTCTCTTTCAAAAAAAATTAAACATTCTAATCCGATATCAAAATATTATTTTTGAACTGTTTAAAAAATAATTTACGTTCAGTTATTTTATATATTATTCAACTTAGAGTTTTTCAGAAGTGTTATTTTCTTTTTTTAATCTTTGAAATGATTGTGATAAATTATTTTTGTAGATTTAATTCATTGAAAAAAGTGCCAACTTCTTAAAGTATATTTCTTTTTAATAACAAAGCATCTCAAACTTAATAACAAAGTCTAAACTTACATTAATTAATATCTTCAACATGGGTTAAAAATTTAAAAATTAAAAATCAATAATTAGTTAAATTAAAAAACAGCTTAAATTTAAGATATTTTTAAAACCAAAATAATTTGTAAAGAAAACTAGGAATCTATTTCTATCTAAATTAAAAATCAATATTTAGTTAAATTTAAAAACAGCTTAAATTTAAGATATTTTTAAAACCAAAATAATTTGTAAAGAAAACTAGGAATCTATTTTTATTCTTGATAAATACAACGAAAAATACATAATGGTTTTTATATATCATATACACATATTAAAAAATCCTCCTTAGGGGTTTGGATTCTTTAATTAATGGCACTGCAGAACATTTTTAAAGAAAATCGATATTGTAAGACAATCATATTCCTTAATGTTGCAATCATACTTCCTGTTACACACTACGTGCATGAGAAATCTTTTCAGGGCTGGAAGCTATTTAAAATTCAGTTATTTTTCAATTTGATTCCTCTCTTTCTCCTCTGTTTTAAACACAATATTGGTGAGTTTGTCCTTCGTGAGACTTGATATTTACTTTGTGAATTTTATTGAATCAACATTTAACCTTGCTTGCAACAATAGTGCATTGCGTTGAAGATTTCCTCAAAGCATAAAAGTGTTAATTTCTCTTTTCACTTCTAATCTCAGTGGCATTGAGAGGCATTTATTATTATTATTTTTATTTATTGTCTGAGATTGCTTATGGCGTGGGAATTGTATACAATCTGGAGAGTGCAATAGTATCTGATTTTTTCATCGAGCGTGAATAATACATAATTATTTTGGTGTCCTGTAAATTATTGTAATAAATATATATTGAAATTCCGGCTTATTAATGTTTTTATCATTTATTCCTGTGGTTTTTTATGAACAGATAATTTACGAATAGCAAGCTTAGATTATATTTAGACGGTTAGTGTTTCCATTGTCAAAGCATTAGGCTATATGAGTAACGGATCAAGAACATAAATGTTCATTTGTCTATTTTACCAATAATATTTCATTGCAATAAATTCAATCTATTTTTCATTATCTCTATATTTTTCTTCCTACATTAATTTTTTACTTAGAGAAGAGTACTGAGAGGAGTATTTTCTCTCATATGCAATTACCTGATATCAGGTAATTGCATGATATCAGGTAATTGCATATGAGAGAAAAGTACGTTTTTTTAACTCTTATTCCACAGATTTTAAAAATCTAAATGTTCCCAATCAAAAGTAGGGGAATTCACGATCTTTATAACTGGAAAATTATTTCAGGCTAGGCTTTCCGAAACACAACTATAAATGGTTTAATGCTAAAGAGATATGAAAACCAAAATTAAATTTACTGAAGAGAAAATTCTTTAATACATTTTCTAAAAACCTTTATTTCACTGGAGTAATCCTAATATTTTTTTAAAGGAAATTTTATGAATTAACTCCAAAAGTTACTTCGCTTTCCCTCACGGTATACCTGGAAATACAATGTTATAGCTTCCATGTTTATATTGATACTGGCTTCTTCTGAATTTCGTCACAAATAATTAAAAATAAAGCATCATTACTATTGCAGGGAATACATGCAACTAAACTCTCAATAATCAGACGATGAAAATGACTGCCGAAAATTTAATTTATTAAGTTATATTTTACTTTTATTATTTGTAATTCTATTTTTTAATCTCCATTTGGGAAAAAATATGTTTGTAGAAACACCAAAAGAGTTATAATAAAGTGAAAATTGGTGTATGTATTGCACCTGATATAAGCACGCGACCTTCTGTTCTGGGGAAAGGTCAGAAGTTTCTTTCTTCTTTCAAGGAGCTACGAAATTTCAGAGTAGGATAAAGTACGGAAAGAAAAGCTTCAGCTTTCTTAGTTAAGTTTAAAGGGAGTCTATCCCAAATTATAAACATTTAGAGTTTCAATAGATAAAATAATAATGCATATCAATTTTGTCACTATTATTGATATTGGTGTATTTCTTTCCAGTAGATTAAGCAATTTCGATATATTTTGTTTGAATTTTTAAATCCCATATCAACAGAATGCATATTTGTTTTATGTTTTTCTACTGAATCAAATTTTCACACAATTTCTGCAAACACATTTTCCACAAATTTCTTATTTTAGTCGTCTTTAAATGGTTAAAGTAATTATGTATCAGATTTTCTGAGTAAGTTTAGAAACAATTTCATTAAAATAAAACTTTCGATATTAAACTTCTTTGAAACTTAATGTTTTTTCCAACAGCTTTTTTTCATGTACTTATGATGGTTTTTAGATGAAAAAATCGTACTTATTTAACGGCTAAAATGCAGTCATCATTTTTTATACTAAAAGTGAATACGTATGTAGTATCTGTCGGCTGCCATTTTACAAGGCAGACTTTTTGATTTAAAGTTGCAGAATTTGACCGTTGGAGAGTAGGAATGTCTATATCCAGGCGATTTTTTAGGAAGTTTGATTAGAATTTCAATTAATTGAAATGTTCGTGAAATTTCGGGGAAAGGGTTTGAGATTTACTAAAAAACTATTATCTCAAGAAAATAATTCTTACACCAGTCTAAATTTCAAAAAATTATTTTGTTAATGATATAAATTTAGTTTCCATTTAATTTTACATTACCAATTTTAAAAAAAAAAAATATTTTTGAATATGATTTGCAAGAATGATTTTTATAGCTTATGGGTATCAGATTTTCTTTCTCGCTCTCTGTATGATTTTAAATATAAAGTAATTTTTCCTATGAATTTAATAGTTATTTATTAATAATTAAATATACTTTCGTTATTTAGGGGGTATTCATATTTTTTAATGCTGTAGATATTTTCAACACTGCGTTTCATAAGAAAATGGAAATTATCTTTATTTTATGAATTAAAGTATCTGTAACTATTAATTTATGTTATTCAAATGTAAGTCATATTAGATTCAATATGAAATTTCTGATCACAAAATGCAATTATTGAAATAATCATCAGAGTCATACGAAACCTTAGTGGCTAAAAATGGTTGTTTCTCTCATTTTATTATAAACATCATCAATTTCTTGGAAACTTCCAATATTCAGTGTCATTTCGAAATGCTTTTTTGATATTAATGATCGAGTTACGAAAGACGGAGAATATTCTAGCTTAATAAGCAAAAATCGATATATATCCGTTTTATAAGCGAGTAATATGAGTTCTATTTTATTAAAAGGGATCATCTAGATTCATTATTTAAAATGTGGGAGGCAAAAACAACAGACGCGCACGTGGGACGTAAGATCCAATTTCGTATTTCGCTGGAAAGGAGATCATAGCTTTATTATTAGAAAATTCAGTCAATTAGTGTCCTATTATTCACTAAAAAACAATTAGTATTTTGAGAAGGCCGATACCTGCTTGTTATTGCTGTAAGTTAAACTGAATAACAAGAAACAGGAGAAACTTTCTTTCTATAAATAATCTTTATTATAAGCTCGGATTATAGAAAAACAACAGATGAAATCTTATCGTTTTGTTTGTGACTGCTTTCATGAAAACATCAGAGCTGCGCCTGTAAACTGATTCTGTGCTGAGTTGTTCAATTTAAGGGGTCTCAGTACTCTTAAATTCATTTTTTTTTTTTTTTTTGGGAAAAATATATATCAAATTCCCATTTTTTCTGAACATTTTTCTACTAAAATTTTAACAATACTTTCAAAACTTCCAGAGTTAGTGAGAAAAAAAACTAAAAGAATACCGGTTAAATGTAAACAGAAACTTCCTCAGCCAAAATGTCAAATGACATACAACCGCAGCATTATTTGATGCACATTAGGACAAAAAACTTAACATTTCAAAACAAATGGAACAATATAAGCTAACTAAGGACAGTGTATATCTTCGGGGGCTTTTAATTTGTATTACTGGATCAAATTCTTTATTTTACTTTAACGTCATTTTTCTCAAAACAAGAAATGAAGTTTGCGCGAGGATATGTCAAAAATATACATATCCTATTTATCTGAAATTTCATACGCATGTTCAAAATAAACTCCTCTGTGATCTATAAATCAATTTTTATATAAGTTATTGATAGAAAAATTTTACTTGAATTTTAATTAGATTTTTTTTAATAATTGTATTTTAATTTTTTTTTTCAAAAAGTTTTATAAAACAAAAGTAACAGTTCGAGCTAACTAAAGGTAGTTCTTATGCTTCAGAAGCTTTTTAATTTATATAACTTTATCCATATTCTTTTCTTGTTATTTTTCAATTTAATCTCATTTTTCTCAAAATATAAAAATTAAAATTGTGCGCAGGATAGCTCAAAAACTACTTATTCTATATCTGAAATTTCATGCACATGCTCAAAATAAGTTATTTTATGACATATGCATCAATTTTTAGATAAATTATTCACAGAAAAATTTTACATGAACTTTAATCAGACTTTTCTTAAAATTTCAACTTTTTTTTAAATAATTGCATTTTAAAAATATCTTTCCAAAAGTTTTAAAAAAATATGTATAACTTCAAACCTAAGAATTTTTTGCAAATTAATATTGACTTTATAAATTTTGACCAATTTTTAAATTCAGAATCCTGCGGGCAGTAAAATACTGATTTTTAAGATTTTGAAAAAACATCCGATTTATATTTTTTTATAACTTTTTAATTTTTTCCTGAAATTATATGAAAACCAGATAAATAATGTAATTGTATATGAATACTCAATGATTAAATTTTAGAATTTCACAGTTGTTTCATTTGTAAATTACATGGATTGAAAAAAGGATGGATTTTTGCTTTCATGGGTAATTGTTAAGAGTCTTGAAACATCTTAAGAACATTTCATTACTAAGAAAATAAAATTTATTTAATATGCCATTTAATTGTTGCATAGTATTTTACATTAATTAATTAATAATAAACTCAGTGAGCTGAAGAAAGAAAATATAAGCTTGTAAATAAAAATACCGAAATATTTAGAAATATATCGAAATATTTAGAATTATTTCAGTTTAATGCTGTTTTTTTAAATTCTCTTTCAAAAAAATTAAACATTTTAAACCGATTGTTGAATTGTTTAAAAATAGTTTACGTTCAGTTATTTTATATATTATTCAACTTAGAGTTTTTCAGAAGTGTTATTTTCTTTTTTTAATCTTTGAAATGATTGTGATAAATTATTTTTGTAGATTTAATTCATTGGAAAAAGTGCCAAATTCTTAAAGCATAATTCTTTTTAATAACAAAGCATCTCAAACATATTAACAAAGTCTGCACTTAAATTAATTAATCTCGTCAACATGGGTTAAAAATTGAAAAATTAAAAATTAATAATTAGTTTAAATTTTATGTTACCATCTGCCGACTCTAATTTGATAAGAAAAGATATTATCACTTTTAAAATATGTTGTTGGAAAAGATCTTTCAAGTCTTATTTCCCCCTTATTTCCATTTCTTAAATTAAAATCAAAGGATTATCTTTTGCATTTTTTACTGAAAATAGTTTCTAAAATCTAGTATCTTTGAATATTGTTCGATTTAAATTTAAATTTCTGACACTAACTGATGCATTTTTATGTATAAATTTCCTTAGAAAAATGTACCGTGAAATATAAAATGTACCTAATGTACCTAATTAAAATGTACCTACCTATGAAAATGTACCTAATATAAAAATTAGAATATATTTTAAAGTATGAAGTTTGGAATTTCATTTGTAAATCATATATGAAGCATTTTTAATAATTATCTTTTTCAACATTCAATACCAGTTAGTAAAAATAAAAAAATTGAAAAAAAAAATCCAGGCAAATTATAAAGCAAAACGTCATATAAACGTTTTCTTATCCTAAGTAAAACACGCTGTAGTTATGGCGAGCTAATGTATAATGAATTACTCAAATATCTATAAACACGAATTGCATATTTTGGAAAGTCATTCAGACCAACAATTACTTACAGCTGAATATATGGGCCAGAATAATTAACTTCCTTAGCTGCAAAAACTCAGCACATTCTCATTTTGTTTATGAATCAAAATTTAATCCAAAAAATAATACACATTTGTTTACTGTTTTTTTATATATATATTCCAATTTTTTTCTTTTTTTGCTTAATTAATACTTTCAGCATAAAAAAAATTAAACAATTTCAGCAATTAGGTATGTTAATTTCTATTATAAAATTAATACAATTATTTTATTTGTGAACCAGTCTTTTGCCGAAAGCGGCAAGATCATGTTCAAAAATATTTTATAAATTAACACGCAACAATATTAACTGAAATTTTTTTATAAGTTCATAATTAGCTTTAACAATAATTTCAATTTTAACTCTCTTTGACAAAGTTTTATAATGTTTGTATGGTGGATGTGGTGTTGGTAATTTTTTAAAAAAAGGAAGAGGTAGTGCCAGATTTTTACTTGCCTTAGGCAACATTTTATGTACGTGTGCTTTGGTGCCTGCCTTCACAATAGCTTTAATCTTAAACTTCGGAGACATAATAGTAATAATAAATTTTGGAACAAGCTATATAATGAGGATTGCTCTTTAACCAACACTCCGCTTTCTAATCCTCCTTATCACACCAATATGAGGGCGCTTCATTTACAATTGTAGACTTAAAGTTAACCATGTTCGTTGGAATCGGGGCTTTATTCTCCGATCTTCTGATCTTAAATGTCAAGATCTTATCGTCTGCTTACCGGGGCCTCCAGTTTTCGTTAATTCTGTTGAAAACTTAGAAAAGGACCATCTGTGATATCAACAAAACGAATTCAAAGAAGGAAGACAGAGACCATATTATTTTTCACATTAAATTATATCAGGCTTTTTAAAATATGAATGAAGCACTCGACTGGGGGCCACCTTTATATATAGATAAACGAAGACTCGGATAACAAAAATATATTAAAAAGCGACCATAAAAATTTGTCATTTGACCCTAGGCACTTATATTCATGTATATCATATAAGTTCAAAAATATTTTAACTTAAAGATGCCTGATTCACTAATTTTAAACATTCACCAAGGCAGTATCCCCAGATCGGAAGAAAATCCGTATGTTATTCATTTAATTTTGCTAAAATTATTAACTAAACTGATAAAAAATGAATTAATTTTTGGTCGATCGCGAAAAAATTTCGAATGTATATGTATCTTTGGATACAATTTACAAAATTTTCTGAATATGCTTATTAAAATCTTCGTCCAGACTTACATCGTTTTTTTTTTTTTTTTAATAAAATTATATTTACTGACAAAAATTTTTTTTCTTCACAAAAGATTTCTATTTTGGTCTATGAAACCTCTCTTTTTGCTGCTCTCCTCTAAAACTATTTAATGTGCCAAAATGAAAGGTGTAGTTATAAATTCGGTTTCTAAACAGAAGGCAAAATTTAAAAGTTTTGGAATTCTTGCTATATTTTATCAATGACATTTCATAGTTCGGCTGACGTTCTCAGTGATTTCAAATGCAACTTCTGGTTCTCCATCTTTAATTCTATAAAAATAAGAATCATAAATAGTCACATAATAATAGCGCAAGTTATTAAAAAGCATAGCCACGTGGCCTTGCAGTTTCGTATTTAATTTAATTACTTTGTTATATTAAATCTCCATTTAAAAGCAACATGAGGGCTGTTTCGGAATGTATTTCAAAATTTTGAACTCTGGTCAGATGATGAGGAGCACTCTTAATCTGGCATCTCCTCACCAAGCTTCCATACCACACTAGTGGGCAGATGGTTAATTCGCAATTTCGAATTTAATACAAACAAAACCCGATGCAAGACAGGTCTTAACTGGAATCGGGTTTTGAACCTTGTCTCCTATGGCATCGCAGCTTTATCACTAGACCAAAGTGGTCAACAATCATAAAATAAAGGCAATTGTGTAAGTTATCTGTCATGCAATTAATGGACAAATCTCGTAATAAGAAAATGTCTCTCAGTGTCTGAAGTAAATGAAGAAAGAAAAAAAAAGTGGGACAAATCAATTATACAGTTTAATAATTATAGGCCCATCTGTGAAAGAGGGATCTCAAGCTCTCACGCTTTTTTTTTTTTAGATTTATGTATTTCGAAGTGATTATTTATTCATATTGCGGAAAGATTAATGCTGTAGCTTGACTCTGGATTCAAAAGTTCTCCGAGTTTAACTATTAGCAATTCAAATAGTACTAGCATTGGATTTGGGAGAACTGGACCAAAATAAAATTCTCCATACATAATTTGTCTTCTGTACGGATATTAAAAAGTACTTCAATCAAATCCAAATTTGTATTAGATGTGGATATCAAGAATAAAGTTTTGAATCCCAATTCCTGTCAGACTTAAATGCGTCAAAGTGCATTTTGAAAAAGACTTGAGAAATGAGCTGACAGTCATTTTGATGGGATTGCCACCGAATGCACTCAAGTATTAAAAATTCTAGCCTCTTATTCGTTTGTCAAAAAAATTTATAAGCAAGAATTTATAAGAAATTGAATTTCAGATTCATTCTTCTCCTTTCTAGAGTGCGTGCGATTATATATGTGCCAAACGATAATAAATATTCGATTTATAGCTAATAAGTATTTACCTATCCCAGATAAAGTTTCCTATTATGTTCATTTAGATTTAATTTAATTAACAATCCTAATTATGTTTGAAGAGATTTCTACGCAGCGCCGACTACTGCGATAACTTTTGCTCCTTTAATTCATAAATCGCATTTTTATATATCGATGAATATAATAAAACCTGAATAGACTGAGATAATCAAAATTAAAAAAAAAAAAACTTTGTATCAAACAATTCGAAATTTTTTTCTGAGAAAATAATTTGTATTTGTGCGATATTACAAATAAATTATATTGCATATTATGGTGATATTGCAATCAAATTTATGACATATTATGGTGATATTATTAAACTTTTTTGAAAAAATCTAATAATGTAACGAGACCATTTCTTGTCCTAATATTCTCAAGTTTCCTCTTCTAATTGTATTATTTTGGATTTTTTTCGCGTAATTCAGTATTGTTTTATTTGTGGTTTTCTATATTATAATTATAATATAATTTCGTTTAGCTGACTTTTGTTATGTAAATAATGTTGGGGGGTGGGGGTTCAGCACAAACGTTGGAAGCGATCGTATCATGTCTGGAGACCCTGGAGGAGGCTTAAAATCTATTCAATGGACATCGCATTACTAATCGACATCGAATTTACGATTTCTCAGTCTTGTTTCAAGGCCAATCCACTCCTCAGAGAAAACATTTTCGTCTTCCTTTCTCTTAAAAAAAATTAACAAGTGAAGGAAAATAGCCAAAGTAAGCGTTTTCAGAATTAAATTTAGTGCAGTATATGTGTATCAATACTTATAAATGATTCTGCTGGTCAGATGAGAGGCGTGTATATGCTCTATGCAGAATGAGATAAGCAGAAGTCCTTAACATTCTTTTGATGATACATTCATTTTATCCCGGATGCAATAATTAGATATACTTTTTTTTCTCATTGAAAAGCGGTATTCTTTGAAGGAAAAATGTTTATTGTCGTATTCGGATTCGACAACTATATGACGTTACCGTGCCTGGGCATGTGTGTAAAACGGTGAATCAAGTTCTTTTGATAGCTAACTGTGAGATTGATAGAACAAGTTCTGGAAGAGGTTATAACATTTTAAACACTATTTACAATCATGAGATAGAGTAAAACTTGACATGCTTTTTAATAGAATTTGGCTGATTTCCACATTGTATTTTCTGAGGAAAAAAAAAATGCTGTTAAATGAAATTAAATGAAACTGCATGAAGAAAATAACGAGGAAATGGTATTTCTTCCCGTATAAATAATATACATATCTCGAATAACATACATAACATAGGGTAAAACTTGACATGCTTTTTAATAGAATTTGGCTGATTTCCACATTGTATTTTCTGAGAAAAAAAAATTGCTGTTAAATTAATTTAAATGAAACTGCATGAAGAAAATAATGGGGAAATGGTATTTCTTCCCGTATAAATAATATACATATCTCGAATAACATACATTTCCCACAAGATTTACAAAATAAGAAATTTGGTGGATTTATGCGTTTGTTTTTTGCTTTCCTTATTTTAAATACAATGTATTTATTTCCAACTTCAGAATAATTTTCTAATGTCAATGTTATTTTGATCATTTTTTCCTTGATCCGCTAACATAGAAGCTCTCCTGCTATAGATACAGAGATATTGGATCTTTATTTATTTTATATTTCATATGAAAAAGTTTACGAACACGTTTTTATGTGCTCATTGATTCTGTCAGAAGGATGTGTCTTTAAAGTTTATATATATATATATATATATATATATATATATATATATATATATATATATATATATATATATATATATATATATATATATATATATATATATATATATATATATATATATATATATATATATATATATATATTTGTGTGTGTGTGTGTGTGTGTGTGTGTGTGTGTGTGTGTGTGTGTGTGTGTGTGTGTGTGTGTGTGTGTGTGTGTGTGTGTGTGTGTAAAGATATTTTAAACTCTTTATTTAAACCAAATTAATTTCCAAAACTTTATCTTAATTTATCCCATAGTAATTTCATTCTCTTATTTCCTGATTCAATTCCACTTTCTGTTTAAGTAATTCAACCGAAGCTGTGTAAAAATTACTGCGCAATCAATTCTAAGTATCAAGTGAAAGTGATCCCTTCGGTACCCTTGTCAAAGGGCATCACGTGTATTGAATTGGTGCGTGGCCGGAAGTCCCATATTATATAAGACTAGTGATCATTTGTTTCCCCCTTCTTCTGCTTTTGTGCTGTACTGCGCCTTCTTGTAAATAAATCATGCCTGTCTCCCGAGAGAGAATAAAACGAAATTAAAAATACAAATTCTCTTCACTGCTTGTTAAAGCTGCTGTTTCAAAATATATATATATATATATAGCATGGATACAGCTTCTATTATATATATATATATATATATACATACATTTTACTTTGGAAAAAGTTTGGAAACTTATATAACATCCATAGTTTGGAAGAAGTTCTACTCAGATGAATTTGAGATTTCAAGTAGAGCACTTGAAAATAAATTTTTAATTTTTGTTGAAAGAAATGAAATTAAAGGTATTTGTTATTGATGAGAAACCTTTTCTATAATATTAATAAAGCTTAAAAGATGGAACCCTCCCTCCTCTTATTTATGTGATTGAACTTTGGTTTTAACATCAGTAATTTACTTTCACTCATATATCATGAAATTATATTTAAATCTTCGATAACGTTTTGTTATAGAAACTTTTGATCATAATCTACAACATAAAATAAATTATTTCTTGTCAATACAGAATATACAATATTGTCGTATTTAAGAAGGTAAAAAATACATTTGGCTGCTTTTGTAACAGTTTTACTCTTTCTCTCAAAACTACATAGAAATAAAATAATTTTTGAATTATTGATTTTGAAGAAATATATAGCAGAATGTTAATAGTACAATATTAGCATTTATAAAAAAAACACAATTAAATTTCCTTTTTACATCAAATTTAAGTTTTAAAATACTGTTAAACAAAACCAACCCACACAAAGTACGTTAAAAATACTTGAAAATAAAATACAAAGGTTCATAACGTATCTAAGGTTCCCGGTTTTATACGTTATGAAACCTATAAATTTATGATAAAACAATAATATTAACATAAGGTATAGGCTCCCTTTCCTCCTTTTTTACATGAGGAGACAAAATAATATGGTTGTAAATGCAAAATGATGCAAAAAATATGAAAGTATATCAAAATAAACCCAATTTATAGATTTTCTAGCAAATAAATTTATTATTATTTTGTACATTTCTTTTAATTCAGGATTATCCTTCATTTAACCGCTTAACTGGTTTGCCCGAGTGCCATACGTGCATCGATTTATCGAATTTTGATAGTTGTAAGCAAAAAATAAACCATTCAGAACGATTATAATTCAATATTAAAATTACTTCGAATACATAGATGTCAAGTATTCAATGGATATCCATTTGAATCAAAATAAGAAAATATTCCCAAAATAGAAGGTGTCATCTTATTAGATAGTAAAGAAAAGAAAACAGTTAATGGGTTAATGAACATTGCTCATGAAATATATGATATTCCAGAAACTTTTAATTCGCATAGTAAGGAATTATTTTAATTTCTATACAAATGAATATTGTTTTAATTAAGATACAAATTTAGAGTTTGCAAAATCATCCATGTAATCTTTGAAAAAAAATCTCAACCAATAATGTTTCAATAGTTTTTCAAAAATTTTAGTAATTTAAAACTTTTTGAAATACTATAGGTTTTCTATAAAGCTGAAGTTATAAAAAAATTACACTGCATATGGAAAACTCAAAAACAGTTTTTATCGCAAGTATAAATTACAAAAATGTATGATTTGATTTCTTTGCATTTTTAAACATAAAATTTGCATTATATTTGTGAGCTATAAAGTATATTTATTATGATTTTAACTTTATTGTTCTTTTGTTGCATTTAAGTTTCAATAATTTTGATTTTCCTTTTGTTAAAAATCTTTTTTTTTCTGTTAAAAAATCATTAGATCTCATATACATTTTTCAGCCATAATTTTCAGATTACAATTATGTGTGAAAAGATTGGATTTTCATAGCTTGTGAATATTAAGTGTAAAATTTAATACATTTTTATTTCTTTATTAAATTTGCCAAATCATGTAATTTATGTGCATGTGAATTATTTATATATTATCATAAATTCTAAAGCTAAGAATGCATTTAAATCGTCTTTTAATAAGAAAATATTTTCTTTATATTTTAAGAATAAAAATATTTTTTGCTATTAAATTCTCTTATTCATTCGCATGCTATTACTTAGCTGAAATATGCATTTCCAATCAGATAAATGATGCAATTACTATGATAATCATTATTATTATCTGTGGCAGTAATAGTAAAGTTCAGTAACATAATAACAGAACAGGACAGAATATAATAACATAATTCTCGTAAATTTTTCTTTTTAGCTTTGTTACATGCAAAACATTCAGTACATTTTCATTGTGACTGTGCATCGAAATTTAATTAAAATATTAGTGAATTTTCTATGCCTTGAAGAGCTAATATTCATAATTAAACAAAGCTATCCCTTCAGTACATTTCTACAAAAATTAATTAAAGTCATTGAAAAACTTTAAACTTTTTTCAGCATACCAATAATTTTATTAGTGTTTTCATTATGTTTAAACATCAAGATTCAGTTTAAAACAATTGCATTTTTTCACCGCATCCGCATCCCAAGAAAACCTTCACTAATCACTTTCTAACCCTTTTTGTAGATGAGTTATGGATGATTAATAGGCCTTATGTGACCCGTACGCAAGTGTCCCTTACAACCGAAGTCTTAATACAGTGCAGTGATTTTGGAAAACCGCTTGGTCCCGCTGTTCAAATTAGTCTAATTGAATGGGTATTATTGTTTTTATGAAGAAAGAATTTTGAAGATGTTTGCAGTCGGAAACATCATGAAATCACTATGGCTGGTTGCATAACATAGTACAGCACTCGTGCCTTACCAACAGTTAAAAGAAGTTAGAACAGTTAGAAGTTCATATGTTTCGCACCTCTAAAGTGTTGTCAGAGTTCTAAAAATGTAAGACGTGGCATTTTTATATCCGCTAAAAGGAATTTTGACATATCCAGAGAAGTCTAAGATATATATTTTTTTATTTCTTGAAATCAGGGTCGGATTATTACACATGCAAAGTAGGTAATTTCTGAGGGGTCCTGTAACTTTAAGGGGGTGAGTGGTAAAGCTACGAAATATTTTTGAGGTATTTTCGAAGTAACTTTCATTAAATTTACAAAGGCCGAACTTATACAAACTCGAAAATATCCAGATTGAAATAAAGTATCATTTAAATTTTCGAACATAATTCTGATGACATTCCTTATTAATTACTCTTCGTAAACTTTGTAATAATTTGATGTATGTTTCTAAAAATATAGGATACTTTATATTTGAAAAATATCTGATTTCATAATTAAATAACATTTTGAACATTTACAAATGTTTTGTCACTTTTTTTTTTTACTATTCTGCTTAAAATTTGTTTTACATTTTTATTTTATATTTTTTACACGTGATTTATTTACAGTAGCTCTCTTGAAAGTGATCCACAGTTTAATCTTTGGCTGTCTCAGTTTGTCAAAATTTTCGGCTTAAAATTGCTTATATAATGATTAAATAAAAACCAATAAAAAATTGGTTTTGAAATTTGAAGAAAGAAAAATAAGGGCCTCTTGATAGGCATTGCCAAGGACTTCGTTTAACACCGCTTGAAATGAAAATATAACCATATATAAACAAATAAAAATCAAAAACAAATAAATGCCTATATATTTATTTTTTTATGAAAACACTTGAAACGTCAAATATTTGATTACAGATTGTTTTGTAGATTCAAAATGTAAAAGTAACAACGGTTGTCTTAATAATAAAATAATTTTTATTTGAAAACTAAATTAATTATTTGATTTTTCTCCATAAAATTGCAAATAATGCATTGAATTACGGTACAAATGTCTTCATTTATTTAGGCATTTACGAATTTTTACTCGATATATGTTTATTAGCATTAAAACTTGTCTCGGGATTGTTTCGACATGTCTCATAAATTAAAATTGAATAATTACATAGTCAGGATTTTAATTCTTCATTAAGGAAAACAGAATTTTTAAAGTTTAATTTTTGTAAATGTTCTTCTTATCAAGAAAATTACTTTTTAATAAATTATTAAAAGGTAATTTTCTTGATGAGAAGAAATCGAACCCCATTAATGTAAAAAAAATAGATTATAAAAGGTCAGCAAGCAACATTTGCTACGCGGGTACAATTTCTTACTTAACGTTTCTATTTTCCTTTCCGCTCGCTTTACTAATTTGTAATACGAGCGGAAAGAGGTCGGTCTTTATTTTAAACCGCATCAAGAGCCATTTGCGGATAAATATAAACCAACCACGCTTAACTGTAGCTCGTGATTATTGGAAATAATAGGAATGAGATTACATACATATCAAAAGATGTAGAAGTGCAAATTCATCGAAATGAAAAGCAAGAAAGATGGGATTTCAGTATTTAGACGTCTTTCAATACCTAAAAAAAAATTTCACTCTGATTTCTTTTATCATTCTTTACTTCATTTTTTCTTTTAGCATTTCGAAACTAGTATTTTAATACTTCTAAACATTTATTTTCTTGTAACTCTCAACATTTCACTTTTTTATCATTAATTATAGTAATTTCTTTTCCTTCGAGGCTGCTTAATTTTAATTTCTATATCAAAAATATGTAAATAAACTAAATACGGGATGTCAATATATTTTGTAGTGCACTTGTGTTTTGTTCTGAAACATTTGAAACTAAATTTCTATGTTTAAACTCACAATTCATATAATCAGTTTTTAAGAAGTGGATTTATCAGATGAATTGATGAAACGGTGGAAACATTATTAGTGATTGACTTAGTTCTAAACTAGATAATATTTTTTTAAAGTGTTATCTTAAATTATCTTAAAATGCTATTTTCAAAAGCTTTTTTGGTACAAATTCATCATATTCTTTTCCCTCTTTTTTATTGTTATTAGAATATACCATACAACTCTTTGGATTATAAAAAATGGCATTGTTTATTATAGTTCGAAATACAGATGGAATATAAAATACGCACATTAAAGTCCTATGTTAATAGTAATATTCATTATAGCTCATAAATAAAATGATAATTAATGTGATTATTTTCCAATTTTTTTAGACGAATTAATTGCCTGTTTTAAAATTTAAATGCAGATGAGTAGAAAAATATATATTTATTTAGAGCAATTTCTCCTTTTTTTGTTCTTGTTTAATATGAAATTCTAATGCTTGGATGCTGTTATGTACATACATATTCTATATAAAAACAAAGACCGAACGAATTTACTTTTTATTTTTTATTAACAAAAACGTTCTGTTTAAAAGTGAAATAGTAATATAAAAGAGCAGAAAAAGTATTATAATTTTTGTAAAGATATTTATTATATAATAAATTTGTGTGTGTGTTTTTGCATTTAAGATTTTAAAATAACTTAGTTAAAGTAAAAAAAAAAAATGCAAAATGAGGTCATTAAGCTTACTTATAAAGGATAATGAATATAAATATATGTTAATCTTTTATGAAGCAAGCAATGGGTTCTTTAAACGACATTCTTTATTCGACATGAGTTTTTTAAGGACATTAATAACGAAGGAAAAAGTTCAATTCTTTGCAGATATTAAGACTTCTTTGTTCTTTGCATGGGGGAATTTTTTTATAAAAAAGAAAAGTTTATTTAAAGTTACCTTATCATTATCAATAAAGTTATCCTAGGGAGGATTCAAATAATTTTTTACCGGAGGCCTGATATTGCCAAAATGTAGCAGATTGTATGCAATACGCTACTGTACTTTTGAATCATTAATATTTGACGGTAAGAACAGTTTGTTTAAAAAATGTTCAAGAAACTCTGGCGCATAGTTGAAATTTTATTTCCCCCCCCCCTTCATTTTTATACCCGAAAACTGCTTCAGAGCATAAAACTATTTGCTTATCCCTTTGATTTTACATATAATACCTAAATCCAACAATAATCTGAGTTTTCGAAATATTCATTTATAGTTGAAAAAATTTAGATTGCTTAAGAGAATATTTCTCGTAGAATTTGCTTTATTTCTCTCCGAGTTCGGCGATTTCACCTTCTATTGATCATACGTATAAACAAGCTCTTTCCATGTGCTCTTTTCTTTCAATAAGGCTCTTAACTACAAAATTACTATTTCCAGAGTAGCACCAATTATGTTCTAAACGTTTTTCAACTGTGGAAAACTTTTTAACAAGAAGAGATTTGAAAATAATTTTCAATGAAAAGGAAATTTTTAAAATTATTGAAGATCAATTTGAATTATTAGTATTATTTCATTAGGAATAATTTTTTCAACTGATTTTTTTTATTTAAAAATGTTGAAAAGTCAGAAAGAAGATGCTTTCAAAACTCATTAATTCAACTATTATTCTATATGATCCATTATAAAATTGTGAAGAAGAAGTTTTGACTTGGGAGGTCACAGTTCCAGTACAAAATATTGTATTAGCCACTCAGAATGAAATATGAGAAATTTGAAACTTCTTAATTAGCATCAATATGAGCATTCACATTGAAATGGACCATAGCGAATGCATATATACCCTAAGTGAGATTTTTTTTTCTCTTTCTTAAATTCACAATATAAAAAGAGGAAGTATTTTAAGTGCCAAATGCTCGATTTCGAGAAGTTGAAAATTTTCTGCCTTCAAAGCACCTACATACCCGGAAAAAATTGAGAATTATGTCTGTCTGTCCTTGCGTATATGAGAGAGAAAATTCGAAAATTGAAGCAGCTAGAAAAATTATATTCTACATGTAATCTTTTGCACCAAAATTGTAAATCTATCAAATTTTGAATAGAAATTCGTGAAAGAAAATTATGTCTGTCTCTCCATGCGTGTCATGTTGTTTGAAGCCACACGGATATTAAAGAAAAAGTTTTCGATTCTTTTTTCACTCGAAATATAATCAGTTGAATAGATTTAATTTTCAGCAGTTTTCGTTAATAATATTAAATAGCATTACTTTTATCCCTACATATGCATTTATATCAACATACGATTTACGATGAATTCTTTCGATGCTCAGCTGTAGTCCCTTAAGCCCTTACAACTTATATAAAATATAAGTAAAGAATATAAACAAAAATAATTATTTCAAAGTTAATTAAAATTAGTGATTTCTTAATTAAGATTTCTTTATTAAAAGTAATCTTCAAGTCAAAAATCTAATTATAAAAATTTTTATTGACCGATTCTTAAATTATAGATATGAATTAAAAAGGCCGTAATTTAAATTATGCAGAAATCATCTCTAAAGATTAACACCACTATGATGATGCATAAGTCACCAATGTATATATATTGCATTAGAAAAATTACATTTTCATATTTTGGTGATGATTAATGAGATTTTTTAAAAAATTTCACCCATTCATTATGAAAACTGAATAGAAGCATTGTAGATGTCAGAGGACCTCCATTATCTTCAGCAATCAATATTTCCTTCACTTCTTTTGTTTGCAAAACGCATTCAGACAAAAACATTGTAAAATATTGTAAATCATATGTTCAAGGCCAAATTAAGCCCAGTAGCTGCACACAGGCAATACAGACTTCAGAGTCTCCCTCCTCAACTCTCGAAACCAGATACATTCTTTAAGCTTTGATCTCATTTTTATAGTTAGTGTTTTAGTAAAAATACTTATTGAAATAATTAAATTACTATTGTTAACTTATTTAAATAAATTAATATTTCATTTCTATTAAAGTTTTTATATTTAATTCTGTTAAAAATATTAGTTTAACGTTTATTAATTAGTTAATAAAATTAGTTTCTCAAAAATTATTAATTTAACTCATTGTAGGTACGATTGATTCATCATTTGTTGTAGGAGATTGTGTCATGAAGTATTTAAAATGAGTCCTTTCATCTCCAAACTTAGACTCAATATCTTCTGAATAATGTTCCCTAAATTTATGAGTACTTTCTTTACTTCCAACGTTGAGTGTTTTTGGAAAATCAACCAAATATCCAAATATGGAAATTTTATATGTTTTTAAATTCCAAGAAAGTTTGGAGCATTACATACCCGTCACAAGCAAATATGTTTGGATTTTCGATTCTTAGCTTTCCTTTCCCTCTAAGTACAACGTCTTCCGTGTTACTGGCTTCGCAATGTTTTAAACGTTTTCTGATATGTTGATCCCGTTACTTACTATATTGAGCATCGACTGTTTCATTTGCCTTAACTTCGTAGATGTCAAACATTCCTCACGGTTTCATCAAAATCTACAGTAATGATTTCAAAAGATCCATCCTAGCTTCTTTTTGGAGAAATATACTGAACCCATTAATCCAATCTAATATTACAGGAAGAAAAACTGCCATGACAATATTTCTTTTGTTTTTTCTTCCACCATATCTTTTAATGGACATTTCACTTCATGAACTGTCCCTAGTTCCTGTACTTATCTTCAGCAACTGCTTGTAAAACTTTTTGGTATTGTACTTTTTGACTAGTCTTTTTGCATATCATCTTGCATCAGCTGTTCTTCACAAAATTAATGCTGATTTGAACTTAAGCTTACTTTTTCATTTTCTCGTCTATGAAGTATAAAGAGAGTATTGTAACCCTAAAAAAATTCGAATTCGAGATTTTGACGAATCACCAGGTTTTAGACCTACCTGATATCCAAAGCTCATTTTTCGATAATGTCTCTCTGTGATAAAGAGAATTCAAAAATGCTTTGATCTAGAAGGATGAAATTTGGTATATATCAAATTTGTAAAGATCTTTCAAATTTTGATCAAAATGCGTTCAGAGGAAGTCTATCTGTGCGAGTGTTCGAACATGATTACTACAAAACGAAATGAACTAGATGGGTAAAATTCGCTACACAAATTTAATATCTCCAGTATAGACACCTGTTGAATTTTGAGCCAAATCGAACAAGGGGTTGACCGTTTGCGTTCTTTCAGAAACATGTAAATGTGGTAACCACAAAATGCAAAGACTTAAATATACCGAATTTGTTATGTGATTTTGTGACTACAAGTGTAGTTCTGTGTCGAATTTTTGCTTTAATCGGGTGTGAAAAATGCCTCTAAATACAAATTCGATTTTCCTATACTATTAACTACATGACAGGAATTAATCCCCAAAAAAACTCGCCAATAATCACACGATAGATTCAGTAAAAATGCTACATTCAAGCTAAAAGTAAATATTTCGTAATTATTGTATTCCAGTGCCATGTAAGGTATTCTCTGGCATGACGAGTTTATTAGAGAATATGCGAGAGTTTGGAGAAGTTCACTCCCACTGGTTCTTTTCCAAGATATGTCAATTTAAAATCCAAATAATAAGATATCTTTATTATAATTTCCTACTTTTTTTCATGAAATAACAACTTTACAAACAATTTTAATAACATAACATCATAGACAATTTTGAAAAATCGTTATCTGCAGAGTCTTTTAAAGAAATTTCTTTGATATTTTAACTCTTTGAAGTCTTCTTTAACTTTAAAAATTGACTATACATAATTGTTTTTAATAATAAAATGTTTAAAACTTTGCAATATGCATTTCTGTATAATTCATTCAGTTTTTCCAGGAATTTTTAATTATTCATGAAAAGAGCTCATTCATTCAATTTTTTCCAGAAATTTTCAAGAATTCATTAATAGAGCTTTGATTTGCAATTAATAGATATTTTTGACACTTTATCTCGAAAAGTCAAAATTAAGTATTCAATATTTTATAAATGCTTACTACTTGAATGAGTGCAGTAAAGACATTTTCAGATTGCATATTTTACGATGAGCTAGCAAAGTACAGAGTACAATTTGTATGACAAAAACTCGTTCCACTTTTTCAAATTAAATAGTTTAGAAACCCAACATAACACAACAAATAAAAGTACAAACAATTGTCAAAAATAGTTTATAGGAGTTAAAAAAGAGATGCATAATTCTGCGTTTATCCACAGATTGATTATTACATCGAAATTTGATAATAGTGAAGTATTGTTCCGACATCTAGTACAGTTCATTATCATTGAGTTTCATTAAAATAAGAAATATGTGGATCTCTGTTTAGAGAACAAACACAGAGTTTAGTTTCACGAACAAATTAATGTCTGTACCATATGCAAATTATGGAACTGCAAATATATTTAAATGATAGTTTTGTGCATTACCTTCTTATACAACTAATTAAAGAGCAGATTAAATAAAATTAATTTGAAGAAGAAGTGTGTGGATCTGGTGTCGCCTTTTTGAAATCTGATCATATTTCACCATCCGTCAAGAAATAGTCATCAAGTAGCTTCCAAACGGTGAGGTCTTTTAATTAAATTAAAGTAAACGCACTTTCCATTATATTACGGATCATCAGAAATACACACACACACACACGCGCACACACACACACAAAAAAAAACTTTATATCTCGCATTTCTGCACACTTTATCAAAATTCGCAATGAATGTAACTATCTAGGAAAGATAAAGAAGTAGAGCGGAGTGTTGTAATGTTTAAAGATTGATAAAGACTAAACTATTAAACAAAACGATGAAGGACTTTGCCCATTTTATAAAGATCTTGGAACACTATAGAAATGTTGAGATTGTTACTTTAAAATTTTATTAATCCACTTATATGATTGTGAAAATCTCAAAAGTTATCAATTCAAAAAGATTAAAAGTAGAATAGAATAGTTCAAATTAATTGCTCTTATAACTACCGGTGGGAACTAATAATAAGCATCAACATATAATTTTGACAACAATTTTAATATCAGAAAATTTGTAAGATGTATTCATAAATGTTGCAAAAGGCATGGATTTTAAGACATTAAAGTAAAAAATAAAAAAATAAAAAAACTTTCATTTACAAAATTTTAAATAATATAATTGAAAAGCATAATACCTTATATCAGTTTCAGATATTATTAGCAAGTATAATAGCAGTCTATTCTGCTGTGTTTACTGAACTAACAACTCTAATTTTTCTAAAATAATAATTTTAAAGCATTCATTAGAATGTAATATATTAAAATGAATTAATGTGTGCCAGATGCATGATTGATAAATAAATAATTCGCAGATTTATGCCAAAATCCCTATCATATATATATATATATATATATATATATATAATGATATTTTAAACTCTAATTTCAATTTAATTAATTTCCAAAGTTTTATCTTAATTTAGCCCATATTAACTTTATTCTAAAATATTCTCTTAATTCTCTTATTTCTTGATCCCATTCCACTTTTTCTACTTAACTAATTCAAGAGAAGCTTTGTAAAATGCTTTAGTCAGCGGTTCCTATTTTCCGAGTGAAAGGATAAAAATTGTGATCTAAACAAATTCTTTTTTAAAAGATCTCTGTGTTTCCCCTACTTGTGATTGACATGTGATGGAAATCCCTATTAAAATCTCACAGTATAAATTCACAGGGATGAAATTTTCATCGGCTTTCTCTCATTCCGCTCTGTGTTGTGTGTGTACTCGTCCATTCTCCTTGTACATAATCCGTGCGCCCCCTCCCCGGGATCAAATAAAACGATGTTAAAAAATCGAAAGTCTCTTCGAAACTGCCTTCTAATTCAAAAAATTATATGTTTACATTATATATATATATATATACATATACATATATATATATATATATATATATATATATATATATATATATATATATATATATATATATATATATATATATATATATATATATATATATATATTGTTACAAATCTGTAATTTTGCTACTCGGCCATGAATAGTGTCATCGTGAGAAAGACCGTTGTAAGATCTGTGCTGAGCAGCTGCCGCGTAAATGACCTGAGAGCTTGGCGACCATTTGGCGACTTGGCGACGAATTTGGCGACTAAATGGATAATACCGGAAAGTTCGAGAAGTTTCACGATCCATCTAGTAAGACCCGAGGTACAGCCAGGTACGCCCTGATTGGTCTGGAAGAATCTAGCCCCGCCTCCCAGAACTATAAAAGACAGGCACTCGGGAGTCGTGTGTTTCTCAGAAGAAGTCGTGTGTATCGTCATACGTTGTGTGGATAGTCAGAGGCGGTGTGTGGTGAGCAGTCGGAGTCGCCGACAAAATAAGGTATTGGAGGATTAGACAGCAAGAAAGCTGCTGAAGTATAGCAATTAAATGTGCTGCGCTATTACAATTGATTAGCGATATTTGTTGTAGAAGAAAAATTTTGTAACAATATATATATATATATATATATATATATATATATATATATATATATTATTTTATAAGCAAATAATTAACGTAATAAAAATAGTATAATATATTAAAAGGAATCTTGTTTACATCTTTCAAAGCAAGCTGAGCTTATCTGTACAAGTCACATTATTTTTTCTTCTGTGCTTCGTAGCTGTTTCGAATTTTTAAAAAAATGCATTTGATCTGATTCAGACGTAACATTAGTTGGGAATTAGGGGAGCAGTTGCCTCTCTCTCAGTAAGAGGTAGCCCCCCACCCCCCGCTCATCGATGAGAAATAGAGTTTCATCGGTGAAAGTCTTCATCGCTGTGGTACAGTTGCGAGGAGTAGGACGTTACCGAATATGAAAGTTTAAAAACCATCTTAATGTTAATATATTGTAAACCAACGAAATATCTAAATAATAGTTTAAGTGGGCAGTATGACTCTACGTTTGGCAAAGTAGTCAACAGGGTGACAAGATGTCGCATTGTACAATAATTTTTGATCGACCAACTAAGAACTCATTCCGACGTATGTCAACAATCGCAAGTCTGTAGTTTTTCTGACATTTGACGCAAATGTCATTCATTCAGCTTAAAATTTGCACTATATTTGGCAGAATAATCGACAAGAGAGCAAGTGGATAAGATGCCGCATTTTAGCTGACTGTTTTTTGTCTTCCTGCTATGGTATCGTCATGATTTATGAAAATTTTTATATTCATTCGCTATTGCTATCATTTGACGGTGGAACCATCATTTTATTCATCCAATTGTTAATTCCTCGGCAATGAATTTTCAAGTATTTCTAATCTATTATGCTCATTTCACTATGATAATTCTCTGACTAAAATCTGGTTAATGGTTGAAGCAAATTTAATAAAATATAGGCAACTATTGTTGATACTCCTTTGCAATATACATGCTAAAAAATTCATTTAGTGCAGCCAAATTATGTGAATTCACCATAAATAACTGAAGGAAGCAAATGGTGTAATTGTAAATTAGATTTATTTAAAAGTAAAATATTTTCATTTTACAATCTAATTTACTTGGCTGTAACTATTTCACTAATGAAATATTATCAACTGCAATTGTCCACAAAAAATAGGCATATGTAATATGGTAGCATTTTAGATACACTAACAGAGCTTATCAAAGTATGCATTGAACTTGTTAAATAAATTACCACAAATTTTTCCACATCTGTTTAAAGTATAATACCTATGCAACGGAAGAATTTATTTTTTTTTCTTCGTTTTTTCCTTTAAATTACTCTTTACGACAAAAACTATATAACTTCAAGCTGTTCTAAATTTTTAATGCATTTTGGATGCAGATGTCTTAATAAAACAATGATAAGAAAAATTGTTTATAGAATAATCATACATAATACATACCGACACAGCAGTTGAATAAAACCGACACATGCAGTTAAGGAGGAAAAAACGCTGTTTCTTTAGAGAAGTTTTAGCTTGCAATAGCCCCGAGGAAAAAAGTATATTGAAATGAGAAAACGTGCCTAAAAAGAAGTTCAAATTCAAAATCTGATTGCTTTTGAATGAAATGAGTAAGTTTTTAGGACTAAATATACATATATATATACATGGAGAATCAAATGTTTAAGTAGTTCATTTTTCTCATGTGCATTTTTTATATCTTTCTAAACATTTCATAAAAGAATAAGTTTTCACATATATTTGCAAAATATTTTCTCCAGCCTTCTTAGAAAACAATAGCATCGTCGCATCTTTTCCTCATTCTATATTATTCGTATCTGAAGAATAGTAAATTTTTGTTTATGCACCCAAGTGTATCTCCTCAGACTGGAAACACTTGTGAATTCCTGCTCTTTTTTGCAATTCTTATTTAAAAATTCATTTAGGTCAGGTGACAACGCTAAAAGAATGGATTTTTTGGCGATAATATCGAATATTCTTTTAATTACTTATTCTGGATTCTGAAAAGTTTCTTTTATGAAATCGTTTGAATTTAGCTTCTATATTCATTTCGAACAGCCTTCATTACAAGATAATACATTTGTGCATTTAGCATGACATATTATCCAGCCGCAGCCGATACAAAGTTGAATGAATACTTTAACATCAATTACGTCACCTTCTCTCCTTCTATAGATGAAGAGGCTTCATCTTAAAACTTTTAAGATTTAAAACTAGTAAATATTTCAGACGTAGGAAAAATAAATTGCTTTAGTGGCTTCACCAGCTTATTGGCTCTGCTTCTAAGCATAATTATAAAGATTTCAGATGAGGAACGCGTATTTTATGAAAGATTTATATACTTTTATACCGTTAAGCAGGCTATAAAATGATATCATATATTGATTAAACAAATATATTTTGTACATCAAAAATATTCACTCTTCCTTTTTAAACATATAATTTTTACGAACCATTTGTTTTCGAAATACCCGATATTTACAAAAATTAAGACATGTATATTTTCCAAGAGAAAAAGGAATAAAAAAGTCTCAATTATATTTTCAAGGAAAGAATTATTCGTGTCTACATCATAAGATTGTAATAACTCCAAATTCCTTGAACAATTTGTGATTTTAATATTGTAATTATAATGTTGTTTAAGACAAACGCATTACGCATAACATGTATTGATGCAGGGTGCATGTTTGTATTAGAACAGACTAACACATCAGAGTTTCAAGAGACTAATACGTCAGAGTTTTAATGTGTAAATGTAATTCCCTGAAATTAATTGTTTGTCTAATTTCTTTTTTAATCTAAAGTCACTTAGAAAAAAAAACTGTCATATTCTAGTTGGAGAGAACGAAAGAACTAAACCTTCCAAAGTACAACAGAGCAAAAGTTTAAATATCCAGCATTTCAAGTGTCAATCAGTTGGCATTAATAAATATTAGTAGCTGCATAATTGGATCCACTTTAAAGAAATTCCTCTTTTTAGTCCTCTTTTTCTTCCTCTGTTCTGTAATAAATACCATCTCTATTATTTTTGTATAAAAACATCCCAAAAAGTTTCATAATTCTTTTAAATATTTTAATGAAGGTTACATATGACATCTTACATACGACACTACAAACGACTTTCGTATATTTGATGATCTCTATTATACGAAATATATTTTTGATTTTTTTTTAATGCTGGTATGTCTCAGAATCGTATGTTTTTTTTTTGCATTTTCAGACATTTTATTGCGTAGAATTCAAATAATTATTTATTCCTTCTTTACAAGTGAAAATTTTGCTTTAAAAAATTCACAAATGGTTTTTTTTTTACATTTAAAAGTATTTAAAGAATACGAAAATAAATGGATAGTGAACATCAAAATTAAAACAATAGTTTTCTTATTATTGTTATTCACCATTTAATTCTTTTTTTAAATTCTTTAGCAAATTTATTTTCAAAAATTTTAATATGTACAAAAAAGAGGCTATAAATTATTTCTCTTTAAATAATCAGAAAGATAAAAGGCTTAAAGTTTTATGCAGCCAAGAAAATGGTATATTTAGTTTAAAAAACTGGATTTTTGTATTTCTGTTCTTCAGAAGACTTTCATAAGCTCATCTATCTTCAAAAATTCAATTCAAAATTTCCTATTTCTTTCAAAAATCAAAGGTTGCAATGATTTATTAAACGAACTAACTACTGTTGGATAAGAAAACGAAATACGCAGAGCACTGTATAAAACAATGTCATACCCTTGGCTTATGGTTGGATATTACTCCCTTTTTTTCGCGTGCGAAAGTGATAAACTCAATCCTCCCAACTACTGCAGCGATTTTTTCTTATCTTTGTTTTAAAATTATGGAAGGAAGAAAAGTTTGCTAGGACTGTTGATTTATGAATCAATCAGCCAACAAAAACAAATGAGAAACATTTGAAATTCGAAAATATGAAATAAATCCTAAATAATATCTGAAATTGAACAGAAATTGGATTTAAAATAGAATACGTTCGAGTGCGATGTCTTAGTAAATCAAAATAAATAAAATAAAGACGTTTTTGTACCAGAAAAAAAATCCCGTTTCCCCTAAGCAATTGTCTACTTTGGCTATTTGATTATCTGGCTTTGTTTATGTTCTTATTAATTACTTCTCGTTCAGCCGTTGTGGTTTAGTGGCTGAGTCTCGGCTCTCATCTTCCTCCGGTCCCGGAGTTCAAGTCCCAACCAGATAGCATACTTACCGTATATGTGGGTCTAGCTTACATTGAAATTTCCATAATAAGTCAAACATTCTTTTTCTCCTGCGGTATAAATAATAATGAGGAGTGGCATGCTGCCTTAGGTGTCGTCTTTATCATCTGAAGACAATTCAAAATGGCGCAGTCCAATTCCAAGCAACCCATTTGAAAATTCGAATTCTTTAACGCTTTGCTTATATTTTTACCTAAATATAGAAAACAAAATCTGATTCTACTTAAGAGTATTCGTGTCGTAACAGCCAATAAACGTTTCTGTCATTTTGTTACGCATCAGATAATAATAATTTTATTATGATCTTTAGTACGCAAGCCAATTGAGAAATCAAAACTATATTTTTAGGTCAATAGTGTTTGGCATCAGATTTTGCCGTGGGCGTAGAGCTCTGGTTGTGTCTCTACGAAATGTCTGTTTAGTCAGATCTCTCCTCGGCTCGTGATGTTTTCTTATTGCTGACGGTTGAAGTGTGGCAGTGGAACTGCCGTTCCTGTTATTTTTCATTTTAATTTATCTGTTACGTACAAATCAGCTTCATTTATGTTGTGCTACATTAAAATATGACGATAAAATGAGGCAGTTCTGGCGAGGTGTTTCTGTAAGAACATTTCTATTTTTGAAATCTCGTTGCTTACCTAGCTGTCACTGTGCTAACATAGTTTGTAGATCACTTATAATATTTTGATAAATAAACTCGTATATTTTAATTAATGTTTGCTATTAATAACAATATTAAATTATAAGCTTCAAAACAATTTGTTTAAGTAATTCAGAGTGATTTATTTTTTAATTACTTTTAGATGGTAGAAGCATACAGATATATATAAATACATATATAGTTTTCTCGACAATATTGTACATTTTTGCACTGAACGTCTGTAAGTTACCGAAAGTCATTCATGCTTACCTTTCTCTTATTCATAGTGAAATAGTATTAGTATAAATTTTAAAATTAAAATCTTATAAACAGTTTTAAAACGTTGCTTTTTTTTTCTTTTTTTTTTTTGCAAATTTCTTTTCTTGCAATGTCATAAACTTGCAATGCTTTTCTATGATTGGAAATCAAATATATCAGGTTGCTGCTTCCTTAGCAATTTTGAGGTTGTATTCCATACCCTAAATTGTTGCCTTAGCAATGAAACATATGTATCATTTACTCAAAGCTATATCTTATGATTACCACTTCTAATTATTAATAAACAGTTTATAAAAATCCTGACTTGACAATTTTTCTTTCTAGTATATTCATTTTACAGCATTTAAAAATTGAAGTTTTAAGAATTTTTGTATAATGATTTACATTTTTAAAAAAACTTAAATGCTAATTTTTAATGGAGATGTATTAATTTTTTTATTTTATTGTGTTTATTTAACTAGATTTTTTTTCTTCAATTTATTAATTTAATTGCTCCTAGGTAAAAGGATAATTGTTTTGCCTGCTTTCAAGTAATTGTTTAATCTAGTACATTATTTTGTATATATGTATAATTAAACATTAAATAATGTTTTCTATTAGGGGAGAATTGGGATGAATGGGACAGCTGGATTTATGTTTACAGGAAAGATTAAAATCTATTTCTAGTTTTCCTATTAGATAGAGCAGCTATAGTTTTTTGCTTGATCTTAATTGTTATACCAGCTATAATATTATTTGTATTTAAAACAGAAAACCTGATTTTTATACCTCAGAAGTAAATACAAATTCTCATTTTTCAGTTTTGTTATTTTTAAACTAAAAATACATTAAATGTAAAGTAAATTCAAAGATACAGTGTTTACAAACTAACAGTCAAATTAAGCTAAAATGTAGCAAAGTTTGTGTGATATGCATTTTAAAAGAAAATTCTGCAGTTGGTGGAGTGGGGGCATACTCAGTAACATATCAGTGCATTTTCTAAGTAGCTAAATATGTTAATGATTAATGTGTTTTTTTCTTAATGTTTAGTAAAATTGTTGGATGTTACAATGTGTTTGTAAGTTGATGATTTTATTTTTATTTAAATATGTACATTAATATACATTGTTATATATACTATATAAATATTTTAAATAACATAAAGCAATGTACAACAATAAAAAAAGCTAAGCTTCTATTAATCAAAACAAAAAGCATAAAGTGAAATTCCATTCTTTTTCAAAAATTTACTTAAGAGGACCAGTGTATCTAAACGTGTATCTTTTCTTAATTATATTATATAATGTATGAATACATGTCTCAGATCATTCTGTATCGTTTCATATAAAAAATTTTTTCTACCTAAAATGATCTTTGCATTTTAATTTCTATAGTAAATATAATAAAGTAATAAGTAATATAATAAATACTAAGCAATGATCAAAATAAAGTTAAATTATGATTAATTTATTAAAGCCTCTGTCACTCTAAATTAAAAGAAGAATTACTAATGATATATTTTTTATATGAATATGGAAAAGGAAAGCACCTAGAAAGAGAAAAAATATATTAAATAACATACTGCAATTAGTGGGAATGGTTGTAAAAAAAGTTTTCAAAATGTAGTAGTACAAATGAAAATTTCAAAATCGGCTCTTGTTTGATATGTCTAAAACCACAAATCATTGAATGAGAAGGATGTGAATAGGAAGGATTTATTTTAATTTTCTAAAACTTTGTCCCATTCTTCCCTTAAATATGTCCTATACCATCCTCATATAAGGGAGGTGTAGGATAAAATCTCTTGTTTGTATTTTGCTGTATTGTATATGTGTTTGCTGTGAAATCTATCCTAGCTCTTCCCTATGAGCCTTTGTGTTTGAAATCATTGTGAAAGTATTTTAAAAAAATTGAAAATCTTTAATAATTTTGGGATTTTCAATAATATTTTGGCTTGATATTTTTTTACCAATAGGGCTTTTAAATATTAATTAAAAGGTGTGTTCATTAAAGTATTTTATTTTTCTTAATCATTTCAAAGTTATCAAATCTAATTATATATTTACATATGTAATTATTGTTAAATGTCTCGCCTTTTCATTTTAAACATATATTTGTAATACAAGTTTAAATTTAAGCTTGTAATAAGCTTATATTTTAATATAGGAATGGCAGAAAGAAGGTCTTCATTTATCATCTGCTAGTGATCAAGCTTGTAAACTGTATGATGCAGCAATATCACAGGTAGCAAAACAATCATTGAAATGTTTACTTCATTTTCATAATATTATAGATAAGATAGTGTAACAAGGATAGTAAAATTATAAAAGTAACAAATTATTTTGTAAGAAATTAATGCATGCAATACTTAAATATCTTAAATTTTTTGTTCTGTATCAATATGTTTCAAGCCTTTATTTGTGTATAAAAATTTGATTACTTTATTTAGTGTAAGAAATACTTTTGAATTTCTAAAATGTAATATGTTAAAGTATATGCTAAAATATTAATTTAAATGGAATGATTTAATCTTATTTTCATTCACATAGTATTTTTAAGCGTTCCTTTAGAAAATTGGGGATTTTCTCTATTACAGTTATAAATTTATGGCCAAATCTGGCCTTTGTACATGAAATCCCAAACATACCCAGTTATAAATAGGAAAAGAATTGTGTATTTGGAAACTTTCAAGTAATATGAGCTGTATTTGCCCTTTAATTTTGGTCATGTAAAGAATGTATCTTTTATTTGGGGTGGGGTTTCTTCTTAATCTTCATTTTATTTCATTAATGAAAGATACTTGTCTTAAAATGTGATAAAATTAATTCTCTGATATCTAAGATTGATTTTGGTGTTTCATAAACCTTTTATATTATCAATCTGTTATAAGTCTGAATGTTTTAGTGAATAGAGTCAGTATTTTTTGAGGGATGCTTTTCATTTCTAATCTATTTTCTTAATCCAATTTATAGTATAGGTATTGTAGATTAATGTAATGCTTTTTTATAGCTTTTTGTTTTAAACTGATTAATGATTATTTATTTCTGTTAAGTATTATCAATCTTAATTTTATTGCATTCTTCTTCCTAGTATGTAGGTTGGTATGAAGAACCTTCTCTTGGAGGTATATCCAAGACAATTCAAGAGATGATATCAATTGATCCGAATTTTGGTAAATAGCGCAATAATTATATCTTGTAATACAAATAAAGAAATAAGTTTTTGTTTTATCAGGCTTGCAATATGCAATTAATATAAGTTATTGTCAAACGAAAATATTCTGCTTCCTTGATTATTATGCAGCATTCCTTTTAAAATTTATTTCTGAGTTTTTATATATATTTCTGAGTTTATTACTTATTATGAAGTTCAGATGCAAAATCTTTGTTTACAAAAACATTCAGTAAATAATGACAAGAAATAATCATAAAAGCATTGAAAAAATTAAAAAAGCTTTAACATCAATGATTTTTTATCTAATTTTTAAAATTTGCTCAGTACCATTTAAGATTTGTTCAGTTTTGCAATATCTTGAACAATTAATTTCTGTTAAAAATGTATCTTTTATAAAAAATGCTTGCACAAAAGTCAAGATGCCTGAAAAATGTATTTTAAGAAGATTTCATGGATTTTAGAATTAAGTCAGATGACACATTCACATCTTTATAATGAAGATGAATATGTGTTTCTATGTTAATGCTCTGCAGGCTGGACCATTTTATTTACTGTGTCCACCATGAGGACATTTCCAGACAAATGTCTATGTTTACGATGGCATTATAAACACATTTCTGTAGGGAAGATCCATGTCGAATATGAGGAATGGGCAGAAGTCTGGGTTTTTTTTCTTGGCTTCAATTTGAAGCGATTAAAAAAAAAAAAAAAAAACTGTTTCTCGTATATCTTTTGTTGCACTCAGTAGCATGTGTCTTTACATTCGCATAGCTTACTTTTATATTTTATTAACCTTTTCTTTGATTAATATTAACTGCATTTCTGTATTTAATAATTTTTTCTTGTCCCTTAAATTCTGACATCCTTTTAAAATGCCTTTTCAATTTAAGAAAGGAGACTTTAAAATCACAAGCACGTAAAATTGTGCATAATGTTGTGGAGTTTTATTCCGAAGAAGATGAAGCAAAATCTTTGACATATATTTTAGGAATTACTTTTGACATATATTTTAGGAAGTACTTTATTTCCATCGTAATTATTGAATAATTTTCTTAAATCTATAGATATAATTCAGTTATCTCATATCACAATCATTATCAAGATAAAAAGATGAGAAAAAAACATTGTTTTAAACTTTTGCTGTTAATGTTAAATAAGAATTATGAGAATTTGAATTTATACATTAAAACAAAAGGAATTACCTTGAAATTAAGAATAGCAATTCTATTGCACTATATGAAAATATTTAAAGATTAGAGCGATTTAATTTTTTTTCTGGAATTCAATGGGCATATGCTATTGTTAAGAAGTAATTCTAGTAAATATTTACTGCAAAATATTATTTAACAATATAATATGAAGAAAATATTACGTTATAGGAAGCACATTACACTTTTTTTAATGAGATAAAGAAAAAAAAAAAAAAAAGACATTTGTTCAGACTTATTTTCTCATCTTCCTGTTTCATAACTTTTCTTCTTAGATATGATTCCAAGAATGTAAAAATTTACGCACATTAATGCGAGTTAGAAGAATTCAAATATTTAATGAGATTTCTTCTACTCGGGTGCACTAATTGTGATAATAAAATGGTGACTGATGGGTATTTTCAAATAACATTGATGGGCTGTGAACAGAAATTTGAAGAAGAAATTAAAGGACATTGGGAATGAAGAGTTTTCAACCCCAAAATGATAAAATGAATGCAGGAATTTATGGATCCTTTGTTATGCTGCTCATGACTACTGATATACATTGAAAAGAAAAGCGCATTTATCACCCTGTTGTTTGAAGTCACAGTTTGTGAGAAAAAGTTTTCTTTGAAATAAGTAATTTCTTTTTCAAGCTGGGGAAAATAAATAAATGATCATCTGGAATACTACCTTAAAGCAAACTTCTGCAGCTTTTTTCAAATTTTTTTTGTAGAATAATCTGTAGCGATGTTGGGATTATTTATTCAGGTTTTTCTTTAAGTCCGGGACCTTTGGCATGCGCCTGAATGAACACTTGAATTGTTTTCAAATTCAGAATACTTTTACATATAAATTTTGCAAAATTATGTTGCAGAAAGCTTATGCATATTGAAAATAAGTTTCAAATCAAAGTTAGATTTTTAAAAAATCTAAAAATTGATAGTATGGTAATTATTAATTTTATTTTTCAGAAAGTATCATCTACTTTAGAGAAATTAAATATAAATTTGAAAAAGTTTCAAGCATATTTAACAATGAATATTTTACTTTGTTAGAATGTAAACAACTTTTTATAAAAATTATGAAATAATTGATTAATTATACTATGATTTTTATGTTAAATTAGATTGCCTCTCATTTGTTCTGAAGAATTTGATATTAATTACATAAATTTGAAATAAAATTAAGGCGATTAATTTTTTGTCATGCATGATTCTACTTTAGATTTTTAATTTTTTTTCTTGTGCAATCGTTAGACATAGAAGTAATTATTCAGCTTTTCTATTTGATTTGCATTTTTCTTTTTTTATATATGACAGGAATATCAGATATTTTCAATATTCTGAGTATTCAAATGATTTTCAGCTTAGTAAATTATTTTTTGAACTTGTTTCCAAATATTAAAAGTATTAATACCAAATATTGCCAATTTGGCACTAAATGTGTCAATGTTAGAAACTTAAATGAATTCCTATTTCAAAATGAACTCTTCCTACAGTAACATGTTTCTTTAGTGACCGTCGTAAACATAGACGTTTGTCTGGAAGTGTTCTCATGGTGGACACATAGTAGAGCTACCAAACTTGCCATGTATATATTTTGAAGGGTACGAATGTGTATCTCAGAGGAATTTTTTTGAAATTTGTATTAGAATTTTAATTTAAACATTTTTTTTTCTTTTCATTTTTCTGCAATAGCTTCTGAAATTATTGTGGCATAAATATGATTTTTTTTGTCATTTTTAACTTCATAAGATTATCTTTTTAATGATATAAAATTTTTTGCCATATAAATTTTTTTTGTTTAATTAATTTAAAAAATATTGTTAATGTATTTTCCATCAAGAATACAGTTGTGTAAGAATTCTTAATGAATATTAATTATATAATGAATGATAATATAAAAACATAAGCATTCTGGACAAACATAAACTATATTATACAAAAAATATTTAATTAAAAATTTTAGTGGCTATTAATTTTGTAGACCAAAGGCAGCTAGAATTAAATTAATGTATTGTTTCCAATAGAAAATTAGAACATTTATTGCTATGTATTGTTAGTTTATTTTTCAAAGTGAAGCTTTAAAAATCAACTTTATGTAAGTAATTATATGTGTATTTGAATTCAAAATCCTGAAAGAAGTGCAAAAAATTTACTTAATGTTTTGATTTCTTTATCTACTTTTTAATGTAGTTATTTGAAATTAATATGTTCATGACGTTCTATGCTCCTCATTTTTCTTTATTTCAGTGATGGGAAGGGCTCTTTCTGTTGGGTTAGATTTAATGGGAACTGGAAGGAGTGTATTGCTAGATGAAGACTTTCAGAAAGACATGAAAAATTTAGAAGCTATGGCTGAAAATCAAGTAAACCTTTTAACACCTAGAGAAAAAGATCATGTCAAGGCACTTTTGACTTGGGCATCAGGGTGAGTTAAATTTTTAATTTTGAGGCATGATATTTTTAACTTTTTGTTGTAGAAATGAAAAGATACTTTGTTTATCATTTAATCTTATTTTTAAATCTGCATTTTATACTGTATTCATGTTTAAAAAATGAACAACTACTAAATTAAAGAACAATTTTTGTACATGTTTTATAATATTTTTCTTTTCAGGAATTGGGTTGAAGCAACTAATATATGGGAAGATATTCTACAAAGCTATCCCACTGATATTTTAGCTCTTAAATTAGCTCATGATACTTTTTTTTATCTTGGTTATCAAAAGGAGATGAAAGACTCGGTTGAAAAAGTTCTTCCACACTGGTCACCTGACATCCCTTTATATGGGTAAGTTTTATGCACTTTAATGAAGGTTAGTTATCAAAATTTTTGTAATTGCTGCTATTAACAAGATTAAAAAAAATTTAGATGGGTCAGCCTTGCAAGTGGTAGTTAATTTTTTTTTCTTTTTCTTAAATGTAATTATTTGGAGTTTTTTTTTAAAACATGGTTCTCCATCTTGCATTGTAGAAAAGGGGAATGAAAATAAAATATCCCAGCAACAGATTTGAAAAGTTTTAGTTTGTAATGTTTCTTTATTTTGTTCAGCATTGCATCGTTCAGATTTCATTTGTTTGCTTTAAATCAATTTTATGTTAGATCAGTCCTTGATTTATTTGATTAATTGTATGTTAGATATGTACATACTCTTGACTGTGGTCAGATTCTTAGTGTGGAAGTGTAATTTTTGATAGAAATAATTAATAGAAAATCTTTCAATGACACTTTTGTTTATTTTAACAATATAATGGAAAAACATCTAAACTATGTAAATGACAAAAAATAATTATTAAAGTGATAATTTGTGCTCCTTAATGGTATGTTGTAGTTTTAGCTGGAAAATCTGTAATAAATTTATTGAATATCTGCTGTGAATTTAATCTTTTAAATGTCTTTCTCCTAAAACTTCAAATAGCACATTAATATTTTTTCATAATTAAAATTATTAGACATCACTGAACATTAAAATTTTAACTTTAAATTAAATATTTTACTTATAACACTTTTATCAAATATTTGTAAATTTTCTAATGAAAGTGCAATTTTATTTTGATTTCTTTTACTTGTTTTTTCTTTATTAAAAAAAAATGATTTCTCAATAAAGGCATCCTTTCTTATTCCATAAATATGATATACTCTTTGTTTGGAAGTGAATTTTTTCTTTTTTATCATGAATATGTTCTAATGACATTTTGCTGCCAATATCATCTAAATGTATATTGTTTTTTGATCCTAAGTATGAAATTATGGAATATTTATTTGATGATGGTTGAAGTATGAAATTATGAAATATTTATTTGATAATGGTTGATGTTAAACTTGAATGCAATTAATCTTCGAAATCATGAAGTGTTTGAATTTTATGAAGAATTTGCTGCAATCCCAATGTCTGTTTTATTTATTATTGCATTAATTTCTTAAAATTGTATGTAGAAATTTATATTGCAATTTTATTGTTGGTTTCAGCCATTTGTTTGGAATGTACGCATTTGGACTTGTAGAAATAGAATCTTATAAAAAAGCTGAAAGTAATGCTAAAAAGGTAACTTTTTATTTGGTTATTATTTAATATTGAAGAGCATGCTTAATGATACCTTAAATTCATTTTTGTTATCAAAATTCTGTTGTGTCATGAACACTTTAAACATTATTAGAACTATTGGTCATTGCATGTTTGTTAAAACCGTTAATATGAAATTTAATGTTGCCTGAAACAACAAAAACACTGATAATAGTGATTTTATTTTGATTTTCGTCTTTCTTTCCTCCTTTTTGTTTGAAGTGTCTTTTGACATAATTTTATTTTAAAGTACTGTTTTGAAATATGTCTATTGAAGTTATTTTGTGTAAGTGTATTAAATACTATAGTCTATTAATAACCAGACACTATTAATTATGGAGACAGTTGCTGGTTCTGAGGTTTATATATAGTAAAAATGTATCATTGATTTTGAAAATTAGTTGTTTGTATTGTTTTAAAATTAAATTGATTCTGCACTATCATTTATTCATAAATGCAACAGACGTGAAAGGACACAAATTCATTGGCATATTAGTGAAATGTATATAGAAAATGCTATGACCACCGTTTTCACTACAGTACGCAATAAGCAGTTTCATTGTCGTATTGAACCTAAGAAGTTTTTGTTATATCACTGAGAAGAACTTGATTACCCTTTGTTATAGCCCTGACCTAGCACCCAACGATTAGGATTTTCCCTTGCTCTTTAAGAGGCACCATGGTTTTAGAGCTGTGACAATGAGGATGCTTTTAAAATGACTGTGCTGGAATGGCAAACCAAGTGGCAGTTTTCTCCGAAGATAGAATTCAAAAACTGGTCCAGGATATGATAATGCAGGTGGAATTTATGTTGAGACGTAAATAGAGGTCTAGCCTTTCATATTAAAAATTGCCTTAAGTTTTTTTAATACAAACTGGAAGTTCAAAAATATACCTTGTAATTCAGTTAATTCTTTGATTTTAATTATAATGATATCGAACAATGGTAAATTTTCATCTTGCAAATACTTGAAAATCAGGTGGGTTTTCTTTTTTTAATCAAGACAGTAATGATTTTTATTTATATAGAATTTTTAAAATCTGTTAATGAGATACCGTTTGACAGATATGTACAAAAATGTTTAAAATGCTAGATTTTATATGTTTTGTAAGCATTAAAATTCGCTTGTGAATGCTAAGGATTTTTTTATAAACTTGCTTGTCAAGATTCAACTTGAACAGAAAATATTCCGATTCCTCTAGAATTTGTGTTATATTTAGCTTGAGATTTAAAGTAAATATAATGAAATAAGTTGTATATATTTGCATATATTTTTTCAGGGTTTAGAAATAAATGCGAAAGATGCATGGTCCACACATGCTTTGGCACATGTTTTTGAAATGGAAGGACGTGTTGATGAAGGAGTTACATTTTTAAGAAACACTGTTGAAGATTGGAAGGTAATAATTTGTAACTTATTTTTCCTAAATGAGCACAAGAAATAAAGTTTATCTTATACTATGTTTCTGTTAAAAATATAATTTTGATTTTATATTTTTGTGAAAGGAATGGTGGGTTTCTATTTTTATTTTCCTTCTTTCTTAGTCTAATTATGTAAGATCTGAAATACAAAGGGAACACATTTGTTTCGCTTATGCATATCCGTCCACATTGCTACTTATCTTTGCCAAGACAGCCTCAAAACAAAACTTCTATCTTTCACCTCTTTGAAAATAAGCATATTTTGTTTCCCTGAGAACTTAACACTTAAAGCGCTTTACAGTGAGCTAATGATGTATTTATTTCAGATCAATTATGCTGTGCAGGTAGTCAAACATGGTTATAAAGAATGAATTTATATAAAAGCATTTCAAAGAATATTTTAAAAATATTTTATTTAACTATAACATTAATATAAGTTGTTGCAGAGTTGATAATTTTCCAAATTATAAATATGTGTTCATTTTTTTTGTCTTTCAACTAGAGTAATTTTCTTCCTAAAATGAATGTTCTGGAAAACATTAAAGCAGATGAAGAGATGTGCTTTAATATATTTCCTCTTTAAAAATGCTCTTTTTAATGGCTTATATCATTCTTCGTAAAGGCTGTAATAATAAATGGAACAAAAGTTAACATTTAAGTTTATAAAATGTTGATTTTAAAAACTTTGGTACCATATTTAAATTTTTGTGGATATTGATGCTGCATTTCTTTTACACATTTTGAAATATTTGATGTGAAATACTGATTACTAGGTTTTTCACATTTTTTTGTACATTTGAGATGAAATAAAGCAGAAAAGATTCATTACCTCTGATCAGCTGTTTGTACAGGGATAAGTAAATTTGTACATGGTAAGCAATAACCTTTATAAAGTGAATTTTCATTGTGATTGGGACTTGCATGGCCACATCTAGAGATCATAAATGCTTCCTTCTGTAATTCATTAAAAATGAAAACCTATTTTTTTTGATTAATATATAATCTTATTTAAGGTTTTATAAAGAATAGCTGACAATTTATCGAATCCTGTCATTAAATGTTAAATAAATTTGACATTAACATATTTTGGAATGAATTTGATTAGTGGGAAGATGCTAATTAATCCTGTGATACAGAATTATTAAAATTGCTTTCAATGTTGGGAAGCAATTTTATTCATTCGGTATCACAGGATCAGTTGTATCAATACTTTCAATCTTTCTTTTAGGTTATTTCATAATTAATAACATCTATCTATTCCCAATTAAAAATTATTTTAAAAATTTTGTTTCTTTTTTGTAGGTTTGTGGGTTGCTAGCTTGTCATAACTTTTGGCATTGGGCATTATATCATATAGAAAAGGTAGACATTTGTAATATTTTTTTATTGAAAAGTTATGTATATGACTTTTATTTTGTATATCTTCATATTAATTTTGTACGTTTATTACACATTGTAGAAAGTCAAGTTATGCTTTAGATATAGTAATTTCCGGAAATAATATAACTGGGACTGAACAAAATCTTATGTTAGAGTTGCATAGCCAGGGTCTATCCGTGGATATAAATATAAGAGCATTTTAATTAATTAGATGGAAGAATTAGAATATAACTCTGACAATTCAATTATTTTTTTTCCTTGGGCGACATTTCTTTATAAGAAATATATAATATAATTTCATATATATATAATTTCATATTTTGACCTGCAGCTAGGATGTATAACACATTAGGGCCTGTTGACTGAAAAAGTTGTAATCCTTTTGCTATTGAGTCGTATCCTACCAACAAACCTATATTTTTCACTTGTGTTTTTTGGCGAGTCTGATTCTGGAGTACCAACTTCTTTAGCTGGGATTTTCTTACATGCTTCTGTCGATTCATTAACTGTCAGCTTTTCGTCACATTAGTCCGAAATCTTGTTATCGCCTGTCTAATCTTATTAGACAAGATTGACTTTTCTAATTATAAGAGCAGCCTTATCTCTTTTTGCTTTATTTTTGAAAAAGAATTTATCATTTCAGATTTATTTTAAATATCCATTTTTATGATTCAAAATTATAAAAATGATCAGTGGTTAAAAAAGTAACAATTTTGTATTGAAACTCGAATATTTATCATGTATAAAGAAGTATTTAGTATTAATACTAGTTATCAGTGGATGTTATTTGAAAGTAAATTTATCTTTCACTAATTTTTGATTACTTGGAGTATTTGTATCAAAAATAAGTCATGATTGGCATTGTTGTTCTTTGAAAATTTCATGAAATTTTATGTAGCCAAGTGATGCAGTGATAAGTCATTTACATTACATCCTTTTGCATTAATGTAATTTGAAACTTGTGTGTATTCATATTATTTAGAATTCAATTATCTTGGTTTAATAAATTTTCTTGTTTTATTTGTATAAATGATAAAAAATTTAGAAAGATTTTCGTAATTTGAGTTGGGGTGTATGTTGAAAATTAAATTTCTCTATCTAGAAAATCTGATAAAACAGTGAACTTTTATTTGTGGCATATAAAACATGTTTAACAGAATTAATTTTATTAAGGTTGTTGGCAAGGTGTAAAGTAAGGTTTTTGTTTTTTAATTTCAAAATCATTAATCATAACAATTTATAGGTTAGTATTTTTTTGATTAAAGATTACCATATTGACAAAATATCTGTGATGAAAAATTCCTGAAAATAAATTCTTAAATTAATTCATTTGCACTTAAATTGTTTGTTCCCCAAAGACTAGTTATTCAAAATGGTAGGTAAAATATGAAGTAAACTCATGCTATTATAATGTATTATTTAGGTTAATTATTATTTTGGATTTTATAAGCAAAAAAAAAAAAAAAAAAGGTACTGAATATTTTTTTTTCATAATTGCTTTTGTATTAAACTTATATAATCACTTATTGGAAATTTTAAGCAATTCTATTGTGTTCAGATCTAATATGTATTCCTTTCCTATTTTTCAGGGAGAAAGTGAAGCAGCACTGGATATTTTTGACTCACAGGTCAGTGAAAGAATAAAATCTGGTGCCATGCTTGACATTGTGGATTCAACTTCATTGCTCTATCGCTTAGAATTAGCAGGTACTTCCAATTTAAACAAGTTTAATTTTTTGTTGAAAAGAATTTCTTATGTATAGGGTTATAAAATTTAAAATTTTGTGCACAACATAATATTGTATATATTTTTCTGTCCATATTGTTGATATTTTTAATTAAAGAAATGAAATTTTGAATTTTGATTGGGAATAAAATATTAATGCTTTTTCTCTTATATTTTAGGGGTAAATGTTGGTGACAGGTGGAAAGATGTTTTTGATTTATGTCGTCCACATTTTGATGATCATATTTTGGCATTTAATGACATTCACTTGTTGTTATCCAGTGTAGGTTCAAAAAATAAAGATGCCACAAACTATTTAATGTCATCTCTTCAAGAATTTATGAGGTTAGTTGTTTATGTACATTTGAAGTTACATTCTTCTAAATTGTGTGTGCAATATTTCTATTAATAATAATTGAAGTTTGCTTATTAAATTAATTTAGAAGTCTTGTTTGGATGGCTTTAAAATTCTTTCGAAATCTTTCTTTTGATTTCTGTAATTTCATTGTATTACATGCAAAGCAGGAATGTAAATCTGAGAAATTCTTTTAGATTGAAATACATATTTATTGGATGGAAGTATTAATATTTGTCAAAGTGAATGTTTTACTCTTTTAACAGAAATATTTGTAGCAAAAAAATCAGAGAATTTTCTGACTTTTGGCGGGAAATATTGGTAGTTTTATCGAACTATCAGAAATCTTATTTCACTTTTAACATATATTTGGCTCATTTTGTTACGATTATCAGTTTAATAAAAATTTTACATAATTCTATGAGGTTTGTATTTTCAAAAATTTAATTAGTGTTATTTTTAAAACTTACTTTAACTAATGTCAATGAAGCGATTAATTGCTGTGGAATGAGATGTTTTTAAAGTTGTATTTCAGTAATCTAATCTGATTACTGTGATTCCTTCATATTTTCTATTATTAAATCCTTTATGGGCAATAGTTAAAAAAAAAAGCTGTTTTTATTTATTGGCGGAATTTTATGTACTTAATCATCCCAATAACTTTTTACAAATGTGCACAGTGAAATATTTTAATATTTAATTTTATTTAAGCACTCTTATTTTATACTGTCATGTTTGTCATAGTTTTCAGGCAGTATGCTCAGTCCATAAATCAAATTTTATAAAAAATTTTTAAAAACTTATTTGTATTCTGCATTTTTATATATCATGTATATTTTTCCATTTTCCTAATGAATTATTATAATTAAGAATGCTTTATTTGCATTCTTCCCTCTTGACTGATAATTTCTGATAAGTTGGACCAATGCCCATCTGAAATCCAAACTATTTTATCTTGTCCAAACTTTTTCTTTTTTACATATCTTACAATCTGCATACATATCTTACATCTGTCTTACATATCTGCACAGAATTAAAAAAGTTTTTGAACATACAGAAATATATTACATTTTGACTAGAAGGCGTTATATGTGATATAACTTCTTAAATTTTGTCTCTGAAATTCTTTGAAAGTACTGTATAAAGCTGATATTTTTAATTTCATAAAATATGCTAATGAAACACCACACATTTGAAATGATCTCATTAAATATTGTCAATAACGAAATAACCATAAAAGGTCAAGAAAAGTATGAATTTAAAATTATGGAATGTTTTATTTCTATACGTTTAATTAAAACCGTTTATTAGTAATTTTATTATTTGTTTTGCAAGCAAAATAATGAAACTTTTTTTACAGAACCTTTCGAAAAGCTTGACATATTTAGCTTTTACAGGAACAAGAAAATTTCTACAAATTAAAAAGAAAATACTAGATTTATTTTTGTAAGATTTTAATAAGCAGAAGAATCTTGCAAAATCTCTGATTTCGCAGAAGTTTTAATATCTAATTTTTTCAAACATTACATTCTTCTAAAAAGTGTATTTTATGAATATTTTCGATATCATTTGTGATTTGTTTGGTTTGCTGATGTTTTTGTAGTACTAGAAAATGATTGTCTAGATTGTGCCATGTAAGGTTGTTTGAAAAACTGGTAAAATGCAGTTTTGAAGAATAAGTGTTATTTTAGTAGAAATTAATTAAAAAAAATTCTAGTTTTTTTATCTTCGTTATATTCACGAAAATTTTTTCATAAAGTTATAAGAATGGAATGCATTATTTTGCTTTCTAAGCTCTTTTAAATAAGCTTCAATTGCATGTATTTCATTCATAAATGAAATTGGTTTATTAATACAGTGGATGCATTGTAGTAAGTCAGTTTTGGGTCCGTCTTTCTAGTCAATTTAACCGCTTAGCATTGGCGCTAATTCATTCCTATTCATTTCAATTTCAGAAAATTATTGAAACGCAGGTATTCGATAATGTCGATTCTGAATTTCTAATCCATTGATCATTCTTTTCGGAGCTTAAATAAAAATGTTGCATTTTTTGTCTAATGTCAGATTTAATTGTGCCACAAAAAGTTATTATGTCTGAGACTGCAGGGGTGTTTGTGCTCCGGGGAAACCCCGGAATTCCGGGGATTTTGAACTTCGATCCCCGGAATTTCCGGGGATCGTCGTTCAAAAGGAAGTAGGAATAATAATGAATTATTTATTTTGATCTGGGTAATTTTGTTTGCTTTTAAAGCAGAAAACGCAAGGTCAGTGTGTGTGGTGAAAACTTTTCCTTTCTTTCTCCAAAGGCAGTGATAATGCGTGAAAAGGGGGAAAAAACTTCTTTTCTTCTTTTTTGTTCTTTCCTTATTGCGAGTTATGACTCATTCCCCCGGTTCTCGGACATTCTCTTCTGAATTCTTTTCGGCAAGTAGGCGCGGCAGAAAAAAAAGGGGGAGACTTCGTTCGACCAGATGTGCGATAACGTGACTCTGGGTTCAAAGGTCTTCTCTCCTGGCGTGGCGCCAATAAGTAGAGAAGGGGGATTTTTCGCCGTATTAGCTATTTGTCATTGATCGCTTCGCAACTTTTTTTTCTCCGCTGTGTAAAATTTTCGTTTCATTTATTGATGCACGTGTAAATTTTTCGTTTCGCTTATTGAAATATTTTTTTATTTATGTACGCAAGAGAATTTCATTTAGAAATTTCAGCATATGAAACAGAAATTACCCCTTAAAAATTCATATCTAATTAGTTTTACAGCATTAGATCCAGAGCTAAGAGGTAAAACCAGTACAATATTAGCTTTTGAAAAATTATCATCTTTTATGTCCCATATTTTTAGTGATAATGAAAAGTCAAAAGTAGAAGCTGAAATAAGGTTATACCAGAGTGATATTGATATTACCAAAGAAATGCTCTACACATCTGATGAAAGTGGAAATCAAGTCAAGTGTACAATTGATAAATATTGGTCTAAAGTTTTTAATTTAAAAGATGATTTCACAAATGATTATAAGTATCCTACATTGGCTAAATTGGTCAAAGCCTGCCTTAGCTGCTTCCATGGCCCATTAGTAGAAAGTGCATTCAACTTAATGGATACACTTGTCACTGACTATAGAACCTCTCTTAAGATTGATTCCCTAGATGCAGTGCAGACTATTAAATATGATTTAATGGCTTCTAAAGAAACCTCATGTGAAAAATATGGCTCAAAAAATCCAATGACTGATCCAATTCACAAAGATCTCTTACTGAATATGAACAGAAGTTGGAAAACATATCAAGAGGACTTAAAAACATGTATTTCAGATGAGTCACCTATAAAAGTCTCTGAAAAACCTTCTACATTAGCAGAAAAGCAAACTGCTTCTACCTCTGCATGTGCAGTTCTCGAGGAAATTTCTTCAACTGTAAATGAGGAAAATAAAAGTCAACCTTCCTGCAATTATGAAGTTCACCACAAAAGAAAGACAAGCCCACAAACATCAGAAAATAAAAAAAAAAGCAGCAGAAATTAGATAATTTTTTTAAAAGAATTAATTCAGGTAATTTAAAATATTTGCATAAAATGTAGTAGTTTATATGTTTGAAAATTTATGGTTATTAATTTTTCAAAAAAAGTAATTCATTGAACTTTTATAATTAGGTCATTCAATACTTCATAATTGTAATTTTTCATTTCTTCCCCCCCCCCCGTTCTCGAAACTCCAAAATGCCGGTAGTAAGTCCGTAAAAGTTTCAGGGGATTTTTTGGGATCCCACAAACACCCCTGGAGACTTGATCTTGGCGAGAGGAGATTGTTGCATGAAACAAATATTCAAAAGTTATACATTTTTGTTGGTAAAATACATGAATCTTCTCAGCAACAAATGGAAAATGAAGTTTATATTTGTATCTGTGAATAGTTTTTGTTTTGATTTATTACTTTAAAATTGAATAAGTTGATTTTATAGTTACATATAAAGCAGATTAATGAAATTGTTTTTTGTTTAAAGTTGCTTGGGTGTTTAAATGTAATTTTTGAAACTAAAATACCTATTTATGTATCATTTGTCTGTACTTGACCGTATGTGTAGAGTAATGTTTATCTATTCTTCAAAATCCAACATATTAAATTTTTGTTTGCATTTTCTAAACTAATTTTGCTTTAGGTTTTTATTTTAGCTGTTAACCTACAAATTAACTACCCATATATTGAAAAAGATTTGTATTTTGGGCTGTTTTTTGTTGCATTTTGAGAAACAACTTTGCAGTACATCTTATATCCATTTTTTAGAACTGGGTCTGGGACCAACCACACAATTACAAAAGATGTAGGATATTCTTTATGTGAAGCTATAGTTGCATATGATGAAGGCAGAGTTGAAGATTGCTGTGACATCTTATATCCCTTACGTTACAATATTGTTCAAATTGGAGGCAGCAATGCTCAGGTACTTTATTCATGGAAGATAAATTTTATATTTACATTTTTTTTATTAATTGTTATTTTAACTTTCAATATAAAAAGTTTCACTGACCGTAATTTCAGACATACACATTTCCGCGGAAACGTGAATTTCAATATTTTCTGAATCGAATTTTATCATTCTGGATTAATTTTCTTTTATGTAATAATTCTAAAATATTTTATGTATCTCAAACACTTTCTCTATAAATTGGTTTTTTTGGCAAATTAATCATATTATACTTATCTGCGTTGATGTTTGATAGAATTCATTATAAGTTTAGTTTTTTTTCCTTTCAAGCCTGTGTCGTGTCTGAATGGGGAGGGGGGATTGGACATTTTTGATCGGCGTACCACTTTAAGTAGATATTGTGAATGACTAGTGAAATTCTAGGATTTAAGTGAACAAATAGATCTTATGATGAACAAATGTAATGAATAACAAATAATGCTACAATTTAACCAAGTGTTGGAAAAAATAGTTTAAATACACTAAAGAAAATATTTTGCTTATTGAATATAGTTTCATTCAGAAGAATATTTCTTTGTCACAGTTTCTTTTTAAATTTGTTTTTTCAATGATTGGATAAACTACAAAATGTGTGTTGGTTAAATTTCAGATATTAGTAAATGAATCTCTTAAGACTAAAATAAAATAATGATTAGTATATCGTTAGAGAAATCAAATCTAAAGAATATTCTTTAGGGCATGGGGACTCGGGCATAAATTTTGTTTAGTTGTAAATGGTATTTTTTACATTTCTATCTGAAGCACTGAATTGTTGAGTGCATTTACTACATATTCTGTGTGCTTGTAGAAGGTTATGCAATACTGTTTTTTTATTTAATTTCATATCTTTTTATAAATTTTTTTCTAAGTCTATATGATTATTATTAGACTATTAGATTATTATTAGAATATATTAACTGATTAAATATCATGTAAAATACATTAATAGTAAAAACATTGTTAATGCATAATAGTGAAAACATTGTAAACGAACAAGTGTTTTTTTAATTATAAATCAATATAAAATTAAAAATAGCATGCATCTCGTATTATTACATGATGCATTTTGAATTGCAGCAATTAAAACCATTTTATTGGATGAGTGTATATTCTGATATTATCTAAAATTTTTATTGTTATTGATTAGTTTCACTTTTATTCTAGCTTCAATCATTAATGACAATATCTTTTTTAAAAGAATTTTTTAATTGCACATTTGCGAGAGAAAGATATATATTTTAATTTGTTGCCTGAATTAAATATTTAAGAAAGAGATGGAGGAAAATTATTTTTTAATAATATTTGAATGCAAGAAATAATTCTAAGGTAAGATCTGTTAATGGTTATTATAAGTCATCGTGGAATAAAATCGGTATTTGTTTTATCTAAAATTCTTAAAAATAGGTGTTTTTTTTAATGATATTTGTTTGTGTTTTAAAGTAATTTGGAACATCTGTTTCAATGTATTAGGTAGTTTTATTAAATTTTAGGACTTTTAGAGTAAAATATTTTAATATGAAGATTTTAGATCTGATGAATTCTGAATGCGTTTTAAATTTTTTCAGAGGGATATGTTTAATTTACTATTAATAGCTGCTGCTATGAAGTCAACTTGTAAGCACCACCAAAGTGTATTACGGTAAGAATAATTGTTTAAACTGTTCTGAAGAAAATGGTTGGTGTTCCATTTGAAAATTATGTAGCCTTATTTGATTTAATCTGTTATACTTTTTTTTTTTTTTTTGATATTCATCAGGAAACAATGTGATTTTTTTTTTTGTGGTTATAGAACTACTTGTAACATTCTCCAGCCATTAAAATTTGCGGGGAAAGGCCTATTAAGGTTGCTAGAAAAGAAAGAAGCCTTGAGCTGTGAATTAATTCGAAATTTGATCTTGTTCCACAATATTTAAAGTATCAATATTAATCCCTACACGATCTCATCAATAATTTTTTGGATCGCATAAGAAACAGTTATGTATGTTGGATATTTTGATCATATTCATTGCTAATTATGATATATTTTTTAACTGATAACTGAAGAAGCTATTATGTTTTCTGACATTTTCCTTGTCTATTCATTAAGAGTGCTTTTTTTCTAATTTTAAGCACTTGGTTTAAATTAAGAACATTCCAAAATTCCGAAAATTATTGATAAAAAATTAAGTCGAAATCACACTAGTTAAGTGTATGTTATTATAAACTGTGAGTGCACTCTAACTAGTAAAGTGCGTTCGACGTATATGCATGTCAATCTAAATTTTCTGTTTGCTCGGTCGATGTGTAATATTTTATCCATGAAAAATGAAATCTTATTTGGTTTATCATATTTTTTTTTGCAAAACTTATTATGCAGCGATTTGTATTGCGTTCGATGTGTATATGCATCATCACTTAATTTTAAAAAGGAAGATTTGAAGGATTTTAAAACATAAATTTTGCAATTAGGAGGTTAAACTCTCGGCTTATTGATTTTAAACCTTCACTTTAGAAAATGTTACCATTATATCGATACGCTTGTTTTATTTACTTACATCGCTGATAGAACACAAATGCTTTTGCATCATCATCTTATTAGTCCAATTAAATGAAAAATTTACATGAATAGCATTAATCAGTTTGCTTTCAAATACATGCATTTAGAACATATCCTAATTTTTATAATGAGAATGACATTGATTAATTTATAAATTTTATAGGAAGCAGGACATAATTAAAGCCAAATGTTTACATTCTACAGGCAAACATTCGCTCTTTTGGGTTCTAATATTTTCTTTTAATCATGAATTTTGTTGTCTTTTAACTCGTGTATGATCTACATATTATCCTCGTAATATATTTTTGACTTTTAATAAAATTCATTAATTTTGGAACATCTAAAGGAAACCTTATTTCCAAAATATCTTTATAATGGCGAAATAAAAATAACAAATCACCATGCACTTATTCTTCACCTGAAGCAAATAGTCGATTACTTGGACTATTACTCAGTAATTTGTTTCATTGTGCATTGTTTTGTCAATTTACTCTCAATATGTTTTGGTGGTGAGGATAACTTTTGAGGAAAATTAGCTATTTAATATTTGGAAGAATGAGGGTGTAAATTTTTCTAATTTATATATTAACACTTATGCCTAATATATATACACTAGAGAAAGTATTCACTGTGTTTTAAAATACTTTAAATGTAAATTTTGGATGATTTTCAGAATTTGGTTAAGATTTTATTCGAAAGTTGTTCAGATTAATAAAATGATAATTTTATATTTATTTTGAAAAGCTATTTATATTTTTATTTTGTGTTAGCTTATGTATAAAAAAAATTCGTTTTTCAGACAACTGTTAAGTGAGCGGACAAGATTTAAGAGCATAAGTCAAGTGCCAGATTGATGCGATTTAGAAGCTTTAAAGATTGACTGTATCTTTCTCATGTTGCTATAATGAAGTATTTTTTCTTAAATTCAGTGTGCAAATCAACTTCAGAGACATTTTAAAGATATCGCCTTTCATTTGAGCATTTCAAGTTGAGATTTTTATGCAGTTTTAAAATGTGAAATTTATGGATTTTGATTAAGAAAATATTCAGAAATAAACTTTGTGATATTCTGCCGTTCTGTATATGATTCAGTTTGTTTTCTATATGCAGTATATTAAATACTTTATGTAAACAGAGTTTGTGACAGAGAGCTTGATACAATAAGTGTGCAAATAGTATTTATGCTGAAAGAAAATGTTTGGTAAGAAAAAAAATCCTCATTATATTTTATGAAATGGAGAAGTTTTCTTCTGTGTATATATATATGTATTTGACAAGATATAAGAAGTCTTGAATGAATTTAGTTTTTGATTGGTCAATGCCAACTGTGAGCTTCTTATTTGTTTCTTATGTTCTTGGTTTGAGGTTGAATTCAGTTTATAGTTTTAAAGTGACTGAGTGACCATGAATTATAAATTTTTTTCATAAGATTACTCATATATATGAGAAAAATATTTTGCCAAATCGTAACGAACACAAATTAGTTATCACTCTTAGATCAACCTTTTTCATATACTTGAAATATTTTCCTTCAGTATTTCTGTAACTCTTACAATGTTTCACAATATTTCTAAAAATAATATAACATATGCTTAAAATCTGGTATAACTCAAATTGACTACCTTCTATCGGATTTTAAGGTATAATCTTGTTTAATGATATGTGAGGATAATTATAAGTACTAATTCTGCGTCAAAATGTTTAATTTGTGTATTCAAGTCATTTCTTGCTGTGCATTGTATGTATATGTATAAATGCACTGAATATTAATTTTATTATGTGTATGTATATACATAAATACATGCATAGTAGTTATTCTGTACTTTTTCCTTTTCTTTCTTCTGTTTGAACAAGGTGTTTTCAAACATTTCAGCATTCAAAAACTTGATATAATTATTCACTTCCAAGAAGTATGCAAATTACATACTCTGGATTTGTTTTTTATTATTATTTTTTTAAAAGTGCTTTTAGTTTTGGGCACTTTTTACTTGATTTGTAACTACCTTAAAAAACAATGCATTTTTTAATTTTTGCAATTAAAAGCTAATTTAAATTAGTTATATTTTAAACTGTTTGGTGAATTCTATTAGTATTAAATTTTGTTAATGTGTTAAAAGAAATCAAGCAATGAAAAAACTTGCTATAACTTGTGCAATTTTTTAAGCTTTTGTTTTATTTAGGTACACATCTTCAGGATTCCAGGAATTATTATTTCACTCTGAATTATTGCTCACAGTTGGGTATTTAATTGGCTATAGATTTTTATGGATTGAAATAGAATAATTTACAATATTATTTTGTTGACTTTGTATCTTTGTAGGAATAATTTTTAATTCATAATTCACCCATTCTATATTACAATAAAAAAATTTGTTAAACAATTGGCCTAATTTTTCAAAAAGTAGTCTGTATTGTTATTTATTTTGTATTCAAAATTCCATACTCTTTTTTTTTTTTTTATGTAAGGGAAAATTAGCAGGCAAGAATATTTTTTAGAACATATGTTTGAGATGTAGCTTAATAATCACAATTTTATACATATTTCTTTGAATTGATATTCAATTATTGAGCTATTGCATATGGTGACTAAGCATATAGTTAAACGTTTCACGTGATTTAAGTTACATTTATAAGAACTGGGTATTTTAGAATAGTACTGTTGTATCTACTTCCTTTTGTTTCTCTCCGTGTGTAGATAAATATTACTTAACAGTGTGATATGTGCACTTGGTTTAGTATTTTCCTGATAAAAAGTTTTCTTTTAGCAGAATTCGATTTTTCTTTTCAAATGTGCATTTTAATGAAGTGTTAATGTAAAATAATTGCTTTTTTATCTTAAATATTAAAAGTATTTTAATTTTTCAGTAAAATATCTTTAATATTTCAATTTTGAGCTATCTTTTATCTCTACTGTATGAAAATTAAAGTTTTTTTTTTTCCCCATAAAGAATTAATTTGATCTTTCCCTTAGTTTTGCTGAATTGGCCTTGGGCAGGGTGTTCATTCCCTTTTAGGTATTTCTAAATCTTTTATAGAGCATGAACTTTTTTTCCTGCCATATATGTGGTTTTATTGTTCTAAATGTAGATATTAATATAGTAACGAATGATAGTTTTTTTCCCCTGCGAGATTTTTTCTATTTTTGTGGGAAAGACTGGTATACTTTTCACTATTCTCTAAGATATGATATGTATTTAATTATTAAAATTTAGTGATTTTAATTGACATCGAAATAGCTGCAGTCACACTTATTTTTTGTAAAATGTATTAATATAGAGCGTTTAATCCAACTATAATGACAGTAACTTGTATTCTATTAAAAAATAAGAATTATTTTTATAATTGAAAATTTATTTTCAATCGTTTATCCACTAATATTTGGAAAGGCGATTTTTTAAATCAACTTCAAAACAGGGTTTGGGAAGATTCGGATTATTTTATATTCCTCGAGGAAAATCATTTTGACAGTGCCAAGTTATACAGTAAACACAAATTGATATCTGTAATTAAGAAATTATACATGAATTCGAAAATAATTTGGCAAGGAATAGATTAATAAAACTTTATTATTGATATGAGTATTTCATCTGCTTTTATTGCCCAGCAGTACACTGTGTGTCCATCACGAGAACACTTCCAGACAAACGTCTGTTTGCGGTGGGCGTTATAGAAACAGGTTACTGCAGGATGAGTTCATTTCGCAAAGGTAGAAATTCATTCAAGTTTCTTACGTTGGCACGTTTAGCGCCAAATTGGCGCATTTGTTGTTATTGCATTTAACTTTTGAAAACAAATTCAAAAAAATTATTCACTAAGTTGAAAATCATTTGCGTACTCGGAATATTGAAAATATCTGATATTCCTGTCATATGTATAAAAAGAACAATGCAAATCAATTAGAAAAGTTGAATAATTATTTGTATGTCTAACGATTGTACAAAAAGAAAAATAAGTAGAATTTTGTACAACAAAAAATTAATCGTTTTCATTTCATTTGTTTTAAATTTATGTAAATAATTAATATCGAATTCTCCAGAGCAAACGCGAGATAATCTAATTTAACATAAAAACAATAGCATAATCAATCGTGATTATTTTCATAAAAGGTTGTTTTTATTCTGTTAGAAAGTAAAATGTTCATTATTAAATATGCTTGAAACCTTTCGAAATTTATATTTATTTATTTTTCTGATGTATATGCTATTTGCCGGAACATAAAATTAACAATAACCATATTATCAAATTTTAGATTTTTAAAAATCTAACTTTGATTTGTAACTTACTTTCAATATGCACAAGCTTTCTACAACATAATTAATTGCGTAAAGTTTATATGTAAAAGTATTCTAAATTTGAAAATAATAAAAGTGTTCATTCATGTACGTGCCAGATGTCCCGTTTTTTAAAGTAGTATTCTATATGACCATTTATTCATTTTCCCCGGCTTGAAAAAGAAAGCTAATTATTTCAAAGAAAACTTTTTCCCACGAACTGTCAATTTAAATAATAGGGTGATAAATGAGCTTTTCTTTTCAATGTATATCAGTAGTCATAAACATCATAGCAATAAATTATCCATAAATCCCTGCATTATTTTATCATTTCGGAGTTGAAAATTCTTCACTCCCAATCTATATTAACTACGATTTTAAAGTCCCTCCTTTCTTAAATTGAAAAAGCATTTTAAAGGATGTTAAAATTTCAAAGAGACAAAAAAATTATTAAATAATGAAATGCAGTTAATATTAGCCAAAGAAAAGATTAATAAAGTATAAAAGAAATAAACTAAGCGAATATAAAGACACGTGCAATTGCGGTTAAAGCTAGAAGACGAATAAACAACAGTTTTTTTTTTTTAATCGTTTCAATTTGACGCCAAGAAAAAAAATAACCCCCCAGACTTCCGTTCGATTCCACCCACTCAAAATGGATCTTCCCTACCGGAATCTGTTTCGATAACGCCCACCGTAAACATAGACGGTTGTCTGGAAGTGTTCTCGTCGTGGACAAACAGTATTACTCTTTTACTCATCTACGGTTAGGAAATATTTTGAGGTAAAACTCATTAACTGTAACGTAATATAACTAATTACTTGTACGCAATTTTTCATATGTAAAAGTACTTTTGTAAAATATATAGATTACAGTAATATATTAATTATATAAAGGCGGGTATGAGGAGAGGAAGTAATTAATAAATTCATTATAAAGAATAAAATTTGTTTCAATATGAGCCCTAGTTGATTTCAAGAATGTTTCGAATAACACTTATTTTGCTAGTATTTGGTTCGAAAATGTTTAAGGAATTTAAATGCACATGATTGCAGTCGAGTGTCAGTTATGCGCTTCATTATGTTTATGAAATAGTTTACAGGTTATTTTCATCTATGGCTAAAATTTCTCTTCCCCATTAATTTACTTCGTTTGAGCTCTGAATTCTGTTCAATTTTAATACTCGAAAGATTACATTGTAAGCATTTTTGCCTTTAACTGTCTGCAAAGAGTTCAAGTAGTTTTGTTTAGAATTTTTGTCATTGTTTTCAAATTTGGTTTAAAAGCAGTTTTGATAGTTTCCCTAATGTTGCTCAAAATGTGCCATTTCTGGGAAATAAAACCACAAATACAATAAGCGCACAGTGAGATGTTTTTACTGCTCAAATATGGTTACTGTTAAAGGACTTTTGCATTCTATCTTAAAGATCAATTTTAATTAACTTTTTTTCTTTTTTCTTTCCCTTTCCTTATGAATTTAAGGTGGAAACAAAGTGTCATTAGTCGATTGAATGACTGCGGAAAAAAAAAAAAAAAAGCACTAGACACATATTTTCAATATATGACAATTGAGGCACAATTGAATTTTTGTAAGTACAAACCAAATTAAAATTACATTTATAAAATTCAGAAATTAAAGTTTGTTTTTGTCAGAGCTTGAAGGTTTAAAAAAAATTTCGTTGATGCATCATTTATAGTTTATAACCAGTTAAGAATACTTTAATGATGTTTCTATAAAATTTGTTATCTTGTGCATTGTAAAGTGATGTAACTGTTCTTTGAAATTATGAATTTGTTCAGAGATTGTTATCTTTATTAAGGCCTCTTGGTTGTGCAAAATTCCATTCTTTATCAGATTGGTGTAATTTACAAGTTTTGAAATAAATGATGTTAAAAGAACATCTTGGAAAAATTAAGCAATCATTGTTTTAAAGAACTCCAAAAGTCTTCAATTCTATGAATCTTCAGTTTATTTAGGAAGGGGGGGGCAGCCATGCAAGTAACATAATTCAAGATACATCTAAATGTTTGCCTCTTAAATGCTCCAAATTTCTGCGAACTTTATTTAAATTCTTGCTTTTTTTCAGTATGCAGTTTTTTTCTGGGAGATGAAGAAGATAATAAATTATAGATATAAATTTATTAAATTTCCTTTGTTTTGAAATTAATTTCTTTCGATTTTACTTGTAAAAGCTTTGGTCGTTATTTAGATTAATAAATTTAATGAAACCAGAATTAATTCTAAATTTCTGTATATCAATTTCATTTTCAGAATTTAGATGAGTATTAATTATAAGCGTGATAAAGTTGTTTGTTTTCATACGCCATAAAGATGGACAAATGGGTCTGCTAAAGCATATTTATAATCTGATGAGTAAAAAAGAAAAAAAATTAAAAGCTTATTAAGTATATTAATTGCATGGCAGTAATTTCTTGACGAGTTCTAAAGCTGATGTCGATAAAATATCTCAATAGTATGATTGAATATTAGTCTTGGCATCAGTCTTATTTATTATTATTCTATTAACTTTTTTTTTGCTGTGTACCAGCTTCCTATATTTCTTTTAGATGACAAATATGCAAAGTATAACTCAAATATTAAAAAAATGAAATTGTACCTGTACTAACATTTGATTTTGAAATAAACATCTTGTTATTTTAAATGCTGTCGATTTCAATATAATCATTATTTTGCTATTCATATTTCAAGCTCAAATTTTAGTCCAACTTTTTTTACTGTAAAATAAAAAAAGAAAATTTTGTAAAGCAAATGAGATATATTGCATTTTTTTATTGCATAGAAAAGAGTACTGCTGTGCCTTGTGTGGCTGTTGTTAGAGCGAAAGTTATCACATCTTAGTTATTTCTTCTTATTATTTTACTATTTTAGACAGAGTATTATGTCATTCATAAATTTCATCATTCATATGTTAGCTGTGTGCCATTGTATTTACGAACAATAAAATTTTCTTGTATTTCAAGCCATAAACTGGCTTTAGCATTAATGCATAATATTGGATAATTGCGAATTAATTATACCAAATACTGTTATTGTTTCAGGCACTGTCACTGAATATTTGGACATTCCATCATTTTCGTACCTCATTCATAAAAAAAAAAAGAGAATATTGTTACTTTATAAATTTAGATGTGGAATTTTTTTATTCAATTTTTCTTTTTAATTCCTAATCTTACACTTGTATTTTTTGTATTTGATTTTCTTTCAAAGTTTCGTTTTATATCCATTCTTACTATCTTGGCAAAATTTTCTTCTAAATAAGAAAATCTACAAAATACAACAGTTCTCCACCTCTTTTCCTTAAACATTAATAATAAATATTTGTAACATTCTTTTATTTAACTTTATATAATTTCTGTGTATCAGTTATTTTTAGAAGTATATAGATAAGCCTGCCGAATGAAATATATAAACTTCATTGCATGCAGTTCCCTTTCGTTTACCTTGTTCATATTTAATGAAATTCAGTAATCTGAAGTTAATATTCAACAACAAAAACACTTTCTCATATGAATGATTTACTTTAGAGAAAATTTCTTTTCTTAGGTGAAAGAAAAAAAAATTATGATGTATTTGTTACGGTAGATGTTCATGCATGGTTTAAATATGGATATTAACTCATGAATGTAGCTTTTTAAATTTCTTAATGTATTGATTTTTATGTAATGTGAAGTGCATAAAGAATTATTTCACAGATTTTATCCATGAAATGGAATGATTGCATGTAAATTTGTACTCCGTGCTGCTATGAAATTGCAGCAAATTGTCGTGCTTCTTTCTGTTCTAAAATATTTTAATGGATTTTATTTTAACTTTCATGACTAATGTTGAGTTTCAAATAATTTTATATGGATCCCTTTAATATATAATTTACTTTCTATCATTAAAGGTTAACTACCATCATCAGTAAATTTATTTACCATTTGTATATAAATGTTAATGTTGCATTTTTGTTGTTGGCGTTTATGGTTTTGAATGTTGCCATTACCTTTTGTTGCCTTTGTGTACCAAAAATATACTATTTCTAGAAAGTAAATGTTACAAAGAAACTGAGCATAATAAACATATTTTTTTATCGTGCTTTTGTCGATGATTTGTTTCGCACTTTCACAAAAATTGAAATAATGTCGATTTCAGATGCTTTAAAACATTCAAATTCCTTTATATACCAAATATCTCTCCTCCATCCCCCCTCGGCAGACACTCTATATAGGAAAGAAGAGCTTCCGGTTTGTTGGTTGATTCTCGTTTCCCTGATGGGCATAGTTACAGTGTGACTCTCCGCCGATGTTGGGAGAATTTGTATCGTTGCTGGTGTTGGCTCTCTGTCTTGTTTGCGCCTTATTGCTGACTCAACGTCCGGATCATTGCATCAAATCCGTATTTCAGACATAATGCAATTCCAAAGGGGTTATGTACCACATCATTAAATTTAAAGTACCACTTTTCAGATGTTATAGAATTAAAACATATCATTAGAAAACAAACTATTAGTGATGTGCACATAAGAACATAGGGGGAAAAGGACACAGAAAGTTCTAAAAATGAATACCGGGAAAAGATAGGCGGATCTTTCCTTGTTCAAACGCAATTCAGTCATAATCGTGATGTATAGATATAGTTGTGCATTAATTAGTAACAAATGGCATAAAAGCTGAAGTACATGCTTTATTTTGTGTACATTAATAGACAAGTGTTCCGAGATTTAAGAAATTGGTTCGGAAAGGTTTCGCTGGTTTTTCAAAATACGTTTATCACTAAGGGGCGCTGAAATATTAACCTTTAAAATGGGATATTTTCATAAATGTTTGTCTATTCGTCATGATTGTGTTTTTTGTTTGGTGTCAATGTAAAAACATGAAGAGCAAAAATTGTTCATATAGAGTCTTAGTATTTTTACTACTGCAAAAATAAGAAGGCGTTTCGAACCATGAAAAACGCAGTACTATTAACGATGAGAATGTTATATGTGAACCGAAAGATATACTGATCGACAACGGATTGTAAAACCCACCGCGCTTTTGCGCATGCGTTAGGATGGGTTTAATTCGTCAAAACAAGGATGGAAGGAAAGACGAAAGGAGGAGATGTTTACATTCAATAGTGAAGACTCGCGGTTTTATGAGACATAAAAATTACAGATAATTAGTAATAAAGAAGGAAAATGATATTAATGCACAGTAAAATATTTCAAAACAATTTTTATTTAATGTAAGAGGCATAAACATTAAATTATGAAGAATAAATAAAAAATTTCTGCTCTTAAAATTTGGTAATTACATTTTTACAAAATAATAATCTTTTTTGTATTAAAATGCTTTTTTTTTATGTGTTATTGTATATTTTTTGACAATATTTTACGATTAAAAACAATGGATAATCCAGATTTTGTTCTATTTAAAACATTTTATTTTCATTTAAGGAATTGCTGTAAATATGGAGCCTCTTAAAAATATTATCTTTAAAATACATGATACTTTATTTATTTTGATATTAAAAGAACATTATTAATGATTTTTCTATTTAAGAATATTATTTTTAAATATATAATATGAAATAATTACAAATTTTTTCGTACTACTCCTTAAAACTTTTTTGCCATTTGAACTAGCCATATCAATACGAAAATTTGGGTTAAAATAAAATGCGGTCAGAAACGACACAACACTGACATTTAAAAAAAAAAAAATGAACTAAAATGTATCTACTGGGGGAAAACCAAGGTCAAAGGGGAATACCGGAAATGTGCTCATCGTTCCGCGTCTCATCCCTTAATGAGATGGAATAGTCGAAATATGGTCGTCTCAGAATCCGTTGACTAACAGTACAAATGCTTCTTGAAATTCATATATGGCAATGCTCCGTTAAGCTTTCTGGAGGTGATGACTACCAAATAAAGGCTCAATCGCAAATAATCAACATTTTATCACTTGTAAAGTAGCAGAGAGACTCAAGGAGCTGGTCTACTGTATATCACTTACGCTGCTCAGGGCCACCGCGTGGGTATTAGGCGCCCTTGTTCAAATTGAAATTTGGCGCCCCTTAATTCTGTTCTGTTGCACTCTTATAAAGTGCTGCAAATTATATGTGAAATACTCTTTTATAGTATTCAAAATTTGACTTTTGAACTGAAAAGCTTTAAAATTATAATATTAAAACACGTTTGTCTGATTATTTTTATTATTTCACCAATTTTAAAAACAAAACAATGATAAAACATTTTTAAATAAAATATAAAAATTAGAAAATATATTCAAATATTGATTCTCCTAGCTTTAGCAGCTACAAACACTCGTATCAATTCCTTTATATTTAATTTATCCAAAATTTCGCTCTCTATGGATATAATTGACAAATCAGATAATCTCTTCTGCGCCATGGTAGATCGCATGTAGTTTTTTATAATTTTAAGTTTTGAAAAACTTCCTTTTAGCCACCGAAACTGGCAGGGTTAAAGAAATCCGTAAAGCTATTGCAATATGTGGAAATGTATCGGTAAGATTGTTTTCATAAATATAATTTAACCCTTTCTAGGGCAGTGGGAAGTATGCTTCCCACCAAATTTATCGATCTTTGTATGAAATTATGTAGGTTGGCATAAGTTCTGACAAATTTTTTTAGTAAGTCAGAAACTTAGATGCTTCAGTTCTTTATCTCAGACAAAATGATGTGTCTTGATTTGTTACTTAATTATTAATTAACCAAATTAATTAATTAATCAAATTAAATTTATCTAATAAGCTAAATGAATCCATTTTCTTATTCTAATTTCAAGCCTAAAGATAATTTAACATAATATGACTAGAAAAAAAATGACCCTTTAAAGGGTTAAAACATCAATAGGTGACATATCCTGTTTAGTAAAACATCGCAAAGATTTTATTTCTTCGAACAAATTTAATCTATCAATGTGCTTTTCATTAACATTTTTAGTATCCGTTAATTTTTGTTCTAATTCTTTACAATGTTTTAAAATTTCATTGTCACTCCAGTTTTTTAAATTAGGTATATAGTATACTACCTTGAAGTAATTGTAATGTTCTTTTAATTGACTGAATCTGTCAGTAATTGAAATAGCAGTATCTAATATTATATTGTAAAATTAAATTTTTGTCTTCGATTGTTGATTAGTTCGTCGGTTTGTTCATCTTGAAATAGTTTCTTTTTAAACCTGTTTAGATTTGTGGAAAATCAGTATCCACCCCCAAATCATCAACAACGATACTTGCAATGGCAATTGCATGTTCATACGCTTCATCTGATATACGATTATTTAGCTCTGATATAAGATTTTGTAAATTGTCAGTCACGAATTGCAATTCACATTTAGAATTTTGCATTATTTTATTTACCACATTTACTAAATTTAAAATATCGTGCCAGATGTTAATGGAAATGAATTTAAACGAGAAAACCTTCTAAATCAAATTTTTTGAGTTCTTTATTCCATGTCTATTGTTTGATCTTCTTGAATATTTATTAACGCTCTCAAAATTCCCTTCAAATCGTTTTTCAACGGTCTTAAAGCTTGACTTGTACTTTCCTATCTGGTGTTGGAGAGTGACTGTAAAGTTAGATTTTCAAGATACTGTTGCAAAATAGATCAACGTTTAACGAATGAGGAAATGTAGTTGTAAAGCTCCTGCACTACTCCGAAGAAATTAACTGTTTCGAAGGAAATTTTAGCTGCATCCTTTAGCAAAATTCTCTCTCTGCAAATTTAGAGAATGGGCAGAGCAGGGGATATAGAGTGCTGTCGAATTATTTGAAATAATTTTTTGTTGCAATCCTTTGTGCTTTCCTCTCATATTAGCACCATCATCGTACGATTAGCCTCGTAAATCTGATAAATTTAGTTCTAAAGATTTTAAATGTCCATTTATGAATTCAAACAGACCCTGTCCAGTAGTGTCGCCGATAGATTGAAATCCACAGAAATGTTCTTCAATTTGGGCTTTATTGGTTTCCTCGTTCTTATAAACAAATCGAATTACAACAGTAAATTGTTCGGTATGACTGACATCAGATGTAGCATCCAGAATTAGTGAGTAATATTTTGACGATTTAATCACATGTAATAAATGCTTTTTAATTCCTTCTGAAATAATGCTTATAATTTCATTCTGAATTTGATCTCCTAAGTAATGAGAAATGTTCTTCTTTTGAGATGTTTGAATTTTGTGGAGATGTTCAGCGATTATTGGATCAAATTTTGCTATGGTTTCAACCAACTTCAAAAAATTTCCATTATCACTATGATACAACTCTTTCGAAGAACTTCTAAATGTAAGGTATTGCCGGGCTAAAAATTGTTTTAAATAAATAAGCTGTTCAATAACCTATTGCCAGTAAACCTTTTCTGCATCATAAAGTCTTTGTTGAGCTGCATCCAGGGTACATAAATTACGCAAAGACATTTTGAGTTCACTTCATTTTGAACTATGTTTAAGGTGAGATGCACTGTTTTCATGTGTTTTCAAAATGCGGGTTAAATGCGCCCAATCATTACATCCATCCTTAATAAGCTGTGAATGCTTCCCTCTGAATAGTTTACATGGGAAGCAAAAAATTGCATTCCGGGAATTTGAATATACTAAATAATTTCTAAATACTTTTTCTCCATTCGGTAATGTTCTATAATAGAACGATTCTGAAAAGATTCTACAGAATTATCTCTCGAAAAATGTTTTATTATCAAGCGGGCAGGGCCATTTTCAATTAAATAATCCCTAATTTTTATAGAATTTGTATCAGGCCAGGTAGCTGGATCGTTTAATTCAAAGTCAAAATCTTAGTTTTGAGATATTATTTTATTACCAGGCGAATTTTCTACGTCAACATCTAAATTTTCTATTGGTACAATCGTGGCTTCTTTTTGATCATATTCTGATAAATTTTCATTATGAAATTCCAAACCAGATGTTGTTGATGGTCCTGTTCAATTGCTTGTCCGTCTAATCCTATTGTGTTTATGAAATATTTATTGAGAGATCCTGCCAGTTTCTGATTAGGTTCCTCTCTTTGCAATTTCCTTTTTCTATTTTGTGCTCCAGACTTTTTTTGGTTTTTTTAGAACATGTTTCTAAAAAAATATTTATTGCACTAAATAAAAAAAATTTAATTTTCATTTCATATACAAAATGCATTATATGATTTTCTCTCAATATACTATTTGAAAGTCGAAAGCACATTTATGTCATTTGCTACTAAATAAAGATTTAGATAAAAAACTAATTTGACTGAAAAATTTAGATTTTTTTTTTTTTTTTTTTGAGAATTTAATGTGAAATTTTTCTTTTTATTGCCGATTCAAAATATTTCAGTAGATTAAACCAATATTAATACGAATTACTAAAAAGCATTTGTTATAAGCAATTGAAATATTGAAAACATCTCGGGTACATAATAATTATAAACTTTTAATGAAAAAGAGCTATAATCATTAGTAATTTTTTTAGAATTTTTTTTCGATTATTTGGAAATTGTAATTTTATATCAGAAATTGATATTTTGCTCAATTAAGGGTAAGATTTATCTGGGTTTTATATAGATAAATAAAAAGTTGCTTTTTGAATTATTTTGTTAATTTGAAAGATAAAAGTTTTTCTTAATGAATTGTTTCTTTTTATGAATCTTTACTGCAATGAAAATAATATTAATAATATATTTAGATTGTTCACTTACCTCTAAATAATAATCCTATTTTTAGAGCAATTATAAACAAAAAAGATTTGAAAACAATTAATCATAGTACTTTGCTTGCGAAGCAATTCACAGAATATACGCACTTTATGAGCAGCGACTACGTATATGATTAAAAATAAGGGTTGACGTATGATAAAATACATTAAAAAAACGCAAACTAAACAACGACGTTGAGCCGCAACAGCTTCACAACACATAAAGAATAAATATATGCCGATACAAAACATTCCCAATTCCTGTTGTTACATGTTGCAAATTATTAGATTTTAAAAGCAATTTTTTTGCAAGCGTATAATTAACAATTTTTATTTAAGAAACATTAAATTAAAAAACTAAGTACTATAAATTTTGGCGCCCCCCTGACCCAGGCGCCCTTGTGCGGTGAACAATTTTGCCACCATCACGCGGCGGCCCTGACGCTGCTAGCTACCCACCTGAATGGTTAGGAATAAAGCAAGGGAATTACTTTCTTGGGCTCGGCGTTAAGAGTGGACACTGTCCTCAGATGATGAGACTGAATGTATAGATTCCAGCTATAGTCTGTGTATTTTCAATAGGCGGTACAAGGTCACATTTTCTACCTCGTTATTGGTTGTCTGGTATTAGTAATGTGGTAGAAAATGTGACCTTGAACCGCCTATAGAAAATACATATAGTCATGACCTCCGAGAGATAAGGCCTGCTGGTTGTTGTAATGAGTCATCACGGCTAGGCGGACGCTCCGAGAAGTACGGAGATTAACATAACGCGTAACTTGCGATGTATAGCGTTATGCTTCCTCGACAATTTTCGTCAATTCTCTAAATTGTCAAATAATTGCATAGATGCTAATTAAAAAATATTACTTTGTATTTAAAAAAATCGACATTTAAATAATTACAATCGCGGTTTGAGAATTTCCGATATTGAATATCACAATTTCTTGACAACTTTCGTTATTAAAAACACATTCACCGAATTATTAAATAGGTGCATAATAATTGCTAATTTACGAATTATTTATTATATGTTTGTGTAAAATAGATGTTTACATTAAATTTTCTTTGAAATGGAAACTTTTTAGTTCTCAGGAATTTTATTTTTTAAAAAAGGAAGCTAATTAATAGTAAAAGATTTACATGTAGGAAATAAAAATTGCTGTAAACAAAAAATTTGATTAGTAACATAATGAGATTATTTTTTCATTTTTTTATGCTTTATATAAATATTGGATTTAAAATTTTTTGCTAGAAATGTTTGTTTAAAAAAATATAGCAAATCTATAAGCTGTACTTGTATAAAGAAATAACATATTTTAGTTAATAAATATGAATGAATTAAGAAATTATAAAATATGAACCAGATGAAGACACATATTAGTAAACATTTATTTATTTCAACATAATAGCAAGGAAAAAAAATAAATTATTCAGAACTCGTATATATACAAAATAGAAATACTATTAAAATGTGATTAATAAGCAATTATTTTTATGTACTATATAAAAAAATACAATTATTTAGAATACATATATACAAAATAGAAATATACATATACAAAATAGAAATACTATTAAAATGTGATTAATAAACAATTATTTTTATGTACTATATAAAAATGGTTCATTACTATATAAAATAGATACTATATAAAAAAGGTTCATTAACGGTACTATATAAAAAACGCGTTCAGGTTTACACTTCAGCAAATGAATTGTTCAAGAAAAAAATTCAAAGATAAATTTACATTTGTCAGTAAATACATCCTCTGAATTTTTGATGATAGATTCAATAAAATTAATTTTGACATTCAATGAACTTGATAATCTATGACAGGAATCCTTTTCATAATAATCAAGAATATCAAATATTTGATTTATATTATTAACTTTAATTGGTAATGGGAATTGCTCGTATTTCAAAATCCTTTCTCCCATAAATGATGCATTTAAAAATAGATCAATGTTAATACTTACAGCATATGTTATGGTAGGAATGCCATCATTAACAGATAGGTGGATGAATAACATATTTTCATTCTTTTCAATAATAGTCCAAAAGAAAGAAAAGGCATGGTCTTTAATACATTTTTTTAATCCATTAAAATTGGTAAATGCAGTCTTGCTGTCATAGTTTTGTTTGGAATTTAAGCTTTCAATTATGGAACTTTCGATTTGAACTTGTTCTAATCGTTGCCTCTTTTTTGAACGACTCTCTCGAATTGAGGATGTTGATAATGACAAATACGTTCGGCAGCCAGGAAAAATATTTGGCACAGCAATTTCTTTCAGCCTGGGTTTCTTCAGAGGAGCAGATAATGTTTCCCCAGCACTTACATTGTAGAAAGTAGTTCTATAAAGCACTTCACCGTCTTTAAAATGTCTTTCACATACCTGAAAGAAAAAGAGAGAAGAAAAAAAATTCGCTATCATTTAAAATAACTTTTTATATTTATAAATCTACAAATCAAGAGGAAATTTTTTTTTAAATTCTAAAAATGTTTTAAACTACTTCTTAAAAATCAGTTATTTTCATACTTTATTTTTAAAAAAATAAATCTGAGTGGCCTATATTTTACATTAACAAAATAGTGAAGCTAAGATTGAACTAAAATTAATGCATCTTAAATAAATTTTAATTAAATCAGAATGAGATTAAATTTTTTTTTACAAAAATTAAGACTGTAACTAACATAAATTATAATATTTTATACCTAAAAATAATTGAAACTATTTCAAAATATTAAAACGTATTAATTATCAATGCTAATTTTTGATAACCTATGAATTCTTTGTAATGGTAAAATTTTTTCTTGGAATAGCATGCAGCTATTTCACTCTTTTTTAAGAAAACGTAAAGTTTATTTACCAAAAAATAAATGATTTAATTAAAATAAAAGTTCAAATAAAGTAATATAAATTTCATTGTTTATAGATATTCATAGTGATATTAATCTACATTGTAACTTTAAAAATAAAACTCACTATCATGATTAAAAATACTTAAGAGATAATGGATGCAACTTTATAAATTGTATGTAATTAAATAGTAAATAAAATATAATCTTGAGATTAATTGATGAGAAAATTTAATAAAGAGCTTATTTAAACAGAATTTTTATACCAAAATTATGAATAAAAATCGAATAAGTAAGAACCCTGACAGGACTATCATAGATAAACAAATGATAGTCTAAAAATCGATTCGATTTTTAACATAAAGAAATAGAGAATTTGTATAAATAGATTACAGCTATTTATTCTTTTTTCATTAAGTTCATTCTTAATCAACGCTACATCATTGAGAAAACAAATAATATTGAAAAACTAAATTGTAATTATAATTTGTTGTTAAAACGGAAGTGATGAACAAATAGGCTTAACAGTAACAGATTCAATAACACTTTAAGTTTATATTGAGGATTATAAAAAAAAAATACACTTACCTTCAATAATTTGTATCCTAAACGTGCTTTTGCATCTCATCCATTTCAATATAACACCATCTTGGATCAAGAGATAAATATAAAAATAGAAAAAAATGAAGGCATATAAATGCCAGCCGTCGTTCACTTCGCGCAGAAAACGTGCAGTGACGATTGTTAACCGCATTCTCGATCGACTAGCAGTGATGACTCATACAGGAGCGACTGATAGAGCCAGCAGGCCTTGTCTCTTGGAGGTCACGCTATAGTACAATGCTACGGAAAATACCAAGACTGGGAATGCCCAGAGCAGATGACTGCCTTCCTTTGTTGGGCTTCATGTGGTGAATTTAGGCATTTTGGCTGTGCACATTAGGGTGCCCTTTTATTAATAAGCTTGCCAATTTAGCTTCACATTTCAACTCATTTTTAACAATATCAATGATTTATTTTTAGTTAATATATTTTTATTTTGGTAATTTTGTGAAAATGTATTTGTTTTTATTTATTCTGTATTATTTTAGATCGCTTGACATCGTTTGAGTATCGTATTAAAACAAATATTTGATTTTATTGATATCCTAATTATTTAAAAAAGTGAGCATAATGAAGCCCATAAGAACCTAACCAATTATTTTTAATAAAATGCTAATATTATCCTAATATTTTATCATTGAATTTGTAATTTTTTTTTATTTAGTTACTGTAAAATAAAAATTTTTTTTTATCGACTTACCTGTGGTTTCCTCTCTGCCTAGCGAACTTAAGCAGCAGCCCAGTTCGAAATCCGCTACTGGCTTAGTAGTGGGCAATGCCGTCAGCCGGAACTCTTGTTCATATTGATGGGACCTAGAAACAAAGCTCTCTCTAGTGGGCCACGGAAGGAATTTAAAAAAATTAACGAAAAATATTTTGATTATTTTTTGTTGTTGTAAAGATATTACTGGAAACTAAAGAGACATTACTTACGATTTCGCCTTGTTGAAAAGAAAATTATAAATGTGATAGATGAAGTTCCATATATTCTAATTTTCTTCCTAATTTCTCGCTGGTTGAAATTAATTCTCCACAGCAAGTCTAGCAAATTGGAAAGATGAAAAATTTAGTACAAATTCATTGTTATAAGCGTTCATAAATCCCCGAATTCTTTTAAAAGTGTAATTGAAGAATTATTACATGCTTCAGTTGAAGAAATTACAAATGAATTAAAAGCGGAAAGATTAACACATGTGCTCTATATGTTCATTCAAAGAATGAAAAATTTTCTACAAGGTACCTTGTTTTTATATTTCCAGACACCGACATTGCAAAAATCTGTTAAAGCAGGGTAAATGAAATTTGCCCTCCAACGAATAATTTCAAACCCTCTTTCAATACCAATGTTTTTGTCACTGTAGATTGCGTGCCACAAGATATTCACTTGCATCTGTTGTGTAGAGAAAGGCTATGGTAGCCAGCATTGTATTGTACATTAAAAGTGCGTCAGTTGTCGTTACGATCACACATCGTTTTCAGGACTTTATTCACTTTGGATGTTGGAAAAAGACATCATAACTGTTAAAGAACAAATTTCTTATCCAGAGGGAAAACGAACATTCCTGGCGCAAACGCTTATACCTGATTTACTCTGGAAATACTCTGGAACTCATGAAACGGATATAAAATCTAAAGTTTTCGAGAAGTGACTTTTCAAGAAAAATGATATCAGAACAACTGACACCAAATTTTAAAAGATTCCGTTGCTCTCAAACTTGCGAATAAAGGAATAGACCAAAAAGACATAACGTTCACTTTCGATGGGGTGCCCAAATGTCTCTACTTGAAGAAGTTACAAATGAATTAAAAGTGGAAGGATTAATACTTGTGCGCTACATCTGCATTCAAAGAATGCAACATTTTCTACAAAGTTTCTTGTTTTTATATTTCCAGAAACCGACATTGCAAAAATCTGTTAAAGCAGGGTATATGAAATCTCCACTTATCTGCAGAGAATGATGACAAATTTGAAATTAGTTGTGATGTTTCACCAAATCAAAATACGAATTTTAGTTCTTCTCATACTATAAAACTTTCTTAATTAGTCCAGACGAATAGTACTTTGACATGGAAAAAATAAATAGCAGTAATTTTATTGGTTTTGTTGAATTAGCTATTCAAAACAGATCTCTAAATGTGTACTCACATATATTACCGGATAAGCAAGATGGAAAGGAAGTTGACATACCGTTTTTTCGCGTTTAAATGAAAAGTTATTAATCAGATAGGAAAAGTTAAAATCAAAGCTGTAAATGTTAAAAACATTCATAAAATGAACTCTCGAATGTTGTGATAGTTTTATTAGGCCAGGAGCAAATTTTATAAAAAGTGTAAGTTTGAAAAAAAAATACTTTTTTTAAAAAAGTAAGTGAAATGTTTGAAATCCCATTTAAATACATGTTAGATAGACGGAAATAACTGTTAAAAATGTCAGATTGGTACCGGTAGAAAAAAAAAAATTGTTGGAAAGAACTGGGTAATCACAAAATGCCTGTAAGTATTTTTCTATCTGTCTGAATTTGTAGATTGTAACAAAATTATATTCTGAAGCTTCTATTATGCAGTTACAAATATTATCATAATGACTAATTTTCAAAAAAAAAAAAAAAAAAAAAAAACCCCGAAGAAAATTAAATTTGAGATTAATATTTTGTCTCAGTTATTAAGCCTGCATTCATTCTCCATGATTGTTATGCTCGCGAACACTAATATTAATATTTTCAAAAATCAGTCGCCACAAAGTAAGACTTATATATTTCTTTTTCAAATTTAATTTTTACTTTATTTTCGACCATAATAATGCTACTTGAAATAGCAGAAGGACTTTTTTCCTATTCTCAAATTCAAACAGATAGAAAAAAAGTATTTATAGGCATTTTTAACTGCCTTATAGATAGCATAAATTCTCAGGACCTACACATCGAACAGTTTATTTCTAGTAACTATCTCTGTCTGCTTAAAAATCATGAGAAAACGTATTTCCATGAGCGCACACATATCTTCCACATTCTTGATCCGGGCCATTTGTTTACCTGAAATAATGCCATCACTGAATCTCATAGTTTGCGATAATTTATATATTTGCGATCATTTCCTATAATGTCCATGCTGGAAGAAGCAGTGAGACTCCACATCCTCCGTGGATTCCAATAGAAAGATAGAATTGCATCCATGTAGCTGGAAAATATTGCTCAGGTGATGGTCAATACAGCAGACATTTCGGAATCAGTATAATTTATCACTGATATATAAAAAAAAACGGGTCTAAAAACACTATTCTAAAAGTCTTTCCATATTTAAGAAAATTTCGATTATTGTAGTGGAATAGAGCTTGTCGTGTCGAGTTACAAGAGCCCCCAAAATTTCGAAAGTATCCCGAAACAAAACTTGTAATTTTTAAACAATCCAAAGTCATTATTCGTTTTCGTAATAAAAAGGAATCGTGGGTTAATTTCATGCCATCCATCACATCCTTTACCACCAGTAAGCAACAGTTAAACAAGGCTATGACTGCTAATGGGATTTTTTTTGTGAATTTTCCCTTCCTGTTTTAAATATGGCATACTTTAACCCATAAGATGTAACCGGTATTCTTGGACACATATTTGTAAAAGTTCCCTCAGTTGATTCTTATATTCCCGAATTTCTGGTAATTAACAATCACACCGAATGGATATTTATTGCCTGAAGTACTTTTCCATACCACTGAGAGTTTAGGATGTTTGAATATGAAATGGCCTTATCCCAAGCGCATGATAGCCGTCTTGATCCAGATGGAATAAAAAAAACCCATTTGATTACAATTTCCCTTATCATTCCATTATTGTTATTTAATAGATTCTGGACTGAGCAGAACTACTTTTTAGCATGGCACGAAACCATTGTTATTCCAATCCTAAAATTTGAAAAAAATATCTATTCACTCTTCTGAACTACAGACCAATTGTTCCTATGAACTGTCTTTGCAGTACTCTTGAATGCATGAACATTGAGTGTTCATCAAATCTTTGAATTAGAAAAGCAAAGATGCATCTCCTTATTACAGATTAATTTCCGTAGAGGTCGGTTTATCTTATTTTCCTGGAAAACACAACATATTTATTAAAAGGGACTAACTTATTGCCATATTTTTCAATATAGAAAAAGTGTATGGCATATTTTCAATACTTTTTAATTTTAGTTTTATGGGAAAATTGCCCATCTTTTTAAGAAACTTTTTGTCTCCTCGAACATTTCGAGTTTGTGCTGGCAATTTGTTTTCAATTCTTTTATTCAAACTGAGGGAATTATGCAAGGATAATTCGCACTATTATTTCAAGAAAATATTGGAAATTAACTCATTTTTTTAAATGTCGTAATTTTGCTTTCTGACATTGTTTCGTTGATTGTGAGCGTTCTTTTGATATTATAAACTTGTCTGATTAAATGATAATATTCATTCTTTTTGGAAAAGATAAAAGACGAGATTCGGTTTGAAAGCAATTTTAGTGGTATACATTTTTGTCTTGTTTCTTTATTATTAAGTTTTTGAAATTAATAATTAGCACCTCGATATGAAAGATTTATCTTAGTTGTACGCTGTTTTTATAAGTTACACATATCAGACTTATAAATAAAAAAATGGCAACAAGTTAGTCAAGAAAGTAGTAACTAACTTATTGAAAAATCGTCAGGAAGTCCTCAGTTGGCTGCTCTGTTAAAATAGTTGATCTGCAATGCTTTCAAAATTTTCAAAGTGAGAGTCCCATAATATGTTGTAAAAATGAATGAAATTATTTACTTATCGTAACTCGCATTCAGGATTTGAGAGTAAAAAATCAGTTATTGTTCTATCGAGTCTAAATTGGAGGGGAAAATTCAATGCAGCATCATTTGAGTCTCTGAAATTCGTGATCGAAATCATTAAGAGAGCAGGGCAATAATGCATATGGAGAGAGAAAGTAACGTTTCTTTCTTACTGTGTTGCAAAGAATGAAGACTATTTATTCCAATTTATATTTGTACTAAACCAATCAATTTTTTTCTTCCTTCTGTTTTAAATTTTTTATTAGTTTTATTTAATGAGCCATTCACTTTAATATTTAAGTGGAGAAAAATTATTACTAAATGCATTTCATTATTTTTATTACTTTCTTTAGGATTGAGTTATTATCTAGAAAAATATTATTAATTTATTACACGTCGGTGTTGGTATATCCAGTTGAGGAAGTTTTAGATTAATAAAAAAGATGTTTCATTTGCGTATTTTAATATTCCTGAAATATCTTTTGAATATTTGTTTCTTTCTGAACTAATGAGTTTCCATCCAGCAGGAATATTAAATCTTCTTTTAATTTAGTCGGAGAATAAATTGCAATCATATTAATTCTTTTCAGAAGAATAGTTTGAAAACAAAGACGAGCAAATTGCGAATTCCTTCTTCCGTTGTTGATTTGTATGCTCTTCTGGCAATTGGTGAAGGGGAAAAAAAAAAAAAAAAAAAGGATCTAGGAAAATCCTTTTTATTCTGTTGTTTAAATTATACTTGATTTTGACGTTTCTTAAATTAAGTAGGTTAATTAATACGCAAGAAATTATCTTAAATTGTTCCTCAAATTAAAAGATTGTTGCTGAGCAATCAATTTCTTATTGTCTCAAATAATTTCTTTCCTGTTCTGTACATTATCATAATTCGACAAGCACCATATAAATCCACATATTTGATAGATTATGCAAAAAGTGATAGCAAAATGACTAAATCATCACATGCTTATTTGTAAACCACCTAGTTTTCTTCGCACGAGGAAAGTCAGATTGAGCTGCCATCTGTTGACTAAAGTTATAACTTTAAAGTGTATACTAAAATAATTAGTTTTTAAAAACTCTAGTTCAGTCATCAACAATCCATTCTTTGCTATATTCTTTAATAGCATTAATTAAAAAGTTTAATAAAGGGGCATATAAATAAATTTTGTAGACTTTATTGATTCACGAATAAAATGAAATTTTATTTATTAAGTACATTAGTATTAAGAGGCTATGAGATATAAAAGACTGGTAAATAGCAGTTAGCATTTCTTATTTTCTGTACAATAGTAAGAATGAATTTAAGTATAAAATTCAAGTTCTTGGAGACACGCCCATAATCCCCATGTCAGTTTTTGTTCATTTTTTTAAAATACCATTCATGAGCAAAATCTCCATTCATTTTCTATCTCCATTCATTTAGGATCTCCATTCATTTTTTTAATGATTGGAGATCCTAGGAATTTGTAGATTGTTACTGATTTTTTCATACAAATTTTACTGATAAATATTATTCTCCAGAAATTTTAGAAAATTAAATGAGTATTTAGGATGCTGTTGTAGTATAACTGTATAACATTGTATTCGATAATTCATAGGCACATTCAATAATGACATTCGAGTGCGCATCTTCGTTAGGTGTAAAAGGTACCAAAGTTTTCCTTCCTTTCTGTTTTCTACTATCCCTCGATGGCGCGGGAAGAGATCATCATGAGAAGCTGTAAGCGCTTTATTTGCTTCAGATTTCTCATGGATTGCTATATATACCACGTAATGTTATATGAGCTTGTGTGGCAGTTCTAAAAATACAATAAAATTAAAAATTAAAAAAATTGAATCCTGGGTTCTATTATCGTATTCATAGATGGTGCACTGTGGTAGCGAATCTATCATCAATTAATGGGTTCACTACTTGGATGGTTAGTCTATTAAGAGACCAAATGAAAGTTGTCAATATTTGGGACGGAATACGAAAATATTATACGAAAATACGAAAATATTATGAAGAACTACTTTTAACCTATTATTTTTAAACATCTTACATATCAGTATTAACTCTTTACAGTAAAAAAAAAATATGCAGAGATATTTGAAACATTAAAATCAGAAGATTTAAAACCCACGACCTCGAGGTCTCATAAAATAAAGTTTGCAATTTCCTCGAAAAATGCTAATTTTTCACAGTTTTTACTTTCCACTGATCCTTTCCCGATTAACCACAGCAAATACAACAAATTGCAGCACAGTGTCATCATAAATTTGATATCTGTTTCTATTGAACTTAGTGCTAATGCGTCTTAGCATCTTAAATACTTAAAAAACAAACAAACGAACGAACAACAGCAACAACAACAACAAAAATACAATCTCGATTTGAAAAATAAATGCACAAGAATTTGTGAAAAAACAAAATTCTAGAATGGTAAATTTGTCCTATTTTTAGGTAAATTTCTGGCAACAAATAACATAATTTTGCCAAGAAATTATATTAAACCAAATTGTAACATAAAATTTAAATCTAAAATTGATTACAAAATTTTGCACGTGTATTAAAGCAAAACAAATAGTATTTTTTTGCGTTTGAATGGATGAACCGTAGGAATAATTGAAATTGATAATCAAAGAACTTTTTTAATAAGTAGAAATCAAAATTATGATTGAAACTTGTATAAAAAATTTATGAGGGTTAAAACGTGCAAGCACGATATCGTAAGGTGCCTTCTCTGTACGATGAAATATTACGTACCTTTATTGGTTAGTTCAGGAACCTAGCAGAGGACCAAAGTCTTTTTTACAGAGTGTTCCTTTATTTTCCATTGTTGCATAAATATAAAAACAAATAATTATTTATATTTTAATTTGTTAGAAATATTTTTGCAGTGCCTCATTCGGAAACAACAGAACAATGTATAACCAATTTATGATCAAGAATTAATGAGCAATGTCTGAGGTTTTCAATAAATTAGTATAACAATTGCAAGATTTTCTAATTTTATTTTCTATAATTTTCTTCGGTTATTCTTAAACTTTTTCGATTTTTTCCCATCATGACCTTATTTTGCTTTTTATTCATTCTGCTATTTCTTTTCTCTGGTCTCCTAACTTGTCAAAACTACTTTTTTCAAAGCATGGAATTCTATAATTCGCTATCAAACGGAATAAATATGGTATTCAATTGATTTGAAAAACTGTTTTGCATTCTTTCCGAAACGATATTTTAAAATGTAAGCTTTAAGTTGGATGCCATTCAAAAAAGTTTTTTGATTAGGGCAACGATACACTTCCTTACATTACAGTAAATTCCCGAGGGGTAACTCAAAAATGGTGATCCGATATGTTGGTTGGTTCTCGCTACTAGCATGGGTGAAGAAATGGCGTGCAGTCAGTTATCCTTTACCAATGAAGAGACATGCCTCCTACGAGAGGCGTTATATCGTGGCCGGTGATAATCCTGAGGAATCAAACATAGTTCCCGCCTGTGCTGTCTCGGTGGTCTGATCATTCAATATGTCTGTGTGCCTTCAGTTGGGTCGGACTAGCTATCTGTGGTTCCCTAAGTTGCAGCTAAGAAGAGCGTTATTTATTCGGAGAGCTTTTTAATTCATCATATTGAACAATTCTTAATTACTCCAAATACTTGCCTCCAATGTATAATTCTATGAAGCTGACAAATATGACTTTTTTTTAACTATGGCATACTGTTAAAATATTTATACACAAGAGGCAAACAATTTTTGTTTCATTGTTTAAGAAGAGAATGGAAATTTATCAAGCTATTTTGCAAAAATAAAGGATAAAAAATTTTGAAATTAATTATTCGAACGTAATGCCATTCGAGATTTTTTTCTTTTTCTTTTTTTTTTTTTTTTCGTTAAATTGAATTTGAAAATAATGTTACTAAAAGAAATCCCTACCAAGCAACTGAAGAATCTTGATCACCGTGTTCAAATGATTTCCAACAATTATTTAACCAAGATTATTATTAATAATTATGTAACCAAGTTTATTAACAACAATTATATAATCAAGATAATTAACTGAAGTAAGTAAAACTCGGATTTTTACATAAGTATAAATAAGATTTATATTTTTACACATTTTATTTTTATTTTACTTGACTTGGTTTCAGATTTGTAAAGATGGAATTTTAACAACTATTTTTCAATTATTTCTTCGATTATTAATTAGTGTTCTGAAATTTTGTGCATTTTTGTCTTCTCAATGACAATATACTGTTTTAATATTTTCAGAATTTAATTATCAGTTAATCATTTTATTTGTAAATTTTGATTCCCTATGCCTGTCGTCATCTGCCAATGAAATGACGAAAAAGTACTTCAAAGATACATACAAGTCAAAAATTAATGATTTAAAAATTCCAGTATTTATAATAATAACTTGTAAATTAAAGACAAAATAGCTATTAAAAGTTAAAATAAAAAAAACCTCCTACTTTTTAGAACACTACTTCAGACTCAAGTTGGTATTTTTGTAATTGTTTTGGCTGAACCAGTTCAAAGAAATAATAGTTCAAAAAATATCACACAAACCACAAAATGAATAATGAAAGCCATTTTTTTTTTAAAGTACCATGTCAAAAATAATCCTGAATGGATGTAATGGATTTTAGTAAATGAGCGAAGGTCTCTGACCTTTGAAAAAGCATCTTAAATTTTGATTAATGAATTAAAACCTTTCCTCGAAGCGGCGAAAGACCGCAACGGCCATCTGTTTATAAACGAAATTAGATCTAGTCTTCGCTTATTGACCCTCTTCAAACACATCTGAATTAGTTCTAGGTCGGAGATGCAAAGACTTGACACGTGGACGTATAGTAATATTATACATACAAACAATCGACACAGGAAAGTTTTTTGAATTAAAAATAATTTCACGCTGGCAGTTCTTTTTCTTTCATTTTGAATGAACAACTATAGAACCTGAAATTGCGGTTTCTCTGAAGTTAGTAAATTTTCTAAAATTAAAGTATTTCAGCCCAACCCAAACGTAATACTAATATTGTAAATTACCATTTATAAATTTGCTATTGTTTTTAATTTTCATTATTTGACTATATTTACCAACTCAATTGTGATATTTTGGGGTGACCAATTATCTGTTGTTTTTACGTTTTCACTAAAGCTTAATTTTACTATATTAACGTTATGTTTTAAAGCAATCCGGGTACAATTTAGAGACAAAGCTTATAATTCTGGCTCATGGCTAGATGACGAGGGCGTCTTAGAATTCGGCTCTCCCTTTCCATAATTCCGCATGGCACCAGAGAAAGTTGTTTCCGGGACCTGTGATTTAATGTTCACTAAGCCCACCGTGGGTGATTACTTATTCATTACTGATTTACATTAAGATCTTTGTGTAAGTAATAGAAAAATTAATTGAAGTGTAAAAACTGACAACAATGATCTTTGGTGGAATCGGGTTTTGAACCAAAAACCCTTCACCTCTGAAACCGAACCTTTACCACGCGGTTCCCATGATCTCAGCGTTGCATTGGCAGTGCCTTTCTCTTCATTTTTTAATGCATTTTTATTTAGCTCGATTTTTTTTTATATTTGAGCAGATAAAGTTTTGCAATCGATTTTTCATTTATTCCCTGTTGTAGTAAGCTTTTGAAGGATATTTACCTTTTAGTAAACTAATAAGAGGGACACTTTAAAAGCTGTTATAGCTGAATTTGAAAGTTCAGTTATATTAACGTAACATTTTGAAGCAACACAAGGGCTATTTTCACCTCGTAATTTTAAACTAACGAGATAACGAGGACAAAACCTGAGCTGGAACCCCCTCTCCTAGCTTTCACACCACACCAAAGGGAAGATGTTTGCCCCAGACGGATTTAGTGTGAGCCAGATCCGTTTACATGATTGGTGGAATCGGGTTTCGAGCCTAAAACCCTCCGGTTCTGAAGCCGAGACGTTACTACCAGACCACCGCGGCCCGATAAAATTTATAAGAAAGCCTTCTTTGTGTAAGTAATAGAAAAATTAATTGAAGAATAAAAACTGACAAACTCAACTTAGAATTTTTTTAAAAGAATGTAACGATTCATTTGAGGCTCTTCTTTTAAATTCAGACCCTTTTATATAAATTTATTTAAATAAAATATTTCATTTTAATGCTTTTGGCTGAATTCAAACCCGAAATATTAAATGATATCAGGCATTTCCAATAAAGACGAAGGCTGTTTATTTGGGTGTCTTCTTTAGTAGTCTCTGTATCTTCTTTAGTTGTCTGTTGTTTAGTTTTATCTTTTTTAGTTGGGTTATGCTTTTCTTTCAAATCTACATTATTTCTAGCCTTTGTAAACATAAATATTTTTTTAATTAGGCGTTTTGATTGGAGAAGTCACATGTATTAATTCTATATTGAAACACTTGAAAATAAAATGAGCATAATAAAAAAAATATTTAAAAAATACTTCCACAAAGAATGCTACAAACAAACAACGCTTCAACTGCGTGTGTATTTTCATAATTCCAAGAAAAGAAATCCTGCTTTATTTTAAGAGTTTTATTTAATAGAAATGTATATAAGAGATTTATTTAATAGATGTGCTCTAAGTCCTGGTTAAATTAGAATAGTTGTAACATTATAAAAGAATAAAATTAAATTAAAAAAAAAACGGGGAAAATGGTTGAAAAGATTTGTGCACATCGTTTCTATTTTTGTCTTTAAAAATGTCATTTTTAAATATTTAACTCAGAGCTATTTACTTTTCAGAGCCACTGATGACCTATGGCTTTATATAAAGAAAAATTAAGTCCCGCTGTTTGGTTCGTTGGATAAATATTTACAGTTGTTATTTAAAGAAGGATCTGAACTCTCACCAAAAAAGGCACAATATACACAAATTTCATATTTAAATAAATTAAACACTGTAAAGAAGCAAGGCTCTGTACTTCCAATTATGCCATGAATCAAGAGATTTAGAGATTCTGAAAAATAAATAGTTTTTAAATTAAAATTTCTAAAAATGATATTTTATTAGAAATACAAATGCCAGGTGCGTCTAGCTTTTTTTAATCATTTTTACAGATTTTTCTATTACATATATTTACAATTGTCAATTGTTTTATGATGAGTTGAACTTTATAGGCATCATACATAAAAAAAAAATGCCTGTTTTGACTATAAAATAATGCGTAAAAGTAGCATAAGGTCATCGTTAATAAATTCTTCTCAAATGCATTACTTGTTTCATAATTATTAAGTATAAAGTATTACTTTTATTACAACTTCCAATCTGAAGATTTCACTCCACTAATCTTAGTTATTCATAATTACAAAGTATTATTGAAAAATTAAATCTATAAACGTTTAGATGAGATTGAAAATATAAAAACAAGTCAAAACTAGTAGGGAGCTTTTGTCGGAAATGCCATTTGGATGAGCTAGAAGGCGCTGCTCTCTAGCTATATAATTTTATTTCAGCGCAAGTCATTTAATGTTCCGACTGCGTACGGAGAACAGGCAGCAGTTTAAGAATGCTGAAATAGCGGATATGTTAATTTTGTCGCTAGATTCTCCATCGCTGTATCAAATATTTGCAAAATATCAAGAATTTTACAAGGAGCTTCCATTATGAGAAATGTATGTCTATGAAGAGGTGGAACTTGTGAAACTAGATTTAAACATATACCATTTATGAGTAAAATACGGAGAAATAGAGAGTTTTCATCTATTCTTGACCTGTCATTTCAGTTTTTTCATCTGTCCTGTAGCTTGTCTAGGTGGAATTGCCTGCTTTATAGTCCTGCATGATTCTGCTATATTTTTGTGTTTTTTTCTTCCATGCTGAATTTTGAACCATCCTGCATATTTTATACCCGCATTTTTACAACCGAGAGGTCATTTGCCAATTTAGGTGAATGTAGGTGTGCATATCTAAGCGAGATATCAAATCACTCGCTAAATTTTAAGAGATATCAATCTTAAAAAGAAAGGGGTTATACTTTGTTCATCTTACATCATTATGACAATATGTTGCTCTTTAATGACGGTTTCCTTCTAATTTTCACGGTATTGCTTTTAACACTTTCCCTGCAATTATCATCACAACTATTAAACGAGTGATCGGAATTCCGTGGCGTGTGTCCCTTTTGACATGCTTTCAACAACAATTAACTTTCCTTTTAACAAAGAATTTATTGCTGATTCGAGATAAGATGTCAATTGCTAATAAGCGTTGAATTATTAATGCATTTTCAAATTACAAAATTGTATTACGTCATAACAAAGCGTTTTACGGCAGATATTCACCTATCTACAAGAAATTTGCCAATAGAAATTTTTATATACAGGGTGTTCATTAATTATTGTCGGGGTTTCCGTACCTCATAACTTTCGAATAAAAAATATTACGCAAAAACCGATTACGTATTCACAAATTACAACTCAAAGAATTTTATTAATGATACTAAAGTGTAAAGCTTGCACTATTTGCACTTTGTAGTCATTCATTTGAAGGCGATTATGTATTCAAAGAATTATGAATACGTAAATTACAACTCAAAGAATTATGAATACGTAAATTACAACTCAAACAATTATGTATTCGTAAAGTACAACTCAAAAAATCGCCTTCAGCTGAATACCTACAAAGTGCAAATTGTGCAAGCTTTACACTTTAATATCATTAATAAAATTCTTTGAGTTGTAATTTACGAATACGTAATCGGTTTTTGCGTAATATTTTTTATTCGAAAGTTATGAGGTACGGAAACCACGACAATAATTAATGAACACCCTGTATTGTACATTTTCATTCAAGATTGAAAAAATGATTCTTGGTTGCGTGTATTTACGCCCATAAAGAAAGTTGTTATCATTAATGGCTGCATGAATATTTGTAATAAATTTTGAATAATGAATGATAAGTTTTATCAAAAGTAGCTGCATGGGATAAAGAAGATGATTTTTTAATTGATACTGAAATAGAATCTCGTTGCTTATAAAGGAAAACCAATTAAAGTGTGAAAAATAAAATCCAAATATTTGTTATTTTTGTTCCGTTTCATATAATTTAATTCGATATCACACCTCTTTATGAAATATTAAAAATTAATCTCTTTATTATTCAAAATCATTTTATTCCCTCTTGTTATTAAAAACATTTCTTCATTATTATGAATTTTTTGACGAACAAATGTTTGAATTTTATGAATACTAAGGTTAAAAATTTGTTATGCGTATAAATGTAACTAAACTATTTTAATTATTATAACAATTAAAAAATTCGTCTGAGTAATTATTCGACCAATTATTTTTGATTTGAGAATTCACCAACAAATAAATAAGGCCAAGAAACAATTGGTGCACTCATTAAAATTAGATTTCTCAAAGTTACAAGTTAGTTAGATAATGATATCATGTTCATTAATGCTTTACATATGTGATTAAAATTATAATTTCTCTTATCAAAAATCTTCTCTCTTATATGAAATGACTCTTTTTCAAACAATTTTATTTTAATAAAAAAATCATTTGAGAACTTTAATGTTACTAAATCTCATCAATTATTATAACAGCTGAAAATGAGTCGGTATAATTAATTATTCAGCCCATTACTTTCAATCTGCGAGTTCATCAGCGAATGTCTAATGAAAAGAAGCAGTTGGTGCACTCATTAAGATTAGATTTCTCTTAAAATTACAAGTTTGTCAAGTGATGATATCATGCTCATTAGCACATTTACTTGCACCTGTTCGTAATACGATATTTAAATTGTATGTTAAATCTTTTGAAGTTTTTTTCCCTAACTAACCTTAAAACCTTAATTAGTGTTCTAACACCTCGCTGTCTTATCGGTGAAACAAATGGAGCACCAGTTTTCCTGAGCGAAACCACCCACTGAAGCAATTCTTCCAGAGGCCGGTTAATAATTTTTTGTTTATGCAAAATAACAGAAGATGTTCCACTTTTCGCATAACTTTCTCTTTGTTTCGTTCTTAATGAAGAGAGTAGGGTCATGAACTTAGGTTTGGGCTAAATGGAAGAAAAGGTTTGGACTCCGGTGACTAATTTCGATTTTGATGTCATTTTTTTCTATTCGCTATGTTTAACCCTACGCTTATATGTTAGGAAACTAAACTACCTTTTCTTTATGACAGCTTTGACAATGTTATTTTTGACAGTTTGAATTATATAAGACTTCTTCATAATTGTTATTGCCAGGCGTTATCTGTTCAGAGGTTTTAAAGGCAGGGTGTGTGTTTTTGAGTAATTATAAAATTCTTATCTAAATTTTTATTCAGTGTACAAATGTTCATGGTTTTGTGCTGCTCCTTCTTTCTAAGAACGGGCGTTTGTTTTTAGATATTGAGAAATTCCTTTCAAAGTTTTTTTTCAATGAACAAACATTTTTTTTAATTAAAAAAACCTGAGTAAAATGTTACATTTTATCCACTCAGAAAAAAAAATATTTTAGCTATTTTAAATGTTTAAAATTTAAAGTGTATTCAAGAATTATGTTGCGATGTCTATTAATTTCTTGTATTTGTAAGATAAGAAATATTTCAGCTTCGGCATAACTTTCTCTTTGTTTCGCTCTTAATGAAGAGAGCAGGGCCGTGAACTTTGGTTTTGGCTAAATGGAAGAAAAGGTTTGAACTCGGGTGACTAATTTCGATTTTGATGTCACTTTTTAGCTTCGCTACGCTTATATGTTAGGAAACTAAACTTTTTTTAAAAAAATTTTTTTATGAAAGCTTTGACAATGTTTTTTTTGACAGTTTGAATTATGTAAGACTTCGTCATAATTATTATTATCAGGCGTAATCTGTTAAGACGTTTTGAAGGTGTGTGTTTTTGAGTAATTATGAAATTCTTATCTAAATTTTTTTCAGTGTACAAATGTTTATGGCTTTGTGCCATTACTCCTTACTAAGAGCGGGGTTTGTTTTTAGATATTGAGAAATGCCCTTTTTTTTCAATGAACAAACTTTTTTTATTCCCGAATTATAAGAACTTGAGTACAAAATAATATTTTATACACTCAGGAGGAAAATATTTTAGCGATCTTAAATGCTTAAAATTTAAAGGGTATTAAAACATTATGTTAGGATGTCTTATAATTTCTTGTTTATGTAAAATAAATATTTTTTTCAGTTTTGCCTTAAATTTCTCTTTCTTTTACTCTTAATAAATTATGAAGTCACATGAACTTAGATTTGGATTTAGTGAAATAAAAAATTTAGATGCTCGGATTTGCATTGATTTTGATGTCACTTTTTTCTACTGGTTGCATTTAACCAAACTCTTTATGGTGTAAAGTTACATTACTTGTCTTGAGGTCTGCGTTTATCCATTTAACCTTCATTCTTTTTCAATTTTCAAACATAAAGGGCTTTCTTATTTTTATTATCTAGCGTCCATGGCTTTAAAGTTCTAAGGCTTGGGCGGTTTTTTACCCCAACATTTTCATTCAACTTGACTTATTTCATATTTGTAAATATTATCAGCGATTGTTCACTAATTCATTCATGGGCTGAAGTTTTGAAATTTTTTTTATAAATATGTGGTTTTGATAATATGTTAGTTTTATAATTTCTGAATCTAAATTATTATAGATCGATTAATTTAATTAATGTTTGATTCCATACGAGTGATAACATTTGACAGGGAATTTCAGAAAAACGAATTCCCAGATTCTGTCATTTTTTAATAATTAATTATAAATAAAAGACTAAAAAGTAGAAAATAATTATTAAAATACAAAAATTATAATTAAAAATTAAATGTATGGACTTTAAAAATGTGCTTATTAAATTTATTTAATAAGCACATATTAATAATAAGATTTTATTTAATAATAATTCAATTAATACTCTTTATCTCCATTTCACTGAAATTATATTCCTAATAGTAATTCAATTGATTCTTTATACGGTAATTTTGGTCTTAAAATTCGCATTTCTTTTCATAAAATTTGTATAGTAATTCTTTGGATTTAAAAGAAATATCCCGAAAAGTGTTGAAGAAAGATTAAAAATAAAAGAAAACAATGAATGTTTTTTTTAACAATGAAATTAATTTTCGAAACGTAAAATAATAATAATAATATCTGTAACATTTGAGCTATTTTGTTCATTTTTATGCTTTTGTATTGTTTCTTGTAGAAAATTTTGACAATCCTTTTGAAGTTGTTGTTTTATTAAAAACATAAAGTTTTAGAATAAATCCTTTTTCATAAAAAAGATCGTAAGCAAGTGACTAGTGGGAAAAAATCAAAATTCAGATATCTAACTTGTGAAGCAAATCGGTATCTAATACAATTTTTAAAACTGTATGTAGTTGATTGTTCTTATTTCAATGCATAAAAGTTAACATACTTCACTAGAAAATTCCGAACATTATCTAACCTTGGGATAAATGTCATGTGCAAGAAACTTTAGTTAACATGAGGTTTAGAACCAAAACTTCTCAGCTATTGGTTGAAGATGTGCATATTTTGAATTAACCTGGTTTTAAAGGACTTAAAATTTTATCATCTTTCTGTAGTATGGATTTCTGCATAGGAATAAGAACTATGCACAGATTTTTCAGCAATGATCTATCATTTAACTTTAAGATTTCACATTTTTAAGTTACGAACTACGTAATTAATGAAACTGCGTTTGATTGATTTATTGATTATTAAACATCAAGCAATATTTGTTTCAAAAAATTAAAAAAAAATATTTAAAAATCAATGAGTAAAATGTAAATTAATGTAAAATTATTTAAATGCCAAATTATTTTAGTAATATGAACAATCTGTAATTGATGTCGAACTGCAAATGACATGTCTTTGACGATTCATGCTTTTTTTTTATAAATACTTATTGAAGATCAAAATATATTAAGTGGTAAATTATAAATAAAGCAGAGATTGTTTAAAAAGATTTTATAAAATTTAAAGTTGAGACTAATTTGGACCGAATATTTTATATTAATACTTTAGAGCTTTACTTCTAATAAATAATGAAAAAAAAAAGATTTGTGATTTTTTTTGAAGGTGAATTGCTTAATGTCGATTATATTGAATATTCTCTGTAAGTGCAGAGCAAGGTTATCGTTAATAACTAAATTTCAAAAGAGTTATAATCTTTAGATGAACTATTAAATTTACTATGGTAATTAATGCAAAACCTAATATCAATTAACATAAATAATTTTTTTATGTTAATTGGGATAGAATTTTAAAGTAGAACATATTTGCAAATTAGACCAAAAGACGTTTTAAAGTCCGTCTGCTAGAAATGATCGATCAGGTTGATGTAGTTTTCTCTTTTTTGTGTCAGTTTTTATAAAGAGAATTTTTTTTTCTCAAGAAATACATCCTTGAGCTAAAAACGTAACTTTGTAAGTCTCTGTTATAAAGCGTATTGTATTACAGCTTTGCTTCTTTAGTTTTAAAAAATACTCTGATTAATTCTGCAATTGAGTAATGAAATCCATTCATCTGGTGAAGATAAGAACGACAATAGACAATTGTTTTTAGATAGATATTTGATTCTTTAACTATTGACGAGTTACCAATCAATATTATTAAGATCATGGCTATATGAATGAAACAACCTAAAATTACCCTGACTATGAAAGGGAAGATACATTTTTTTTTTTCATACTGGAGCCTAAAGAATAAATCTAGACATTGAAGTGACAGTCTGAAATGAAAATTTCTCACCAGCCACTTTTTTTTTTTTTAATTTCGTCCTTTAAAATGTTGTTAGCTGAAAAAAAAAATATGAATAAAATTATAAGCAACTTCTCTTATAAAAAGTACAAACGTAATTGCGAGAAATCAAGGAACTTTTGTACTTATTTAAAGAAATAAGTACAAATGATCCCTAAGGAATAATTCTGAAAGAGCATAAATTTAAATTTCTAAAAAGAAAAGGTAAATTTTTAAGAAAACTTTTCAAACCCCCTCACCCAAATTGAAGATCCAACCGCTTCCATGGTGCAAAACGTTCCCCAACATGTTGTGGATTGTTCCCGGTGCTTCACAATCAGCGAACATCATGGTCAATTTGATGATTTTTAGAAGTTTGAAAAAAAAAAAAAAAAAAAAAAAAAGAAATTTCCTTGCTTTAAAAGTTTGAAATTATTTAACATATACCTTTTTAAGAAATACTTTTAGTAAACAAAGAAAAGCAAATTAAGTATCATTTTCTTTTGAACACTATAAAACAAAATTTAATTCTCATCATTATTGGTATCAAATATTAACAATTCGCTGTAGCGTAGAGAAAATTGAGGACAAAAAGAGATATCTGCTCCAAACGCAAATATTGGTCAAGTGGTAGCAATGATCGGTATAGCTGTGTTTATTCTATTTTTTAAAGTCAAATATGATTAGAAAAGTAATATCGAGCACTTGGGATCATTTTGCCTTTTAAAATTAAGATTTTGATTCAATTATTTAATCTAATAAATTTAATCGAAAGGAGTTTCTCGTTTAGATTACTAGATGGCGCTGTGCATGTCAGATAGAACTTATACTGAGAGATAAGTCCATGTTGCTGCTCTCAGTGTCTCTTGGTAGTTCGATGAAGTAGTTAATTAAAAAATTGCGTTCACAAGGTGTTCAATTTTTTTGCTTTTTCCACAATTTTATTTTTGAGAAGTCGTATTATATAGATTTAAAAAATACTATAAAGGGCAGAAATTCCCCTCTGATGTATTAATTTTGATTCAAGGTTTGTTTTTTTTCTTTTTTTCCCCATATTAAATCCGATTGATAAAAAAAAGTATAACACGGAATTCAGAGTTTTCATAAATGAAGGGAGAATAAAGTAATTACAGTTGTTTAATACACGCTATTGCGCTATTTTTTCATTCACAGCATTTAATTTTTACAGACAGAGCGATTGAAAACTCCTTAAATTGACTTAAAAGGCTACTTTGAACACTTACTTAAAGTACTGCGACAGTTTGTTGTTGATACAACGTCCAATGTGTCCTTGTATCCCCTAAAAACTACTTAAGACTGTAATGTTATATGCATGCAATTCTGCTGTTGAGTGTATTCTTTTACCAGTGTTACACATTTTATCCGATGTATTCTTTTTTGTTTAATTAAAAAAGGCCACTGAAGTGATCGCACTTTATGCTTACGATATCCCTGTTCTGTTGTTAAGCTTCAGTGTACCTGACCTACCCATTAAGTTTGTCTATGGACATTTGAATCACGCAGCATGTTTTAAAAACACTGATTGCCCCGTGAATCGTTTGTAATTGGCATCTATTTTCTAATCTGATTACTACTTCTATAATACAGTTAGGAAATAGCAAAGGATTAATTTTAATAGATAAATGTCCCGAATCGCAGGTTGGAGTCGTGGCAGCGAACGGGTTAATTTAATTTTTGGATTATTATTTTATACATATATAATCATAGATCAGCCATATATGATGCCAACGTGCTGGAGATGCTTTACCCACTGTCGATAAAACTTGGAATTTCATTAGATATTGTTCTAGGATTCGGAATTCTCTCAATGAATTCGCTAATTACTGTCGGATTAGTGAATTATCAAAATGATAAATTTTTTTATGACAATTATTACTGTAATTGTTATAAAATTTGTAGCGGCCCAAAAATATCGTTTCTAGAAATGGAAATCTGCAACAAATAAATTTCAAGTTCGAAATATATAACAACCACGTTTTGTGTTTCCTACGATGGGTACTTAGATTAATTAATCTAAAAAATGTTAATTATTACTTCACTTCAGAGTTTTTCGAGTCTTCTCAAATCGTATATTTCGAAAGAATTAACCATTTCTTCTCTCATTTTCCTCAGAACCTTTTAAAGTAAATTAGCAAGAAAAATAAGTAGCGTAGACAGAATTCGAAAATTATTCCTGCCTTCTACTAGAAAAGCGAATTAACTTTCGAAACACAAAAATAATTCAATCCAAACTGCGGAAAAATAACCATTAACCTTTAAAAAATATATTTCCCAGTTTACGACCCTTTCTTATGTCCCTCCCAAATGACCACTGCGTAAGGAAAAAAAATGATACTGTCGGTACAATGAAAGGAGAGAGATAATCTGAAAACTGAAAAAGTCCCCTCCTTTTCTGGCGAAGAATGGCCCTTATATACATTAAAGAAAGTTTTAGAATAGCGTTTAAGGTCTTTTTTCTCATCTAATTCTTTAATTTTATATAGATTTGTTCATGTATAACTTTATATATGCCACTACATTCAAAATGGTTATCAGACTTTATTCCACCCATTAATGACGGGGTTTCAACAATTTTCTCATTTTTTACTTTTAAATAGATTCTGTGTAATCATTGCAACCTCAGAGATGCATGGACAGAAGGATTCCGCATAGCTGCGTTACTTATAGGTCGTTTGAGAAAACAGACGTGTTTATATTACATTATTGTTAAAGTTAATATACACATTTTACAGAGTTTTTATCTTTTATTCAATGAAAATAATAACATTGGAGCTTGAAAATGCTCTTTATGTGTGACAGAAAGCAACGAAACGAGCAATACGTTGCGAAGGATAGAATACTTCGCGCTTTAACGGCTTACAAATACCTCTTATACGAAGAATCACAGTTTTAGCAGGATCATGCACTATTTCTAATGGTATCACAAAATATGAGCAATAGAAATTTTGCTTAATATTGTGAACTGCTTTGTGCATATTTTATGTGGATGAAATACAGATTTTTAAGTTACAAAAATAATACTTTTATTGATTCTTCTAAGATTTTAATAAGACTACATCGCATTATTTACTATGCCTCTGGAAAAAATGAAGCAATATTCCTTTCCCTAAGAATGAAACACAAATTCAGGGTGCTCATAAATTCAGACTGTTCATTCATTATTTTTTCAGTCATTATAATTTGAAATCAGAATGCAATTTTTGTGCTTCAGATATCGTGTTGACGAGAGAGAGGTTACTGCACAACCCCTGATAATGTATCCCGGAAAGTATACCTTTCTGTGACATAAATATTCAATCGACTAAGTCGTTATTTAACTTAGTGAGGGCTAAATATTTTTTTAATGTTTGACTCTGAGAGCTAAAATTAGTTGATAATTTCAAATTACATAAGATTTCATATTCACCATGAAAATGAATGTGCTGGTATTCTCAACATCTTAGTGATTAGAGAAGTATCAGACTCCAGCTTGGCTTTGCGTGCAAAAGTCAACAAATGTGTTACGATTTTGTTGACACTAAAGAAAATAATTTATAACATAAACATTCATATTCAACTGTATCAGCAATGAGCATAATAACACATGAAAAAAAAAATCTTTAATTTTTTTTCTCCTTTTTATTTAAACTTTCTGGAAAGATGAAAACTTTGGGATTTTTTTTTTCGTGTATCTTTTAAATGGGTGGAGCTGAGCTCAAATGCCCGGCTCCCCCTAATTAATTCACATCAGCAAAAACCTCTGTCACATTTAAAAAAAACACTCTCAAAAATTTCAAATAAATTATCTACAGGGTGATTTAAAAGCGATGATTTGCAAATTTACAAACCCTTTAAAAGAAGACGAGAAAAATTACAGTCTTGTTGTTCATTTGAAGTCAAAAATAACAATTGAAATGTTTAAATCCAACACAGTTATTAGGTTCTTTGTAAGGCCCTCCAAAAATGTGAAGGATATAGAAGCAGAACGATAACTCATCCCACAATTTATTCTGCATGCTTGGTGTGAAGTTTTGAGAGGATGCAGATATGAGTGCATGGCAATATTTGACTTTTTTTATTGGGCTACATCAAACAGCAGGTGTTTGTTACAGCGCTACCAAGTGACGATGAACTTTAGACATGAATATTTGCAGGTTTTCAAAGCACCATATCAGAAATGCTGAATGAGTGTGGGATGACTTATCGTATCACCTTGATATCGTTCGTATTTTTTAAAGGGACTTACAATGAATATTTATAACTGTGTTGAATTTATACGTTCAATTTTATTGTAATTTCCGATGAACAATAGGTATGCACTTTGTTTTGTTTTCTTTTAATAGTCCTGCAAAATTGGGTTATTCATTTATAATCACCCTGTATAAGCATAGAACTGATCTTAAGTATATCCGATTCCTCTACTAGTAAGTTGAATCCTGATTATCTAGGTTGTCACTGATTATATTCGGTTCTCACTAGTAGTTTAAAAATTACTGTGTTTTCTGTAGTATTATCATTCTTCACAATGTTTGCAAGATATTGGTCTGTCATATCACTGACTCTCCGACCCGCCCGAAGACACACGGATAAAGAAAACTGAATGACCGGACCGCAGCAACAGCAACATTGGCAGGAACTGTGGTTGAGTCCTAAGAAACATCACCGGCAACGGTACAACCCTTCCCGAAGGAAGTACGTCTCATCATCAATGGGAGGAGCCAGATCCCTCATCTATTTATGTACCGATCAGGATGGCGAGATCCAACCAGCATACCGGAAGCATCTCATCCTCATTTCGAGGTGTCCCCCCTGGGGATGCAAGATATTGGTAAGCATATTTTTCAAATGCTAAACAGGCAGGCTGCCCACAAAAGTCGAAATAATTTCCCAATTTCATTATGAAAACAAATGAGCATACAAATCGGTAGAACTTATTACATAATATGTATAAACGTTGAAGCTTTTTTAAATGTATTTAGTACATCTATATATGACCACTGGTAGTTAATTACATGAGACACAGCAAAAGTTTGCTCGATCTCCATGTTTTCTTTCTTTTCTGTAACAGTGTGAGGCCACTGTGGCCTGGTGGCAAGGTCTTGGCTTGTGAGCCGTAGGGTTTCATGTTCGAGACCGGATTCCACCGAAGAACCGTCGTGTAAAGGGGTCTGTTGCAAGATAAATCCGTCAGGGCCAAACGTGCTCCAGTTGGTGTGGTGTGGTGTGGAGAGGGGTGTGCTAGATCAGGTGCCGTCCTCGTCATCTGACCGAGGTTCCAAATTGCAAGGTCCGTCCCAAAATAGCCCTAGAGTTGCTTTACAACGGGACGTTAATAGAACTAAACTAAATTTAACTAAACTTCTGTAACATTGGTGACAGTAAAAATTTATTTCAGCTATCAGCTTTAGGTTATGCCTCGAACTTAAAACTGATATTCGAAATTTATTTATTACATTTACAGTCATAGAAGGAAGCTCCAGAACTAACTTTCATTTCAATTCTAATCTAATCGTAATTAATTCTAATCTTTTAATTCTAATCTAATCTAATCTAAATTCTAATCTTTTCGTAATAACATTTACATTCATGTCAGCTCAAATATTCGTCTTCTGGCTACGGTTTAAATTTGTAAAGTCCATCCAAAAAAATAAATCTCGTGTTCCTTCAGAATGGATGTTATTGAAAAATAAACTAAATCCACACAAGTTTCATTTATAGTTATTCACCTCGACAAGAAATAATAAAATGTATGGTTCTTTTATAAGTGACTTTTTTTATTGAGTTGAAACTTTGATCAAGATTATCAACAAATATTTAATAATTTGCCACTTTCAGATTACCAATGTACTTCTATCGCCATGGAAATGTCGATAAATATCTCAGTATAAAAAAGTATTCCATCATTGACAACCAAAAATTATTTTATGCCATAAAATCTTGAAATCCAATTCAATTTTTTATAAGAATTTTGTAAATCATTGGTTAATCCTTTTCAATCCTTTGAAATATCCTATAAGCTTTCAATTGACTCCTGTCGAAAAATATTGAGGAATAAGACAATCCTTCTTCCCCACCCAGGAATTAGACTATTCCTTCAATTAAAAACACAATGCTTACAGGAAATATTACGAAATATTTTATTTATTTATGATTTCTTGAACAACAAATCGTCCAGTTTTCATAATTTTGATTAAGATGATGCATCGATGAAATATGGGAAGCCATCAATCCGATTCTACAGATCAAAGACCTGACATATTGGAACAATTAACAGTAGATACGTGGTTGTGCTTACTAATGAAAAGAACAATTAAATTAGTACTTCAATCATGCAAAGAGCATGCGATTTAATGAGATCGTGATCATTCAACGCAATCTGCAGCTTACAGACAAAATAAATCTCCAGTTACATGCTAATTTGACATTAATCTGCATTATTCAGATAAAAATTTCTGTTAAGATGTCTACTTCCGTTTGCCTAGAGATACATGGCTGCACTATAATTAATCATGAAACTCAGAACACTCTATGGATATTTTAATTTTTTCAGAGAAATGCCCCATTTAGGAGTTACACAATGGATATTTTGGGACAAATCTCGTAGCTTTGAATTGTAGTCAGATGGCAAGGACAACATCAGAACCAACATATATTACCTAAATTTCCATCGCACACTAAAATGAAGACGCCTGGCTTATGACCATAGAATTGGCATGAACCAGATCAACTTGCACGAAAGATATTTGTTGAAACTGAAATTAGAACTCGTTAACAAGAATCAAGACTATACCATCATACTATTATGACTTGATGGGAATTTTCTAAAAACACCGGTCGAAAAATAATTTCCACCATATTTAAAACAAGATTATAAAAGCATGCTTGGAATTTTGAAAATGAATTTATATGAAAAAGAAATACTTATTTTGATGATGATAAGAAAGATTGGTAAATTCTTATATTATAATTATGAGATTATAAAAAAATTACCTAGAAACGCTTAGTTACAGAAATAAAGTGAAAATAAACTTAATCGGTAGCAGGAAAATCTATAAATCAATGTAGATCTATTATTATATTTAAAACAAAATTAAAATAATTATATTGAGACCAATATAGACTTGCTTTGGACATGTAGATATCAAATGTGGAATTACAGTACTTGCAACATTTAGATTTACGGATTCCAAGTTTCTCTTAGCTTTTTAATTTAAATTTTTATGTTTATCATTATTACTGTTTAGATTAAAATTTGCAAAACAGTGCTCTTGTTTTTGAAAAATTATTCTTTTGATTCAGCAAATAGAAATTTATTTAATCCTTTTATTGTGATCTCAGAAGCTACATGTGCTTTCTACTAATTGAGCCGGTTCATATGCTAATAAAGCGTTTAATCTGCTGCGGTTAATTTTTTAAATATCTCGCGTTTCCATGAATATAAATTTTTAAAGAAAATAACAGATGAGGGAATACATTATTTCTTTAATAATGCAAAAATTACGTGGCAAATAAAATTGTAATAAAAGAAAGATGCTTACATGATAAGTTAATCAAATGCTATTAATAATGACGGTGTGATTTCGAGCACGTATTTAGAAAAAGTTTGAAAATTTTGATTAGAAACCTATATTTTATGAATGGATGTTGTAGCTCTTGTAATATTAATCATAGCTGTCTATGATGACGTCAGAGATAGCACCCTCCGAAGCCTTGTAGCGCTGTGTCTCAGTTCAGATCTAGCGATAGCATGTGCTGCATACGTTGATTCAAACTCTTATATATAACTTAAAATTTTTCCAAGATTTTGAATGAAAATTGTCTGGCTGTAACGTAACCAGTAAATAAATAACTGTTACACTAATTCGGACTTTTTACTGAACCCCTTATAGACCCCAAAATGTTTATTTTCAAATGCCATATGCATAAATTTACTGCTGATCTGACGATAAATTTATCTATATATTCTTGTCAGTCTAGAAGAACGATTTGAAGAGAGAATAAACATTAAAAACGAACCTCCTGAATTCATGGGTGGGTGAAAAGTAAGATTTTTTCACGCGCTCTCAATTTGCGTTCACGATCAAATCCAAAGATTTATTTCATTATCGGAATTGCCAGCTTCCCACATAAAACAAACAATGTCACTTTTTTTTTTTTTTTTTCTTTTTCCATCAGTTTCTTCTCTTTGAGATCCACTAGAAATGAAAAGATTGCCTTTCACCCAAACGGCAACAGGGCAAATAGGTCTTTCCTTGACATGACCGACATTACGTAATGGTGCGGTCTTTCGACGGATGTAGGTCTGCTGGGCCTCAGTGTCAGCGTGGCATTGAACTGATGTTGACAATGGCCCACTTTGCAACCCCTGGGCTATTCAGGATTTGTACTCGCTACGGAACACAAGGCAAGCTTAAGTATCACTGAAATTCAAGATGTTATCGGTAGAGGAATCAGAAAAAAAGAGAAAAAAAATCCACGTAGGTATTAAGTCAATGGACGAAACTTCACTACAGAACAGGAAAAAATCGAAGAAAAGTGCTGAGAATATTAATAGACGAATTCAATTTGATGAGACAGACATTTATTCCAGAACGATGTTCAGAAATTAAAAGATGATTAAAAAATTTTACATCAAATATTAAAGTAAATTTTCAATGATGATATGGTGACGTTTGATTAAATTTAATTCTTTAAATGTATTTCAGGATTTGCATTCGCAGATGAATACAAGACAACCTCAAATATCATTAATTTTCCAGAATGTTTGAGTCCAACCAATCGAAAAAAAAAAGACGCAGATTTTAGACTAATACACAAATCAACTTTGATTTGTGTATTGACCATTCCCGATTTTAGATGTAATGTTTTTTTTTTTTTTTTTTTTTTTTTACTGAACTGGAAAAAATCGGGGGGAAATGTTTAAGAATACAAGATGAATTTGATTTAATGAGATTGCTATTTCGAGATTAAAAGAACTGTACAAATTTTGCTTCAAATTTCAAAACTTAGTTTTCAAAAATAATATTTAATTCCATTGAACTATGAAAAATTACAAAGATCTATATTGTTCCTCATTTTATGGGTTGTCTCCAGGTTTTATTTACATCGATTACCGTAGCTACATAAAACTCCGTTATGTATAAGATGAATAATCTACATAAAGTTTTAAAGACATCTAAAATCTGTAATTAACTTTCACTAAAAAATAGTAAGAATATTTCAACATTGGCCAGATTGAAAGTGCATTAACCTTATATACATTTAAGACCTCAATTAAAATTAATCAGATATGCAGTACACAAATTGCCTTTGTCACAGATGTTATGCTGTAAGTAAACAAGTTAAAAGCAAAATAAAATCTTCAAATTTAAAAAAAAATATTTACTATAAACTTCTCTATTTTATTATTACTAACACGTTTTTATTAACTCGCTTTTTGATTTGTCTGTTTGTCTATTCGGCGTAAATATTGCAATTCGGTTTAAGAGCTAGAACTTGAAACATAGTTCAGAACTGGGTGACAGTGCGATACTTACTCAATGCCTTTTCTGCCTGCATGTTTATCTGCTTTATATAAATTTTGCAATCATTAAAAATTTTCATTACCGTCAGGTGACACCTTACCAAGTCGTTAGAGCATCAGGAAATTTGTTTAAAATCGATTGTAATTTCATACTCACAAAGCTTAATCCCCTGCTGACCTTACTTAATCCTGTGCTGATTTATAACCTCATACAGATTATTCTGAATTTTTTTGAATTCGCAATCAAAAATTTCCAGTACAATCTGTATGGGATTAGAAATACAGGGTGAGTATAAAAGATGGACCTTATTTTAAAAAATTATATTTTCGAAACTATTGCACAATAATTAATATTACAATAAGTGATACATGAATTTAAATTGAAATATGCCGGCGTCCTGGCATAGGGGTAGCGCGTCTTTCCCTTGTTCTGGGCGTCCTGGGTTCGAGTCCGGTACGGGCATGGTTGTTCTTCCTCCGTTCTATCTGTGAGATGTGTGAATATTCCCCCCTGTGAAAAGGGGTTAAGCAAGCGAATGAGATGTGTGAGTAGCTAAGACGTACTCTTGGCCCTAGTTGGCGCTACTAAAACAAGAGACGCTCCCTTGGCTTAAAATCGCTGACTTCGTCAGCGAGCTTGTGCATGGCAAGTGCCATTATAAATAACAACAAATTGAAATAAACCAAGTTCTTTTTTTCAGTTACAAATGTCCGATGTGTAACATTCTCGCTACACAGCATACGTCCAATCCGTAATCCAGTTCTTTCTAAACATTTGGTAGCATTTTGTTTTGTCTTTTATCTTTGACATAACCCCACAAAAAGAAATCATTGAGACAAGAAATTGTTTATGCACCACCAATGCCGAAAACATTGCCAGAACTTAAAGAGAGCATTTTTGCAGTATTCAGAACCATTGATAGAGTGATGTTATAAAATATTCGGAACGAACTGGATTACAGATCGGACGTATGCTTTGTAACAAGAAGGTCACACATCAAACATTCATTTGTAACTGAAAAATTAACTTGGTACATTTCTCTTTAAATTCATGTATCACTTATTGTAATATGTGCAGTAGTTTCGAAAATATTACTTTTTTTAAAGTCGAGTCCATCATTTGTACTAACCCTGTATTATTTTACACTTTTTAATCCATTTTAAAAACATAGTACATTAATTTTTTGTTACTTAAATAATTAATTTTCCTTTTCCTGAAAAACAGAAACTGATCAAGAATATTTAAAACAGCAATATTTTATGATTTCCAGAAAGCCGTAAAATTAGAAAATATATGAAAATTAAATTAAGCTTCTTAAATAAATTTTTTTATTAGGAAAATAATTAAAATTATCGATGAAAGGAATTTTCTAACTCACTTGTATTGAAAGAAAGTCTACCGCCAAAAAGTGATGAAGCATTTTTTTAAACTTTAAAAGTAGCATTATATTTCAAACATCCATTCATCAAATTTCTACCAATAGATGATTAACAAAACCGAAACACTACAAATTGCTTCCCGCATAAATGTGCAATTGAGAGACGTGCACCACTAATGATTTGCAAAAGTTAATTGTTTATATCTTTTTTTATTTCAAATAAAATTATTTAAATGGAACATGGAATTCCTATCCTATGAATGTTTTAAATGGCATCCAGAAAATCCTTGCGGAACATTTCTATGTATTAATAAAATCTCATAGCTCACAAAATCCTGATTGCTGTCATGATGATCCTGATTGTTGTTACACATCATTTACGCTTACTTTATTTGTCTGATCAATCATCCAAAGCACTTAAGGATTATACTAGCCACATTTCTTATTTTAAGCACTAATTTAAGAAAGTTGACTGCTAGTTAGGAAGTATAACTCATTTCTTTAATAGTTATGATGCTTTTCGTTTTAATAAAGGCTTTTTTATATATATTTTCAACAATGATTTTCCCCATAAATTACCATTTTGTAACTCAGAAATACCTAATCAAGGAAATAGTTCTCATATTTTTCTTATGATTAAATTATATATCTGTAAATCCCTTAAGATTTTATTATAAGGTTTGAGAGACATGTTTGACGTTTTGCTAAAAAAATAGTTCTGTGTGAATTTTTTTTCCTGTTTAATTTTCCTGTTTAAAACAATTGAAATTTGTCGCCCTTTTTTGGTTATCAAATATTTTTGATGTTACCGATATTATTAGATATCTTAGCTGAGAGTTCTATTCCCTCGCAAAAATGATTGATAAGCATAAATGATGAAATCCCAAAATTATTTTGCATTAGTTTTCCATTTTTCAAAAAACATATCAAACTGTGTAAATATGCTATATCTTTTATTCAAATCATTTCAAATAATTTTGCATGCTATTATCGGGTACAACTAAGATTCAATTTAGGAAAATCCTGAAAACTTATGAAGGAAAAAAAACCTAGATAATTTCAAAGGATTCAAAATATTAATGTGATATGCATATGCTTGTTTTTTAACCAAAGGAGCTAGTGAAGCAAAAAATATAGCTTAAAAAACATGAAATTCATTTACTTTTCGCTATATCATTGAACAAAGTTCTTTACTCCTTTTTATTTTTAAACATTAAAAGTAATGAAGTTTACTTAATTTTTGGAGGCTGTGGGACAGGTTAAATTCTAAGACTTATTGAAATTGTATTTTTTATATCGAATATGTTTTATTATTTAATTATTATAATTTGAGCTGTTAAATTTGAAAGCTCAGAGCGATAAGCAAGACATTTTTATTTAGACGATTGTTCTGTATTTAATTATTTAATCTTAAGAGTTGAATCTAAAGAATACATATGAAAAAGATGAGGAATGCTAGCAAGATGAAAATGGCTTATGAAATACTAAGAAGTGTGGTAATTATCCATCTGTAAAATAACTTATCTCAAAAAGATTTACTAGTAGGTATTGTGAGAGATTTTCTGACTCAGAAGTTTTAATTATATTTCTCTTTAATGAGAAAAAGTACTATTTACTTCTCTACATAGAACCCAGGCTATCGACGCTTAAGATTGCTCTACTTTTTTTGTATAATCAACCATAAAATCTAATACAAGTTTATGGCTCATCTAATACAAGTTTACGGCTGATTCGTGCATAAAATTACAGAAATTTTGATAATTAAATCTGTAATTACGTCAAAAGAAATGATTAATTTAAAAGAAAAATATCTTGGACGCAATTAAGTTTATCATATGTCCTTTATATTCTTATATAGATTGAAATAACTATAAGATTCCTAAATAGGATCTGTAATCTAAGAGGATAAATCATTTTTTTTTCAATAAGGGATTATTCTTTAAATATTTTGTTTGTTCTAAAATAAAATCTGAAAACATAAAAACATTTCACAAATCTGAAAATTCAGAGTTGTAGAACATGAAGGTCCAAAATTTCGACTCTATCTGATTTGTGTCGAAACAGATTTACGTTCTTTTTCTTTGTTTTTATTAGCTGGCTGTTTTATGGCCAATGATTTCGCTATATGATTTACATGTTACCCTAAATGTGATTCATCTGGTGATTATGTATAATAACAGGATCATAATCACCATTAAACTTAGTGGTGATTATGAATACCCTAAATGTGATTCATCTGGTGATTATGTATAATAACAGGATCATAATCACCATTAAACTTAGTGGTGATTATGAATATCCTAAATGTGATTTATCTGGTGATTATGTATAATAACATGATCATAATCACCACTAAACTTAGTGGTGATTATGAATAATCACCAGTTTATTACATCTATCATAACATATACGAACATATAAGGGATATTAGAACATAATGGTTTATGTCTCAGCTTCCAGAAAATAGCCAAAAAAAAGTATCTCTACCACAAACCGTACAGAATTTATTGCCAAGGAGTTTATTTGTGTTAAAGTTTTAAAATCTGATCTGATCTGTGTCTAATCATTTAAATCTTTCCAATAGGCTTGTTAGCTGGCTGAAACAATTGCAAGCCCTATTTTAAGTCAAATTAACGAATTAAATTCCAATCTCTGCTGTTGCAGAAGAAAAGAATAATGTAATTGTGGTATCTAATTATTTAAATCTTTGCAATATATCTGTTAGTTGACAGAAACAAGTGAAAGTCATATTTTTTATTCTTTCATATATTTTACACTTAAGTCAAAAATGTGTTTAATAATACTGGCGATAGTAAAAGAAGTGCCAGTAGAATTCACTTTGAAACACATTTCCCTGTATAAATGATAAACATCAATTATTTTATTGTGAATAAAAATAATGGCACATAAAATATGTCTCTAACGTAATGGCACGTCTCTAACGTAAAATAATAATAATAAAGAAATAAAATTGAAAGGAAATTCAGTATCCAGCTGAGACTGAACTTTTCTGTAAAAATTGGAAAAAGTTTTAGCCCTTAATATCCTTAGTTTCCTAAGACAGATTTACAGAACGGGATGCAGGCCAGTAATAAAACAGAATAATAATAAGATTGATTCACAATGTAGAGATCATGAAAAATATTGTTAAAAGAGCATTTCTGACAAGTTCTCTTGAAATTTCCATCAACACTCTTTATCCAGTTATTTTATCGCAATTATTTTAAATTTTCAACATCATTTTACACTAATTTCTCACCGTAACTGTAATGCATGTATATAGTAGTTTCTTCGAAGCACCAAGAATAAGATGTTAGTTCATTGTAATACCAAGGATAAGATATTAGTTTACCAAGTATTTTAGTATTATTTTTGCATTCAACTGATGAATCAACCTGATCGGTTCTTAGCCGATAATCTTTCCTGATCCATTACATATTATCATGATTATTAATACAACAACCTTATAAACGAAAGGTCACTTTATTTTCATTTTGATAAAAGTTAGAGTCGGATCAAAAAAGACAAAGAAATAAAGAGGCAAACTTATGCTTTTCATATTCGCTTAACTTCTTGCCATATTATTTAGCTCGATGAAATCTCGGTCCAACATGTTGGAGACGACACGCATTAAACGAATAAGAATACGTAGTACTGAATGATGGTAGGAGATAAATCACGGCTGTAAATTTACTGCTTCGATATGTCAACAATTACAAATACAGTTATATGAAAGATTGACCTTTGTATAATTAAGAAGTATAATCAAATTTGTTATAAAATTATTATCAAGCGACAAACTCGTGAAAGTGCGTCAAATCATATACGCCATATTATTAAAGTTATTAGATCAGACTAGGAAAGAATCATAATACGATTCAACACAACATTTTACCATCTAAGGTAAATTAGTTATATTTCAATAGACCTTATAATAAATAAGATAAATATTTCTACAAAGAAATATATTACAAAGTAATACCCCTATACTGAATTTCGTGGTTATATGGGTTGTTTTAAATTTTCATGGTTATATGGGTATTAAATATTTTCATGAATCAATGTGCTATTCGACATTCGAAAAAACGAAAATACCTAAAAACTGTTTAAGTCAAACACTTCGAAGATATTGTACTTTTTTATATCCATTCTTATTTTTTGCTTGGAAAATGATTCCATGTGTTATCCATCACCCTACAAAATCTCAAAACTTGCTTCAAATGGTTCAGGTCTGAAATTTCTCTTACTTTAATATACATATAATATATTCATCCTGAATACATTGTTATCTCATTTTAAATATCGGGAATTATACCCTACTTGAAAATGACCCCCAACGGTTTGTTTAACCTTACACAAAGTGATAAGATATCATCTTGACAGATTGTTGCAATAACAAAAGCACAGGATAACAAGTGTGAATAAATGTCGAAAAAGAAATGTGAATGTTAAAATGGAAATAATTCATTTCTCAATCTTTCTACCCTCATTTTGCAATAGAAAAATGTACAATGTACCTAATTTTAGATACTTGATAGTTGATCAAACATTCTGCTTTTTGTTTTTATTGAAATACTTATATATCCTAAAAATATTAATATTACAGATTTACTCTAGAAAAGAATAGACTTCTTTGTAAGGAAGATATTGGTACACACATTTTATGGCTTGTTGAAGATAGAATGGAGTAAGGACGTATTCATCTTTTATTTAAAAACAATAAACACAGAAAATGCAAATTTTTTGAAAATAATTTATAAGCAATTTTCGGGGTCTCTGTATTACCAATCAATCTTATCGTTATTAATTTCTTCTATTACTTCTCTGCATCTCGTAATGTAAGCCTATCTTTGGAAACTAATACTCTTATGTGCAACAGCTCTTCACCGTCCAGTACTGCAGTTTATTTTTTATCTTAGTCCAGTACTGCAATTTGCTTTTTATTTTAGTTGCAACGGAAACAAGAAAAAAATTGCATAGTTTGGAAGTTATTATGAATATTATTATGAATGCTTAAGGTATGCGTAACATGAGGAGTAAATGCAATCTGTACATACTCTTGAAATTTGTCGAATCCAAGCTTTCTTAATTCTTGCCATTATAAATTGTCACTCATTAAACTTAAGTATGTAATTTTTAAAGCAATGTATCATGATATAAACTTTTGTTTGTCAAGAATGTTAATCCTATTTCGCAGATTTACCTATTCATGTCTTCTGCTATTTATTTGCTTAGAAAATGCTGCCAATGGACGTTAAGCATGTGACACAAGTAATATGGAAATTTTCTCAATATTTAAATTTCAAAATTTAAACGTTGTATATTTTTATATTTCTAGTTTCTAACTTATATCAAAGTTATTGTAATTAAACTTTGGTCCCTGAATCTTTTATCGATTGAAAGTTAATATTCTGTATTGCATTGCTCGAGCTTGGTGTATGTTCAATTGCGGATCATTAAGGTGCTCGGTAATTCTGCTTTTCCTAAACAGGAGATATTTTTGAAATAGGAAAACATTCTGCTAAAATGAAATGTTAGGAACTTCGAATGGAATTCCCATATAAATACTACTAAACATGAGTAAACATTATTTGAACGGAATGGGCTCATTGAATGTATCCGTTTGGAATAGCAATTTACTTTCAGTTCGGAGAGTAACCATCTGAAGCAGGTATAAGACGCCTACAGTGTTGTGAAACACTATGGATTATGATATTCCGGAAGTTCTTAGAAGGCTGGAGCCTTAGGTCTTGCAAAAAAAAAAAAAAAATACATGCTTTCAGGACCTGAGGAGAGGAATTGGGATCAACACAAGGGTCCCTAAAAGATCCCAAGTTCACTAGACAGAACTCAAATACAGAAGTCTGGATTGTCACAAGTGATAAATTGTTCGTCGCTGAAAATATTCTTTCGTTGTACTATAGCCTAGTGTTGCCATATTAACGAATAAAATTATCGGCGGTTACAAGAATAAAAAGGTCTTCAAGTCTCAAATATACCATCTCCAGCGATTCGAGCACGCACTGCTTCGTGTGGTAGAGATATCTATATCGACCGAAGATGCACAGATATTGTCTCTTCTTAACAAATTCTTTTTCCCAAACGGTTGATCAATGATGTTGGGAACATGACTGTCTCCAAATCAAGCAACTTCATCTATTACCAAGGAAGCTGAACCCAGACCTAACCATGAAGAGAGAAGCCCTTCATTGATCTGCAGCTCTGTTGACATGCTGCTTTGTTCACCTGAGATGCTCGTTTTGTGTAACACAAAGTCTATGGTACCTACGAAATTTGGTGGTATAGCACAGAAATCACTTTTATGAAGCTTTTTGCTGAAGTTAATGCTGATGTCTTTCCTCGGCTCAAGCAATATCTCACTTATAATGGAGTTAAGTTTTCGGCTCTTCGTACCCATAACTGCTAATATATGTTGTCCTTACTTAATTCATTTGTTGATGTACCTGGCTGAACTTCCTGGGTATAGAATATGCAGTTTAAGATGGCTTATTGAAGTTTATGAGTTGTCTGTAGAATGATTTACATTTAAACATTTGGCTAATTTTGTCTGTGTTGACTAGCTTCTCCCTATAACCGTCCATTACATTGGGTACGACATCAGATGTCTGGAAGTCATTTTAATAAATTCGTTATTCCATCTTTTGTTATCTCACTGTCACAGCGAATCCTATAATTTTCCTTACATTCATTTTTATGTACTTACAAATGCATTTAGTCAAGGGCGAAGTTCCAACTAGGCAGTCTAGGCAGCTACCTAGGGCACTTGACTGTGAATACTCCCCAAGCAGGTTGATTAAAGATTATTTTCCTAGTTTCCAAATAAATAAGTTTGTAAAAAACTAAATTCAAGGATTATAAGATATTAGGATAATGATAACACTTTTTCAAACATAATTAGCCAGGTTCAAATGTTTCATTATCTTCATTTTGTTATTAGAATATTTATAAACACCGAAAGCCTACTTCAATAAGATTATGTACAAATGTGTAAAAAATTTTAAAATGTGTTGAAAAGTGTAATAAAATAGCCCTGTTCATTACAAGAGATGCCTCAGAATGCCCATTGCCTGGGGCAACGGAATACCTTAATCCGACATCTCATTTAGTCCACTATTTTATATACTGCGGATTTATTAAGCACTTTTTCTTTAACAATACACTCGCATTCGTATTAATGGGTTCTTTTTCGAAAGAGGTATTTGTATTTATTATTACTTTTGTTATTATTCTTTAACTTTTTCTAACGGGTGATACAGATATTACGCCAGCAGAATTTTTGCATTGATTACTTTTAGTTTAGTTTAGTTATATTAACGTCCCGTTGTAAAGCAACACTAGGGCTATTTTGGGACGGACTTCGTACTTTTGAACCGCGGTCAGATGACGAGGACGACACCTGAGCTGGCACCCCTCTCTCCACGCCACACCACACCAGTGGGAGGACGTTTGGCATGACGGATTTAGCGTGCAACAGACCCCTTACACGACGGTTCTTCGGTGGAATCGGGTCTCGAACCTGAATCCCTACGGCTCACAAGCCGAGACCTTACCACCAAGCCACCGCGGCCCAATCTATGAGTCAAAAACTCATAATACAGCAGAAGTGTACCTTCTCTTCGTCAAAGCGATATTGTTGTGCTTATCTTATTTAATTTAGTATAATGTTCCATTATAAAGAAACACTAAAGTATTTCTTGGGTATACATTTCTTGGGTCTGTAGTATATTAAGGTTGCAAGCAAAATAGAATTTTTATTTAATTTTCCTCTTGAGGAACTGTTAGTGTTCTTTATTACTCTTGCAAATTTTTATCTGGGGAGAATCGGAAACAGGGATTTAATACAGTAGGAACCTACATTTTTGATACATTTGGAATACTTTATTGGAGGGCAGGAAGTGATAATATAGGAATGTATTAGAATCCTGTCCTGCTCATAAAATTTATTAATTTTTGTGAAAATAACTAACATCAAGAATCTACCAAGAGATCTACATACTAACAATAATTAAACTTTAAATATGGAGGAAAACAGGGAAATTGATAACGTGAAAGACGAAAACAGATGCTGATGAAGAAATCTAAAATTGAATTTCAATCTTTTCAATAAGTAAAGGGGGTTGCGGAAATGGAGGAGAGACTTGTATCGAATCATCTATGATTCATTTTTCAAGAAATATATATTTTTGATTATGTTGAAACTACCAAAAAACCTATCAAAATGAATACATTTTAACTGTATATCTGCAAAACTAATGGAGTTGACGGTGGTGAACTGGAAGGTTTGAAGAGAATCAAATTGAATAACTCAAAATTTGTTTTGATAATAAATGGTTGTTTGCGATTTTCTGTAGAAAGATAAAAGCCATACTGTCATATGAAATCGCTGAAATAGATTTTTGAATAGATTTTTTTTATTTTTCAGATATTGTAAATATCAAAGTAAAATTGCACGCTTGCTTGAAATGGTGTTTTACTTTCTACCACTAAATTGAATTTCTAGTTCTGACTCATTTGAAAAAAAAAATTCCATTGATTACAAGCTTCTATAATTGTTTTACCAATTAATGATTAGGATTTCCCTCATGCCTTTGAACGAATCGTTCTATTCGGTAATCACTTATTTTATCATTTTACTCTCTTGTCACTACCTCTCGCCTCATGTGATGAATAGCTTGTTTTACAATGAGAGAAAACAAGGATGGCATCTCCATGGGCGGGCGGGGATAATCATACAGCTTATCTTCAAAATACTTGACTTCTTCGTAATTTTTAACTTACGATACTTTTGAATTTTCTTTTAATTCACAGCCTAAAATGTAATGTATGGAAATAAGCATAATTTTGCAATATTATCATGGATTTAAAAGAGAAAATCAAAATATTTATTTACATTCCCAAGTGAGAAATGTAATGATATAAATTATTTAATTATTCAACCATAATACAAATCTAATTATCAAACGTTCTTAGTAGTAATTTAAATTTCATAAATGAAAGTTAATAAAACGGCCCTTAAGAATTTTATATTATATTTCATATAATTTTGAATTTTTGCTGAAAGCATTGCTGTTATATGATAAAATAGAAATAATACGAAGAAATTAAATCAAAATAAAAGATCATATATTTATTCTGTAATTAAGAATACATAACAATTGGATTTATAATGAGCAATTACATGAATTCCCATGTAGTAATTTTTTATTAGTTTCATTATGATATTTTTAAATTACCATATTGTAAAACTCTGAAGGTCGACCTTTAAATTTTTTTAGAAATGGTTCTTTATATTTAAAATAACTTTCATTTTTGAAAGGTAATATTTCTAAATGAAATTTTGCTACAAAGCCTTTATATTACTTGCTTATTTCACAATGTGTAACTGGTTTAAGCAAACAAAATGCAAATTGAAGATGACCTGAAAAATTTAATACACCAATAATGAACTCATTTAATGCATAGTCCCCCCCCCCTCATCTCGATCTTTTTATTTGATGTTTGACGGAAGAAATTTTACAGTTCTGGCAGACGGTTCTGAATGTGTAATAATTCTAACTTGTTAAAGTTTTTATATTGCTAAATAAAATATTAATTAAAAATTCTATTGAGAATTCTGGCTCCTTATAAAAAAAGTATTTCACGTTCTGATTAATTTTTTAAACTGATAATCTTTTAGAAGTTTGAACAACACTAATTCTTAGGCAAACAAAATAATAACCATATTTATTGACTATTTTGATTTTTTGTTTTTTGTTTTTGCGTGGCTGGATGTTAAAAAATATTTAAATAATATTACGTATTTCTATTACGACTAATAATTATTCAAACTTCACTTTGCCTACGCCCAGAGCAACTACGATTATCCAATTTAAACCAAAAGATATTTTAATAACTTTCCTTGTAATACGGTCAGAAGGTTACGGTCAAAACCACGCCTTGTTTGGTGCCGTTTTTATTTTAATGCAAATGAATTTTAAAAATTACGTTCTTGTATAATGCAGAGTTTAAAAATCATTTTTTCAATCAATCAATATCAATTGATTGATAATAACAGTTGAAAGTTTAACCAGCTCCATGCAAATGTCGATGGCAAAAAAAAAAAAAAAAAAATGATTGAATGCTGTAAAATTGTTTTCCAATTTCCTTTGATATAGGAATGAGCATTTAAACAATATTTTCACAAGATTAATTAAGTAATCAAAATATTTTGAAAATTATGGCACTAGTTGTCATGATTGAAGTTATATCGTATTTTGTTAGCTAGAGAATAGAAGTTGTATAGTATTGTTACTTAACAACACTATTTTCGATTTATCTTCGATATATAACAAAAACATTGTCTTTTAGTACTTGTTTAAATTCAGAACAGCGGTTTGGGAACGAAATACCGATGTATTAATAAAATTTAATTGAAATATCTATTGTTTAATTTGAATATAATTTTGTTATATATATTAATAATATTATTCATTGAAAATATAGTACCTTCATATCACTTTTTAAAAATTCCTTCTTTCCTAAAATTGTATTTTGGAAAATATGAAATATTTTGAACTTTTTTTTAATTTATAAAGGTGTGAAAATTAGATCCCAACTAATAATTGTTGGGATTAATGCAGCTAGTATTTTAAAATTTTAGTTTGTGTCCCAATTAATTATTATTATTCACTTCTTCAAATTCTTTGATGCGTAGCTTCAAAATCTTTGGACATTTGGATATTAAAGGTTCAAATCTTTGGACATTTGGACATCAAAGGTTCAAATCTTTGGACATTTGGACATCAAAGATTCAAATCTTTGGACATTTGGACATCAAAGGTTCAAATCTTTGGACATTGAAACTGTTACAAGAAGAGAGTCTTTCTGTCTTCCTGTTACTAAACATAAGATCTGAAAGAAAAATTGGTTCAGCAGTTTTAAAATTTGTTCCCAATGCTTTTGTCTCTCTTTAATTATTTTCTATTGTTGCCATCCTATAACAGTGTAAATATAAAAGAAAGAAAAGAAAAGAAGAAAGAAAAGTAAAATATAAAGTTCAGCTCATACTTTGATTGAGAATATCTTTAGGAGAAAAATATCGTGCGCAAGTCTCGTATTAGGCTTGGTATTTCTTAATTTTGAATTTATTCAAAGTTGAATTTACCGGCAGACTACTGGATCTGTTAGACAGAAATTAGTGCAGAATAATTTTTTCTTTTAATGCCGCAGGTTACCAATCCTTAAAAAAAGATTGTACAAGAAGGAATACGATTAAAAAAAGAAAGAAAGAATTTGGATCGATATAAAATATGCACGAACGTGAAATGGAGTTAATTTTAATTTAGAATTGAACTCTAGTGAATTCGACCTTATTTCTTAATATATCTTAAAGTAACAGATTTAGGTCGAAAGGAAATATTGGTATGCAACGAGAGTTAAAATAGTTTAAACTTCTGACATGCCTTTTAAATTTCACGAAAAACATTTTCCAAGAGAAAGTGCTTTAAACATTTGTCCATTGATAATTAAATACTCATTTGTATTGCATGGCATAATGATAAGATAATATTCGCATTTAATTATCTTATTTGTCTCGTCACTTATTGCCTTTTCTTTATTTTTTAAAAATAAATAATTTTTATTGAACACGTTAGATGGAGCAATCCCCCTTTTGTAGACAATAAATGCTTTTAAACTGTAAAATAAATATTGTCAACTGAGACAAAATAAAATCAGTTTATATATATATCTTGTTCAAATTTTCATTCGTTAATAAAATAATTTTTATTCATCCACTCAAGTTCAAATACATTTTTTTAAACTTGTAGTGGATGACACTTGGTGTTAATTATTTTTTTCAAATATTAATTAATTAATTAATTTTGTCGAGTAATTTCTATTTGGTCGCCAAATCCGTCGCCATGCCGCCAATCTCTGAGATTACTGACGCGACACCTGATCATAAATAATATAAGATGTATATTAATAATATAAGAAAATAAGTAGGAATTCAATTTAAGAAAATTTTGCCACTTAATATTGTAGTTCTGTCATATGTATATACATATTTATATTAATTGCAATTATTTAATAAAAAGTAACTAAAATGATTTTTTTTTGTTGTTGACCTAAGTAGGAATTGACTTAATTTTTTTATATATTACTTGTTTAATAAAAGAAAGCCATTTGTTATCATTTTACATAGGTACATTGTTATCATTATCACTTCTTTCCCCATTCCATGACATTTTAAAACTGCAAAAATATCAATTGAGACAATTGCATGCAGTACTAATTTCTCTTGAAAGCAATTAAGGAATTTAAGAACATTTAATATTAAGTATTAAACTTTATTATTAAATCTCTTATTTAGAATATTAAACAAAATATTCAATCATAATGCTTGGCATTAAGATCTGATAATAATTGAATTTATTTATCTATTTTGTGTCGTCAGTTAATGCTTTACCTCTATCTTTTAAAATGAAAAAAAAATGTTTACTATCACTTTGAATGAAGAAATTACCATTTCATAGGGAATAAAGATTTTTTAAAACTCAAAATATGTTGCAATTTATGCCCCCTTAAAAAAGGCGCTAGATGGTTTAGATTCTGATAATTAGCCATAGTTATTCTGCTGGATATTATTATTTTTCAATAGCATTTATTGTTTCAATAATATTTACAATTAATTATTTGTTTTGTCTCGTCTCTTTAAACCTTTCTTTCACTTTAACTGAAAAGAAAACTTTTTTAACGTATTAATTAAGGAGATACGTTTTATATAAAATAACCGTTTTTATAGTGAATAGATAATTTTATAACTAATGAAGCACGTAAACAGGACAAAAGCATTAATCAGATCAAATTTTGCTAATTAGATATTCCTCTTTCATTTTGTATTACACAAATTTTTCTCTAAGGCCTTTGAGGAATTTAAAAGTATACAACCAAAAATAAGAAAAAGGTAATAAGTCAATAGAACAAGAGAACAGAAGGTCATTTGTTCATTTGAAATGATCGCATTCCAACCAGTTATAAATTTTAAGTTCCCTAAGTGGGTCATATATTTTTTCATTCTTTGTACTTTCTTTGTCTCCCTCTTCAAACATAGCATAAATGAGAGATGGTATATATATAAAATGTAGACAATGTATACGACGCTCCATTTGTTATAAAAATTGTGCAAAAGAATTCAATAATGTCAGTTGTTCTGTCAGCTCCAGAGGTTTCAAAAACAGAAGTGAAGTGATTTACAATAGTAGAGGTCATTGGGTAGGGCCGTATCCACCCGAAACAAGCTAGGATGATAAGTAAGAAAAAAAAATCGTCTCGCTTTGCAATGCCCATATTTTTATCGTGTTGATCTAGATTTTATGATCAGAATTTAGTTTATTTTGCGAAGAACATAATGGAACTTGACAAAGATTCCAAATCTAAGAAAGTAACAATTCGTGTAGTAGTTTTTAAGATTAACTATTGCTCTGAGATAGATTTTTAGTAAAAATCTAGCAGAAATCTGTTTTTTTCTGCATGATGAATAAAATCATGAGCATGTATTTGTGATTTTACAATATGCTTCCTTTATGCAGCGCGTAATATACATTTTCACTTTTATTTGTGTATTCAGTATTTATTTGAGATTGAACTTAAACAAAGAGCAATTTAATTACATGTCATAATTAAAATCAATGCAAATTCACAACCTGAGAAGTTAATAAAAAGTCAAATGATGTTGCATGTCCCAACTATATGGCAAAAATTTACAATTCTTTTTACTGGTAGAAAAAAATGTAAATTAATATTAATAAAAAATTGCTAAAATCGAACTATTTTTACCGTTTTCGCACAGTTCACTTTTTCAGAAAAGTTGATCATTTCACATTTGAATTATTTCCGCTTATTATGTCGCTTTAATAACCACATGTCCTTAGTTATCATTCAAAAATTATTCCAAGATGGCATTCTAACGATCATGAATCTCTGTTCAAAACATGATAGACTACTTACTTTAGGACTACAGTAAAGTGATGCAGGTCTTCTTTTTGAAAAGAGCTCAGGATCAGTTCACTATTTTACTGTGTTTATAATTTCAAGAAACAATAATAAATTTCAAAATGTGAAGTATTCGTTAATTATAGGTTCATAATACTATTGATGTAAAAGAAAACAGATTCAGAAAAGTACTGACAGAAATTCAGAGAACAGAAACCATCTTTGTAGTGTACCGAAAACTTATACAAGCGATTTTCACAGTCTTGTCGTAGAAATGTACTTCTATCTGGAAAAAATTCATTGATGAAAAAATTTTCGAACTGCATTTTATCTTCCTTCTCATTTGGTTGTTGTTTTGTCTACAATCGAGTCGTATTAATGTTATAGTGTTTAAAATACAGAAAATGATTCTAAACTTCGTATTTTACAAATATGTAGATACTAGTTAATTCGTCATTGGTTTTGCTCATTTTTGATGAATGCATTTAAAAGCACAAATCATAGCGATATACAGGGTATTTATTAAGACTTGAACTATCATGCTATTTTTGTCATTATTATCTACAAAATATCATATAAGACCTGTGCAACGATATATATATTGTTACGAAAATTGTCCGGGGGTTCGTTTGGATAGTGGGAGTTATATGGTGTGAAGAACACTCAATCAGCAGGCGGCAGTAGAAAATGAAACAACGACGTTTATTTACACGAAGATACACAGGACAACACAAAGACGACAACTATATACAGCACACAATTATCTTCAGCCGAGACGTGCATACAACAGACTCTAATGCAGACCGTAGCGCACAACTTAATTCAGCACTCACTTGACTCCGTCGCTGCTCCGCTAATCTCTGGAAGGCCAGTTCTTTCTGTCGATTCCGACTACTCTTCGACTCCGCTGGTTCGCGACTCAATTCACGTCTGTTAACAACTACGACGACTCCACTGGTCCACGACCACTCTTTGTCGCTTCCGACTACTCAATTCACCACTGGTTCACCACTCGACTCACCACCGGTTCACAACCCAATTCACGACCGCCCGGCAGCTGCGAGTGCTTCCTTTTATAGGTCTCAGGAGGCGGGGCTAGAAGCCTCTCAACCAATCAGGAACGTTCGAGGCGTATCTCCGTTCCTACTGGACGGATCGGGAAAATTCTCAATGTTTCGGGTATAATCTATTTTGGCGCCAAATTCGTCGCCAAGTTGCCAAATGGTCGCCAAGCTCTGGGACCTCCCATGGAACCAACTATGCTGGAAAGCCGCATCACAGGTTCGTAACAATATATATACCTGTTGATTTTAAATTGGGATTTGAATATCATCCTGTCAGGATATTTAAGCAATCAGTAGATGAATTCATCGCATAAAAGGTTTGATATCTTGCTTGTTAAGACGAAAACATTTAAAGACCTTTGAAGTTCACTGTGATAGACAGAGTAATTATAAAAGAATAAATTGTCATGTTCAGAGTGTCCCACCACTATAACTAATAGTTAGCTAGATATCAAAATTTCCATTTGTACATGTAATACTCAATGATTCTGGAGTAAAAAAATAATAAAAAATGACTCGAGGTACATCGCACACGTAGTACGAAACTAGCTTTTAAAAGTTTCTTGATATTGTAGAAGTTGCAGGATTCATAACATACCTAGAATCAGGGAGTTAGGTCAGAGAGAACGTGATGTTAAAAGTATGAGGAATGTGTGACGGTTTATTCAGTTATTGGGAAAGTTTTAAATCTGATAATTTGAATATATATTCCAATATATGGAGGTTAAATAAATGTTTTTGTTTAATAAAGGATATTACAAAATCCCGAAGTGTGCCCGATATCTCTTTGTGATTATGAGATTGTCCAAGCCCCATTTGAATAAATGTTTTCAGAAAAATAAAATCCTCGATGAATGCAATGTGAATGCTCACCAAACTTTCAGACTTCGTAAATTCAAAGAAATTTCTGGGAAAATAAACGAATTTATTTTGACCCAAACTCAACAAATTTGAATATTCACAATGTCATTGAAATCAAAGTGTGTCTGGTCTCTTCAAAGGATGTCCATGGACATAAAATATCGAGTCCATCCTCATTAAAATGGTAAAAGGAAAAAGGCGGAGTAAAATGTTTCACCCACTCAACCTGTTAGCAAATCATGTATAATTTGCATAGAATAATTTTTTCACTCAGTTAAATAATAAAAAAATAGAGATTGCATTTAAATTACAAGCTTTCGTCTTATACTGCAATTTTTTTTTCTGTCAGTCATGTGAATCGCTCTTGTGACAGATTGATTTTCAGTAATCTAGAAAGTTGAGAAATTACCTTGATGTAAAGGAAGGACCAGTTGCAACTTACCAAATACAAAGCTACTTGTTAGAATCTTACACAAGGCCATCACTCTGTAATGAAGTTGCCAAGAAAATATTGAGCAAAGAATTACACGAAAAAAACACATACGTCATTTTAAGCATCTGAAGAGAATATTATGGTAAATGTTGAAGAAAAATATAGCATTAATTTGAAAAAAAGAGCTTTTATAGTACTAGAAAATGGTTAGCGAATAAATGCTCTACAAATTCTTAGCTGAAGAGTGATAATATTCCTTATTACTTCCCAGAATCCCCTTCGGCAAGCTAACGAAACATCAAAAATTTGGCAGAAAAGCAAACCTATAAGAAATGCATATTGAAGAAAAAGTTAATAACAAGAATCAAAATAATTCGAACGTAGCAACAATTGTGATAATATTGTTTTAATATATTACACCGCAGATGATACCCAAATAATTTTGCCAATGAAACCCAATAAGCTACAGGAAAAAAAAAGCTTTATTATTGAACTGATTGTTGAAATTTTTTTTAGATTAACAGGTAAAATAAGAAAATTTAAAGATAAGTCTCCAAATCATTTAAGTTTTCTTTATACCAAGAATTTGAAAATGAGATTTCAAAATGATAACATTTTTTTACAATTACGTCGAATGCCCCGAATGTGGTATTATTTAGATTAAGTTTCATTTAGTTTCCACAAGTATTAAAGTATTAAAAATTACAAATATTTACCAATAGAAGCAGTCCATGTTATCCATCCCATAAGATTAAACTAGTTCAGCTTCTGCTCATTTCCATAAATAGGTAAATGAGTAAATTATTTTTCTAAAATTGATAAGTTGCTTTAAGAACACCTCAAAAGTTGAATATGAAGCATCTCAATTAGTAGGCTTCAAAAATTGAATGTAAGGAAAATGTGATTCATTTCTCATGTTTCTTGATTTGGAATGGGATACAAAAAAATATCATAGATATCTGGATTTAAATGAAAAATTCACTTTATAAACACGGATTTCAACAAAATAGAACCATTTTTGAGAAGAAACATGATTCAACAACTGCATTTTAATAAAATTGAATTTTTTGTTTACTTTTATGTTTTCATAGATTTATTATAGTTTTGTTTTTTTATCTCACAAATATCTTATTTGGTTATACTGCTCAAATTTCCAAGTATAAGATTACGTTAGCTTTTGATCTCGTATCAATTGGGTGTTATTTACTATATGTATGTATGTGTATGTAACATTCCTTGTTTTGTATTGAAAATATCCATTAAGGGACTTTTTTTTCAAGAAATGGAGTGACTAATATTGCATCGCATCATGTCAAATCACCATCATGTGGCTATAGTTTTCAGTATGTATCATTTTATCAAAGTTTAAAAGATATTATTTTGAGAGTTGAATACGTCGAATTTTGTGCCAGCAAAATGCAATGTGTGGGAAGCTTTGCTTTTTTGCATCCATTTGAAGAAAAGTGTTGTAAAGAGTCAGCAATATTGTCAGAAACTCATGTCGATTATGATCCATCGATTCCAGTAGTCGAGTACTTGACTCTATGTTATACAAAAGGTGATTTTCACTCCAAATCTAAGAAATATCGAGGCCACCAAAAAAACATAACAGGAGTAGTACGCTTCAAACAACAAACAGTACAACTGAACCGAGCATATTGAAGCAAAAACAGGCTGATTATGGGGAAATACACGACTAAGAGTTTTTACAACATGACAATACTTGGTCTTATACAGTGGTGGTCATTCATTAGTTCTCCAGAGCTGATGCAACCCCTGAATTCATTTTTAAAGGTTATATTTTATCTTTATCGACTTTTTTCACTTTCCTTCTTTCAGACTTCTACGCTCTTTGCTTATGTTGTCACTCTACGAATCCGCTGATCAACGAAAATAGAAAAAAAAAAAGCATTATAAACGTAAAATAAGAAAAGAAATGAACCAACAAGCAAGAGAATCACAGGTCGGGCCGACTCATTATGCGGCTCACTGGACAACCACTGGAAAATCCACTGGGCATACAAATGATTGATTGACTTGAAGAAAAAAGCAGCCATTTTCTCCCTTTGAATTTAGAGGAGTTAAATTGTAATCAGAGCAGACATGGCTTGGAGCGTTGATCATTTTTGCTCTCTCGCAACAATGTACAGAGAAAATACTGTGAACGTCAGAATATTCAAACTCAAGATTTCGACGAATCTCCACGTTTCAAACTTCCCTTAGATTGGTATTATGTGTGGGAAAACGGAATTTTGACATTATGGCAAGCATAACACAAAAACGTTTTGAACTAGATCGATGAAATTTCGTACACTATCTTTACACCAAATTTGTAGATTTCTATCAACTTTTAAGCAAAATTCTTTCAGAAGAGGTCTATCTGTCTGTCTGTTCAAATATTAATTGACATGATAACTACTAAAAGAAAAGAGCCGGATGGATAAAATTCGATACTCAGATTTAGCATCTATAGTATAGACACCTATCAAATTTCAAACCAAATCCAACAAGTTCGTTGGATTTGGTTCAAATTTTGAACTACTATCTCTATCAAATTCTGATCATTTGTACGTCTGTACATGATAACTCAAAAACGCAATGACTTAAATATATCAAATTTGGTATGTGATTTAAAATTACAGTTGCAGCTCTGTATCAAATTTTGGTTTCAATCGGTGGAGACAAACGCGTTGACAAATTTGATTTTCTGATATTATACAAGAATGAATCGACAAAGAAATCACCAAATATTATCACACGTTGGATTCAGTTAAAATTCTAAATTCACGCCAAAATTAATTCCTGACTATTGTACACTAATGCCATGCAAAGCGTTTTCTGGGTTAACACTTTTATTAGAGAATATGCGAGACGGATTTGGAGAGACCTCTACCGCTGGGTTTATCCACTGCCATCCAAAGTCCGCTTTCATTCTCTCGGTATTTTTTCTCCCTGTGTCTCAATGGATGTTTATTTCGATTTATTGATTTCGATTTTTGTTGTTCCCTTGTTTGATTTCGATGCTTATTGCCTTGACCGAAATACATCTGTTTTATTGAATATTCATTTTCCTTTGTTCGAGGATACTCCTCGAAAAAAAGGTACATGGGTAATTTTCTGAAACTTTATTCAGATGAAAACTTTTACGAGTGATCAATTATTAATAATTATTGCACGTAAAAAGTAATTAACTTTGCAGTTTATTTACTGCACATCTTATTTGGTATTCATTTTCGACATGCGTTATCGAGCTGACTGGGCGAAAATGAAAGTGCGTGTGGGGAGGGATGTTTTGTTACATTATCTCTTGAATTATCACTTCAAAGTTCGCATAATTTTATACTGGCAAAACTACAAGGAATTCCTATAATTTAATGATTTTTAATATGTTTGAAGTGTTGTAAATTTTATGAGGGTATTTGAAATAAAATTTTAGACTGCTTATAGGTAAAGTATCTTTTTCTTAAAATTGAAATTTCTCGAGAAATATTTTTTGCAACAGTGTTAATTTGTAAGCAGATTAACCGCCATTGGTATCAAGGTATGAAACCGGTCAAGAAAACACTCGTTGAGATGCCCTGCCATATTCCCCAGACATTGCTCCTTCCAGTAACCATCGATATCAGTCTATATCTTACAGCTTACTTGAGCAGCATTTCCATTCTTATAAAAAAGCTAAAAAAACTATCAATAGAGGCCCTCTAAAGATTCGTCGCTTTTTTGCCGAGGAGTTCATTTATTACCAGAAAGATGGAAAAAATAATGGAAAGCGCTGGGCATTATTTTAAATAATCTACTTCTAACCATTCTGTCCCCAAACATTTGTATTTTTAATCGAAAGATCTCTAGAAATCAATGCATATGCCTAGAATACATCCAGTATCCAATTTTTGTTTATGTATAAGTTTATGTATTTACGCTTACCCATTACAAAAACTTGCCATCTTAGCCTATCCAAATAGTAGAAAATTCTGAAATCGTAAGGATAAAGTAAGCTGATAGATTATTGGTTTGAGTATTGGATCGCAATAAATGCGATTAAAATGAAGATTGGCTAAGAGTTAGAAAGCAACAATCCCAATTCATGAAAAATTTGGAATGACATGATTTGATAAGATTGTTTCAGATCCCTTAAGAAAAAGAACATTGATTAGATTAAATGCAAGAATTTTCTAAAAAAACAATTATTTTTCAGAAATTTAAAATTAAAAATAATTGTTATTTTAAATGTTCTGTTTTTCTTTTAGATAAAATAGATTTATATAATATGCTATAATTTGACTGCCAAATGTTTACAAATTAGCAGTTCAAAATATCATATAATTTATTAAATAAAAATTCAAAGCACGAATGCAGACAATGGTACACTCATTCGCCTTACAGGCTGGTAAATATTTTCGGCATATTTCATTATTTATTTTAGCTCTTGAATCGCATATATTACGCTTAACAACACTTTAAATATACTGTCACAAACATTTTATTTTTGTTTTTAAAAAATAACTGCGAACCTAGCATCGCCTTTTTTTAATACCACGTATTATCTAAGCACTTTCTTTTTATTTGTCGGTCACTGATTAGTATTCACGAATTAACATGATTCCCAATCGAAGTAACGTTCAGTTAACAGCATACCAATCGAGTCCTGCCCAAATGAACGTGATCTTGTAGAACGAGGAGGAGGAGACCCAAATTCAACGAAATATTGACCTAGTTTGTTATTTTCGCCCAATTTGTGATCATCTAAATAAAATGTTTTGGATGATCGATTTGTATTTGTCAACTATACTATCATTTAGCTTGAAAGTAGCCTTTTTATCTCTGTCTCGCGAGAAATTCTGGCCTAAAAATTTTCAAACTAAGAAGATTTGAATATGAAAATAGGTAATTACCAACTTATTAAAAAGAATATTCACAGCTGGAAGAAAATAGTGATGAAAAAGATGACGCAATCTTATCAGTGAACTCTTTAGAGAATGCTTATGACTATTAATGAGTCTGGATTCAGAAAGGATTTTCAAAACAATTCAGTGAACGATATTATCAATGGATAGACTATGTTGTTATTTATCATCAGCTTATTGCTCAGATTTAGAAAGATTATTAAAAAAGTGGTGTAAAAAATTGAATAAAATGAATTTTTAATAGCATATGTCAAGATGAATCAATGGAAAGCTCATTTGTTATTCATAACTAATGGGTAAACTAGTTAGGATATTAAACGAACAAATAAATATTTATGTTTTTGCAAGGAGAAAATTGCGGTTCAAACTTATTGTTATTCAGTGATTTAGTATGAGATTGCAAAATGTTTTACTGTGTGAAGCGCTAAAGAAAGTATATTTTTTGGGGCCTTGAAATCACGCATATCTATAAATAAGCATAAGTTGATAATTTTAACTAATCAAATATATCGAAAGAGTAATTATGTTATTTTGCTTAGGAGAGTAATTTATGACTGGAGAAAGAAAATCTATCAAGTAGGAGATTATCAAAGTAAATGCTAATTTAGAATGACGAATTTGAATGTCTTACTCATTTCGGAGTTCCTCATATATGCGGTTTCAGTGATATAATTTTTCACCTACGTATAAAAGGAAATAATGATCGCGGAAAAGTAATTGTATTGGTTTTTATCCTTTGATGTCGCATCCCTCACAAGGTGGACGTGCCATTTATAGTTTTAATTTCTTTGTTTTTAATTACTTGTAAATAATAGTGAGGCTTTTATTAAGACGGATATTTCCGTGCTTTTAAAAGTACACATCCTTTTTAATATGATACGACCCATCTGCATTTAAGTTATTTAATACTGCATAATAATAGGTAGGATTTAAGTTACTGTAAGAGGATAAAAGATACAATGGCTATTCTGAATAGACTATTCTGATAGAATGACTAATGACATATTCTCTCTCAGCAAAATCCAGAGTCTTAAGAGGAAGCATGATCATAAGATTCTCACTACTATAATTAATTGGAGAACGCGAATGAAAGACAAATTGCTGAAACCATATGACTCACGAATCTTGGAACAAATTAGAGCATAAAAGTTTTTAGTTCGAAAATATATTTGCTGGAATTCATTAATTTTAGAATTTTTTTAAAGGGCAGAATAAAAATAAAAAAGACATAGTTTTATTAAATTTATTATTTATTTTTTATATGGATCATATTTTTCACATCAAACTTAATGAATGATTCAACTTTGTTTTTTTCTTTGTGCAAAAACTTTCAATTATGATTTTGATTAGTAAATTAATGTAATGTTTTGAAACAATTCGAAAATAATTTGGCACAGTAATTCTTATTGAACCACAATCAGATGAAGAGAGCATTTGAAGTCTACCCATTTCCCAAACTTCTACACCGCACCCAATGGTCTTGAAGAGAATTCAAAAACTTATTAATATTTAAAATAGATTTATCTAAACTGTAATGTACTGATTAATAAAGTGCCATATTTGATAATAAAATGCATTGTATTTGGTGTTAATCCTGACTTGCAAAATTTATTTTCATGTAATCTCTGATTATCAACTTTGAAAAAGAGTAATAATCAAATTATATAAAAAATTTCAGATTGAAAGTTTAATAAGATGTGTTATATAAGAAATTTTAATTTGAGGTAGATTTATAATATAACCGCCCGATTAGAATAGACAAATTTTCAAATAACGAAGTATTAATATTTCCCGAACCATTGTTATTAATCCCAAAAAATGTGCTCTGATATTTTTTATTCATATATTATCATATCCTTTCATTATGAGTATTTGACATGCATGTGAAAAATAAATATTTTCCAAGTTGAAATTATTTAAGTTTCTTATCATACCCAACTAAATAGTGATACATAATCTGTGAACACGTTTTATTGCAGTTGTTGAATTGATTCCTTTCATTTTCGTCAAAGGAACTTTCAGTGCATGTCATTAAATTAATTAATTAATTAGTGCAAGGGACAGCTTTGTGCGCAAGTAATAGATTTTTCAAAGATTTTAATTGATGATGATGATATCGTGTCCGCGTTACCACGGAAAGGGGGTGCAGTAGCTTCTGAGGGTAAAGACCCTTGAGCACCCGAGGGCAGAATTCTGACTTCTAGCTCATATGAAGATGAAACTTCCACATTCGCTTGCACAACCCCTTTTTACAGGGGGAGCACATTCACACACCTCACAGATAAAACACAGATGAAGAACAACCATGCCCGAACCGGGATTCGAACCCGGGACGCCCTGATTATGGGGAAGATGCGCTTCCTCTATGCAAGGACGCCGGCAAAGATTTTAATTACATGTCATAATTAAAATCTATGCAAAATCATAACCTGAGTAGTTAATAAAAATGAAAATTATATTGCATACCCCAACAAAAGTTTACAATTTCTTTTTGCTGGTAGGAAAAACAATAAATTAATAATAATAAAAATCTTTCAAATCGAACTTTTTTTACCGTTATCGAACAGAGAACCGTCTACCTTTTCAGAAAAGTTGATCATTTCACATTTGAATTATTTCTTCTAATTATATCGCTTTAATAACCACTTTAGAAACTTATTCGATGTTGTTTCTGTTTATGTGATAATAAACTATTAATACGAAATTAGCAACATGCATTAATTTAAATTACGCAAATTTTCATTTTCAATATCAAATTTTAATTTTTCAAAAAATAAAAAGCGTTTACTGAGCCATTGATGCTATGTACAATGTTGAAACATGTTCTAAATATATAGACTATTATTAGTGAATCTATTGGCTAAAGCTATTCGAGATTTCTAATTTCGGTAATTTTTTGGAACTCTGAACTCAATCAGAATCTGTAGCACATGTCAGATATGAAAGCCTTTTAGCATTTCACCTGCGACCTAAAGGGAATCAACAGCAAAAGAGCTTTATAAGATTCATTCTGATACAGAATGCCTAGAGGTTTAGCCGCAAGACGTCGTCTAAAGTGAAACTTGTTCATAAAGACCTCTTTATTGACCACAGGAACACGAGGACAAGTTTCTCTTGTTTTGTTATTTAGATAATGTTCGTGTTCATCTGATAAACGATTTCAGTATGAAATTCGCTGACAGTTTTATTGATGTTAACAGCGCATAGAAATATAAATTTTTGGGAAGTGTTCATCAGAAATACCAATGCTATTTAGAAGGGGATAATAATATTCTGCAGTAGTTTAGAAGGGATTTCTTCATTTTTTTTATTGTATGACAGTACGAAACTAATCTGTAATTAGCAACCTAATTTAGAAAATAATTTATTTTTTAATGAAAATACAAATTTAAAAAGTTAAAGAATTTAAGTAAAAATAAAAAATAGCAAATGCTTTAAAAAAAAATCAAAACATCATTTTTTTTTTGTCGTGTGACTATTTTTAAGCCAATTTTTGTGCAGTAGCTTCTGAGGGTAAAGACCCCTGAGCACCCGAGGGCAGAAGTCTAACTTCTAGCTCAAATGAAGATAGCACACACACACTCGCTTGCACAACCCCTTTTTATAGGGGGAGGGGCTCATTCACGCACCTCACAGAGAGAGAACACAAGGAAGATAACAATCATGCCTGGACCAGGACTCGAACCCGGGACGCCTAGATCATCGGGAAGACAAAACATCATCTAATAAGTGGAATAAAGAGAAGGAAAGAGAATAGTTATTGATTTCTCACATACTTACTTAACCCTCCAAATGGTCTATTATTTTGGTGATTTTATAAACTCTAAGCTCACAGATTTATATTTTTTAAATCGACAGTGCATGCTTTTTAAAATTTTAAATTCAAAAGTTCAAGAATGGCTTAGATATTAAATATCAGGAAAATTTAGAAGTAAATTAGTTCCAACTCTAGATTTTGACGAATCGCCACTTTTCATACCTCCCGAGTCCGAAAATAAAAGTTTTTGAAATTTTGTCTGTCTGTCTGCGAACACAATTCAGAAGCGCTTTCAGCTAATAAGATGAAGTTTGTTAAGTGCTCTTAGCATCAAATTTGTAAATTTCTTTAAAATTTTAAATGAATTCCCTTCACAAAAGTTAGCCTGTCCGAGTACAAGTTAACACAATAACTAGAAAATATAAGAAGCTAGATGGATAAAATTCCGTGCACAGATGTAGCATGTAAATATTATAGCATGTAAATGTAAATGTTGATCATTCTCAAATATTAGACCAAATTTGTCAAAGAGCAGACTGTTTGCATACATATAAACGCGATAATTCAAAAATGTAATAATTTTAATAAATGAAATTTGGTATATGATCTTGTTACTAAAATTGTAATTCTGTATCAAATTTTGATTTTAATCTGTTGTAAAAAATAGACCAAAATGCATTTTAGACCTTCTTTACTATTGTAGTGAATAGCTTATAAGCCAGTTAACAGCTACGTTGCACGAGCAATTGCTTTTGTATTGGGGGTCATGTTACTGGGCTGCAAACCACAAGGTTCCAGGTTCTATTATCCCTTATAATAATTACCACATTGGTGACCCGGACGTGATCCTTCAACCTTCTTACAGCTGTTGTGGCGCCATCTACCCACAGCAAACCAAAGTCGTCAGACTCAGTTGACGCAGCAACCCAATATCGTCAGACTCACTTGGCGCAACAGCATCAGCAACCACTCACCCACACACGCTCGCCATAATGCTTGGCGCTACTCAAATGGGTACATTCGCATTAGAATCAACAGCTCAATACATCACCACTCAACAGCCATATCGTTCGTCTCACCTCCGACTCACTGGAGGGAGAGCCTGTAGTGAATAGCTTATAAGCCAGTTAACAGCTACGCAGCACAAGCAATTGTTTTTGTATTGTGGTCATGTTACTGGGCTGCGAACCACATGGTCCCAGGTTCTATCTTCACTCATAACAATTACAACACTATTCTTCGAAACAGAGAGCTCTCATATGCGGAATTCTGAAAGTGAAAGTCTGAGCTCTCGGGGCATCCATGGCCTTGCCCAAGATCCACAATTTTATGCAGAGGAAGAGGAGAAAACATTTTTTTTATAGAGTATGCGTTTTTTATTCCAGGAACTTTCACCAATCTAGTACTTTCGTTTATCAGATAGTCCTATGGTCTGAAACGGCCGAATTAATATATTTTTATTAGCCATTTTAAAGAAATTTCAAGGACATCACGTCCTTGTAAAAACGTAGACTTAAAAAATTATATTTAATTATAAAATTAATTTTATTTTACTTTTCAAATAAAAACTGAATGGAAACACTAAACTAAATAAACTTGATTCTATAGAACTATAATCAATTTTTGGAGCGAAGTTTTACTTTAAAATTATCGTACAATTCATTGAGTGATTGAAGCCAGTTCAAATGATTAATGAAATGTATGTGTTGTAGTCAATGAGATTAAATCGGCTTATACTGGTAATAACTGGGGTTAGTATTAATAGTAACCAATTAATCAGATTAATTGTAACATATATATTGATTGATCTTTTATTATAAAAACTGAAAGAGATGTCAAGTGTAGCCATTTAAAAGAAATTTCAAGGACATCACGTAAAAAATTGTGGGCTTAAAAAATTACATAATTTTATTTTATTTTTCAAATAAAAACTGAATGGAAACATTGCAAACATTGAACTAAATAAACTAGTTTCTATAGATTCGCATCAGTTTCTTAAGAGAAGTTTTACTTTAAAACTACCGTATAATTTATTGAATGATTGATGTCAATTCAAACGAATAATGAAATGCAGTCAATGTGTTTAACCGGTAATTATTAATAATAACTGTGGTCATTATTCATTGTTACCGATTAATAACATTAATCGTAATATATATATATATATATATATATATATATATATATATATATTGATTGTTCTTGTGCTATAAAAATTAAAAGAATGGTCAAATGTTGACATAACAAGTCCACATTTTTTTAATGATTTTTAGCAAAAAGAATCCACATTTTTTGTCCGGTTTGCTGATAATCAAGTATTCATTTGAAGCTAATTTTTTACATATCAAAGAGAAAGACTGCCCCAAATTATTGTCATTTATTATTTATCAAGAAGTAACCGAAGGTTTCTGTCGAACTCAATAGTTAAAAAATTGCACTCATTAAATAAATCATTTTTATAATTTAAATATTTGTGAAGAATCGAAAACACGTATTGGATTATCTGATTACCATACTCTGCCGATGACTCGCATTGCGACGCGATTTGATAATATAATCTATGAGATCCATCAACTTGACCAGAAGAAAGGTTTTCTTGACCTTTCGGGAAATGCAAAACAGATAAATGAGATCCATCTTTATATTTTTCTTCACAGTTGTTTGGGCTAAAACGAGGTCGTAGCATCAACTTCCTCTCTGAAAAGTAGTTTTATTAACCCTAGGGCAGGAAACCGATGCATCTGCGGTTGAACAACCTCTTTTCATTCTGGAACTAGAATGATTTACTTTTATTTAGCACAATTATTGCAATTTTAAGCCCAGTTTAAAAAGAAGTCTCAAATGGGAGTGACACTTTGAGAAAAGAACAAACAAAACAAAAATTAGCATTTCTGCAAAACAATCAACGAATGTAATGAAATTTCAGATTATGATATACAATACATCCTTATTTGAAATCTCTTCAATGCCAAACAAAATTAAACTTTCTAGAAGTAGGAAGACTGGTTATAATACTTTGTCTTCTTATTTCTTTTATATATTTACTGGAAGTCTTCATAAAAGTCATTTTACTGATTACTAGAAATGTGCCAACATTTGACACATGAACATAAGACAGCTTTTTCATTTTGTATTATGCATTCTGTAATAACTTCGTTAATATACAATTAATTGTTTTGGTCTGTTTCCAGCAGTGCCGATAAAAAGATTAGTTAAAATAAAACATTTCATTGTGGAAATATCACCAACAGCGAATAATTAAACAATATAAGAAATAAATTTGGAACCCACTTACCGCAGCTGCAACTGATACTTTCAAGTAGCAAACCAGAATAAATAGCCTTCTCTTCATTCTCTTATATGAGTGCACAATATCGCATGTTTTCTGTTTAGTATTACAGTGCAGTGAAGAAACTGGAATATGCACTTTTGAAATTTGTATGATTAGGTCTTTAACTTAATACCGATTTACCATTTCAAAATCATGCTTATCAAAGTTCATTTATTATTTTGAGTTATTGCGTTCACAGAATAGACAATTTAGTCCACATTTTGACGAATATGATTCACATATACGGTTCTGTAGATAAAACTATTCGCAAAATTGCGTTCATTTAGCTCGTTTGGTGTTGAGTTGTTATATGTATGCAGACAAAGTGATTTCTATTTCACAGGATTTTTCGAGAATTTGTTGAAAATTTACAATTTTGTTGTAAAAATCATATATCAAATTTCAATTTAAAGATTTGGTACAGTTTTTTAGCTTCTGTATTCACAGATAGGCATAATTAAAAAAAAATTGTATTTTCTGAATACGGGAGGTCTAAAATGTGAAAGGCATCAGAATTTCAATTTCGAATTTTTGCATTTGAATCGACAGGATTTATCAAAAATTTGTTAAAAATTTACAATATTGTTGTAAAAATCATATATCAAATTTCAGTTTAAAGGCTTGCTGCATTTTTTAGCTTCTGTATTCACAGATAGTCATAATTTAAAAAAAAAAAAAATGTATTTTCTGTATACGGGAGGTCTAAAATGTGAAAATCATCGGAATTTTAATTTCGAATTTTTGCATTTGAATCGACAGCATCTATGGAAAATTTTCTAAAAATTTACAATTTTGTTGTAAAAATCATATATCAAATTTCAATTTAAAGACTTGCTACATTTTTTAGCTTCTGCATTCACAGATAGTCATAATTTTAAAAAAATGTATTTTCTGTGTACGGGAGGTCTAAAATATGAAAATGAATCGGAATTTCAATTTCGAATTTTTTCACCATTAAAATTTTTTCTCTGTTTACTCCGTTCGTAAGAAAATTAAAAAAAAAAAGATTCCTGAATAAACTAACCACATAAAATTATATTTTGTTGTAGAATGGCACACATCTGTAGCTGCAACTATTGTTATCGGTGGTTCTGTTTTATTGTATGATGAAGAGTATTCAATTTAAATGAATAGCGAGGGTGGTGTCCTTTAAATTTGGTCGCATATTTCTTCGCACAGGTGATGAATTCCACTGCAGTTCAACCTGAAAATTTTGGATCCTGAGCAAAACCGCACGAGTACTCAGATTTTTATTACTTCGGAATGGAGGGACAAGAGCGGGAGTGTGACAACACACGAGGAGGCCTCACCACCCTTTTTCTGCTCTCTTGTAGAATGAGAAAGCAGCTTCGCGCGCTTGGGCGTTTTGTGCTTCGTTGTATAGAGAAGAAAAACAATCATGCATTTTAGTAGCCTTCTTTTCGATCAGTTGGTAGTAAAATCTGGTACAGATCTGCAATTTCAGGAACAGTACAGATCTGCAATTTCAGGAACAGTACAGATCTGCAATTTCAGGAACAGTACAGATCTGCAATTTCAGGAACAGTACAGATCTGCAATTTCAGGAACAGTACAGATCTGCAATTTCTTAAGTTGTTGCATTTTTGAGTTATTGCGCTTACATACAGCCAAATATATAGACGAATAGGAGGTCAAAAGTCTGATGATGTTGTTCAAAATGCGATAAATTCGATATAGATCTACCTTTCAGGTGATAAACTTGTGCACTAAATTTTTTTCCATATAGCTCTTTACGTTTTATAATGATCGCGTTCACTTATATTCGGACAGACAGACTTCCTCTGGATGAATACAGTCCAGAATCTTGTAGAAATCTAAAAAATTGTATTATGACCTCACATCAAATTTCACCCAGCTAAGGTCAAGGCGTTTTTGAGTGATTATATTCACCGACAGACGTGATTCCAAAAAATGAGTTTTTAAGATTCAGGGAAATTTGATGTTTAGTATTTATCAAAAGCTCGGGATTTAATTTTTTCACGATAGGATTTTATTATTTTATCTTTACACACTTCGTATGAGAGAATAGAAAAAGCGATTACTTGTATAAAATATTCTTTTAGAATATCGCAACGCTTTTAGACTGGCTTCAGATTGTGGAATAATTCCAGTGAATGTGTACATTTCATTTAATCCCATTGATTGATAATGCATCATAATATAATCTCATACCAGTAATTTCTACAGGATTCTACAGGAAATTCTACAGGAATATACATTTTATAAAAAATACATACAGGAATATATATTTTACAGGAATATACATTTTATACAAAATATACGTTTTCATTCTACAGAAAAGTTATACTGTAGCATATTATTTTCTACATCCCGAATTATGTAGACAACTACTAGAATATTTATGACTTGAGACTTTAATACCTCTAGGTGTTCATAATAGTATACGTAAAAATACACATAAGAGTATTCCTAATAACTGGAAATTTCTATAACCGGCAGGAATGGTCTCTCAAAGTTCTCCTCCCTTACCCTTCATAAAATTGCGGACCTTGGGCAATGCTGCTCATGCTACGAGTACTCAGATTTTTAGTCCCACACATGAGAGATATGTGTTTTGTAGTATAGTTAAGAAAATCGGTATTAGTGTATTACTTGTGTGGCATTAGTGGACAACAATTACGAAATGTGGGTCTTTGGCGCGAATCCAGCTTGTAGTCTTTGGCATTAATCGCTAACATTCAATTAATATGCAAAAACCAGTATGTATTTTGGATACCTTTTTCCAACCAAATGAAGCCAAATTCGGGCAAGAATTACAAATGCAGTCCTAAGATAACGAACCAGATTTCATTTATTTAAGTTCCTGCATTTTTGAATAATAGCATTTACATGTTTGGGGAAGCACAGATCGATAGACGGCCAACCCTTGACATATTTGGTTCCAAATTTGATACTGATTTGGCATATATTTAGATATTTATCTATCTCTACATATATTTAGATATTTTCTTTTCGGATTTGGCATATATTTTAGAGGCTAAAATTATATGCCAAATTTTATTTATCTAGCTCTTTACTTTTTTTTTTGTTATTGTGCTACTTGCACTCAGACAGATGGACCGACAGGCTTCCTCTGAATGGATTTCAAAATTTGATGGCAGTAGTAGTCCATGTACCAAATTGTATCCCTCTAGTTCGAATCTTTTGTGAGTTATTGTGTTTATAGACATACAGGCATAATTACAAAAATATAGTTTTTGGACTCAGGAGGGCCTGATATTCGTCATATACACGAAATATATACTTTCTCTTTATATACGAGAAAGTAAAAGATCTATATGTGTCAGAGCTGTAAATAAGACAATCAGTTCAATACATTTAACGATAAATTTTAATGGAACAATCAGTCACTAATGCAACAAATATCAGATCAGAGGATTGCCAGGTTATCGCAAATATCAGAATAAACGTTAAATGAATGAACGAAATAGCTGAATTAGTAAAGATTCATTAAAAAAAAACTCATTTTAATAGCAAAACCTATGTTTGTTTTTCAAAATATTATTACAATATATAGTTATTTATACTATATATAATACAAAATACATTTCAAAATCTGAGCAGCAAGCTTTAGGTCACTCTAAGGTCAATGACATTGGTATGTTTTCCTTTTAATTCTCACCATTCGCCCACCTGTAAATCCGGGGGTACTGGATTGCCGAAGGGCCAGATTATAGAGAGACCACTATAATACTACACTTTAAAAATGTAAAATCCGATTTTGTTTCGAAGTAAGGCATCTTTCAAAAATTGGAATTTAAAACATTTTACTACGGGTTCATATTTTAATAAGATATGCATTTTATATCTTCGATAAAGATGAAAAGAAATGATAAATGAGAATCTCAAAAGATAAATAAAAAGAAACGAGAAAAAAACTTTTTTTATGCTTAAAATCACACCAAAATTTCTAAACATAACTTCCATGAAGTAAAAACAAAATGACCGTAACAGTAATCACGCACATTTTTTTTCCTGTTTAATTTCAACGAATCTCGTTGATTTGAGCTCATCAATGAAACGAGAGTTGAAATGAAATTGAGTGAAACTGCTGGCGCACGTTTCCTTCCATGAGACAGCAGGGGGCTTGTTCGTTATACGTCCTGTTTACCTTGGCAGTGAACTAGCAATAATAAGGTCAATGCTCTGACTGATTTCTGTTGGACGTAGGTTGGAGGAACTTCCCTGATTCGAGGAGTCAGATTAGATGGCGATAATTGTTTATTTCGACTGATTCTGCGATATCTGTTTACTGAAAGAAACAGAGTTTCATGAAAGAAAGTTTTTTTTTTATTAGATTATGGTTTATATATGAGCTCATATTTAGCGTATCTTTTTATTCCCCACTTTTACATATGAGCTCATATTTAGCGTATCTTTTTATTGCCCACTTTTACATATGAGCTCATATTTAGCGTATCTTTTTATTTCCCATTTAAAAAAAAATAATATATAAAAAATGTAATTTTCGATATATAAGAGTCAAAAGTTTTTCTTTTAGATTTCAATAAATATATGAGGATTTCAATGGATTTATTTTGTCAAAATCATCAATAAAATGGTTATTATTGCGAAAATATGAAACCTTCGTAGTGGGATACTTATAAACCTGTGGAAAAAGTCTACAAAACCTTTTCGCTTGTTGATAAATGCAATAGTGCATTATTAGCTACATGCAGTCGCTGAACAATAGACGCGAAAGAGCTTATTAGCGAGCGATTTTCGTCGTTTAATTAATTAATTTTGACGATTAATCACTGGAATGTGTTTAATACGAAACTACTAGAAAACTGAATGTGTACCAAAGTACAAGTGATTATGATTACTAGAAAACATAAAGAATTAGACTGTAATAAAAGTTGGTACACAGGTTTGCATCTAAAGTTCAGATTTGAATCAAATTTTGAACCAAAGAGTTTACTGTCTGTCAGTCTGCAATTTTCCACACATGTAAATACGATAACTCAAAAACGCAGTGATTTAAATAAATGAAACTGTGAAGGTAATTTTGTTACTAAAATTGTAATTCTGAATCAAATTTGTCTTTTAACAGCTTGATTTGGCCGCGGTGGCCTGGTGGTGAGGTCTTGGCTTCGGAAGCGGAGGGTTTCAGGTTCGAGACCCAATTCCACCGAAGAACCATCGTGTAAGGGGGTCTGTTGCACTTTAAATCCGTCCTTACCAAACGTCCTCACGCTGGTGTGGAGAGGGGGGTGCCGGCTCAGGTGTCGTTTTCGTCATCTGACCGCGGTTCAAAATTACGAGGTCCGCCACAAAATAGCCCTAGTGCTGCTTCAAACGGGGACGTTAATATAACTAAATTAACAGCTTTTTTTTAAGGCTATAAATTACATATTCTGTTTTCTTCACTATATTACGAAGCACAAAACTGTCAGATGTAGGACTCCGGAACTAAAACCCTTGAAGTTCACTGCCCTGCCCAAAGTTCGCAATTTCTTACAGAAGGATGGAAGGGATAATACCTCTATTAAAGAGTGTTCGAGAAAGTTTCGGGGAGACCATCTCTTTAGTTTGATTCAGTCATTTCTATGCAATTTTCATTCAATATTTGTTTTTCGAGTACTTTAAGCATAAAGCCAAAAGAAACTTCTAAATACCAGATTTTCTTGTAACAATGAATTATTTATAAATTGGTTTGTCCTAGGACTTTGCATTTTTGTCTAATAGCAGCTCCGGTAATATGAGTCAGAAGGCAGGATAAAAAGACTATATTTATGTATTCTTTTTATCCTTTCCTTTGAAAATTTGATATCCACAACTTTAACAGTCTGACATCAATTTGTTACAGAACGAATAACATCCAGTATCCCAGAAAAGTCGCTGCTCATAGCAAAAATGAGATGAAATCCCCTTTTACGTACATAAAAACTCTAATCGCGCTTCCCACGCTCTCTTTCTCTCTTGAACACTTTATCGGTGAACTTGGCTTTGATTTATTTCATAAAAATCGGTCATGGATTAAATAACCTAAAATTGTATCTAACATTTTCTTAACTTCTGATAATTTTTATTTCATTAAATAGTATATGTGTGAGGACTTGAATAATAAAATCTTATTTTGAATTATCAATTGTGTGGGTTATCTACAAATTTTTTTAAATTAAATGTATACACTTTTTTTTAACTCATTTGAAATTAAGTAAGAAAACCATTACAAAGACGTAGAAAATCAAAGCAGGTAACATGCCAATCTACGTCAAGAAAGAAGAAGAGTGTACTTCTCCATAAGCAGGTAAAGGTTGAGATATCGTAGAACTCAATGTCTAAATTTGTGGCTAATGGTTACCTAACTTAGTGGCAGATATTAGGTTTAAAGATCAGGATCAGTAAGACAATGATTTCAAGGCTGGATTCCATGAAAAATTCGACACTTGCTTGAATCCATTGAACTCCAAGCTCACTCAGGTTTCTATATGGTGGAGTAGCGGTAACACGATTACTCAAAAATGACTTAGAGCTGGACAGATGAAATTTGGTATGTTATTTTAATATCAGTTTGTAGATTTCTATCATATTTTGTATAAAATCATCCACGAAGAGAAAGCCTGTGAAGCAAGCTGTTCGAATTATGTTGTTGTTTCTAATGGCACTTGTCATAAAAAAGCCCACTGACTTTAGAAGTCAGTGATTTAAAGACAAGGGTGCGTCTCTGGTTTTTCAGTAGCGCCATATAGGGCCAAGAGTAAGACTTTACTATACACACGTCCCAATCCTTTTTACGGGGAGGGACTTCATTCACTTATTTATTTCATTCACTTATCCACAGATAGTAATTTAGACCTGAATCAGAGAACGATCACTCTTGATCCAGTACTCCCAGTGGTATTACGCTCGACACGGAGGATTTTGTGACAGATTTATATTTGCGTGCGCCAGCCACCACACACACGAAGAGCCTTCGATCCGAGGGGTTCGAGCTCGCAACCGAAGGGATGCGAATCCAACGCCCTCCCAACCAGGCTATCCCGGCCATCGAATTATATTAACACGGTAACTACACGAAGGAAATACATGGATAAAATTCGGTACTTAGATTTAACATTTATAGTGTCTAAAAAATCGCGTCTGAAACAAAAATTCGATTTTCAGATACTATTAACCGCATGCCAGGGATCAATCACTAAAAATACTCGCCAAGGTTCCCACGATAGATTCAGTAAAAATGTTAAATTCATGCCAAATGTTGATATTTCTTGACTATTGTACGCTAATGCCATGCAAGAGTTTCTCTACCTTGCCCAATCCATAATTTTTACTGGGGTTGGCGGATAACACCTTTATTAAAAAGTATACAAGAGAGTTTTGGAGTGATCACTCCCATTGATCACAATTATGAGGTCGAGATAGCCTGGTTGGTAGGGCGTTGGATTCGCATCTCTTGGTTTGTGAGCCTCCCGAAAACTCTTTGTGTGTGTGGTGGCTGGCGCACGTATAAATCCGTCGTGGTCACAATGTCCTCCATGTCGAGAGTAATATCACTGGGGGTACTGGATCAGGGTGATCGTTCTCTGATTCAGGTCTATATTACGATGTGTGAATGAGTGAATGAAATGCATGAATGAAGTCTACCCCGTAAAAAGGGTTGTGACGTGTGTAGCTAAGTCGTACTCTTGGCGCTAGATGGCACCACAGAGAAACAAGAGACGCACCCTTGGCTTAAAATCACTGACTTCTAAAGTCAGTGGGCTTGCCTATGACAAGTGCCATTAGAAACAACAACAACGCAATTATGATGCATGTGAATAAGACTTGTAGTTATCTCAAAAATACTAAATTTTATTTACAGTTTATTTTTTAAAAATAGCTTGAAGGAAATATGCATGAGGACGAGTCTCATAAGAGTATAAACTATTGTTCAGGTTCTGTAGACAAAATTGATGCTGTCATCTCAGTTTGTAAACTTCCTCAACACATCAAAGTTAAAATTCTTGACCAAGAATGCGAGATTCATCATGAGCTAATTCATGTATATGGAGGATCCTGGGAGGAATCAGGTCTCTAACCCACAGCTCTTTGAGTCTGAAACTTGGAATAAGACACCATATCAACTTGCTTATGCTTCATCTATAAGAGAAATGTATTTATTAAAAAAAATTCTGATATATCAAGAAACGAAATTTTCTAGTTAAAAATCTAAAGTAAATTACATTTTAAACAATATGCTGACTACATTTTTATTCCATGGGAAAATATTTGATTACAGAATTTAATTTGATGGCATATGAAGAGCATATTTAAAGAGAGAGAGGGGGAATCGGCAAATGAAATACAAATTTAATAAAACAAATAAATAAAAAAAAGTGCAAAAAAGAGGACAGTCATCTGAATTCCTTTTCTTAGAAATTAGTTCTCTTCCTGGCAAATTAAATTTCTTTTATTTCGACTGAAATTCATTATTGGGCTTCATCAAAGAACAGTGTTGAACATATTTTTTTTTAGCTTTTTGTAGGGACTTTTAAGTGGTCGAACATTACTGAATTCGCGAAACTAGTATTTGTTTTATCTCACAGCTAACGAAACGGATTTTTATCGTATTTAGAGAAAGAAAACAATTCAAATGGTACTAAGAAACTATGGGAATTTATTTGTAACTTTATTTAATATCGAAATTAGAAACTATGAAGCATAGTTCAAATAATAAGTAATAAAATAATTCTTTTTATTATTGTAAGGCGTTACATTTGCACCTAACTCCCGGGGGGAGGGGGCACCTCGTAATGAGGATGAGATGCTTCCGGCATGGTGGTTGGATCTCGCAACCAGGAGAGTACACAAATAGGTGGGGTATCTGACTCCTCCCATCGATAACGGGGCGTACTTCCTTCGGGGAGGGTTGTACCGTGGCTGGTGATGACCTTTAGTACTCAACCACAGTTCCCGGCAGTCATGCTGTTGCGGCGGTCCGGTCATTCAGTTTTATGGTTTAAATCCATGTGCTTTCGTGGCGGGTCAGATAGTCAGAAATAAGACTTAACATTTGCACCTCCATCTGTAAAAAACTACTCATCTTTTCTTTATTTCTGCAATGAACAATCTTGAATTCCTATCATTAAAAATCACCAATGTTAGCATAGCACATATATATTTCCCTCCCGATTGCATGAAATACCGTGTGACTGATAATAAAACGATCAATATGTCCTGTTCACTAACCAATGCGACTATATGGACTATGTTTAAAATACAGTTTGGTTTAGTAGTCATATTAAAATTCCGTTTCAGAGCAATATTAGAGCTGTTTTGAGTCGAAAACAGTAATTTGAACCTCCGTCGGATGACGGAGACGACACATGGGATGGCACCTACTTCTATTACCCCAATGTCATATTCTACTCCTACACCTACCCCAATGTCATATTTAAAGCGCACAAGCCCAGCATACACGATGGAACTTAAATGGAATCGGGATTTGAACCAGCAATCCTCCGGTCCCAACCTTACCACTAGGCCATGATGGTCTATTTATAATAGAAAATTTATTGTGAAGGGTTTTTTTTTAAAATATTTATTTGACCTTCAAAGTTACTCAGAAGAAAACATCCAAATAATGAAAATCTACTTAAGTGATAATTAGCCTACAACTAACTGAAACGAAATTATACTCAACTGTTTGTTTTCACAAAAACTTTTGAAAAAGTTTCGAAGTTTTTCTGTTATTATTTTTTTTTCTAAAAAATTAAGTTACAGTTAAAAATTTCCACATTTTGGGCTCACAATAAATTTCTTCACTCAACTTAACTTTATCTATAAATGAAGAGATTTTCTTTTTCCATATTCTCCTCTGAATATCTGAATAACTATTTCTCAGTGTGTATTATTTTATTTATACTACCCAAATAGTTCAATCAGTTCTATTTTTATTAAATTGGCTGAGAGGAGAAAAAAATATGATTCTATATAATGTGCCGAGGCTTTGCTATATATATATATAAATGGTATCAGGATAATTATTTTATTGTGGAACTGCAAACTTTTCCTTGTAAAGATATACGCATTCATTATCTCCAATAAAAGAACATAACAAATTAAAACAAAAGAAAGAAACAATACGAATTTTTGAATCTATTCTCTTTTATGCGTATGTAAGACATAAGTATAAAACAAATGCATCGGTTTTAGAACTCATATTATATATGCCTTTTAATACGAATGGACTGTATTGAAAATATTAATGCGAAAAAAGCGCTATAATCTTAAAATTGCAATTAAATAATAAATACATGATATAAAATTAAAGCATCTGTTCAAATGTGTTACACGTGCATAGATTTTAATTAGTTCTTATCTTTATACCCTTAATTGTCTTTTTTATGTTTTTGTTAATAGTTCTTTTTTTAAAGATAATAGATACTTTCGAATAATTAGATTTAAATGTAATAAAGAATTAGATTTGATGTATGTATGAGTTTGGCAAACAAATTTTTGCAAACTGTTTAAGGGAGTGCTTAATGCGGTCAAAGTAAATTAACCCACTAGCTGTCATGATCCCCAATAGGGGTATATACTACTCGGCGCCAAAAATATATTTGGTACACCTGGCAGTTTAATTTCATTCTCTATATATCAATCAATATTGTGTGTAGAAGAAAAGTGTGTATTCTGTGCTTCATTTCTTTGCAACAAGCGAACAAATTGAAATTCGTCTGTAAGTTGCGAAGATCAGAATTGTCAAATTTAAATCAACATATTTTTGGTTTGGTTTTTATATCATAATAAAATACTGTACATATATATGCAATTTAAAAGTTATAGTAACGGTTTGCTTCTTACTTAGTCTTTTTTTTATTGAAAGTATTTCATTAATCATTTTATAACGCTGCCCCTTTTCAAAAGTACAAAATATTTTCAAAACAGAAAGTAATTTGAATATAATTATACGGTTAACACAACTTAACGTCTTAACAATCCGGTAAAAATTTTAAAAAAATGTTAATGGGTTAATATGTATAAAAAGTATAATAACTTTATTTAAACTAAACTACATAGCAAAAAATTCACACAATTTTTCGAAATTCTGTTTTATTTTCACGTATGTTTTCGCATTACCTGATCTGAAAGAAATACATTTATTTACAATGCTTTGTGTTTTAGTTAGAATTTTAAGTTGATATTTTAAGCTAAGTTCATTTAATGCTTATGGAAATAACACACAATTTTCACATTTGGCTAAATTTTCTGCTAGACATCTAAATGAAATGCGGTTTAGTTGATTGTAATAATTTTTGGCACTCTTCCTTCATATTTTATTTGTTCTACAACCGAATGCCTTAATTTCATTTATTCGCTACATAAAATTACGATGAGTATGTAGGAGGCATAGTTATGAGGCCTCGTCAGACCTCATTATCTGGGAATTCTTACCAATTGTTTAATATGTTCTTTAAAATTATAATAAATGCATAAATGTATGTATTAGTTTGAAATTTTATGGTAAAAATGTATTCAAAGCATTTTTTTATGGAAGAAAAAAAATGTAATGAATCTTTTTGTCGGCATACCTTTTTCAAAATTTTGAAATATGTTTTTCCGTTGTCCGGCTTTACAATAAAATGCCTCCAAAATGCCTTTCACTTTTCTTATAACGAAATATTTTATTATGGTATTCACTCTCATGAATGTTAATGCCCTTACTTTTAACAAATACCAATAATGTGGTAATAGAAAATTTTGATTAAAAACTATCTATCTTTATTTTGGAAACTTGTAAAAGACATTTCAAATAAACTTAAAAATCCAAGTTTTTTTTTTTTTTTTTTGCAAATATTTAATTATGAACTAATGCAGAAAGTCACATGCTTTTAAGTTACGCTGTTTCATTCCCTCCAACGCTTTTTCAGGGAAGCTACTTTCTAGAAATTAACTTTACACATAGTTTTTATGTGATAAACAGTTCAAATTAAATCCGGTTATGAATTTTAAAGTTATTTTTTTTAAACATCCATTTACCCTCTAATTTCGATGTATATTTTAAGAGTAGCTGAAAGCCATTCAACTCTCCCCATTGGAGTGACTGGATTGTAAATTGTTTTTATTCCTTTACAATCAAAACCACTAATAATTACTTAATTTATGATGATTAAAAAGGAAAATGAAGCTCAAAAACAAGTAGGGACAAATATTTGAGTTTCTTTAATGTATTTAGCCTGTAGCCCTGAATTTCGGAAGCATCCCATCCCCAAATTTTCCTATATAAAAATTTTATTTTCAAAACACGAGTATAAAGTTTAATTTCAACTTTTAGTTAAAACTGCTTGCTTGTTAAAATTTTTAAAAATATCATCTCGGAGACATTTTATATCATATTGCTAAAATATAATGCATAGCACAACTGGCATCATTTAAAAATAGATACATGTAATTTAAAAATAGTTTGGAAACCGCTCTATGTAGATATAAATTATTTGTATACAAAGACAGTCTCCATCAGAAAATATCGTTTCCTCGCTTTAAAAATAATGTCATACGAGTTGTCAGATTTTTCTGTAAGGTATTCTTTTCTTATCCTGCTATCTGGTACTAATGATAATTAAACGTATGTTTTTACTTCTCCCCAAACAATGGTTTACCAGTTCTTAAATAAACTACTCGAAATCAGTATACAAATGAGTATTACTTTACCCTCTTGTTGAGGATCTATTGTTTTCTTTTCTATGTTTTCAAACACTTCGCAACTTTCTAGAAAGGCAAAGCGTAAATAGAAACACCGTGAGCAAAAACTTGAAGTGTTGTCTGAATTTTGGAACAACTAAAATTTAACTGCAAATACTTTTGGAAACGTTTACCCTGAAATGTTTCATTGAGCAGGGCAAGAAATTTTCGGAAACAAAATTTAACAGTTTAACATTGGGAAGCAAAAAATTATACTTGATATTAGCAAAGGTTTCTTACTTTTACCAGATTACTGAGTAGAATAACAATAATTGCAAAGCATTATTGTGAAGAAATGTTGATTCCAGCTATTTTAAGGTCATAAAATAGGGGTTTTGAGGTTTATACAATTATATTAATTTTTTAGGATGTTCATACCCCCGGGGGCACCTCGAAATGAGGATGAGATGCTTCAGGCATGGTGGTTGGATCTCGCCATCCTGGAGGGTACACAAATAGGTAGGGTATCTGACTCCTCCCATCGATGACGGGACGTACTTCTTTCGGGGAGGGTCGTACCGTGGCCGGTGATGACCATTAGGACTCAACCACAGTTCCCGCCAGTGTTGCTGTTGCGGCGGTTCGGTCATTCAGTTTTATGGTTTAAATCCGTGTGCCTTCGTGGCGGGTCGGAGAGTCAGATGGCTGACTTTTAGGATGTTCACGCAATTATTTTGATTGTTTTCTGGAAAAAAAAAATACCTGAAACCACAAATATTCGGACTTGACTTCGTTCATTGCACATGCATTCTTAAAAGGAAATGAAACCCTTTAAAAATATTTACTAAAAATTTCTCAAGGTGTTGCGTATGTATTGAAATACAATCTAAATACAAATTTTCGAGTAAACTCATTTTGTTTATACAAATTGTAAAACCGCTTCAAAATTTATGCTCAAACAGCACATTTTATTCTTCTTGATCCATTTCAAAGTGAAATTTTGAATTTTTAACATTTAAATAAAATTACACACTTTCATTTACATTAGGTAGAAATGGCATAATTATTGAATTGGCACATTTTCCTTATAGTAAATTTAAGAAATCTACTCATAATCTATAGATACCTTTGATTTTAAAGAATTTTTTACAATATATATAATTAAACCAAACTGAAAATTCGATTTCTCTTAAATACCAACAGTGAACAATATTAACAAAATCATCTTATACAGTTATGCGAAATTTTAATTCATTCCTACGAATACTTTTTCTGTTAAATCAAATTATATGTATAAGCAAAAATGCATTTTTGAGTAGAAGTCTTTTCATTTTAGAGAAACCCTTTACTCATTAAAAAGCTTTTAGCCTTGTAGACTTTTATCTTATTATCTTTCAAGCAATACCGTTTGCTTAAATTTATGATGAAAGGTACGAGCATTTCTCTTTTCTTTTACACGGAGAAAGTTAATTCATTGAAATGTTTGCATCTGTCACATCTTGGTGATGTTGATAATTCTATCCCAATTACTGACTAAGCAGCTTTATACAGGGTGTTTCAAAAACTTTGACCGCGGCTTTTATTCCTCAAATATTGATCGTAGACATATACTGTAAGTCATACAGTTGCCTAAAAAAAGATGCAGGATATTATGAAATCGATTAAAAAATATTTAAATAAACTTTAAAAAATACAAAATTTAAATTTTTATACGGACCCCGTACAAAAAAAAATCCCAGTGAGAAAATCCCAGTGTCCCATCCTCTAATAAGGTTATGTACAAAATTTCCGAATTTTATCATGAAAATTCTCAAAGATATGTTAAAACAAAGTTGGAGAAAGATCAATCACAAATTAAAATGCAAATATTTACAGCTTCAGTGCTGATGACGCGACGCAGGAATGAATCATAAGAAAATTAAATATGCTTCAAATCTTTAGTTTTAAATACAAATTTTAAAATATATGCTTCCTGAAAAATACTTTAAATTTTTACATCATGAATTACAGAATATAACTTAAAAAATGGCACAGTCAGTGAACTTGTAAAAAATCTTATGTAATCTTTCCTTTAAGTTATTATTTCTACACATTTTTAATACTTTTGAACCAATAAATAGTAAAATTATTATTTATTTATTCAATCATTACTTTCTTTGTTAATTTGTGTACGACCCCTAAAACATGAACATCCGACATGATTTTTTCTCTTTTCGAACTCATATCCAGGCATCAAAAAGGGTTTAAATCAGCATTTATGTAGTTTCATATCTTTGAGACTTTTCGTGATAAAATGCCGAAATTTCGTTAGAAGATGCGGCACATTTTACTCACTGGGAATTTTTTTGCTCGGGTCCGCATAAAAATTTAAATTTTGTATTTTTAAAAGTTTTATCCCCTGAAAACTTTAATCGATTTCTTAGTAATTTTCACTTTTTATTACGCAACTTTGTAATTTACAGTATATGTCTACGATCAATATTTCAGGAATAAAAGCCTGAGGAATAAAAGCGGTCAAGGTTTTTGAGACACCTGTATATGTAACATAAATTTGCAGATGAGTGACCGATAAGAAGATAAATTTGGAATTAATTTCAATTTATTTTTCCACAGATGATAGGGTTTGCACACGGGGAGAACCAATGAAGCACGTCTGTTTACATACCAGAGAAAAGTAGAAAGAAATTTTCCCTTGGAGCATTTACTAAGATATTTTTTTAGGGATTTCTTTGACTCATGTTAATTAAGAAAAGGGAATCTTTTATACTTTTGGAAGTTAATCTGTGGGTGTTAGGGACTGTTTTTGTTAGCATTACCAAAAGAAATTAAAACAATCGCCGTGTAGCTTTTTAACTTTGGATAGATTTGGATTTTTTTTGCAGGACGTTCGGACAGAATATCTACAAATTTTGTAGCCATAGGGAAAATAAGTACTTTTGCAATTGAACATAGAACCCAAAAAGCAAGAGGGTACAACAAAGAAGATCGTTGTCATGAATTAAGTAAAATGGTGCAGTAAATAAAATGCACAAGGCATATTTAAAAAAAATACAAATTTACAGTAGCACAAGAACTCAGTTTCATGAACATTACAAGTCGCGTGCAACAAGTTAGATACAATAATAACAAATGGACACAGTATCAAAAATATTGTGTCCACTTGTCATTGACTTGATACTGTGCCAATCACTTGACACAGTATCATAGCATCAAAGTGTATTTTTATACTTATACTGCTTTCGACACTCTACAGTGTAAAATGAGCCCTCATAATTACATTCATTTAATGACTAGTTGCGAAAATAAACAGGGTATGAAGTCACAAGCTTGTATAAGAAAAATACCATTTGAAAGAGTTAGATGATGAATCTTTTGAAGTTACAAATTCGTCATATAACCCTTTATCCAAGTGCTCCTTCAATTGTTACACTGTGTAATCTTACGCTCGCATTGTGTTTCTAGTTTCTTGAGGAATTGGGGACATTCTATGACATGTGATATGAGGTAGAATTCCTATGAAACAATGCCCGTTTAAAAATGTTCGTAGAAATACTCTAACAGAAAAAGCTTGAAATTCCTCTCTGAGTTTTCTGAACTACTTATAGTAAAAGACACAAAATGATTTCAAAGTTCTCTTTCATTAAAGTAGTTTTCAAAATTTGGAATATTTCTTTATCGAAAATTATTGAATTTTGAGAATTACACAATTAAAACTCAAATTATTTTGTGGTAGGAACATTTTATGTGTTAGTTTCAAAATTTATACATATTTTTTAAAAAAATTGTAATAAATAATTAACACATTTTCATTCTAATCATCCATTTAGCCAAAATTATCAATAGAAATGATTTCAAAATTATTAAAAAATAGTAGTGCTATTTATTTTATCGTAAGCTTATGCAATGTATGACTCATTTCACTTTCATTTGTATTGGTGTTAAAGTTCATTAATAAGAATTTTAGACTGAAAAAAATGGCACTGTTGACAAAATATTAATCATTTAGCATTTGCATCTGTTATTTGAAAACTTTTTTTTTTCCCGCATGAAGTATTATATTAAAGGCATTAAGTTTAAAGAAATTTATTTAAAATACTAAATTATATCTTCAGAAAAATTTAAATAGCGCTTTCTTGCAATATTGATGCATCCACAAAAAATTCCCGTCTGAAAAAGAAATTCCTATTCATATTGAAAAAATAATAATATTTTTTCCCTTGCATAAAAAAGCAGTACGTATTCACAGTTGAGCAAAAATTCAGAGTTAATGTTGATTGCAACTCATCAAATTTAAGATGCAGGACGCTAATGACTTGATGATCGAGTCCCACCTTTCAGATCGGAAGTTACAAGCTCAAATTAAGTCACAGAAGATCCTCTGTGTTTATGAATCTGGTGGAAGTTAAACTAATCAAAGTCTATCAATAATTCGGAAATTGGCGTAATGCAGAATCATCGATATAAAAAAACGGGTTAAATAATGCATAAAAATTGAAAAATACACGTCTCTCTTTAAAATATCTCGTAAGATTTCAATGTTTCAATAATAGCTAAAGCAAACAAAGGCTTTTTTTTCATTAGCTTCAGTCGCTCATCTTAAAAGCATTAGGAAATTCTTGTATTTAAAGCATAAAAACGAATTAACATGCAGAAAATGTACTTTTACATTATTATTTTTCCTGACGATAACCAAAGAAGAATTCTTTGATGTAGAATTCTTTTCTACATTAACTCTTCTTTCTTATATATTTTCTTTCAATAAATACGTACAATCTATAAACATTTTTTTTCTGCATTTTTTAAGACAAAATACGAATTGTTACATTCTCGAATTTAAAAAGTAAATAATGTGTATAAAATATTTGAAACATTTAGTATTTACTTCACTATTTAAAATTTGATAATAATGACAGGTTGACTACATCTCTGGTATGTTATCTGAAACAAACAATTTTAAAGTATAATGATATTGGCTATAAATTGTTGATACTTAAATATATTTTTATTTTCTTAATCTATACATTTAATCATAATCATCTAAAGACAAATTATTTGTATGAACGCAATTTTTTTTCTACCCATTTGATCAGAGAGCTTATCTTTTAAGTTAAAAAATATAAAAGTGTTAATTTTTGTATTCACTTTGTTGAAACAGCTATAATTATGTTCAAAATTATTTAAAACTTTAATTTTGTTTAACTCAAACTTTTACATTCAATAATACTTATAATTTCTGTGAAATTTTTCTTCTTTTAAAATATTTTTATATAGATTATTTCGTGTTTGTGAAGAGTGTTTTCGTCTTTTTCGGTTCTCTCTGATGATTCAGAAGTTTGAAATTCTGTGCACTTCTGTGTTCTTAATAACATTATGTTATTTTAATATTTTCAGAATTTAATTATCAAAGGACCATTAATTAAAGAAACTTTCGATTCGGTATTGTGATGTCACTTGGTTGTGCGTTTGAATAGCAATGGATTGAAAAGTAGAAAATTATTAAAACAAAAAATTCTGCTGCCTAACAAAATAATAAAATTCTATTTTTAATTATTTTTATTGTGACTGAAAAGAGTCTGTTTCACACTTGATAAGGCGTTAATATCTCTGCAACTTCATAAAATAAATAACAAGGAATCATTTTGATCTTAAACTAAAGAACTAGAAATTAATAATTTAAAACTCTTTTTAAACTGTCACATGTAGTGTAGCGGCAATTTTGAATACATAAATAAAGGAACTTTGGTTTAAATTTTTCATTCCGAAATATTTCCGCTCATGAAAGATTATATTAACATTTTTTCGAAACCTTAGAAGTGGGATGGCTTATAAGAAGAAATTAGCTCTAAACTGATTTTAATCTTTAAAAAAACTCTCAATTCTATAACGAGACCTTAATAAAAAAGTCACTGTAAAATATAATTTTTATCACATGATTGTTCTTTCACTTCCAACATGATTCAAATAATTATTAGAATTATACTGACATAAAATTTAATGCGATATTTCTACCCAGGGTATATATATATATATATATATATATATATATATATATATATATGTTTCACCTTCAACATGATGTAAAGAATCATTAAACCCTTTTATTCTAACATAAAATTTAATGAAATATTTCGCATTTTTTATGCTGGGTAATTTTACTGAAATGACAGATATTATCCGATATATAATAGGCTTTTGAATCAAAACTGCTAATACTCCCAACTCACATATCAAAACTGGCATATTTATATATATAAATGTATATGGATCGATAAGGTAAACTTACCTCCTTTTATCAGATTATTTATTACCTGTTTATTCTATGCCATGAAGTCAATTCTACTTAAAGTCGAATATCTTCATCGAATCTTTTAGAATATAGGGAAAATGATTCAGTTTACTAGAAATAAATACTTCGCGCTTTTGTTATCATTGTTCTAATATCTGATATTCTATTTCTGTTTTCTTTCCTGACTGATGCATATTTTATAGGGAAATTATGTTTATTGCATTATATTTTATTGGGAATATGTACTGTAAATTTCGGCAACTTGTATATGATTCGTAAATCTTTAGACAATTAATAATTCTTTGCAAAGAAATATTCTTAAAAATATCTAATTATGCTGGTGCCTATTTATATATAAGGAAATGGTAAAATGTTATTAAATTATCTCAGTTGTTGAATTGGTGTTTTCGTTTTTCGGTTCATTTCAATGGCAAATAATTTATGATTATATATATTTGCTTAAAATTCTATGGATGAAATGCTGTTAATATTTTATAGTTTCCTTTAAATGCAAATATATTCGGCTTATTTATTTTAAGAACTGATTTTTTCTCTGTCCTTAAAGTTATAAATTTGAAATAACTGAGCAACAATTAGAGGCTTAATAATTAAAATTAAATAAATGTAGCAAGTTTAGCAAAATTTGCTGAAACATAAGTAAGAATATATTAAAATCAGCCCATCTTTGGCAATAAGCTGCTTCGCTTAAAATATTGGTTATGTTTAATTTCATTTAAATTTCTTATGCATAATTTGGTGTTAATGATTCCCTCAATAAAGCATTCTTAAGTATCCAATTGTAACAGATATTAAAACCTGTAATTTTATTAGCCTTACACCTGTTCTGTTTATTGTGGGCATGAATCTTTCTAATAGATTCCAGTCCCAGAACGTCATAATACTATAAAAACTTAAGTCTCTAGATGGTTCTTGCATGTGATATTTTGTGCTGACGAAATTTCACTTCCTGATACCTTACGTAAACTATGCTGACAATAAACAGAGCATTTCTTTTCCAGCTTCCAACAGTGGAAGAATTTCATGCAATTAATCATTTTACGAAACAACTAAAACTTAAATTTCAATGCGGCAATAAAATGTATTATTGAAAATTAACATAAAATATTTTTTTAATGTCAAAATTCAGGAAAAAATTTCACCACAAAAACTGGTATCATTAAGAAGATAAGTTGTTAAATTTTGAAATAGGGTAAAAATCAGTTTTGTGGAATAATATTTACGGAATCATTACGGAGAAGCTGAAGGTATCACTTAATTTTAATTTAAAATTTCAATGAAATCGCTCCTAGAAGCACATTCGCCCCCTCAAAAGTATATTTATGTCAAATTTGGTAGCTCTAGATTAAATGATTTGTTCTTTAAAGAGTCCCACATACACACATATTCTCTTTTATTATTACTTGAGATATGTGGTGCAGCTGAAAGCCTTCCATGTTTATTTCGGAAGTGCTTTTTTAAGTTTTTAATTAACTCTCTCGAGCCCAAGTTATTACTTAAAGAAAGTATCTTGATAATAAATAAATAATAATTAATTAAATATTTATATTTAATTACTGACATGATTAATAATTAATATGCATATAAAGTGACATTATTTTGCACTTACGTATTTATATTCAGATTATGTTGCCACCTATGTACATGTAAAATCAATATGTATGTAGGGGGAAAAATTAAAAGCATAAAACTCTGGTGATGACATGTGGCAAGAAAAGGCCAGAAATGTCAAAAGGTTTACCATCATGTTTCTTAAAATACAAAATGAGGAGAGAAATTTTTTTTCTAGCTTTCTTCTATTTATCTACATATGTAAAGAGAATTTGCTTAAGACTCGTACTCGTTTCTGAACTGTGCAAACAAGTTATAACGAATGAGTTTCGGCATATGAAAATAGAAACAGAAATTCAGAATGCAAAGGTTTAGAAGAAAGATTCAGGGCGAGCAAAGATTCAAACGTGTTAAATGAGTTATGTTAACGAATCCTGAGTTTAAAAATGCGTCAAAAGGAGAAAAAAAATGATGCAAATTATTTTAAATGAATAGTAGAAACAGCTATGAAGAAACTGAAAATGATTCTGTTCGAAAAATAGATTTATAAAATATAAAAATATACAAGCTATTCGAAAGGAAAGATTTAAAATATATATTTCTAATGAGCAACAATGAACAGTGAAGCATACGATATATTACTAAGTTGAGGAAAATTCTAATTTTTATTTTATGCATTCACATAATCTCACCAAAAGCGGCGTCGCTGTTTGTTTACAGGAAAATGGTGATGCCTCAAGAAAAGTCGTTTTGTGTGCTGCAATATGCGAAGAGTGAATTTATTATTACATTGCGGCGTGTATTTCGGCATAAATTCAATAAAAATCGATTCAAGTATTACTATAAATGTTTCAAAAAGCTTTAAATTACCAAGCTTTTGAAAATGGCAAAAAATGCAGACTTCTTAACTACGTTACCGGATTTTTTGTGAAATTTTTAAAGAAGGTATAATGTTCGTATGATCACGTTATACTTGCAAACAGGAAATTTAGTATGTATTTTTAAACAGAAATCAAATTATAAAGTCTTTCCAACACAGGCATCAAATTTCGTATGGAGGAAAACATCTACAAACTGAAGCAGGAATGAATTCTAAATAAAGCGTATACATAAACACCACTATTACGCCAAAATTAAAGAAAATGAGGTTTGAATGTGCGAAATGGATGTTGATGATTGAACCGTTTTCTTTTATTGGTTTCAATTCAACTTTTGGGAAATACAAATCAAAGCAAGAGTGAAAAAAGCTGACGAGAGAAAATGAAATTATAAACAGCAATTTATTTCTCATTTATTATGTTGTTGAATTTTATACATTATTCGTTATATTATTCACGCTTCTTTACACTGCTGAGCAAAATGGTTAAAGCATATAAATATAACTTTATAAACAAATTAAACAATTATAGAAACATAAAAGAAATTGAAATTTTTTTTCGACATTATAATACTTTTTTTTCTAGAGTTAGTGAGTTAAGCATAATCTATTTTTTCATCAAACTAATGTCATCTATGTGTGTAAGTATATTAACAATAGTTCGATCACAACTTCTCAATGACTGGTCCAAATTTAATGAAATTCGGCTCGCATGTTCCTCCTTGGCCAACTAAAATTCATGTAATGGTAAATCATCTCCAATTCCTACTTTTTGATCAATGTATGAGACATTTAACAAATGCAATCAATTGATAATCTGACAAAATTTTTCAAAATATTCAACAACTAATTAAATATTTTATATAAATTAAGAAGAATGAAAGGCCCAACTCCCCCCCTCCCTCCCTAATTCTAGATTGGGTGGTGATGAATTGCTTAAATACATATAATAAATGGATTAATTAACATGAATATAACACATGCCTGTATATTTATCTCAGGCAGTTGGAGGAGATTTGTTAAAAAAAATTATTAATCATATTTTTCATCGTTCAACTGAAATACTACAAGGGTAAATGAGCTCTAACATCCTTCCTCTGAGTACGATGAAAGTGACTCTTCGAAAGATATGTAATGAATGAACTATCGGCATGAAATTATGGCAAGGGTTTCTAAAGAAAGACCAGAATTTTGGCTTATGAATGCGAGAAAGATAAGAAATGCAGTGTATCATCCTGTCAAATGGAAATTAAAAAAAATTTTTGGATTATATTATTAGAATTACAGTAATATTCTGTCAATAAAATAATAATGATAAACACTTTGCTGTCTAAATAACCAATTTCCGTTTAATCCCGAAAGATTCTGATAAGTAAAAGATCAATCAACGTCGGGTACTCTGCTAGTTTTCTAAGTTCGAGGATTTTATTTCATTTAAGTTGGTAAAACAGAAAGCGGATAAAAAGTAGACAAAAGTATAAATTTATTTTAAAAGGTGAGAAAATATATCTTTAGAAAATGTGAATAAATACATTAGTTTCTGAAATATACAACCAGTATCGTTTAAGAAATGTAATTACTAATAAAGATTCGAAAAATAAATAGCAAAAATGCCGTCGATCAAAAGGCATTCTAGGGTTCCATTTACTAATTCAGCAACGAATCGCAACTGTGAAAAAAAGATATTCGCTATTTACCTTGACAATGCTATGGAAGCCAAGATTTTACCACTATTTTCCCAAAAAATAATACAAATCATCATTTCTAGAGACAATAAATTGCTTCCTAACTTTTATTATAGACGTCTCTTTCGTCGCCATATTTGTTAGATAACTCTAATATGCTTAAAATGGAAAACAAATGTAAACTTAGTGACAGGTTTAAAATAAGCATGTCTTCCGAAACCTTGTATCAAAGCAAAGTACTTAAGCAGTTGCAACTTATAAAAATTGCAAAGAATAAATAAACTGTTCAATAACTAAAAAATGGTAATTTAATGTGAACCAAACGAGGATAGCCCTTAAAAATATAGAACAACCAAAGTTTAATTACATTTTCAATTTATTTTATAATTTATGTTGGATATTTTATAACGATATTATGTATTCCATTCAGTGAGAGAGACTTTTGCAAGGCCGCTTTGATATTTTAGGTAGATTTCTTCTATGAATACTAATAGGGGTATCCGGGAACTAAGTTCCGTTAAAGAATTTTTTTAAAATTAAATATCATTTGAAAAACACTTTTAACGCATAATGAAATACAATACCTAGGCTATTTTTCAACATTGTTGAAGCATTTGTCTTGGCAGTTAGTAAGCCCTTGTCATAGAAAGATATTGCCTGCGATGATAAATAAGTGAGCGGGAACGTGAGGAAAATGCATTGGCAGTGTCATAATGTTAAATCTTTGATTCTGTTTAACTTCTATAAACAAATCATCATCAATCGGAGAATCCCGCCCACTGTTTTCTTCATCTTGAAAATTTTCTCGTCCTTTATTGAAACATCGCTTCAGTTGTTTAGTTCATTTTATGTTCTTAGCACCAAGAAAGCGGATGGCTGAACGTAAATCGCAAAGGCCGGGTATTTAATTTTTTAAGCATTTTAAATGCTCATCATGCAGTTTAGGCAATACTCAGAGGTCTAAAAATGACTTCTACTGTTTGCCATGAGTCAGCAAAGTACGCGTGCATGTGCGAAATCAAGAACACAGCAATTTCGCAATAAAAACTGAACTTAGTTTTTGGATACCCCATGGTTTACGATGGTTCTCATGACAGGAGTTCTGAAATTCGATTCGAACGAGCGGGTCATACGTACTAGGGAAAGTGTAAATCTAGACTGAATTCGTAGGTAGGTATTTCAGCGCGAAGAAGGTAAAAATCGAGGTGTTTGAGATTTTCATTTTTCAATAACTTTACTAGGATTGAAGAGGGAAAGATAATCCTGCCAAGCAAACAATTTCCTAGATAAGAATTTTTGTGCTCAAAAATTTTCGATAGGTGCAATACTTCAGAAGTTAAGAACTGAGAAATGATTTTCAGTATCTAACTTTGACTATTTTTTAACCTAATTATGTGACACCGTCTTGTAAAGCTTCCGTCAGTTGCGCATTCTTTCATATAATTTCATCCTCATGATTCCAAAATTATGAAATTAGAGAAGGAAATGGCGGAAAAATGAAATTTACTTTTCTTTATGTCCCTGAATAAAAAATCTAGCTTCACTGCAAAGGCAGAACAGAGTTTTACATTCCTTTTTATTTGATCTTGCAGCAAATCTCATTTTTATTTCTACAGATAAAATTTGGAATGTTGTGGATTGCAGGACCAAAACTTTTGGAGTACGTATCACTGTAAAAGATTAAACATGTTTTCTATATAATTCATATCTCTTACATATATTAAAAAATAATATCAGTTAAAGGATGACTATGTGATTGAAAAAAAAATGATTATGTGCTTCAAAAATAAAGGAAATTTTGAAGCAAGGGTTTCACTATTTTTTTCATCTGTCAAATTTATTTTTCTTAAAATGCGCATATTTGTGATTTTAAAATGATAAAATAACTTAATGAATGATGGACATTATAGAGTGTGTCTAAAGTTTTCTTGTGGCCATGTCGGCAACATTTAATATATCGCAAGCACAAGAAACTTAGAATTAAGATGAGATTTTTAAAAGAGAATATAAAAAATTATATTTAACTTTATTGAAAACCTCACATAGAGAACTCTTCTAAGATATTGAAGAGTACTTTATGTGAGATTTATACTGTCAAATTTCCAACACTTCTAAAGTGTTGAAAATTATTGTAATTTCTGTATTTTATTCAATTTAATTTTTGTATCTTATTCTACTTTCATGAAATTAGCCTAACTCTGGAGGGAATGTTCAAGTTCAGGAAATTTCTGATTTACGTAGAGAAAACACATGATTTTTTTGATGATGACATGATTTTCTGATGAAACATGATTTGTTGGGCATCTGATATTTCATTGCTTAGTTGTTTGGCCATGCAGACCTATGATGACAGTTCCAACTTTTTAATCAAGCAAATTATCATTTTCGTTATCTGGTAATCTTAAAGATTTCTTCTACTTTTTTATCCCTCCTGACATATAGGGTATCTGAAAGGGCGCCCACAAATTTTGAAAATAGACTTGGTATACAGAAACACGCCATTGTTGTTGTAAAGATATGTGGTCGGAAACTCAAAGGGAGCCATTAAAAGTGCCTCTTTATCAACGAATTAAGGGAAAAGGAAGCACCAAATAAAATGTACACGAAATAAAATGTACACCACAGAGTGAATGGAATACGTGCTTACAACAGCAAAACAACTCAATTTCGAGAATAACATAAGTCGTATATAACATGCCAGATATGATAATGGAAGTACGCCGTAATATCAACAACACTAAATACCTTTGGAGTACTTAAAATAAGTATTCAGAACTGTCGCTGTCTGAAGTGATACATGCTTTGTGTACTGATTTGCATGAAATGACTTCATATTCTAATTCGTTCCATCAAATGACTTGTTTCTGTGTTCTTGACCTTTCAGGATACTTTTATAATTTCCTTTTAAATCCCTTCATTTGAGTTTCTAAGTTATACACAGATTGGAAATAAGATTATTTTCTAATAGTAAAACTATTTTTTTTACCGGCAAGACTATTATTATTATAGTGTTACGATATACATTTATAGCGTTGCATCTAAATAACAATTTGCTTATTTTCAAAAATATTCGGAATATTTCCAAACTTTGTTTCTAAATAATGATTTATAGAATTCCGTAATTGGAGAGTTAACATATGAAGTTAAGATATATTTCTTTTAGATTTGGTTTCCTCGACTGTTTTCAAGTTATGAAGCATTTCCTGAGTTTGAAATGAAACTATATAGAACGATTCTTACAGCGTGAAGATCTTTATTATCTGCTATGCACATACGTGCAAGGAAACTCAATGCCACACTTGAAATGGAATTTATTCAATCTTTTTTATTTATTTATTTATTTGTTTAAAACAAAGCTTCGAAGATAGAATCGCTTCTTTAGTAAACAAGATATAATTTTAAAGAAAGGGACATGAGCTTTGTCTAAATGAAGAAGATGCCTTTGCGGAACATGTGTTTATACGTGCTTATTTGAAAGAAATTTGAAATGAAAATTAACAAAAAGTTGAAGGATTTCTGGAGATCCAGTTCAGCACAATGTTTGCATTTCAATCGAATATTCAAGTACCGACTTATTTGATTGGTTCTTAACTTCTTTTACTTTTTGTTTCTAACCTGGAAAAATATTTCGGAAGTTATTTCGGCTTCCATTGCAAGGAAATATTACAACATTTTTCTGCCGCGACGCAATGCTTTAATTTTTTTTTTTTTTGTTGATGTAAATGATATACAGATTGTTAGAATGTTTCATTGTCTCTTAATATCTTTAAGATAATTTCTATTAATAGCGAATGTTTTCTGACGTTTTCATTAAAAATGAAAAATAATTGAAAAAAAAAACTGTTCAAAGAGAGAGACAGCGTAAAAAAAAACTCAGGATTTTTAAAAATGTTTTATGTTTGGGACGGAAAAAAGAGAGAAGAAAAAAGTGAAAAAGAGGGAAAAAAAATTGAAAAGTAGAAAATAAATGCAACTAATTTTAACTGAAGCCAGTTCAAAGCAGCGTTTTTGTAATTTTTTCCCTTTCAACTCTGTTATGCGTCATGAGTTTCAAACATCGAGACTTCAATGTTTTTGAATAAAAATGAATCATGTATGTATACAAAAAATAGAAATGCTATGAATTTTTGATTTGATGAAGGAAAATATTAATAGAAGGTATAATGTTTATACAAAATAATAAAATAATAACCATAATTCATCATGGCTTTAATGAAGATAATTCAAAAATGATTGAGTTTAAATATCGGCAATGTGCACTTTGTAACTTAACACAATGTCTTGAACTTTATTTTTCTCTTTCTTTGAGGCAACCGTAAATAAGTTTTAAAATTATTTGATATAATGCTGTGACCTCCATTAAGTTTACGTCATCATCACAAAAAATACTTGTCTTATAATCACAAGTATACTAAGGGAAAAATTCTTTATGTTGTTTTATTAAAAACGAAATTCTTTTAACTTTAGATATGTTTCCTTTCATTTAAATTACAGAATAGATAATCCGAGCATTTAGTATTTGACAAGTTTTCAGATGTTCAAATTGTGCAGGTCTTGAATATTTTACAATTCTTTGAAAAATTCTACGAAAATGCATTAATAATTATCAGATAAAACTCATCGGAATTGCATTACTTGACGAATTTTGCTGCAGCGTTGTATCAGACATTAACAGAGTAGATCACACAGTAAAACTGTGTGCTTACAGTTCTAAACACAGTATAGAATACTCAAGTAGTGCCTTTATTGGACAAATTGGAGAGAAAAATATGATATCCGAAAAAACATCAAAATGCATTCTTTAATTTTCTTAATGTTTTTTTTATCTTGTTGCCAGCGAGATTGTAAAACACTATGCCTATGCTTTTTGGTGTGGATTTCATGTCTTTTTCATTAATTTGCAACATTTAAATAATGATTATGATACTGTTATGACAGAAAATATATTACCAGTGGTATGTTTTTTTCTATACTGTGTATATTACCAAGCATATTGCACAAATTTTTGTACAGAGTTTAGAATTTTCTTCTGATGATAATGTTTTTAAATGAATTTGAACCCATATTTCTTTTATTTGTTGCTATAGACTGTTTAATAGTTGATTTTAATTTCCTTATTTTATACCTTGGTTTATTTTTCAAGAGACACGAGAATAAAAAAATCACAAACAGTGATAAACGTTTTTTTAAAAAACATTTTCGTTTAAATACTTTAACGAAAATTTTAAATTTAAATTAATATTATGTGCGGAATCAAAATAAAAAATCGTATAAATTCGATACCAGCTCTACTGAAGAATTTTCAGGCCTCTCTATAGAAACAAACGAACTGCATTAATACTTTTAACCGATTGAAATATTTTTCTTTGTTACTTCTGTTTTGGCAAGTAAGATCTGCGAATATGTAATCACGTTTTCTGATATTTTTTATATTTTTTCATACATTTTCTATATTTTTGAATAATTAAGTATTGTATTAACAATATTATGGAGTAGAGCTGTGGAGAACGGTTTTAACTATTTAGGTAATATGAGAATCATATTCACTCCTTATTATTTTACTCTCTCTTGCGTGCATGATTTTCATTAAGGAAGTTAATGAATATGCTGTTTGATATATATTTTGATATTGATTGGCGTAAATAATTTACATATTGATATGCATCCATTTTATCATTTTGTGTTATTTGTTGAAATACGAGACGCACTGGGAAAATCTAGGCGAATTTGAAATACAATGTGTTAGTTTTTACTCCTCTTTCTTCCTATTCTTGATATTCTGTGATGAACAAGTTTTTTGCCCCGAGATTTCAACACTTTAAATGCGTAAATTACGTTATATAACAACGGAAAAACTTAAATCGTAGAAGAAAAAAATAGAGCAAACTCAGTTCTATTCTTTTTTATGAATTCATTTGATAATCGCGATCTAAACATTGATGCAATGTAAATATAGATCTAGCCATATAAATGTAGATCTAAAAAGGAGTTGAGCAGTTTCTTAACAGTTTCAGTTCCAGGCTCATTTTATATTTGAGTGAGAACGAAGAACAGTGCCTATCTAAATTTAAAATTTGATTGTCTCTTTGATCCTAAAACTGAGAATTTTGAATTGGAGATAATCAATACTGTGGACATTTTGAATTGGAGACAATCAATACTGTGGACATTTTGAATTGGAGGCAATTAGTATTGTGGTCATGTCGAATAAATACTGTTCTTCTTCTCATACATTCAATTCATTAAAAAAGTAGCTGGGCTGAAAAAAATCGTCATGAATCACCTTCATGAACTGGACGCGAAAAAAGAAACATCTCTATATACAAATTCTGGAAAATTTTCATGATTATTTAGAAATGCTGTTTCATTACTTGACAGAAATTAAGACATTGACCAGGAATGATTGATATAAATTATTATTGCAATCATTTGTAAAGGAAAATCTCTTACATATACTTGGAATTATTGTTGTTGTTGTCCCGACGGGACAATTACAAGCGGCTGTATTGTATTTTTTCTTACTGCGCATGCGTTTGAAGAATTTGGCTGTTTTTTTTTTTTTTTTTTTTTTTGCGTGAAAAATTGATTATTTATCGTAAACTAATTCCGACATTTTTTGCTCTTGATTCTTTCTAATGCGAGGTTGTGTATTTTTTTTATTTTATTTGACATTTCTTTTCTGTAGTTTTCCAACTTTAAGTATGTTTACTTTTTTATTTTACCATATTTCTTTGCGCAAATATCCATCATTTTAATACGATACGCAGTGAAAAAGAAAAATTCAGGAACATCAAAACGGCAATTTATAGCCAAGCATAGAATGCTTGAATCTATCTTATGAAATTGTGACAAACATAAATCAGTCCCTTTCTCTACGCATGCGCTCCCTACTTGCCGTCTTATAACTGCCCAAGTGTAAACCGGGCATAAGTAATTTCACACTTTAAGAAATATATCTCGGGCATGGCAAAAATTTCCATGTATTCAAATCTGCATTCGGGAAAAAAAAAAAACTTCATTTAAGTCAAGTGTTTCATTTTCTTAAATATCTCCCTCAAAATTTAAAACTTTTTAAATGATTTTTGTTATGAATGCATGGGTATTTTTATATCTTTCTATTCATGACTTTTTCTGACTACATTTTGTGAGGTTTGTATGATATACAGTCATACAAATTGTCGTTTTATACTTATTACTATTTTCATTCAGATTGAGTATATTAATATTTTTATTCATTTATAAATATGACTAATTAAATATACAAATTAATAAAATATTAATGATATTTTTATAATTATATTTAAAATTTTGCTTTTTAATATTATAAAAATAATTCAACATAATTATATTTTTTATTCATGTATTCGTATTTTAACATTCTGATTTTTCTTTTCAGTGATTATTAGCTCTTTACAGCATCAATGATGTTTTTGATTGAAGTTACTACTATCATTTATTAATTGTCATTTTGAGTACAGTTTGGGCGGAGAAACATTTCCTAGTGAAAGACAGTTTAAGGAAAAGCTGAAAATAATGTAAAGCAAATGGAATGTAATAATGTAAAGCTACTTACCAATATATTTATCATATTTCTTAAGCTGCTTCCATTGTTATAAAATTGCGCCTATTTCCATTATGCTATTGTAAAAGATATAATTAAATATAGTAATATAGTATTAAATTAATTGATATTATGTCTTTAAGTGAGTTCCTTAATTCTCTGTAATTTCTGATACCATTTAGTTAATAATAAAAATATGGTTATTTCAATTAAAAAATTAGATAACCAGAAAACCCGAGAAGTAATTTGCTCATAAGCTTTACTTGGATTCGCGTCTTTCTTCCTTTAATTATCTGAATACTCTATAATTTACAATTTTCCTTCTAATGGATTCAGTGCCAACACATTGAAATTCTGATTAGTAATTAGTGTACATTCTATTCTTTCCCTTTAAATGAAAAAGAAAAAAAAACATCATTATATAATTGTAATTAGGATTTTTTTTTTGACACGAGAAACGCTTCACTTTTAGTTTGTGTTCAACTCATTGGATTGTGTGTATGCCTCTTACAACGGATAATTTAACGATTTTTTTAAATAGCTTGTAGCTCTTATAAATAAACAATTTAACATTAAAATGATTCGCAATGGTTATTTATTTACCGCAGCAATCCTGCTCAGACACAGGGTTGTCTGACTCTCGTCAGAGGATGGAGACTTTGAACACATAAATCAATACAATTACAATCATTACGTAAATATTGTAACAAGCAATGAAGCTCAAAATAAAACACAACTAAACAATCCGAAATATTATCAAATTAGAATTCAAATGTTACTTTTCAGATATAAAAACACAAATAAAAAAATTTAAATTAAAAAGAATTAACAAATTGTACCAATCAGTACATAACGCCTAAAATAAAAAAATAAAAACAAATAAAAATAAGAAATACTGAAAAATAATAAAAATAACCATACCAAAATGTCCCTTTTATTCAAAGAACTCGTTGCAAATGTTCCCAGAGCTCTCAAAAAGTATGTCCAGTTCAGTGGAACACTTTTATTGTTAAACAAATGCTTAAACTACTAGATATTGTTTTCATTTATAGGCTTATTTATAAGCAAATAAAAACAAATTATTTATAAGTAATTACTTATAAGCAAATAAATTTTAAACAAATATCGTCATCATGCTAATCAAGCATGAAGTCATGACATCAGTGCATAATAGTCCCTATGAATTTGAACAAACTATGAATTGCTAAATAAAAGTCACTAATTCGTTAATTTTGAACCTATGGTTTCGTTCGTTATTAAAGAATCCACGGGTTTAGGATCTACACATCCAAAGAAAATCCTTGACCAGGATTTTATTTTTTGAATCCATCTAAATTTTTTATCAACTTTTTAGTTCAACATTTGCTATTTATAAATTAACTATTACTAAATTTTATAAGGAAGAGTTCCAATTTTCCAATGTTACTTCTCAATAGTTACGGATTAAATTTAATGAACTTTTTAATTATTGGAAATGGATTTTATATGAAAGAAACTGATTTTTTTTAAATTTGACAAAAAAAATGTGCTATATCTAAACTAATAATAAAAATGAATGTGTGTGTATGAAGTGACGCTTTACAGGCCAGATTATTAGATCTACAGCAACCAAATTTAGTGCATGTATATCTTGTAGAGTGGGAATGTGCACCTCGGAGTGAGTTTTTTAAACTTTTAATTAATTAAAAATAAGCTGAATTTCGGCGTTTTTCTGCCGAAATTCACTCGGTTTTAAAATTTAAAAAATTATCTTTTCAATAACTCTAATTTAATAATTTTGCAAATTTTAGTTGAATTTTGGCAATTTTTTTAAAATATTTTTTTTAATTCCAACAATAGATTGCACTTTCCCCCTGAAATTCAAACAACTTTTTTTTTTTGCTTTCATCAAATACAAATAGCGTGCTTTTATCCCAATGTTTAAAGCTAAAGAAGAAGGATTCCATTCCATGTCTGTGTAGTTTACAAAACAAATAAAAAAAGTGTAGTTAAAAATATCACGAAATCTAGAAGATAATTGAACCGGATATTTACGTTTTTAATAGTACTGAGATGTTCTGTAATTGTCTACATTAGAAAGCTTAATGTACACGATAAACAAAACTTAGTTAAGACAATTAATCAGAATTTGGACAATAATGAACACCCATTTATTCAAATTAATAATAAAGATGAATGTATGAGTGTTGGCTCTCTACAGGTCAGACCATTTCACCTACAGCTACTAAATATGACGCATGTATAGATTGGAGGATAAAAATGTGCATCTCGGGCGATTTTTTAAAAAATGTAATTAATTAAAAGTTAAGCTAAATGTTTTTGCTCTAACTTTGAAAGCAATATTGCACAAAATAAATTTCACACGTTTCAAAAATAAGGCATTGTTTTTTTTAATGATACCAATTTAATAGTCATGTGAATTTTTGATGAATTTTAGCAATTTTTTAAAAATAATTTTTTTGTTTAATTTCCAACAATAGATTACATCATTGTTTTCCAATTCAAATCGCCTTCATTGTTTAATCGTGTGATTTTCTTCTATTGTTTAAAGCTAAGGAAGAAGGATTCTATTCAATATCTGTGTAGTTTACAAGACAAATAAAAAAGTGAAGTTAAAAATATCACGAAATTTAGTTAAAAATATCATAAAATATTCAATAGAATATCCGGTAAATCTATATTCTAATATCACGAAATTTAGAATATATATTAACCGGATATTTACATTTTAAATAGAGCTATAATGTTATAGAACCGTCCCCATTAGAAAGGTTCATATACACAATAAAGCAGAACTTAAAACAATGAAAATAATACAGCTTTAATGTCAGACAATAAAACGAAATCATGGACATGAAGTTATATCTAAACAATTTATCAGAAAACCAATCTAACCAATATCCCAGGCGTACCAGCTGATCACCTGAGACGAGTAGTTTTTGATAAATATGTACTAACTAGATAGTAATTCCATAAATGAACATGATCGGAAATTCAAAAAAAAAAAAAAAAAAAAAAGGCGTGAGTGGGTGTTTTTTTTTCTTTTTTTTTCCCCGTATTAATTAACGTTTTAACTTTGAGTACTAGAACTTCTTGCTAATTTAAAAATTATATTGCACCTTCAAATCAGATTGATATGTCTTAGGCAAGTTATAATTAGTCCATACGCATATAATTTAAATAAAAAAATATGTACATTTCTTAAAACTGTTTTTTAAAAATAAATTTTTGCAATTACCTTTGTTTTCTTCCGGCTTATTAGCAAATACAATTATAAAAATATATTCTTTTAGTGTATACTTTTTAGTATTTTTGAATTAGCTGAAAGTTACTTAGACAGAAAATGGATAGTTTAATAACTACAAAAAAAAACCATCGTTGTTTAAGAATGAGGAATTTTACCTTCAAATAGCCTGCTTTTACCCAGACCTGCAATCAGCTTTTTCTTTAGTTCTATATTACTTTTAAGCAAAGTTATAGATTCATTATTGTTTTTAGCCATGTAAATGTAAAGAGGAAAATTGTGAGACAATAATAAACTAAAAATAACAAATCAAATCACTGTATAGTTTTAACTTTCAAAATAATAATTATTGTAGTTATTCTAGTAGTGGTCTTCAACATACTGAAACAACGTTAGAACGAAAACAATAAAATTTGAATGAAAAATCTCACTTATGAACAAAAGTGTATGAACCCATTTCTATAAACCTCAGAAATATCAGGACGATTTGATGATGCTTGATAATTTATCAATGATCTTGTCACTTTGCAAAATGAAGGGACTTTAGAAGTCGGAGTTAGATTTTTTATCTATCCTCCGACGTATGAAATGAGAGACTTCAATAAAAATTTAATTTCATAATTGTCAAAAGTTAATTCCTCTTCAATACATACTTCAGAATTTCAACTTATTAAAATGTTTCTGATATTTATATTCACAATTTTGAATATGTTATAACTATGTCAAGGTTATAATATAGAAGACTGATTTGATAGAAGAAATTATCGTTGAAAGGTAATAATATAAATAGAAAGGATTACCATGAATTACATCTTTAATGATAATAGAAATTATCATTTCAATTAATTTGTTTAAAAGGATTGACACAATTTTTATTAAATTTAAAAACAATAATCAAACTCCTGTAATGCATGTGTGACTTTGTCAATTTTTTTTACCATATTTCACACAGACGAAGGCTTATATCTAAGACCTTCCGATACTATTTGAATGGATTTGTATAATTCTTCAACTGTCTTTGTAAAAAAAATTAAAAATCCATGTAAATAATTCATAATATCTCCGAAATGAAAGATAGTTCAATAAAAGCAACATTCTACTCGAAAGGGAAATTTTCACTCATTCCAGCTGAAAATTTTCTCAGTCCTTCGAAAACTACTTTTTGCATGAATGTTTTCATCTTAATTTTATTTGGAAGAAGTCAAAAACACCACATGTTGCGATATAAAAGATAGCAGTTTGTGTAATATTCTTGCTAATTCGTAGACTAGAATATCGGAATATTATTCCAAGATTTAAATGCAAAGGGTATCCCAAAATTAACGCAAGATTTGAATTTGCCATCATTCGTACACTGTGCAAGGGTTGGCAACCCTATTAAAAAGCCATTTGACAGCTGATAGTTTAGGGTTAGTTAAAATGGAGCATTACTCGATAGAACAACGTGTTAAAGCAAGATTTGAATTAAATAAAAAACACAGGTTTTTTTCTTTAATTTTTTATATTTTTATTGAATTGTAAAGTACACATGATAGGGTTATGTATGGAATAATATACAGGGCAAATGGCCTACACGACTTTGCTCGCACATACGCACTCTTTTGTCGAAATTTTCCATGACCATTTTGCATGAATGTGGCTGAATTTTGTTGATGCAGCGTTGAATTTCCTCCTTCAAAGCATACGTGCTTGTGGGCTTGTTGGCATAGACCTTCGACTCCCATATAAAGAAATCCAATAGTGTTAAATCACACTATCTAATGAGCGAATTCTTAAATTTTCGAGCTGTGGCCGCCAGACTTTCATTATTTTTTAAATATTGTTCAACAATGAAAACACGTTGTTCTATCGTATAACGCTCCATTTTTACTAACCATAAAATATCAGCTGTCAAATGGTTTTTTAATAGGGTTGCCAACACTTTATTGCACGAATGGTGGTAAATTCAAATCTTGCCTTAATTTTGGGACACCCTTTACATAGATATTATTTTTATGGTATCAAAACAGATCTCTTCTCTAAATAGTGAGAAACGGAGTATATAATAACAACATGCACATAAAAAAACTCCTTTCATCAAGATAAATTCTACCTCTATTTTAGATTTTCTCCAGATTAATACTGCAATGAGGAAATTTATACAAGTATTTAGATAATGTTTATAGATAATGGAATCATATTGTTACACTTAAAACTTGACTTCAGAATTTTTTTTTTAAATCCTTCGCAATCGTAAATCTAGATTTACACCCCAGATAAGCATATGAGATATACATCACTTTAATTTGCATTTGTTTTAATACAAATATTTCAATTTGGATTATTGTATTTCAATTATCTTCCGCACAGATCAGACAAAATAGTTATTGAAAAGAAAGAGAAGGGAATTTTAACATTTATGGTTGAAATCCATCCAAACAAATATGCATTTAAAATATGCTCAGATACTATATAGATTATTCCGATGTAAAGTTTATCTGATACAAATATGTACTATTTTCCTACTTAAGAAGGAATCCAGGCAGACTTTATTTACTTTAAATACTTCGATTCCTATCTCGAAAGGGAGTTCAAATACTTGTTTCGAGATATTTCAGTTTCCACCTTTCCGATAGAATCTTCGCTGGCTAACAGGATTAAAGAAATGAATGCAAATAATTCATTGCGAAGCATAACGGACTTCTGAAAGATCCCTTCCCATTTCCTGATGAATGTGGGAGAAAGTGATCACCAGTGCGAAGAATATTCAGACGAATTTCTTTAAAGAAGGGCGAAAAAAGGAATCGAAAGCATTTGCCAGGAGAAAGCATTCAGTGTCGCCGGCTGAAGTGTTTAGCCGCAGGCATTCAGTTAAGACCTCGTTTCTTTTTCGACTGCAAAAACTAGGCTATCGGGGTGGAACGGTTTTTCGTACTATATAAACCATCTCGTAGCTGATCCACGCTGTTTTGTCGGCTTTTCCGTAGCAGAAGGAGAAAGCTTTCCTTTCTTGGAAATTAATACAGTGCCTTGATTTTTTTTGCCTATGCACGTGTTTCCGTAATTCGCTCTGAATTTGGACTTAATTGAACGCCGTGTCCACAATGCTCAAGTAAGTCCATTGCATTATTTTTCATAACAATAAATTTACCTGGATTGCGCTCGCTAGAAATTTATGTGGTCTCTAATTGGATATATCGTCATAATTGATTATAAAAAAAAATTTCGTTGATATTGGACAATAAATTTGATACCGCAAGTTTGCTTATTTATTTCATCATTCGTTTTTTTAATTCTTAAAATAAATTTTCTTTTCATTTATTTTTTTCTTCACGAATTCATATTAAATAATATAAATAATTTTCCTTGATGCTGGTTATAAATTCAACATATATTATACTGACATTGGACTATAATTAAATATCATGATTTATATTCATTTTATCATTAGCTTCTTTATTTTTAACAATAAATATTTATTTTATGTAAATTATGAAAGTTATTTACATTATTATTAATGAATACCATAAATGAATACCATAATCACATCAAGTAAGAAAAAATTTCCTACACATAATGAATTTTAATGCTGAAAATAAAATAAATTATTTCCATGTTATTAAAAAGAGAGCAATTTGATTATGGTCATTTGATAATTTATAATAAACATATATATTTAAAATTAATTTGTAAAATATAAGTAATTTATAATTTTTAAAAGTAATCTATTAATTTTAATTAAAGCAATGTATTAATTTTTTAAAGCACTTTTTTAATTTATTAATTTTTAAAAGTATAAGCAAGTATATTTATAAATGAAATTTGCAAATATATCATTAGAATTTTATAAGAAATGGTTCATTCAACTACGCAAACGAAAGCTGAGTAAGATTAAGTACTCGATGTTTAAATTTTGTGCAAACATTCATTCATAAAGATATCTTCTACCATTGTATGGATATTTTAAAATTTCGATGACTAGGTATCAATAAAGCCAGAACTCGATAATTCTTTATCTCAAAAAATTAATTACTGTTGAAAGTCTTCCTTTTTTGTAGAGATATCCGTTGCAATGTATAATTTTATGACAGAATTTTGATTTGTACATTAAAGACTAAAAAAATTAATAAATTAAATAAATTTTAAAAAAATAACTTACTTTGCAGGCAGAAATTCTGTATGTATAGTTCGTACCATTGTTGTTTCTTGGTATTTCCTTACAGAATATAACCTTTTATCCAAAATAATTATACTCTATTTATCGCTTTTCGATGATAACTGTTCAGTTTTTTTTTGACAAAAAATGTTTTTTTTTTTACGAATTTTTTTATTATTATTTGGAGTTTTGGTATTGGAGTTCCGATGGTATTGACTTTTTATTTTGATTGCAGAGGGATAGGAATTCTTGTAAAAGGTGTTTTTAATTGGTAGAAAAAAATAATTGATTTCATCTTAATAGCTATCGGATATATGTTAAAAACTGTGCTATTTCTTGTCTGATTACATACTTGTAAGCTCTTGAAAAAAAAAATCAATTCCTTTAAATATTGAAAAACTTGGAAACATGTAGCGACATTCCGCGTGGGAAGACATTTATAAATCTTTGCAACCTAGGTCTTTTCAAAGAACAATAGCTCCATAAGCATTTGTTAAATGTTCTTTTCAACTAAAGTTTCAAAATTACCTTGTCATTGATTTATATGCTTGTCAAAGTATAAAAAAATTATTCCGCACGGGAAGAATAATTCATATGAAATTCATGTAGAATTTTATAAGAAGTTTACCTTGACGGAATTTCGTAGAGCATAAAGTTTTAGGTAAAAAACAAAGTTTTCCCTTTAGTGAAAAATATGTATGGAGTCACATTAATATTTGTTACCTTAAATTTTCTTTTATTCAGCGAAATTCAGTGGTTGCAAATTTTTCTTATTAGGATATGAAGTTTTGTTTACAATTGTTGTTGATTTTTTAAAAATATATATATATATTTTTGATTTTATAAATTTGAATATTTCTAAGATATGGTCATAAGAAAAATGAATTAGGTTAAATTGTTAGTTTTTGTTTAGGTACTGAAAAAAAGGCAGGAAGAAAAGGAGGTTCTTTTTTTAGCTGAATGCTCGAAATAAAATTTATTCCTTTTGGCTAATTTATTCATCGCGGTGATTATCATTCAATTTAATATTTCAAATCATTATATGCAAAATTGAGACATTTTGAACTATGCATATTGTTTATTTTTATTATTTTTATTTTTTATAAAGAGTTAATCTGAATTTTTTTGCAATCGTTGTATTACATCCTCTTTTTTTGCAATTAAGGTAAATTTTTCCGTTAATATAGCCGTTCTCATTGCTTCTTTTTGAATAGAAATCGTAAAAAAATGACAATAATTGAGGTCAGTGCACTTCAGTGTGAATGCCATTATGGGTTTTAATTTTCTTTGAGTCTTTTGTTATCATTAAAACATTTTTTTTGTATAATTAAAAAAATTAATAAACAATTATTTTTTGCAAAAAAAAACCTCTTAAGCCTCTGTATGAAATAAAATAAAACGAGACATGCATAAGAAATTTTGATGTAAGTAAATAACTGGATTCATTATATATTGGTCGTATACAGTGATGATTTTCGTAGCACAGATAAAAAAAAATATGCATTCATGCATTTCCTATAAATCTTAGAACCGTTGAAGCATTTTACGTTAAAACAGTGAAATAAGGATGAGTTTCTATAAAAATAAACAGTTTTATATTTGAATATGCGCATAAGTTAACTCACATTTGCCAATTTTATTTTATTTTTTCGCTTCACACTATGCATATTTACCATTTGCGTACATTATAATATTAATATACTAATCAATTCATTTTCTATACGACGAATGCCTTTTTATGACTGCAATCTGTAGATGAAATATTTATCGACTATATACATTTAAATACAATATATTTGCCATATGATAAATGTGACCCGAAGATGAAAGCATTTATCGACTGTACACATTTTAATATAGCATGAATGCTTTTTCATGAATGTGATATGGAGATGAAACATTTATCGTCTGTACACAGTTTAATTTAGTACGAAGGACTTTTTTTACAATTATGCATGGATTGCCTATGTAAAGGACCAGTTTGGCTTTACTATACTACAGTGAATTCTTCTATTAATTATCTACGTGTTAAATTATTTATTAGTGTTTCATACATAAAAGTGATTCCAGTTTGGACAGGGTTTGGATCTTGTACATTCATAAATTTGAAGAAAAAAAAATTAAACTATTACTTTTGATATGAATGCTTGTATATACTTTTTGAATAGACATTTTTCTATACTCAAATCTTTCATTTTATGAGTACTCTTGTTGTTTTACAAAGCTTTCTCTGTAAGAGAAAAAAATCAATTCTATATAACAGTATTTGCTCTCAATATATTGGTATGCGTGATTTTTTTCTGTAATAGATATGACACTTTAAAACAGAAAACAGTTGTTCACTTTTTTTCTTCTTCTTTTTCTTTTTTCGACTTCCTTACTTTCAGCTGCGTATCGGCCAAATATAAGCGGACAGTTTCGTTGTTGAGGCTAAACGATCGTGTCAACAACCGACATGTTTGAGCAGAATGAGCTTAAGTAGTTTTGAATTTTCCGCTATTAACGGCAGATGGTAGTCTATATCGTGATGGATATTCAAACTAGTCCGGAGGCAATTTGGTAAAACTATCCTTGAGACGTGCTTTTTCTATTAGATCATTGTCCTGCAGATTGGCATAATTTCGTAGGTGTTTGTAAAGTGCTTGTTCCAAATTGATAGCAAATAAGCTCGTATTTGTGAATTTAAGAGTGTTCATTACCTCGTCAGCTTTCGCCATTTCTTTCAGTTGCTTATTTCTAGTTGTTTATATAATAAGATTCTGTTTCCTTTCGGTCCACTCTTTTGTTTATTTAATTCTACATACTAAATAAATTGGTTTTGTAGGCAAGAAATACATGCTTCCGTTGAATAACAGTATGTCCTCTTAGTCGTACTAAGAATTTTCATCGTTTTCTGCTGAAATAGTTCCTGTATCTTTCAGAATATATCAAGACATTGTAGTATAACAGTTTATAAGGCCTAAACCTTCATTAAATTATCAGTTTTATCTGATATTTTAGTCATTAACATGTAGAAATAAATAAAAATAACGATAATTCTATTCAAAATTTCATTATTTCAATTGATGCTAGAAATTCGTACAATTAAACGTTCCAAATTTGTAGCAACAAGTATATTTAGAGCTCTTTCATAGTAGTTAAGAAAAAATAAATTTTTCAATCAGTTTTACGGTCTAAGCGCTTCGTAATCGTTACATGACTGAAAAATTTGCTTCTATAAATGTTTTAGAGGATAGAATTACTTTTATAGAACGAAAAAAAAAAAGCAGCCATTTTAAAAGAATTTTTTTTCAGTACCATTTGAAAGTTTATGAAAAATATAGATATGGAATGTAAAATATTTATTATATGGAATTTCAATTCATTTTATTTGTACAATTTCCTTCGTCATTTAACTGACCGTAGAAACTTTTATGTGAATTGTTTAAAGAAGCATATACTGCTCTGGCCATATTATTAAATGTATATCATAGGACTTGGCACATGTTAACGCGTACATACTTAATTTTTTAACGTTTAATTTGAATATGTGGATTATACAAAAATCAATAAAGTTAAAAGTAATTTTATGAAACTTACCTATTAAAAAATGTTTTCTGATGAAAAACGAAATTTATGAGTAAGATACATTTTTAGCATTTAGAGTGCGCCAATGTTGCTACATCTAAAACATAAATGAAATTGTCCAAAGTCACCCTCTTTTCTTTAGTTTTCTGTTTATTTTATTTTATGCATTATAATCTTAAAGTTTATCGATTATTTCTTCTTTGAATATGTGAAGTTATTTTAGTCTAAAGGAAGGAACATTGCCAAAGTATTGAACCGAAAATTTCTTGCAATAACAATTTCATACAGTAATATTAACCATAAATCATTTAAATATATAAAATAATATTTGATTATTAATGTGGACCTTTTCATTATGAGAAAATAAATTCAGCTAAAGTGTTTTTCAGATTTGTTAGAGGATACGAGACAAGTAGACGTTAAATATGAATTTTTGTCCTTTAGTTGAATTGAAACTGAAGCGTTTTGTTTCCTTTTTAACAATTCTTTGAACTATAGATGCTTTCAAAATATTAACGATTTTGTGAATGCATTTTTTTTGTTATTTTCTTAAATATTCTGTTCTTATCCTCCTTAATTCATACTTGTTGATTCATTATATTCATAAATATAAAATGCTACAGTGTTCCTCAACATGACAGACGATTAGCAAAATAAGCTAAATCTACATTAAGTCTGAAACAGCAGTAATAATATATTCCTACGCTGCAGTTAAAAATCCTTCTTTATGCATGCATATGTCAGAGTTTTTCGTATGGTTTCAAAACAAAAAGCTAACAAAATCAAATCATGCATATACTTTAAGTTCTCAAGCAGAAAATTTTGCAAAATATCTAAATTTCACTCAAGTAGAACATATGTGTATAAATTACTGAAGATAAAATATATTCATAAAGTAAGAAAAATCTTACTTTTTAACTATTTAAAAGTTAATGGATAAAGAGGGGTAATCAATTAATGGATAATAAGGGGGGGGGGGAGTTTATCTGTGAAAGGAATTTATGACTAAAAAGAATTATTAGCTATTAAATTCAGAATGAGAGGAACTTACTGTGTTGGCGGTCGGGGACAAAAGTTGAGTTTTCGTTTCAAAAATCTACAAAGAAAAATGAAAATCAATGAATGACTTAGTAATATAATTCATAAAACTTTTAAACACTAGATGTATTAAAAAGAAGCCATACATTACAAGGCATTTTTAGATCTTAAATTCTTTCATTTTGGCGAATTAAATTATTCTGGGTACAAGACAAGGGAGTAAATCATGTTGGTGTGATTGATAACTTAGTTACTGTTCAGACTAACTTTTAATAACTGAGTGGGAAACACAAAGCAATTTTAATAACTAAATACATATTTTAAAATCTTCTCTTTCTGATGAATACTGATTCTCATTCTTTGAATATGATATGACAAAGAAACGAGTTTCGGAAGACGTAATAGTTAACGCTAGTCACGTAGCTATAAGTAGTTCATCATTAATGTAGCACAATTCAGCAAAGTAAACGGAATAATGTACCAGATAACGCATATAAGATCGGTTCCATCATTATGAAAAACGCCGGATTACTTTTTATTGTTAACCAGCACAGAAATCATACAAAATACAGACAATTTTTTTCTTATTGTTGTTATTGTTATTTAAATGTGGCACAGTTAAGTGCAGGTATAGAAAATAAAGCAATTTCTATCTCTTGCTATATTAAAAGGCGATAATTGTGTTATAGTATGCTTGTTGAATGTTAACGATCTTGCATTTTATAGAAGTTACACTGTTTGTTTTAATGTTCTAAAAACTAATAATCCCACTAATTTGTTTTTGTTTCTATGAACGTAATGTTTAACTGAGGAAAAAAAGCTTTGTGTAAAAAGACTTTATACCAGAATGAAATTATTTTACTTAAGAGAATCTCTCGTCAATTTTTAAAATCCATTACTTCTGTAATAGTAGATACTATTAGCTATGGAAAAAAAATTGTGTGTGAAATTTGCGATAAAAATATGTTTTCATCTATTTGTTCAAGGTGTTCATATGATATTCTTTCCATTATATTCTAAGTTTTTGGTTCTTTCTATTTCTGTCTTTGTTTTTCATCTGGGAATTAATTATATCGGTTGTAATTTTCGAGTGGAATTGCTACTCTTATTAATTACTCATAACATTTGTATTGCATTGTATATTTTGACGTTTTCAATTAATATTTTTTTTAAAAAATCAATCGTTCACAAATTTTAAATAATTTCATTTACACAGAAAATGAAATTTAAAACTTACGCACAATATATATTAAAATGAAGCATTCATAACTATTGTTTTATAACATAAACTAGCATTAACTAGTGTTAACATAAACTAGCATTAAAGCGTCCTTCCCTCTGTTATTCACTGCTATCTAACATAACCAATCTTAATATTTACTAAGTGGCACCATCCTTTAGCGCTTCCCTTTGATTTCCATCAGAACTTTTGTCATCGATTCAGAATTTTATCACAAAAATTTATTGCATTATTATGAACCTAGAAACAATCTGTGAGATGTACTGACAATGAGAGTGCATGGTCTATGGTGCTGGCTTCATACATTATTGACTGCAGCATGTAAGCTTGCAGCCTATCACTTTAACAAAATTTTTGCTTTTCGTTCGTTTTTAAGTTTTATGCAGTTTAGTGCCTAAAATGAGATAAGACACTAAGTACAAAGTGGTAATAGCTACTAACAACATGGGCAAATTGGCCAAGACTCTGGCTAGAAGCATGATTTTATTTGGAGGAGATCTTGAGTTCCTATGCTTCAGCAAATTTATACATAGTATTTATTGAGTAAAAGAAAATATTTTGTAAGCAAAGTTTAAAGAAATGTGAATTTTTATTAGTCTGTACAGCAATCAGCTAACTCATAAGTAAATTTGGGTACAAGTAATCAAAGATAGAAGAATAAGGCACTTTCTCGCTGAAAGCCAATCTCACTGCATTTGCTGCTTGCTTTTGTGTAGTGTATCTTTTGTTAAGTGGGGATATGTTATTAGCGATACATATTTGTGTCTGACAAACGCAATTGCACCCCTAAGATATGATACATTATCTTTTCCGGTGCTTTACATTTATATCTTACTTTCATATTTCTCTTCCAACTCATGGCCTTTTCTATAAAATGTTTCACTTCAAATATAATTTCTAGCTCATGAATATGAACTAACTTCTAACCTGACGGAGGTTTAAAGAATAATTGCTTCTATCTTCCCGCGTTTGGCATTTTCATATTTTCTAAACTGTTTATTTAAAATTAAGCTGAAAATTTCTCAAACAATAAATTAGTAACTATCAATAAATCGCTCCTTTCGGTCATTAATTATTTAATAATTAATTTTAATTTAACTTAAGTCTTTAAACTTTTTTTTTGCCACATCAGTCCCTTTTCAAGTGCACTCTATTAAATCAATATAACATATTGCTAGCAAATGCAATTTTCATATTCACTAATTTTATTCTATTACACCCCATCCATTAATAAGATGCCCATAAAACCCTTTCCATGTTCAATATTTCGAGTTATTTGATTAAAGTCTAATAATCTTTTTACATACAAAAGCATACATTCATTTGTTAAGAGCAAAATAAGCGAAACAAATACAACTATTGGAAATTCCAAATACCTAATCATAGTTCCTTTCATCATATTACTGTCTTTAAAAAAACAAAACAGTTCTAGAAATTATAATTTACTTAAAGTTGAAAATTTTCAAATAAGTAAACTTTTGGCTGAAATTATTAAATAATGGTATTCTATCATGAAGCTGTTTCTCTAAACTTCATCTATGTAATGTTTAAATTTTAATAATGCTTGCCTCTTATTACGATAAGGTCATAATTTTTTTCGAAATAGTTACATTACTATACTAAATTAATTAAATTAATTAATTCGAAAAAATTGAATTCGAAGTCTTCAAATGATTTTAATTTTCTAATCCATTTAATTGGAAACAATTCTTTACATTTGGCAAAGATAAAGCTGTTTTCTTAATTTCAACTTTTCACCGACATGTATATGTGAAAATAAGTTCCCGAGTTTTAAATACTAAGAATATATTGTTTTTAAATCTCAGTTTTTCCACAATCATGCTTTATGAAAGGGAAAATCTTTTTGGGATCTCAGAGTAATTGACCCATCAGCTGGTGTCTCGACATTCGAACTCCTTTTATACTTTCAATTTAATGACAGATTTTTACTTATATTCCCACATTGAAAGATGTGAATTGCTAGATCCAGCTGTGGAATCTTAAGAAAAAGAATCTATGAATGCTAAACGAAAAAAACTAGGAATGAAAATTATTTATTCATTTTTTAATCTCACAAATCGTACGAATACTTAGACACACCCTATACTATTACGCATAACGGCTAACATAGGTCACGGTGTGATAGCAATGCAGATCACAACTGTCTTCTTTGCACCAGGAGCAAATACTTAGACCACATTTAGAGCAAGGACACTTTCCCTTGCATGACGTGAATCAAGGAATCTGACGTTCAACCGATTCTAAGCCACAGCATGTTTATTTCTTTTCTTTCGATGATTCTTTCATGCTCGACTGCAAGTTCTCACGAATCATAAAATAATCTTTGAGTATTATTATTCGAAACCTGTTCAACTAACAAAAGGGATATTATATATTCTACAAGGATGAGAAAAGAATTCGTTAAATTCATTTGGCTACCATTTTACCATTTTTCAATAAAATGGCTCTTCGTTAAAGTGTGGATTTTCTCTATTCTGAAAAGGAATTGTATTGAACTTTCTGTCAGTAAAAAGTCACTTAAAATATACAGATATATCATAAAATTATCAATGTGCTAAAATTATTGAATTGAGTATATATTATTCGCTGGAAGAAAAATGCATTCGGCGATTATTTTCAATACTAAGGCGACAGTTAGAGTAAAAACGGATGCTTTAGGATGGATTTTAGCAAGTGGAATGTTAAAGTTGTTTTAACACATTTGCATAAATACTGATGCTACTGTCATAAGTAATATTTCTTAAAATGCTATGTGCTAAATTTAAGTAAAATTTGCATCCAATAAAGTTTAAATATTCTCTGTTACAAGCTAATTCATTGTATTAATCACATGGCTTGCAGTTAAGTTAAAGAGCCAATTCATGCTCTGCGTCTTTTAATATAAGTTTTCGCTAATATCCTCTTTGAATAGGCTACATCTATTTGATTTTAGAATTTTTGAGCTTCTTGCCGGCGAAAAAGGTGCATAACCTCGCTATACCGCGAAGCAAAGTGTAGTTAAATTGTGTAACATAATCAGTTTCTTGTTGAAATACTGATGAATTGACTTCATCAACGTAGTTAAATTAGACTTGAAATTTTTATTTTACAGAAAATTTTGCTATGGACAGCATAAATAACTTCATACATAAAGATAGCCATACTATAAAATAATTAGTACAAAAAATCCGATAGAGATTAGTGTATTAAAGGGATGGGCATTACACGCAATTATCATACGTTATTTATCAATGAATTACTCTAAATACTTCCGACAGATATTTATTTTTATTTGCATTCAATTATTATGTCAGAAACTGTAATAGGATGCTTCATGAGCAGAGCAGCTGAAAAATAAATATAACCTACGTGAGTTTCAAGATTGTCAAGTTCCGTGTGTGTACATTCCTTGCGCGTGATTATGAATAAGAACTACCTGTTAAAAATCGTGATAAATCAGTGAATTTGACATGCGTCAAAATGTTATTTGTAACACATGGTAATGAATATCAACATTTTTTTTATTTGAACACGCTCTTTGGACATGGCGTTTTCTCCATCAATCACTCAAAAGCATGAATGTTTCATTTAAGCCATTTGTCAGCAAAATGGCGTGAACGATTAAAAAAAAAAAGCCAGTTCAGTGCTTGGTTTTCTCAACTGTGCTGGTAACCTATACGTAGGGAATCGGCAGATGGAATTCAGTTAAAAGTATTATTTTGGGGGTAATATTTTGGTGAGCATTTTAAACTTTTGGAAAAAGGGATTTTAATGCTCTTTATCATAAATGTGCATATAAATATGAAAGATAATTTTGTTTGGTTATAATTCTCTAACAGATAAATCCTAAGAAATGAAGCTGCATACATTCTGCTCTATTCAGCATTACAGTATTTGTAGAGAATATTAAATTTCAATTGTTTGTACTAAAAAAGTTGAATTTGATGGTTTATTCAAAAACAGATTACATATGCCAATGATGTGTATGTACGCAAACATTGTCTTTTCAGGGTTTTTTTTCACCCATTTTTGTGACATAATCATAAATCCATAAGGAATATTGATGGTTTACAGATGTTAAATTAATAAATTTCAATTTCAATTTAAATGATTTTTTATGTTAACATATTCAGAATGAATTCAGGTAATTGAATATTGCGATGGAATGAAGATCATTATGATCCGTGCAGTGGAAGTAACAAGACGTACGTTTTCGAGAACATTTCTTTAATGATCACATTTCACACAAAACAAACACAGAACACGAAAACAAGACAAGACATTAATGCTTGCGCACCTTAACAGAATAGCATATCATCTCATTATTTACAATCGCAATGCACTATGGGATGCGTACCTAATCAGGCATCGCCATCTATTATCCAAAAGAGAGGATAGAGTAATGCAATTGCTATAATATATAATATCTTCTACTATCTTATATATATTATCTTCTTTTAAATATACAAAGCTAATATTTCTTTTAGTTAATAATGCAAATCTTTAAAAGAGTATATAAATTAATCTTTGGATATCTTGAATATATGGCTTAAAGATGAGAATGACAATAATCATTAAATCTATATTCATGAATTTTTTTTAAATTTAACATCATCATCATAATTGCATTAATTACAAACTATTATTTTTTTAAGTCTTAAAATAATAAAACCGTAAATTTATTTAATTTTTACTTTAAAACATAGAGTTCTTCCATTGCACTTACCAGCAAAATACATATACTATTATCTATTATCATTTAAAGGAATTAAAATCTTATACATTAAAACTACATAGGAGTTCAATTTTGCAAGCTTCCATATAAATCAGAACCAAACAGTCCTGTTAAATGTTATGTTTTCATCATGCATCACCTACAGTTTAATTAAAAATAAGGCTAAATCAGGCTTAATTATTACATAGAATTTAAATGGTTTTAGGATTATGTATATTTCAATAACGTTTTTACAAGCCTTTTTTTAATTAAGCATACTAGTAAATTAACATAAAGTGTAGTATTATCTCACACGGTTCTACACTTTATGCGCAATTCGCTTCAGATCTTTCAATAAATACTTCTTTAACACTTGGAAAAGAATTTAACATTCAAAAATTGAAAATAGTTTATTTGAAGGAATGTAAAATACTTTATTCCAAATTAAAGGAAAAATACTCTGAAATAATAACTCATTTATTACTTTAGTATGTATATAAAAGAGGCTGTTTGAAATGTTGATGTTTCATTTAACTAAAATTTATATAACTTCACTGGGCTACATTCCATTGCTAATAAAACTTTAGTCACGTTATTTTCGAAACTACAATCAGAACGTTTGGGACAATGATTTTAGAGGAGCCATTGTTTCGCTTCGTCGCCTATTGTTTCTAGAAACAGTAAGAAAGTAAAAGGAAAAAATGATAATATCTGTTTATCACATTGTATCATGTCATTCTGTATTCTCATTATCCGCCCAGAAATTTTCCTTACAATTTTCAATAATCTAATTTTCCCTGAAAAGTTCCATTTTCGTAAGATATTTTAATCTATTACACTATCAGCCTCAATTTCGAGTTTTAAAAGAAAACGAATCATTATTTCATTTTCAAAACTTTTGTATGCGCTTTCGCCTAGTTATGATATGCTTGAAAAAATGCCCTAGTGACAAATTATTTCTTGCTCAACGTTTCCGACGATATAGGACAGATTTAATCTGATATTGGAAGATCTGATTAAACGCGCATAACATGCATGCATTCGCTTTTTTTTATCGATGATGTTTAGAGTCCTTGTTTCCCAATATTATACAAAAACCATTCTTAATTATCAGTGGAGCGTTTAATTCCTAGAGCATTGAGAATGATTAGATGACATAGAATCGAGATGAAATAGATTGGCAAAAAAAAAAGCGAAAAAAAAAATGCAAATAAATAAAAAAAAAAGGAAAATGGAAACAATTGAAAAAAAATATAATAATGATGAGATGAGAAACTTATAACTAACTGTTTTAGAAATAGTGATCTCATTGAAAATAACATAAAAAAATAGAATTTTCTCATTACATGTTATTATAAATGAAAGTTCAATTAAAAATCGATTTTTTTCTAGCTGATGTTTTATTGCACAGATGTTATACAATGTTATAAAAAAATAGTAAAATTCCTAGTAAAAAAAAAAACTATCAAAAATTAATAGAATTTACTCAATACATATTGCAAAAGCTCGTCCGAAAAAAGAATTTTTCAAAAATTGAAATTATATCAGTTAGAAGTTCTCAAATGTTATAAACACATATTTTAGAATTCGGTAACAAAGAAGCAGCTTAAAAGATACAAATTCAATATAAAGCAAATTATTAACTGCCATGACATCAAAATTGGAAATGGGGGGAAAAAAGAAAAAAAAAAAAAAAAAAAAAAGCAGATTAACTAATGATAAATTTAAAAAAATTAGGCTTAAAATAATTTTTCCCAAAATTCCTCTAAATAAGTATATAAAAAAGTATGTTGTATCAAAATTAAAGAATAATTTGAGAAAAAAGGGCTACGTGAAAGCATTTGCAACTGCACTTTTTTTTTATAAATAAAACTCTATTTGGAGTAACAACACATATTTTAAATATGCTGTTTTAGTTCAATGTATAAGAATAAGTATTACGTGTAGCAAAATTATTTAAGAATTGTGTTATTACGTTAAATTGACACTTCGACACTGAGTCTATTTGCCAACTAAAACAGTTAAAGGAAGCACGAAAAATAAATAACGTTAAATGAATATAGAGCTAAATTAAAATATATATAAATGAAAATTGCTTTAAAAGAATTTAAATCTTAAAAAAGTGACGTTGAGACATACGCACCCACATCTGAACAGAATTATTCTAAGAATCTTTTCTGTTTATTTATAAGATCGCTCCCCCTAAGTATGACGGCAATGATTGGTTGTAAATTCCGGTTCTGAAACCATATAATTTGCCACGGTGCAGCCTCGTAACTACTGTCCACTGAAGCATGAAATGCCGTTGAAAGGATGGATTCAATTCTTCCGCTTTGGTCAACTTTCTCACACATTTTTCAGCCCTGCTGTCGAGCCTTTTCAAGGAAAAAAGCAAGGAATATTGAGATCTTAATTGAGATTATTTAATGACTTGAAATTTGATTGTTCAAAATTCAATGAAGATTTATTTTATCAAAAGCTATTCATAAAAATGCGGAAGTGCTTATAATCGTCAGTCATTCAGTGAACATTATTCAAATGTATGAAATGATAAGACAGTAAAGAATTTATCAAAAAAATTGAGTATAAGAAATGGAAAATAATCATAAGAAGAATTTGTATTTTTTGTTTATTTTACGTTGGTTTATCTAATGTCCTTCATACAAAAGATCTGCCACCTTGGAAATTCTGAATAAATAAATACTTATAACTGTTGATTCAGGGATCTGATAGTATTTGATTAAATAATTCATGTTACTATTTCTTTACATTAGTATAATGATAGTAATAAAGGGTGTGCACAGTATTCTTAGGATGATTAGTAACAAAGGATATATAAAAAATGATAAAACAGAGACATTTCCCTTGTTAAATTAATCTTATCTATTTATCATGCAGGACTATATTTCCATACTTTTTCAATGCTCGTTTATGATATATTTTTTATTTTTAAAACAAATATATAATTCTATTTGACAATATTAGAAACCAGGAAATTTCTAACTACATTAAAGATCTGCTCCGAAAAGTTTAGACAAACTGTTGAATTCTTTTTATTACACAATCGCAACACTTGGTTTCGTTCTTAATGAAACTGTGTTGTCACGAATCAAAATATATTTTCCTACTCCTCATCTATCAAAATAACAACTGTCTGTGTCAAATTCCGGCAGTTTGTATAGAATTAATGACGCATGATTGATTTTCAGTCTATTTAGGAAATGTCTCAGGGAAATTCATGGAGGAAAGCACCAATCATCGATGTTAAATTTGGAACACTTCCATCAATAATCAATTCGAATTTCTGCCAGTTAAAACTATTATCAGTGAATTATTGGCTACGTTTCTATTAGAAATATTACATCTGGAAAATGAATAATACTAGTAGTTTTCTAGTAATAGGAATAATTTTTAATAATGGCAACAATATTGTAAATTTAGACCATTCATTTCCAGCGATTTTAAATAATTTTAGGTAAATTAGTTAGGGTCTTAGTAAAGTCTTAATAGTGATATCCTAATCTTAGTAATAATTTAAAGTAAAACACATTAGACGAATGTTTCACTACTGGTATTAAAAAAAAACTATGACTTGGTACTGTATGCTTATTTTGATCCTCTTTTAAAGCGCTTTCTAAAATTGATAGTTATAGAATATAACGTTTTAAAGTATATGTACATCATTATTACAATATGTACATCATCAAACAAAGCATATGTACATCATCAAACAAAGTATATGTACATCATCAAACAAAGCATATGTACATCATCAAACAAAGTATATGTACATCATCAAACAAAGTATATGTACATCATCATTACCGTTCTCATATACAAATCATTTATTTTTCATAAAACTACATAAAGTGTTGTTAATATTAGAATTACATTTTATTGAATTCATTATTTTTTACCAGATCAAGAATTTAAAAATTTTAACGAGATTCCGATTTACTTGAAGTGACTTATATGTTATTTTGCAACCAACAAATCTAGTATTTTCCTGTTATTTATTTATCAATATATCTAAATTATTGAATACATTTCCTGTTAGTTTTTATAAGAATACCAAAGTGATTTTGATTAGAAGCATTCAATCTCTTTTGCCTTAAGAAATGTAACAGAATAATTACTTAATTTTATTAAAATTAATTTTTTCTACTCCAGTAAAAGAAAATAGTTTGCCCATAAGATAGAATAACTGATCTTGCCAATTTCACACATGACAGTTTTCTTGATACATACTAGATATTGTTACATATTTCTGTTCTTTGACAAAAAAAAATCCACGCGTTATTGAGTATAATGATAAATATCAGAATTAATATTAAAATTTGAGTATTTATCTATAAATTATAATTATCATGATAATCAATACACATTTAATCCTAATCGTTGCAAAATGTAAACAAAAAGGAGAACTTATTGCATTCCTTGATACATATTAGATATATTCTCATATTTCTACTGCTGTAGATAAGAAATTCATGCATTATTGGCTGTAATGATAATATCAATATTAGTATCATTAGAATATCAGCAGTTATCTAGAAACAATAATTATCATGTTTATCACCATATAATGCTAACCGTTGCATAGTTTAGACAAAGGTGAGATTTTATCACATTCATATCTTAAAATTTACTCAAAGAGTTTGTAAAAAAAATGCATTACATTTTCAATTCGGAATTTCTTTTATTCACACATCTATAAAGAAATAAATTTATGTAAATTCAGATCAATTTCAGAATAATAAAAGTGTCACGGCCTGATGATAAATTTCTTTCATTTCGTATGTTAATCGTTTCTAGTCATTTACTTTCTATCCATTCAAGCAGTGTCATTTTTTAAAATTTTGAATGTCTAGTTACAATGAAGCGAGAAGTTAGGAACACAAAACGAGGGCAGAGACAGCAGAATCTTTAACGGGTCATATTTTCAGATTCCGGAATGTTTTAGTTTGCAAACCAATTTATGTTGAGTTCACACCATATCAAATATTTTAGAAAAAGATTGAACGGCCCTGAATGAATTTTCAGCTAAAAGTATAAAGGCTAAAAGAAGTATAAAATAATTTGTTCGAACTCTTAGCTAAGCATTTGCAACTTTATTTCCTTTATTTCCATTAACCCTTATGTTCATTTTGTATAGTATACCATACATACATTTTTTTGCTTTTGAAGGAAATTGAAATTCAATTAGGATTTTTTTATAAAATCATTTTGAATGTATATCTTTTTATTGTATTGCTTATCTTTACCTGGCAATAGATATTATGCATATTTATACTAATCAATCTCTCTTCAACTTCAGATTCCAAGTGTTTCGGTTTAACCCCGACCTAGTAGTGTTTTTATGCATAAGGCTTTTCTTCCCATCTAACTGATGTTTAAAAATGCATTATCACGGGACTTAATTCTTACTTTTACTAACATGCATGTATTTTCATCGTTTCAGTCATGAAAAAGTTATTTTCCTATATGTGCGTATAGATCATGACTTCTCAGTTGAGGGAAAAAAAAAAATTCAAAATTTTGCATCCGTCGTAAAATTACCTTGGTTTCAATTCCATTGTGCGAAATCTTTAAGAAATTTCTGTGCTTAATTCCTTTTAGTTACTTTTACATTCCGCCCATGGTCATTGTTAAAAGGAGATCGAAAAGAGTTTGTCTAGATTGTACCAAGACAGAGGTGTGAAAAGGTGGAGCTCATTTTGAAGTAATGAAAACATTTAGGCTGTTTTGCTGAGTCAACGCTCTACAGGGGTTCGGAATGAAGGTCGAATAGGGGAACGGTCTTACAAAAACAAAACAAAGAAGGAGTTCGAGACAAATTTAAAGTACTGAAAATCTCGGCTGAGAAAAGATTAGTCGCATTTTAGAGATGCCGTAAAATTAAACTTCCCTGTTTAGAAGCATCTACAGTTTAAAACTAATAAACAGAATGAAAGCAAATTTCATTTACAGACTAAGGAGGGCAGATGGAGATGAGTTCCATACAATAAAATTAATGACAAAAGCCATCAAAGATAAGAGAAATGTTAGCTGAATATACACACGGAAAATAGATAACGCAAAATTTCAGTTATGTTCGATTCATAAAAAATAGACATACAGAAACAAATAGCAGTTTGAAACGCACAAAAAATAAGTATTTATTATTCAACATGAGTGCCACCTGATGCACATGCTACTTTTTCAGTGTGTAGATCTTATCTGTGTACAAAGTACTGAATAGGTGACTTTTTTTAAATTCATCTCCGCATGTCTTTTACAGACAGCATATGAAATTTGACTTCATTCTGCTCATTAGCTTTAGCTGCAAATGCTTTCAATCAAGGGACGTTGTTTTATGGCCACCATGTATAGTTTCAAATAAGGTTATTAAAATTTTTAAATTTTGAGTTGTGAAGAAACACATAATGTACTCAGATTAAGATTCTCATTAATTATTAAAACAGAAATTATAAAATAATTTCCCTCTTTTATAGTATCTCTTAGACAGAAATAATCGAATAGTTTATTACTCCCAGTAGTCGTGATATGGAACTTATATGACTGAAATCTCTCTTTTTTTAATGATACATATATATTAAATACTTTTTTACTTTTAAATTTCCAAATGCATATTTAAGTATCATGTTATGGTTCAATTTAGATTGACTTGAGTAGTTACAAGACTTCATCGCTTCCCGTTCAGCATTAATGCATCATAATTACATTTTGCTTTCTCTATTAAGTACTTTCTTCAGGCTGAAATGAAAATTTCCTGAAGCATTGCAAGTTGAAGAAAAACCACTTTTTTTTCGTTCATGTGAATATTGAGCCTTTCCATGTGGCGTCTCTTCTCCCTTTCGTCAGCCCTAACCTCGCGGTTGAATAAGTCGAGGCACGCCCAGTTATGTCTGAACTTGTTAATTAATGCCCTGGTTAAGTCGATCGAGGTTTCAGCGTAATGACCCGAAGGAATAACAGGTGCTATAAATATATGTGTATGAAAATAAATCTTTTCTTTCCATTTCTTTTTCTCAACATAGAATGCATAATAAATTCTGATTCACGAGTCGACAAAGTAGTTGAATGTTCATCAAATGGCTTCATTTAAAGCTACTAAATGATACAGGACCAGAGGGCATACTTTGTCCTATGTCTAAATGCTCATAATTATTTTTATTCTTTATGGCCAATGCGTATGAATGATGGATAAGGTTAGTTAGATTGGATTTTTTCTTTTCTAAAGGTAGTAAAACGATATTAAATAAAAAGATAAAAATTAAGTTATTTATATCTATCCGTTCGACTGAAATATATATGCAAATAGGAATAAATTGTTTATCTCCATTTCTTTTGCTCAACGTAGATACATAATGAATTTTGATTCATGACCGACAAAGTAGTTGAATCTTCATCAAATGGCTTCAATTGAACCTGTTCAGTAAATCGGAATTAGAGGGCATGCTTGCGATCGAATGCTTATGATTTTTTTGGTCTTTATAAGTTATTTATAAATAATGGATAATATTGCCCCTCCCCTTTATGGTAATAGAAACTTACTGAATAAATATTCAAAATTTAAACTTTTCTATTTGCTTGATTTTGAATCGGGCCTTTTATTTTCAGACCCAATCGAATTTAAATTAGCATATCTATAGGGAAAAAAATTATAATTGTTTCAATAAAAGGCGGCAGAATTTTTTTTCTCTGATGGTAAGCAAGAAATACTGAAATATGTTCAAATCGAATTGACGTTTGACATTTTCTAGGTAAAAAGAAAAACAAATCTCGCATATCCATTTTTTTATTTAATGCAGTGTAAATAACTCGTCTTTCGATACTTTTTAATGCATTATTCTATTACTTTTTTGTTCTATCTATGCTTTAATTACAAATAACAGAGTATGGGAAATCTTGATTAAAAGTTATTAATAAGATTTTGCAGAAATGAATATTTTTCTGCACGAAATTCTGCAGATTTTTGTAAAAAATAACATTTTATTTAACACAAAAAGTTTCTATTTGAAATGCATTTTTATACATTTAAAATTAGTTAAATTGAGTTATTTTGTATAGTAAATTTTATCCAACCGTCACATTTTGTTACTGAATTAATCTCAAAATTTTTTATGCTCCAAATTTTTCTTGGTGATCTTAAAATAAACAGATTTATGCTACGAGGAGTAAATATACAAACACATCACCTGTATATGAATATTAAAAAATGATTAGCTTACCAAATACTGAATTCAAAACTCACACTATGGATTTCGATAATTGTTAAAATCGATGAAGGCATATTCATCTATTATTAAATCTTTCTAAAATGTGGACTAAAATTATACTTTTTTCAGATAAGAATAGCATGTACTAGTATTAATTTTTTTAAAGGGCCAAATAATCTATGAAAGCAATCAAATTCATTCGATAAGTTTTGAAATGTTTCTTTTCAAATGACCTGGTGTTGTTGTGATTAAATATGGCTATTGTACGAGTTCACTGGATTAAAAAATGATTAGTTTTATGAAAAAAATATTGTATTTAGGATCATAATTTCGTTTGAAATAGCTCTTCGGGAGGACTGGCATATATAGTACGCCATTGAGTACTCTCTGACTCCCCGAGGCCTTCACCCACGTCTACCCTAAAGGAACATATTTGAAGCTCAATGCGTCTCATTTCACTCGCAAATATCATCTGAAAAAGACAGATTGTTTTCAGAATATGTTGCAATGAACAGTCAGAAGAAAATTAATGCGTCAAAATTTTCTTTTTTCCATTTTTTTTTTAATTTATCATATTTATAATTCATCTAATTTAATGTTATCTTTGTTCATCAAAGGCTAGTTACATGTAAATTCAAATTTTTTTCATTCAGGTTTTATGTAAGGAATAGTTTTTGATGTAACTTTTTAAACTTATAACAAATACCTAGCTGTTGCTGTAACTTTTTAATTTTAAAAATATTAATTTTAATAAATATTTTAAATAAATTTCTCTTCTTTTCCGTTTTTAGCTTTATTCTTTTCTTAATGTATTTCTAATATAATTCTGAAATAGATAAATGTAAAAATAAATCAGGAAACATATACGGAAGCTTAAAGCAGAGGATGAGAAAATGACCTTTTGTATGGACTCCATAACTCCTTCTCCTAGAGTGCACTATAGGCCAATTTCTTCAGTGAAGAGTTAAAATATAATTTAGAAAACCACGCAATCTCTTTTACAAATATAGGCATTTGAATAATATTATAAAGAGAAGTAAATGAAAAGATTGACAAACTTACTTGCAAAAACAAAATTCACGATAAAAATATATTATCTTGAGTGATTTTCACTAAACATTTATTGATTTTACTGTCAGAGTAATGATTAAATAATACGTCCGATTTCATTGCTACACTTTTAACATCCCCCTGTTATATTTTGAATAATCTGGATCAATCAAATTGCATTGCAATATTTCTTTTTTTAGAAAATAATCCTTATGTTTTTGAATTATAAAAAATATCCTTTTGGAGGTTTTGACATTGCATGGTTTTCGCAAAATGCACTCAATGGAAGTCTCAATGCTCAACGTATACAGTTAATTTTCTCAAAACCTATTACACCCAATTTGCCTAAATTAATCAATCTAGCAACTAATTGTTTAAATTTTATTTATGGATGAGAAAAATAATTTTTGGCGCTATAGTATGTTTCAACATTTGAAGTCGATTTCCGTCTTATTTAACTTCAATTCCAATATATGTAGCTCAATTTAAATTCACTCTTAATTAAATTTTATTCAAATTTACTGAAAAAAGCTGCTTTAATATTCAGAAATGCCAAGTTATTTTTTAAGTAATCGCTTTTAGGACACTCTTTTAAATGAGAAAAACATTAGTGGACAGTATGATTGAAATTGTGCATCTTAACTTGCATTATTTACATAATTTTACCTTTTTGTCTTTATATTTCATAACTTCAGAACAAAATTATTTAAATCTCATTTTACTGGAGTTTCTATTTGTGTCACCATATTTCAATTTAGAACAGTTGTTATACATTTTGTTTGCAGAACGAAGGCGTATCTAGAAACCTCTGAATGGGAAGGTCGCTGGTCGATTTTCGATAAATGATCCAATTGGTTTCTTTACATTGACTAAACAGCCTCACGAATACCTATTCTCTAATGCATTTTTTATTCCAAGGCCAAAACAGTTGCAACAATCTCTCTGTCTTTGAGCCACTCATCATCACATTCTGCCTTAAGATACACGGAGGTCAAGCTCATTTGGTGAGCTAGCTTTCCAAGTATGATGGAGTGACATAGTGTAGTTAGGCGCGGTCGCTCATCTCCCTGAATTAGAGCAAGTTTCTTACTTTTTATTCGCTTATCAAGTTGCTTCTACATAAGGTAACTTCAGTACTAAGCAAGGTGGAAAAATGAATTAAGAGTTGCGCAAATTTCATCGAATGCTTTATAAAGTAACCGAATATGGTTAATTATGGAACCTCTATTCATGTGTAATAGAAAATATGCATAAAAAGTAATAGTTATTCATGTGTAATAAAAAACAGGTGCTTATGTGTTTAGTTTGAAATTCATGATTTTTGCTTTAACGGAAGTGTGTTTAGTGGATGTATTTCCAAATTTGAATAAGTATAATTTAAAAAAGTATTTACAATTGAGGAAGAATTGTTTAGAATTATTATAGATCTCAGTAATTAATGAAATAATGGATTTACCCTAATTTCTACAGAATTTTCTAGAGTATTTTTCTTGCGAACTAGTGTAGAACAAATATTTTTCACCATATAAAATTTATTTCTGTCAATTTATGATCTGAATTTCTTCTTCACGAAGATTCTAGTTGACATCTTATTAATAGTTTACGATTCCAATCATTTTATCAAATATCTTTCTAAATTATTTTGATGATGTAATATAAAAAATCCAGTTGCAGAAGCGAAACACATAATAAAGCAGAAGATACCAGAACTAAAAAAAGAAACAAAAATGTTTAATACATATTCAAAAAGGAAAAAAAATCTGTGAAAAAGAATTTTTTTATAAGTTTTATCAAAAAATTGATGTTTTCTATCTGTAATTTTTGCGATTCCTATAAACTAGTTCAAGAAAATAACAAAATCTCTAACGAATAATCACGAAAGCTAGTTTAAAAAATTATTTTAATTATTTCATCAATTCTGCTTCTAGAAGGCAACTACGAAAGTCGGAAGGGTGTTTAAACATCCTCAATCAACCATATTTATTTTATACCAAATTTCAAAAATTGCCATATTGCTTTTTTTTTGCGACTGTTGCACGCACATGTTTGTCTCTAGCCATTCTTATTTCAGACACATTAATTTAAACAGTTATTCTGATAGGAAAGAAAAATTTTATAAATTGATTATTTTTTTGAAAAAGCAAATATCTCTGCTTCTATTTTTAGATGCACATTTAAAGAGAATTCAGAATAGGCTCTCTGATGATAGCTATTAAAATAAGTAAGTTATAAATTGGAACGAATTCTTATTATTGCATTCACAATTCAGTTTCATTATTTCCAAAATTAGAAAGATAATGACAACTTTTGAAGACAAATCTTGTCTTACTGTGTGGTACTATGTCTGTCCATCAAGGAAATATATATTGAAAATTGCAAAAGTTGATTGATTCTTTTAAATATATAGATTTTACCATAAGTCCTATTTTATTAATTAAATGTATATCTTGAGATCTTTTTAATACGACCCAACTTTTTATAAACTGTAGTTCTTTAAAAAAATGCCCATTAGATATGTCACGAAATAAAATGCTCATTTCTTAGAGCGTTGACCTCTTTTTCACGCTTATTAAAAAAAATTTACTCATGATTTTATCATCTGGACCAGAAAGTTCTTTACATTTTTGCCAAGATGAAAAAAAATGATAGGACAATAATAAAAATAAAAAGAATATTAGAAGTTATAAGACTAGTTATAGGTTTCATTTGCACTTCATAAGAAAATAATAAGTAAAGTATTTGATTTAAAAACTTTCATTTCCGCATTTAATAATTTATAAATTATACATTTCATTCAATAAATTCTGAAAGACATTTAATGCGTACGCATAAGGAGAGGTGTAAAGTAAGTCATAATACAGTGACGTTGCCTTTGTTATCTTTTCGATTTTATTATTCTTGAGTTTAACTTCCGTAGCTAGTTCAGTTTAAACGACAGCAATTTAACCTTCTTTCACTTTGAAAGTCAATTCTCTTTCCGAACAAGTAATTGCAGAGGTTGTACTGGCGTGCTATGAAAATAAAAACAACTTTTTCGCTAGCTACACACGTCTATTAGAAAAATTCCCTTTCGTAACATTTCAGTTTTGTTGAAAGTAATTGTGTGGTCATCTCGCTAGCGTTCTAGTTTTCAATGAAAGAACAGTTAAGGCGTGGCCGAACGTGACTTTTGGCCAACTACAGTAGTTTAATCATATTAATAAAATCGCTAATCTTAGTAAAGATATGAGCAAATTGTGCACAAGTTTACATTTAAAGTGTTTACACACCTAACAAGATATGGCAGATACTTGGCACTCACTTCATCATTTTATCGGATTGTAGTAACGATTGTAATTCGAATGGTATTTAAGTCGCTTAACATTCACCCTCTTTTCAATACTTGAATAAGTTTTGTGATTAATTATACTACTGTTTACATCACGTGTAGTTATAAATAATTCCATTAGTTTCCTGTAGAATTTAAATCTGGTGTGTTGGCAATAAAAATGTATGTAGTATTTGAATGTCTAGACATACCGGAAAAACAATACCAACTGCTGTGTCCTGATTCTCTGAGTAACTAGAAACATATTTGAATTATAAAAATGCGTAGAAACGTTTCTAGCTAAAATCCTAGAATATAAACGAACATTATTTTTTCTGTACGTTTTGCGTGTTGTTACAGATAATCTCACTAATTTTTCTGTAAGATTTAAATCCACAGATGTTTGTCTATGCAAGATTTGTGATGCTAAATGCTTATGAAACAAATCTTGACACAGTTTAGGTTTAAAATATATCAGGATACATTGATTCTGTAATATGTAAGCAATCAGCAAGCAATGTAAGCAATACTGAATAACTGTGAATTATAAATACTATCATGTTAATCAACATACATTAACGCTTTGAACATCATTAGCTACAAACATTTTCTGGTTCAAAATATGTGTTCAAACATGATAATAATAATTAATTAATAGCATAATTGAACGCCTTGAAGCATCATTATCTACAAACATTTTCCGGTTCAAAGTGTGTGTTCAAACTTGATAGATACTCTTTCTGAATGTAGCATAGCCGCTTACTGTTTTACATTATAAATGATTATAAGGGATGATCATCATTTATCCTTTCCGTTTAATTTACCATCCATAGTGCATTCTACATTCCTTATCATTAAAGTATGATATTTGAAGGAATACTTATGGTATAATCATGGCTTTGATACCGAAAAATTGAAGGTTATAGACTTGATTCTACTGAAGAATATCTGTGTACTTGGGTCTAATATTTGTTAAATCCGGTGTTGTTACACGTTATCTCGTTAGAGAAAAGCGAAAGTTTGAAGAGAGAATTGGTGAACTCAAGGTATAATTCTTGTCATATAATTATAATTTAAAATTACATAGACCATCTCAAACAACTCTCTTAAAGCGTTAGAACAAGATGTAAATCTAATTAAAGTAAATTAAATTCGCATATTTATAGTCATGTTTAATCACTGGAGTTTGTTAATCTCTCTTGAACACTAAGTTCAGCAATTCCCTCTTATAAGTTCCAAAAGTCCAAATTTATCGAATGTTCATTGTAGTTCTTTGAAAGTGTGAATGTACATTAGAAAGAGATTTTGTTCTAATTACCTATACCATTTTGAAGTTGCATGTAATTGGTACAATTTTCTTAAATCTAAAAAAACATGAGAATAATAAATAATAGGAAATCGCAATTTCAGTGGGAGAGCATTCGGCACACGATTACATTCATTCTCCAGAAAGATGGATTATTAATCATTTTACCATAACCGCTGATGGATATTAATCATTTTACCATAACCGCAGTGAAATTATGATCTCATAAACCGTTGCTTCTGCCAAATCATTATTTTATGGAAACACAATCTCTTTTCATATTCTACAAGAAACAAGATTTCATTTTAAAGTTTTGAATTCTGCAAATAATATCTCTGCTGATTTCATTTCCAAATGTTCCGTTCACCTTTTGTATAAATGCGTATTGTGCTCCGAATTTCGTTCTTCTAAATATGCGAATTCGTTGCTACTTGGCTTATTTAGATTCCCCCCCCCCCCAAATTTACTAAATGGAAGTTTGAATTTAATCAAATTCTAGCAGAAGAACGCAAGACTTAAAAAAAGAAAATATCTGCTTAATATATGTTAAATATGCAACATCATCATGTGAGTCATGCTTCCGTCAGGTTTAATTTTCGTGGAGGGTAAAATAAATCTGAAAGGGTAAAGAAAAAAAAAATCTCTATAAATGATATCATCATCATTAGATCACTTTCGTGTATTTTGTGCAATATATTTCGTTTTCTTTATCTATGCCCTTATCCTATTGTTTGTGTCAGCGTAATAAAATTTGATTTTTGCAACGTTAAACCCAAATCAATAAGCCAATCAACAGTTCGACAAATTCATAGTTGAAAGGATAGTTTTTTAGAGTTCCCTAAAGCCCTTGCTGAGCAAGTGTCTTCAAATGGAGTAGAGAAATTAAGAGCATTCTCAGATATTGTTCTCACTATAGCATTTCTTTTCAGAAACACCAGTCTTATCAGAAATTCCCCAATGATTTAACAGACCAAATTAATTTGATATCTATTTATTTAATGTTTTTTAAGGTTATTATTTCCATTAATTTCAAAGTAAAGAAACAAAATGTTCAATGAATGTTTTCGAAATCAGGTACTTTTAATACTTTAGAAATAATAAGATACAATAATTCAAAACAAAATTTCGTTGAATTAAGCTCTTATATACAACTTATTATGGTTTGAAATTTCAAACAGCGAGAGTTCTTTTTTTCATTCAACTGGAATCAAAGTGTAATTATCGTCTTTTAAGCGCTTCAGTGCTTATGAAACTATTGTTTGTTTCATTGTACCTGAGAGCTTTGTTCACAATGATAACTTGCTTTCTATGTGCCGTTTGTAAAGTTTCACGAATTTGTTAATTTCGGATTAACCGTCATTTTTTCACAAGAAGCATTTACAAAGAATGTTTGATTTCTCGTATATTGTGATAATTTTTAGAAACTGTTATTTTTGTTTTCTGTGCTGTCCTTTTTATATTTTACTTTAAAAAATTTCTTCTTCTTTTAAGTTTTTCTAAATTTAAGTACTTTCCATGTCTTCAATCACATTTTTTTATTCATTAAACATTAAAAAATATTTATGCTTCTCCAAAAAAATGATTTCCTTTGGAGATAGCATTTTCTGTTGATACATAATTTCGAGGATAATTTCTAATTTCTACCAAAACCTTTTTAATTTTCAGTTGAAAATTCATTTTTTTTTCAAATTCAGCTCCATTTTTTAATGCTTTGAAATTTACATCCATTTAGTTAATGTAATCTCGGTTTCGAAGCGTAGAATATGATGATCAGAATGCTCGGAATATCTGTTTTTTTAACTTAACGGTAACGACAACGCATTATATTCCCTTATTAAAACACATATTTTATACGTTGTTTGTAAAGAAATATACTTCAAATATGTGGAAACTATCTTATAATTCAATTAAGTTTAAGAAAATACCTCAGTAATCGATGTTACAATCATTGAAAGTACAAAAAAAAAGACAAGAACAGTATACTGATAATTTTTTTAACTATATATTATTTTTAAATTAAATAAAGAAAATGAGTTAATATATGTTTAAACAAATAAAACTAAAAATTCAGCACTAGTCTTTAATATATAAAAATATCTTCGTATTTTTATGAATCTTTATTTATTCTGTAGTTTAGTGAGATTATATGACTGTAGAGAAGTTATTTGATTAGTTATTCAGTGCCAAGTACGGTGCAACTATTAAATAATAATTGGTTTTAAGAACTCTTCAAATCGAATCAATTTGTACAATAGAACTTATCTTCAAAGAAGCATTCGTTTCCAAGGATAACGCTAATATTATGGACCAAAGAGACAATATCAAGTTTTCTTTCGTAGTTTTGATTCAACTTTAGAACGAAATGGTTTTATTCCAATTTCAAAAAGTAGCAAAAAATTCTAATTATTAACCTGATACTTTATCCACACCTCCACCATCATATTTTACAAAACGTTTTTAACGGGTTCTTTTAAATGTTATTTACACTTGGTATTTGCATTATTAATGCAATTTATTCTCAGCTTTCATTCAGTTTAGTTTACATTAATTCTAAATATTAAGCATTTAAAAATGGCAATAAGTTTTTTTTGCTGATTGATAAGAATATGATAAATAAAATATGATCTACTGATTTATACTAACTATTCACGTTTAGTTTAGTTCTATCTAATACTACTTGCATGATACACTCATAAATATTTTTAAACGTTCATGACTCGCATACTATGTCAAAAATAATGTTTGGGTACAGAACTCAAATAGTCATTTGAATATGGGAATTAATCGAGATAATTAAATATATAGAAATATTAAGTAAGAGAAAAATATTTATTTTGGTTTTTAAGAAGATTTAAGGAATAAGAATTTTTAAAAAAAATCTACTTTTTTTATTAAATTCATCTAATTTATAGCACATTTTTGTGGCACTGGTCATGACGCCCAGGGTACTTGTCTAATCTTCTCTACCCTAGTTACACCACTGATTGAAGCTCTGCGTTTAGTATCATCTTGTTCTGAAATTCTCCATAAACGGTAAATGCAATTTCAATATTTATCTGAGTCGAAATGGACAAATTTGTCTTTTTAAGAATTACCCAACAATCATCGATTGTCCGAAAAATGTGCCTAACTAACAGTTCTGAAAAAATGTAGCTCTTTAATGCATCGTCACGATTTATTTTCACTTATTATTTATGAAAAAAATACTTATCTGTAGGAAAACAGAATTTTGTTTCTCGTTTTCAGAGCTTATAAGTATATCATAAGCAATTTATAATGCTTTTCAAAGCATTTTAAATTTACTTTACTTATCGGTGAAAACTTTAATTGATTCTTATCCATCAGTAATTTCAATTACTGATATCAAGTTTCCCGAGGTTTTCCTATGCTACTTACATAAATTGATGTAACATACTTTCAGTGTGCTCTACCGTAAAAGAAACCCATTTGAACTTTGAAACAACGATGACACTCGTTAATATTACGTAAGAATATGTGATCTCTAATGTAGAAATAAATATATGGGTCGTCTCGTTTGGTGGAGTGAGCACAAATCTATTACTTACTTCTTATGTCACGCGAATCTATTACTTACGATGGCAATAATGACCGATATGCTTGAAAACCTTTGGGCAGATGATTCCTTATCTATTTCTTAATATAGGAATCGTTTATGGTTTACAACAGTGTAATTGATTCTGAAAGAGAATCATGAAATATTTCTTTGTGGATCTTTATTTTTTTTCTCTAAAGAGTAAATAAAACAGCTTGAAACTAGTGAGGGAAAATAAAACTGCTTTTCAACTGGTACGCTTTTCTCATTAGTCGTATAATGATTAAAAAAACAGCATTGCGTGTCCATTAATGAACTTTTTCGTTAAGTTTCTAAATAATGAGATCTTTTTACATTTTCCTTAATTCAAATCAAGCTCTTGTTTTCTTTATCAGCTTTTGATAAAATTGATAACAATCAGCGATCTTGCAAGCTTGATTGCTTGCTACCTTTTGGATGTTTCTATTGAAAAAGAACAAATATATCCAATACAATTAAGAAGAAATGAGTACATGGCCATGGTTTACTGATTTATGAGTTTTTAAATATTAACAATGAAAAAACTTCATTGAAAAATTTAAAAAAACAGCTGATTATCTTACAATCAGTTTAATTTGAAAAAAAAATGAAAATTAACTTTTAGAATGCATGTTTTATTGGGCAAAACAGAGGTACAAAATATAATTCAAACAAGAATTTTCAAAACTATTTTCTGAAGAAATGTTTGCATAAAATTTCTGGTAGATTCTCTTCAGATTATGGCTAATAATAAGCAGCTTATTGTTTGATAGTCCCACAAACCATGAAACATAGCTTTATTTTTTAAAATTATGTCATTGTAAAATTGGGCATTCATGTAAACCTTTATTCCTAAGCAAAATTGTTTTAAGAATAGTACTTTTTAGTAATATTTCTAAAAAAGATCATGTTTTGGTACTATTTATAAAAAATTGCATAATTTTGATATTGCATGTTTTTGATAGTTTTCCATCCATTATTTACTAGTTAACCATATATTCCTAAGACTAGCTTTAACCATATCCTACATTTCGTTTATAGGAGTATCTGAGTCATCCAATACGTAAGTAATTTTATATATTTGCATCCATAAAGGAATGACAAATCAATAAATACAATAATTTTGACAAACATGGGAATTACAATATAATTTATATTAAATAAGATGACGAACATTTGCCACACACTTTCAAATGCACTGTCATTGGAGAAAATGAGACACATATAGTTAGTGGAAGAAAAGAGGTTATATCAATATGGAAGTAAATTAAGTAAATTTCTAAGACAACTGTCATCTTCTTGATGCTATTGTCTTGATGGATTTCACAATCGATATATTCGAATAGGAATATGAGTAATAATAATGGAAAACCGGTTTAATACATGTTGCCAATCGAACTGTCTAACTTTATAACTTTTTTATTTTAAATTTTCGAATTAAACCAGATTCTCCAGACTTTTGAAAAGGAATCGAATTAGAACTTCGAAATACGACCTCATTTTTAGGAATTCATCTAACATATTTTTTTGCATCTTTCGGATTTGCCTCGTTCATTTGAACTCTGGGGAAGGTGTGAAGTGTCAAATTATCTTCTGTGAGACTGATGATTAAAACGCCCTGTTCGTGATTTTAAATTTGAATTCCATTCATGCATGGTTAAGAATGAGCTTTTCATGACTCCAAAAGAAAATATAAAATTGTATTATTTGCCTCTGTAGAAATAATTACCTGGAAATTCTTTTTGTCAATTTTTTTAATCAAGATATTTATTTTAGTATTTTTAATAGTAAAACTGCTTAATATACAATTAAATTTTAAGCAGTTCAGAAAGAGACTATAAAATAATCAATTTTACTGTCCTTTCAAAGATACTATGGATATTATTGACCAAAGAAACGTTTTGGTTTTGGATACTGATGAAAACGTTTCGACATATCTGTCATTCGCAAATCCATTACCTTCTATAGCGCCTGCTAATGTTTCCGTGGTGTATCAGGTATAGGTAATAACTAGTTTAAGGTAAACTGCTGTATTAGGAAATCTTGGTGAGGAATGAGCATTGTTGGCATTGTGTTCTTTTCTTGGCAGACATATTATAGAAGTTTTTATGTATTATCCATTTTATTAAAAATTTACATTTGTTCAAACCTCGGTTTTTTTTACATTAATTTTTATCACTGTTATGTTACATATTAAAAATAAATTCCTAACCTAAATTAGTCCTATCAATAGATCTTCTCACAATTATCCTGAGTCTAGAAAAAAAGAACTGAATTAGAATATTTCTAAATTAAAACAGATCCACAATTTTTCAAAGTGGTTTAAATTTTCCGTGTCATCATTTTCAATTCTAAATAAGTTGCAGCAAAAACATCGGAAAATACTCAAAAATATGCAATATCTAAAGAATGCATTTTTAGAAACTCGCTTCGAATTTTACCGAATCTGTTTTTTTAATTCATATGTCAACAATTCGATTGTTTACCTAGTAATGCGTATTGATGCATATTGCAGTCTTAACTCATGCTTTGAGATCTAATTCATCAGTTAACATATTTTCTACCAATTGGTTTATTTTGATGACGAATTATATTAAAATATTTATTGCATATTGTTACATGCGCATTCCCTGTTTTGTTTATAAGCGGGATATGGTTGTGATCGTGAAATAATTTATATACTGCAAATACGATAGCATTTTTTAACGATGTATTGCTTAGTTCACAACGGTCATTTTGTGTAGCAAAATAGTTCTGTTCTAATGAACCGTGTACAAAATGTCTATGATTTTGCATGAAGTTCATGCATACGCTTGCACACAAAAAATTAAGACCTTTTAGAATGATTATGAAACGATAATATAAAATGGAACATTTTTTTTTTGATAAGCAGGAATATCAAAAATTAAATAGCAAGGGGTTAAATTTAGTGTTCTTGCTTCGTAAAAAAAATGCCTCTTTTTTTATCGCTTCATATTCATTTTGAAATATCTCTTATTTTTTTTATCAGCAGTGCATTTGTAGGGTGTTATTTTAAAAAACCAAATCCTACTGTTTCTTAAAAAATGCAATCAAAAGTTAAAATTTTTTACAATATTAACTTCCCTGCTTTTTTTTACATTTATTTAGATTCGAATTACGTATTGGAATTGAAAGATAAAAAAAACGTACAGTGAGTAAAAATAATAAAAAAATGGCAATATAGTTGGCAAAGTGAGTAAAAATTTATTGCCCTTCTGTCTAAAAGAATAAAACCTGCTTGAGTATAAATTTGTGTTAGAATATACAGGGAAAAAAAGAGAGGGAGAGATACTTCTTAAAAGAAAGACTTGAGGCAGAAAAAGGGAAATTTTCAGTGTTTTGATCCAGCCGCATCGAAAGAAATGTTGTCTGAGTCTAATGACCTACATTAGATCTTCCTCCCGAGTTTAAAATGGTCGGTCATAGACTTTTGAGGTTAGAACGAGAGTTTTCGCTTAGCTGGAGGAAAGTGAGAATTTTACCTATGGGAAAAAAATAAAAAAGAGCCGGCATCTTTCGGTGTTCGATTGGTTTTTAGTCATATCTAATACCGCGCCATACTTCTTTTTCCTGCTATGAAAGCACTTCCTTAGCATAACTATGTCGTAAGTACTCTCTTATTTTCAGTATAGTGAAGATTTTTTTTTTTTTTTGACAAAATGTAAATTTTTTGTTTGGTAATATTTAATAAATAAAAAAACGGTAAATATTAGTCATATTCTATTAAATTTAAAAATCAACTTTTTTGTTTCGTGTTTGAAATATTTATAGATCATATAGAGAATGCAACTAATATTGAGTTAAGGTTCTGATTGATTTTTGTTATTAGATTTCTATAAATATTACTCTAATGATGCATTAGTAATATTATGCTACTTTTGAATGTTAATGAAGCTGTGAATTCCTTTTTAAGTAATACAGTCTACAAATATAATTGATATAACCTACCATAATACTTCTTGAACTCTTTGAAAAAATATTGTAATGAAACAACATCTAGTTCATCAAGAGGTCGCCTTGAAATTCAGCAGGTTTGCGTCTCAAAATGTTCATTTATTTCACAATAACAAATGCAAGTCGCAAACAAAAGAAAATTTCAGTTATTGAATTTATTATCCTATCTGAAAGCCCATAAATAATAGCTTATTACCAAATCCCAAGGGAAAATATATAAATCCAATCACCGGAACTAGATACATACATTTTGTTCTTCTTTATGCATTTACAAGAAAGTAGACGAACAACTCCTCCCATTGAAATAACAATAATAATAAATGGATCTGCATGTGCTTTAAAAATAACAAATTTCAACAACTTGTGAACTCGCCTTCAAAGTTCAAATATGTTTCTTCATAATAAATGTTTTAAGTAGAATGTAATTTAATTTTTATTAAATTTTCTTCTGCAGAATCCGCAATAATTTTTATAGGAATTAAATTAAAGTTAATTATTTCATTTGATATTTGGATTTCAAAATAAAAATCTTAAATTTGAAATGTCAGTGTCAAAATTTTTAATTTCTACCAAAGTTTATAAAACACCACCGATGTGACCTTATCTAATTAATATAATTTGTAATTTAAAGGGTTTTATTTTAATGAAATGCATTGAAAAATATTGAAATATGCTGTCAAATATAATTTTAAAATTAATTATAACTATCAGTCTCTCAAATTATTTTCTGGAATACACATGCCGGAAAAAATTGATAGTATAAAATATGATACATAATAGTGCACTTCGTCAAATTGTTTTTTCCAAATTTAAGAAATAAAATAATTAAGAGCTTTAAGTTTGAAATCTTTCAAAACATTTTGAAAGTATTTCGATAAAATTTATGTCAATTTTCTTAATCAATAAAACTGTAAAATTTAGCACTAGTTGTCTATTTTTCTATAAGTTTTGTCATTGAAATATATTTAAAATATAGCTTTGAAATAGTAATTTTATTTTCATTAGGTACATTACAATTACTTTGTAAATAAAGTAATTAAATTCAAATCTGTAATTTTTTTCTTATAGTTGCAAAGTTCTGGAAACAAATGAGTTAACTTAGTATTATGTATGATTTAAATATCTTAAGCACATGTAAAGTGAGAGTAATAATTCAACAAATGAAGAAATCTAAAACTATTGATTGAAAATTTCAAAATAGTAAAAGTGTTTAGAAATGTACATTTATGAAATGTCCTAAAAAGTAAAACAATAACAATAAATTTTTTTTCTGAAAAAGACAATAATAAGTACTGTTGCAAACTGCAGCGATTTTCATTAAATTTGTATTCATGTATTTATCAAAATGGAACGCATTATTTTTTTTATTTTTATTTTTTTTTATTTTTTTTTTATTTTTATTTATTTATTTATTTTATTTTATTTATTTTTTTATTTTTATTTATTTATTTATTTTATTTTATTTTATTTATTTATTTATTTTATTTAATTTATTTATTTATTGCTTTCATACTGACTTATTCAATAATACATGACCTTTCTAAAAGCAAAAATATGTAATAATGAATATTAATTTGGTGTGTAATAAATTTTGGATCTCATTTTCTTATCTTTTAAATTTAAAAGGAGAAGATTTAATTTTTTTTCCTTTCTTATTTTCAATTTGAAGTTTTTGAGAGGATCCAAACATTTTTTTCACTTAATTGAGAAATATAGGAAGTGCATTAAGTGAAAATATTCAATCATGGATCATTATATATTTACGCATAATTTATAAAACTATTATTTATTAATTAATCAATTATTTTATGTAGATCAATTTTTTTTGAAAATATATTTAAAAAAATTTTCAAAAATATTTTTACATTTTTTAATAAATTTTGTCCAGATAGCGAAAATTACGTTTTCAATTAAACAACAGTAATTTATTCTATAAATAAATGAATTTCATTATTAGCTTTAATTGATTAAGGCAGGAAAGAAAAACTGCACTTCAGTTTTTTTAGTATTATATTAAATAAAACTCTCCCACATTTCCAATATATCACAATAAAAATATTTATGGTAGTAAAAAGAAAAGCTGAAAGAAAAATATTTATAGAAAATTATTTTACAATACATCATTAATTAAAATATACCTTTTAAATATTAAAATACAAAATATAAAAAAATAAAAAAAAAGGTTTAAACATTTCCTACCCTTAAACACAAAATAGTACAACATACATAATCTTTGAATTACTTTCTTTTCATTCAAAGAAAGACTTTACAATTCATTTTTAAATTTTAATTTCAGAATTGATAAAATGTTTGTGGTTTAAGAACTGTCTGAAGATATTTTGAAAATACTTCTCATGTGCATTATTCAATAGTTAATATTTCATTCGTTATTATAAGATTAAAATTTCTATGTAGCAACTATATCTTATCTTGCTCGAACTATGTTAAAAAACCAAATTACTGTTTAAATTGACTAATTTTCGTTTGTTAACCTGATTTGCATTGCATCATCTAACTGATTTATCTAACTTCAATGTTTTCACAATAATTTGCAAGAAGTTTCTTGCAATTTTTCTTTTATTATTAGCTTTAAGCAAAATTAATCGCTTAAAATATTTTTCTTATTATACTAACGATTATGCAATAATCAAAAAAAGAGAACGAAAGCTCTGCTTTTTTTTTATTTTGTTATAATTCCAGTTGTTACGCATTCAAACTGTATATCCTGAAAAAATTCAAAAAAATTAGAATAATTTAGAAGAAATCCCATTCGAAGTGCTTTGGCTGAGAGCTAAAGATTTAAGTACAATCCTTTTGACCTTTCTTAATTGCATTGATCTGATGGGAGGATCAAAAAAATTTACCGAAAAGGTAATGAGTCAATAGTTTAAAGGTCAGTAAAATTAGCAGAAATGGTTGTGAGTCAATAGTTTAAAGGTTAGGGATATCCCAGGTCACAAACTTTTGGTCAACAATAAGTACGATTTTGGGGGAAATAAAGTTTCGTTAATTTTTAGACATATTAATGATGCTCATATTTTTCTTTTTTTGTTTAACATTCTATGATTTACAATTAAGAGGAAATCTGCACGGTTATTTAAGCATTATCAATTAATTTTGAAATATTTCCATCAGAACAAGTAAAACTCAGAAAACTTCGTCAAAACTTTAACCAATAATAACGCAAATCGGGGAATTTTCCCATTTATTTTATTAAAATATTCTATTTCTTTCCTTTCTTTTTTTTTTTTTTTGTTTCAGAAAGTTTTGGTTTTTTCCAAAAGATCTTTCCCATTTGTGGCTGCAGGAAATAATAATTTTTTTTTTTAAATCTGTCAAACGTATTTGCTACATTTACGAATTGCAAGTTTCATATTACATTTTATTTTAATGTAAGTAGCAATTCAGGGCAAATTCATTAGCTAAATGGACGTAGTTGGAAAAAAAATTCAGAACAAAATTAATATTTTTTTATCAAAAATATCACTTCAAGTTGATTTTCTGCATTAAATAGCAAAAATGTAAATGTAGGAAAGGGAAATTAGGTAGATTTCGTAATTGAATGTGCCTGCGGGATTGACACATAAAGGTGCTGTGAAAAACAAGTAATCGCAAAAACAGGTAAAATCAAAAGAATCAAACATTTTATTAATTTACCTTTTTACACACAACAAAGTCCTCGAAATTTAAAGCCCCCACTATGATACAAAATTCGAAGTAGTGGCGTATGGATTAGTAGGCTCTATGAAATATCTTTAGACTTTTACATACATTTTCAGTGGTAGATGACAGTTTGGACATTATATCTTTATAAGACTCATCAGATCTTCCACAGATCATGAATATGATCCCAGAAATAGAAAACCTTGCATGTATCTATAACCCCGAAATAGGGCCCTTTATTCCAATATAACAGGAATCGTAATTTATACAGATGTAATTTCGAATATCATTACTGAAATAAACTAGAATTGCATCGTGCTAGAATGAGGCTTATGAGACAACTGCTAGACGAGTTTTAGAAAGAAGTTCCAGTAGTCTTGTAAATAGGTGCTGCATTTACTATGTAGTTTTGTAACATGTCATCTCCTATATTAATAGAGAATATTTAATGATAGACATATAATTTCGTGACTTGTAAATTGTCAATAATGAGATTGAAAATTGCAAACTTACCCGAAAATTTAAAGACAGTTTCTTCCATCAGTGACTGTCTGATCATCACTCTCTGTCACTTCGTACCCATGTCCCGTTATAGAATCAGTTTATTTCAGTTTCCAATACCTACCTTTCCCTTATTATAAAATGTTTTAGGATCATCTTTTATAATTTCTGGAACGGTTAATTTTATCTAATAAAAGACAAGCAAGGAAGAAACAAAAAACAACATTCAAATTCGCTTAGAACTGAAGCTTTAATCCTTTTGCGGTCCGTTGATTTTATTAAAGTGCTGGTAGCGAAGTCCAAGTTAATTTATAGAACGAAATAATCAGTTTGAATGAACAGAAAAAATACAACTTAATTTCTAGGAAAACTAAATTAGAAATTTCATTTCCAGTGGTACTGGAAAGTGCACCGCAAAAAGTTAATATTCTTCTGCATCGTAATATTTTATAGTTAGCAGGGTTTTTTTTTTACCATGAAACTATTTCTAATTAAATTATGTACAGTTATTGTTTTTGCATTGAAAGACGAATTTAAAATGGTTGAAATATGAAGTACAAAAGAGGTCAATCTCATAATATTTATATATATCTCTATTTTTTTGAATAAATAATGAGCTATAGGAAATAGTTTAATCCCTTTCTGTAGTTTCCCATTTTCAAATTGCTATTTGTTGTTATAATCGTATATGAAATAGAGGTTTTTAATAATATTTATAATGTCTTTCATCTTTAGAATAAGTCTTTCCAAAAATTTTCAAATTCTGCTAATCATTTTTCGAGAAATCAACTGTTTGGACAAAAGGAAGTTATTAAAAAAGTTGTATATTTCCAAACAATTTCTGGAACTTGTATGTTATTTCTGGTGATACTTCGTTTAAATAACAGTTGCAAAAATTTCGTTTTTTTTATAAACATGGAATTCTATTTATACTACGATCCACTCAAATTCCTTAGACAATATCCGATTTAGCGTCATAAGGGAACATTTCCATGTTTATAAGGACAATACACCTCAATTTATGATCCTTTTCTAGCCGTGACAGGTTAAAAAAATCCATGCCATCGTAGTAATCGCCTCTCAAATATGTCACGGTATACAGCTCAGATCATCCAAGCCACCGATGAGGAACCAAACACATCTGTCTGTGGAGTCGTAGACAAAATATAGATTCGAGGTCAACTCTTGTCAGCGAAAAAGTGAACGGCATACTTTTGATGATGTTCCACGGTTCTGAAGTTTTAATGAATGGTTGGTTCGCGTTTCAAAAATAACTCAACTTTATAATTAGATGAATATTACACCAATCTATAGATAGGATTATATGATTTATTTTATTATAAGGAAATACCGAATCGAGTGTTTGTTTTAAAATTTCAATGATTACGTGTTTACTGTTTGATGTCTTTATGGTGATTTTTTTTACATAGAATGATTTAAAATTTTAATAACCCTGAAAGCGATAATTCTTAGTTGATAGCTTTAGTTTTTTTAAGGTATGTTAAGAATGAAAAATTGCATCGATCCTGTTTATTTTATAAAATAACCGTGAGTATCAGAATCTCTTGCTGGGTACATTGTAGTTCGATTCTAATTTTAACCGTTTAACAGTTTTCTTTTCTCTATTTTCTAATTAAATGGTGATAACTACTTTGGGAATGTGTTGTCTTTTTGATTCAATTTCAAGATTCGATTAAATAACTGATATATTTATGAATATTCCGCCCCTTTTGCTTCTAGTTAAAACATCTATAAAAGATTTAATTTTGATGTATAATATTAGAAATGCAGTTAATTGATGCACAAAGAAAATAATTACGTGAATTAGGGATAATAATAAGACATTATTAATCGTTCAAAAATGTGTACAAAACAGGAATAGAGAATTTATTAAAACATTTTCTTTCTTATTCAAGTTGAACATTCAATTGAATACATATTTTTACAATCTTCTCCCAGTATTTTATAAATTCTATTTTCACTGATATAATTAATACATTTCATTATTAGAGTGAGATTGCAAGCAATATTTTGTTTGCAATGCGAGTTTTTCGACATTATTGCTTGATTCGTTTTTTTTTCCCTATGATAAGGATAATTATTTTTATTTGGGTCATGATAATTTTGATTATACAGCTTCTAGGCGTTGCTAATGGTATTAATTATATTTTTAACTGGTAATCTCAATTTTAAATGTTCTAACGTTTGATTTTAATTACAATTTAAGCAAACATTTTTCTGGGCGAATTATTTTATTGCAATTGGGTTCAAACATTAATCATGGAAAGAATGAAAGAATCGAATTAAGAAAAGTCAACAAAAGCAGGAAGTTTACTTTTACTATCATTGATATTGAATAGCTTATTGTTTCAGCATTTTGCTAATGTGTCACTTAAAGAATATTTAGAGTATCAATTTCAATTCATTCGGAAAGAATATTCGTTTTACTCAAAAATAGCTTTTAATTGTATTTTTCTTATTTTTAAACAAGTGGAAATGTACTTTTCACTATGCTATATCTTAAAAAGTATGATTGTTATGAAAATCAGTGTAAACAATTAGAATGATACATTTGAACATATTCGTGATAATATTTTATTTTTTCCGTGGTTTTAAGAGATGTCTCTTTCTTTTGAAAGATAACGAAATCAATGGCTGTTACAACCAAGCAAAATGCCATTACTTCCACAGGGAAACTGGCGACAGTAAACTGTATAAACATAATTTTCTTTTACTTCCTCATGCGCAGACCATTAGCAAACTATTAAATGAATCATTGTTGATTTGAAAATAAATTCTATTTTTCCGATGCTCATTGAATTATCAGCTTGAAAAAATTCAACTATTTAAAGCTGATATTTATTTCAATATTTCAGTAAATATAATGTTGAGTAAGTAGATTAGCATAAAAGAGTGTGTTAGTAGATAAAAAAGTGATTGCCAAACTAACTTCTCAATGAATTGTAATCAGTGAGATACATTATACTGACATTTTGATTTCCAACATTATTATTATTTCTCGTGTAATAGAAAGACAATTTAAAAGCCATATGAAAATTATAGCGCTCTGATTTATAAAAAATTATAGAATATTTCTGAAACATTAAACAGTATATTTCAGAAAAACACACACACACACCACAAAATGGTTTACAAGCAACAGAAAGAATTTGATCATTAAAGAAAACCTTGCATTTCATTTATCTTTAAAACTATTTTTTCTTCGTGCTTATTTACCATGATTAAAAAATATGCTGATAAAGAACTGTATTAATTTGTATAAGAATTCATATTGTATCTGCGTTTAATGAATCTAAATAATTGAAGTTCCATGAAAACTTTTTGACAAGTTAAAAGAAAATATTATATGCTCTATTCAAATTTTCATTAGTAAAGCATTTAACAATTTCTCTCCAAAATCTATCTCTACATACATCAAAGGAAAGAATCAAATTATTTTTAGTCCTGCACTGAAAGATATTTAAATAAAAATGATTGTTATAATTATATTTAGGAAAATATCTAGACTTGGAAATTGCTCTGAAAATCGTCTTAAAGTTATGAGATTTGGGAAAGTAAAAGTCGTTCTTATAAAACTATTTATTGGGACATAAAAGTCCCTAATGTAACTTCTATCGTTTTGAGTGAAACCTGAAATTTGATTCAGAAACTATTTTCATTGAAAAACGATTAAATACAGTAATTCGAAAAAAAAAATTCCATGCGTATTTAAGTCTTCCCTATTGTATCCGTTGTTAGTTGTTCATACGAAATTAGGACGTACTGTTATCAGAAGCGGCCATCTTGCTATATTTATTTACGTGAGATTTAATGAGTACTGCTCTATTAGGGTAATTAGGTCTTAACTTATATATTACTTACAACTGATTTTCTCATTTATTCTTTTTTAAATTTTTGTAATACCTAAGTTTTATTAATATTTATATGTTGTTAAGCCACTTATTAGCAATATTTACAAGCCCGATAGCTTAGAAGCTTTGAGTTCACTCTCCATGTTCTAATCACGTATCGTCTGATATATTGCTTTACCATATATTTTCTGTTCGTTCAAAGCAGTATTAGTTAAATTATTTTCATTCTAGACAATTTTGAGCATCAAAAATAATTTGTTATCGCACCCATATCTGTTGGAAAAATTTGTTATGTCTCAAAAGTTCGAAAATATATGAAAAAAGGAAGCATTCATTTAAAAAAATAAAGTCACATTCATTTGAAAGTAATTAAATACTGTATTTAGTGAAATATTTTAAATAAGGAATATTTTTATATCATTTTCTTTTTATGAATATTGAAAAATTTGAAAGAAAAATGTTTCTTAATAGTTCTTACGTTCTCAATATTCTACAAGATCTCGAATAAGGTAATAAATGACACAGTAAGGAAATCTGAATGGAAATATCTTTGACTGTGCAGTTTTCATATCATATTTTAACCCGTATTGGCAAATACGGGAAAGGTGAAGTAAAAAATGTTTTGAGCATTCACACGAAGTAAGTAGAATACGTTTAATTATTTCCATGTTTTAAGAATTTTTAAATTAATTAATTAATTCTTTATTTATTACTCAGATATCTGTGTATGAAGGCACGCTTATAACATCAATGTAAAGCATTTGAAATTGTAGACTTGCCATTAAAGCCAATGGAAGCACATTACTTCTGTGCCAATAAGGGGTTAAAATTCACTGATTTTTTCAAAGCAATAGAGTGAATGCAAACCATGATAGCTTGTTCTTAAAATACAGAAATAAACTTTTTCACAAAGACTCTGTGAACACTTATTTTCTTTCGTTATTCTAAGTACGTATTCTTTATGCACTTCATATAAATGTGTTCTTTTTCAATTATATTTCTTTTGCCATTATTGCCTATTGTTAAATCTAAAATTTAAGGAAAAAAAATCTTAACCTTGTTCTAAAATTGCATTTCAACTGATTCCAGGTCACCTTTTTTATTTTCTTAATATCTTTCAGTGGCTGTCGCAGTTTCATTTAAAAACTGATTCTTTCGATTTCTGTAACTTTCCTTTCCCCCCTGTTTTCTTGTATGAAATATTCCAAGAGAAAGTACAGTAATCATAAAAAATTGACCTTGAGATTTTGAGGAATCTCCATATTTTAGACAAATCTCTGTCAGAAAAAAAAACACTTTTGTATGTCGTTGTTTTATGTTAGTCTGTCGATCTGACGCAAGTAATTAACAGAATGAAGGAGCTAGATGGATAAAATCGGTACACCTGCTTAAAACTAAAAATTTCAGATTTCAAGTAAATTGTTGACGAAATCAGTTGTCTGCTCATATTTATGTGAAAATGATCATTCAATAATAAAGCACATATATACAGTGAAAGCTTATAAGCCAGTTAACAGCTACGTTCCCCGGCAATTGCTTTTGTATTGTGGCCTGGAGCGATAATCACGTCCGGGTCACCAATGTGGCGAATTGTGATGAGTAAAGATAGAACGTGGGACCTTGTGGTTCATAGCCCAGTAACATGACCACAATACAAAAGCAATTAATGTTAAATGGCTTATAAGCTTTTACTACATGTATATATATATATGTGTGTGTGTGTTGCCCGGATTTTTTTTTTTTTTTTTTTTTTTTGCTGAAAATAACAAAGAACCTAAAATATTTAACACTCTCAATGTTCGAAAAAGTGAACAGATATATGTTGCGAAACAAACATATTTTGGTAAAAATCAGATCTGTAGACATATTTTCATTCGATTATACGTCTAAGTTTCTACTTTCAAAAATTTTGCATTAAGAATTTATATAAAAATAAATATTGTATGAGATATTAATTTTAGTATGATAGCATGTGGACATCTACAAAAAATAACAGCTTCGAGGATGAATTGTGTCGAAAAATTTTCTTTAAAAAATAATAGTTATTGTTTTTCTTTAACTACTGTAAAACCTCAAATTACCAAGACATATCTTCTTTCATATTCAATAAATATTAAATGAGATCTCATTATGTCATATCTCTTATAAATGACAGGCACAAATTATTTTGATAATTTAATCATCATTATAATGTCATTTATTTATTCATTTCTCTAGCATAACAAGTACTTCCTTCTACCAGTGTCTAAATTTCGAGGAAAGTATATACAATTCGACTATTGATTAATCATTTCGTCATGATGATTTTAAAGCAAAATTTCGAATACTTCCTTTTACTTAAATAAATTTCATATTGTTTTAAAGAATCGTAATACTAAAATTATTATTTAACAGGTAACAGGAAAACATGTTTTTTTGCTACTTTTTAGGATAAAAAATATAATGAATAAAAGATTTTAGATGAAAAATATCTTATATATAAAACTACATAAAAGGATGATAATCATTTTTTTAAAAAAATTCAGGAGGAAAAAAAAACATAAAATATTGGCATTATTTTATGCAAACACATCCAAAAGAAAAGGTAAATAATTTCTCGAAAAACTCAATAATTATTCTAGTTTTTTCTCGTGTCAAAAGTTGTCAAAAATTCCGTCCATTTTTATTTCTTTGTAGCAAATGAATTTTGCTATAGCGCATAGTTTTGGTACTCCTTTTAATATTATATCTACTTTTAAAATTCAAAAGAATAATTAAACATATTATATGATTGTTACGTATGGTCCTAGAAAATATATGTAATACTTTCAGATAGAATAATATATAGAAGTATTTGAAGATAATTTTATCAGAAATATCTTAGGTGCTTTTTAATTTTCTTAGTTTCATTAATCCATGCAATTGCTTTTGAAATTTGGAAATAAAATATTTCCTATATTAATTTCTTAAATTATAAAGCCACATAATTTTTATCAATCATATATTTAATTTTGTTATTGATATATGATCGTTGCAATGACATCTAAAGACATCTATATATTCAACCTAGAGAATCATGCTCTAATCGAACCGGAAGTACATTTCTTAATTGCTTTGAAATGAAAAGCCTATATAAGATGCTTTACTTTTGCAGAAAGAAAAGAAATGGATAATTTGTCTTTTTCTGCACTCAAGATAGTTAACTTGTTATTTTACATTGTACTTGCGGAAATGGATGAAAGAGCTCTTAGAATCAATTAATATTTCATAATATTTATTACACAGTCTCTCTGACACAGTGAATGTTGTGACATCTCTGTCTCAGATTCATTTAACACTCTGTATTCTGTTTCTTCTTAGGTTGTAATGGCGAATCAGACAATGAAGAATGCTGACTGATGTAATATAATGATAAATAATTTTACTTGATAGCGGTATTTGTCCATTAATGGGGTATGGGCTCGTAGTTGACGGAAACTAACACAAAGGTGAATATACTTCGTAACCTTTTGGATTGAAAAGACAATTGAATAGGATGGAGATGCTTTTGGAAGATAAAAATCATTCATCTTATTCTCTGCAACTTATCCAGGAGTAGAAATTAAAACCTTTGATCGAATATCAGATTTTATTAGTGTAATGTAGAGCGTCTGCGTAAAAATTATGCATGTATTTTCCACAGCAGAATGAAAGTCTTTGCCCACTAAGCGGGTATGGCTGTAGTTGAGGGAACTAACACAATGGTGAATGTACCTTGTAACCATTTGGGTTGAAAAGACAGTTGGATAAGAATAAGATGCTTTAGGAAGGTTAAGAATCTTAATCTTATTCTATCCAATTTATAGAGAAGTAGAAGTTAAAACTTTTGATTAGTATGATTTTATTAGTGTGACGAGTTAAAGACGAGTTCAAATAATATTTCGAAACTTCAGAACAAATGGATATATTTAACTTGAAATATACAATGTACAAAATGTACAAAAAACTTTTTAGTACATTTTGGCACTATATAAATATATATACACACATACATGCATACATATAATATATATATATATGTGTGTGTGTGTGTGTGTGTGTGTGTGTGTGTGTGTGTGTGTGTGTGTGTGTGTGTGTGTGTGTGTGTGTGTGTGTTTTGCGTTATCCTAAACCAGGAAGTTTCATCTGCAATATTAGTTATAATAATACTATACTGAGCATTTTTAATTGGATACATTAATAAATTTGTTCTATCTGCTCTATTATGACGTAAATACGGTTCTTTTCCGTAAAATTTCACGTAGAGAATTAATTATTTTAATCATGTTTATATAACAGAACACAAAAATAAGCGGAAAATCACAATGTCATAGCTTCATTACTGTTAAATCACAATGCCGTGCATGAAATGTGCCAAAATATTTTATATATGCAAGAAATTTGTTTAGGTTAAATATATATGCTTTCAAATTGTTGTATGTGATGGATATATTATCACGGAATGTCATAAATCATTAATGGTTTCAGATGCTGCATTTAAATGCTGTACACTTTTGAGCTAAGTTTTTGATTTCTGACAATTTCATATAATAACCTAAAAATGTCGGTGATTCTAATGATAAAGATATGCACGAGCAGTGGTGAAATAATAACATATTTATAGTGATTTTTAATGATTAATTTAATCAGAATTTACATTTAATCCAATAGTGGGATACTAAATTAGAGTATCATAGAGCTCTAAATATCACTATGAGACCACCATGTATTGAAAAAAACGTCTTTATTGAAATATCAGATCCGAAAGAAGTAGGGATTGAATAATTGTGCATGAAGTAGCTTAGAATTTTGTTGAGCTAATATTATATATTTTACCTTCAAAAGAAATTAAGGCATAATTTTTGAATTCCATCTATTCTTCTGACAGTCGGGATCTTGAAAATAAACCATAAAAGTCGAACCGATTGTTTAGGGAAACAAAGCGTCAGAATGTATACAGAATACCTGCAGTAAAATATATTTATGGCGTATCTGCATTTTACATGAAAATTTCATATTATCCTTCTGAATGTCAAACTAACCAAGAATCTTAGATTATTTGTAATTCAAAATTATAAAAAATAGTATTGTTTTGTAGAGCATAATAGGCTGATATAAATTTTAGGCTGGCAGAAGAATGAAATGAAGAATTTAGATGCATTTTGTAACCGAAAACATGCACACAACAAGTATATTTAGAAACTAATAATCCAAAGATTGTCATATTTACCTGAAATTCTTAAGTGTTTACTACTAAGTCCTTTTAAAATAATTTTAGTCATAGGAATTTTTCCGAGAAAGGCTATTTTCCTTTTTTTTATTGTTCTATCACAATTGGCTTTGAAAATTTAAATAAAAGTTGAAATATGGTGCTTTCGAAAGCTGAGGATCCCCTCAATATTGTAATATTTGTGAATGAAATTATTTATTTTCAGAATCTGATATTGTTCATCTTGGTATTATCAACATTCAAAAAACTGCTATTAGAATTTTCAATGTCCATAATTTTGAATTTGTAAATAATTTTACATTAACTGAAGATTCTAGAACAGAAATTAATGTTGAAAAAAGATTTTTATATAAAGTAATAAGAACTAAAATAACTTATCTTCTCAGCATTACTTAAAAAGTGCTACAAATATTTAATGTGCTACAGTCTTTTTTTTTTTTGCTGAATTAAATACCTGTAATTTGAGAAACTTTTTTACTTATCGCTATTGGAAAAAATTTGAACTCCTTGTTTTCACGTAACTATTACAACTTTATAACATTATAAAAAGATCTAGTAATAAAGCTAATCCTTAAATAAGACAAATGTTTTTTAAATGTCACTTTATAAAATATTATATTTATTAAAATACTTAAAAAGTGTGTTCACTCCAAAGTGCTATTACAATTTTTCTATTCTAATTTCTCCTTTTTTTATTGTACAGATATTTGATGGTGACGGCTACGTTGCTGACCTTAGGTCAGCCCGTATCGTACTCCAATTCAAGGCCAACACCTTTAAATCCTAGTTTATCAGCGGACTGTGCTCTTATTGTGATGTCTGAACACAAGAGAAGGTCTGATACTTCTTTAAATGGAATACGCTATTTTGCCAATTTTATACCAGGGTAAGTAAATCACATTTTCATCTATTTAAGTATTACTCACATTGTAAAGTTTAATAGAACTTTTTTATTGATTTTTGAAATTTCGCTAAATATACGCATTATTCGAAAGCATTTTATACTATTTAATAGAAAGTATAAATTGATTTGATTCAGAATTTATAAATTAGAAACAATTTTGGTATAAAGAAATTTATAATGAAATCAACTTCTTTGAATTTGATTCTTTTATTTGTAATATATACTATCAATTATTTCAATCAATAATTATTTTTAAAAAAATCAATTATTTTTTTAAAAAGCTTCTAGAACTTATTACTATTATTATTTTTAAAATCAATTATTTTTTTAAAAAAGCTTCTAGAACTTATTATTATTATTTTTAAAATCAATTATTTTTTTAAAAAAGCTTCTAGAACTTCAATCAATTGAGAAGATAAAATTTGGACTTTATTTAAAATGGTTGAAGGTAAATTCGTCTATCGATTCATTCTAGAACAAAACATTGTTTATGAACATTAAATAAACCAACGGATTGTGGTATTTCAGATAAAAAAAAGCTTTTCTTTATTATTTTTCTGAAAAGGGGATTTTAAACATAACTGAAAATATAATTTCTCAGTCAGTTAAAGAAATACCAGCCTGAATGTGTATGATTATTGTTTAAACTTTACAAAATATTATTGATTTTTTTAAGTGTAAAAAAGCACAGGGTGCAAATAATTTTTATAAATAATTTATTAGTCACTTTTAATAGAGAACCACGAAAATTTTATTAAGTCGATTTTGAAATATTCAGTCCACTTTTGATATAATGCTACTTAATATGCATTATTTATTTGTTTCACGCTTACAAATAAATCATTCAAGAAACAAAATTTCAGCATCGAGTGATTTTCGTCAGTTTCTAAATTATTATTAATATTTTATGAAAAATTCTGCCAACCTCAAAACAATTTCCATATGACTTATTTTAGAGGGAATTCTCTGAACTCGGATTATAAAATGGAGTGCACCTCACATTACTCAACAAAGAGGCTTGATAACGCCTTGCTCTTTCAGTCTGTTAATTACAAAATTCTGTGCATTTACAATAAAATCTGTTTCATCAACCTAATATATTTTAATTTGAACGTAGTTTGCAAATTTTTATTAAAAGACAGGTGCTAAAAATAATTATGTATTAGTGCTTATGTATTAGTGTATTATCATGAAAGTAATATCTGATGTAAAAACAAGGAATGCAGCAAGCAAAAATATAATACAATCACAACTTATTAGTTCAGCAAAAATGTTGAGTTTCTTTTGAAAAGAATGTTCCCACTGATTCAAATCACTTTAATATAATCCCCATTCTAGCAAATTATAGGATTTGAAGAAAATTTTCCCTGTATAAAAGCAGCTTTTATTACTTTGAAAGAAATCGATAAAAAATTTTGATTGGTTTCTTTGTCCCTGCATTTGACCGGAAAATGTATCTAATGGATGAGAAAGTATTGAGAGTTTTTCAGTTCCGGAAATTCTAGGCTTTCTCTTCCTGGTACTGTATTAAATTGGCAATAATTTTTTGAAGGAAGTAAAATGCTGCGTATACATTCGTGTTATTCACATTTCAGCAAAAATACTTTTTATTAAATTTTTATTATTATTTGCTGTTCGCCTACTTTACTAATAAATGATATCGGAAACATTAAAATATTTTCTCAAAATTCTTTGATTATCAACAGTTTTTGTTGCATGTTTGACTCAACAACAAGATTTTAAACTTGCAAAGTTTTGTACAGACTGCTTCCCTTCCCACCATATTCTGATATAATATAAGGAAAGATAGGACTTCTCTTAACATTATTTGTTACGCAGATAATATAATATTTAAAAGTTAAATTGTATTAGCTATAATTGTATTAGGCAATTAAATATGTATTTATTATTCGTAACACACATTGCACCCAGTACCGCTTCGTGAAAATTCTACAAGAGTGTGTAGTTTCATTTTTTGAAACTTTTTTGGAGCATCCACACCTTACCAACGTGTTGGCAGTTGTTAGATAATTGACCAGATTTGACCATGAAATATATAGATCGCTGAGGTCATGACCAAATTTAAGAACAATGGCCATCATAGAATGGTGGACTTTTTTGGTTTGCGGTCGTTAGAACTCCATTTCTGATGACTTTGAAAAAAAATAAATAAATAATGCTTGTACTTCATGTTGGTGATTCAATGGAAGCGTTGATTTATTTGCGAGACTTTCGAAACTTTTTTCCACCTAGTACTTATCGCAGTCATTTGTCTTGGTTATAAAGTCCAGACTTTGATGAAATGCAGATCTTAGATGTTTTTAATGTTAAATCAAATGTCGTCGCTTTTATATTCAAAATGTCGTATGTTGAGTACAACACTTAGCATACTTACGCAATTTTGATGTAAAAACTAGAACTACAATCCACATATGGCATTCCGTGACAGCGTACAACAATTACATTTGTAAGCAAAAGAGAATTACTTCAATAAAATGTTTCGACAAGTTTGATTTGTAGCATTTTGATATAACTGTGACCATATCTCTCCAATCTTCTTCAAAGACTACGAAATTTATGAAATCCTTCTTAAATACATTAATTCAACCACACACACGAAAAAAAAAGACGCGAAATGGAATTCATTAAAAAAATACTTCCGTACTGTTTCTATATGCAATACTCTCTCCAACATTGCTAAAATCACCAACCAGATGTTACAGATGTTGTTCATTTCTGCATTAATACAGAATACATCGGATTTTCAAGAAAAGCATTTTGATATTTTAACTGAGGTATGGTGTGATTTTAAGATGCAAAATAAAGCTATATACATTGAATATTCATTTAGTCGAAAGTAGTGTGACAGAACCATTGAAAATATCGTTATCCACTTTCTAGGGGTTTACTTTATTTTCTTTTTCTCAAATTTTTTCAGTTTTAAGCAGAATTCTTATTATTTTCATTATTTTTTATGAGGTTTTATTTTATTTTTAGTACAAATATTCATCAAAAAGACTAAAAACAGGAAATCATCATGTATGTTACATTAAAAACTTGGTTCTTTTTTTTTCTTTGCAATATAAATGTATCTTGGATGCTGTTTTATTACCTTTCATATATTTTGCAATTAGCAATTCTATAAATATTTCTGCCCCTTGTTAATGTGGTTATAACTGTAATTCAAAACCTGAGAGACACGAATAGGATTGGTGGTTTAATATCCTAGCCTTTTGATCTATAATATACACAAAATCAACTTTTTTTTAATGTTATTTCGGAGACATACCAATCTAAATTTGTAATTTACGAAATGATATCCATCGAATTTGTTTTTCTTTTAATTTATATCGAATATTTTTAAAATTTCAAGTTAAATTAGATGAATATGCTTTCCCGTAACAAAAAGGTTTAATTTGAATCTGTAACATTCTTTCTCGATGTCAAGAAGAAGAAACAAGGATTTAACTTCCAATTGATGGTACAATTTCAAACTTTAACTTTAAAAAAAAAAAAGTAATTTTTTTCTACCTCAATGAGCCATAAGAGCCATAGTGAACCAAATACCAAATAAGAATTTATAAAAAGCATAATAATTTATGAAAATAAGTTTAAAGATTTTTTTTTTACTTTAGATTTTATTTTTCGAAATTAAATTATCTTTAAAGTGTGTTACCTGAAAAGTAAAGGCTTCTGATTGCAGAAGTTATGTCCTATCTCTTTTTAACCAGTTCGAATAAACAATAAGGAATTTTATTTATTCGAATTCAATAATTCGAATAAATTCTCTAATTCTCTCTTTAAATTCAATAATTCGAATAACTAAAATGTCCCAATAAATTCCCTTTCATATTTCATTAATTTTCAATAATAGAGAAATAAAGAATTTTATTTTATTATGAAATGCATCAAAATCCTGTGCACTTTTATATAAATTCTCTCAGTTTCCAGACTATTACTTGATTTATTAATTAGAAAATACATAATGTAATATTTAAATACTTACTTAACATTCAACGATTGAAAGTTCATTCCAATCCTGATTGACTGAAGGTTTAACTTTTTGAATGAAATATTTTCTGCGTTTTACGAATATTACTTTCAATTTTTTTTTTAATTCTGAAGACTAATTGAAGGTTTTTAGCCCATCTTCAAAAAAGTAATTTAAACTCAGTTTTTTTTCTGTCTATACTTGTATAGCACAAAATAAATATCAGTTTTCTTTTATAAGATCAATTTATTCAAGATAAGAAACGTATTTTTAATTTATACATATATATATGAGTATCCGTGTGCTTAATACGATATTTTTACTATATGAATGCAGATACAAATATATCCTTGGTAACAGTAAATAACTGAAATAGTCAACAAAAGTTTGAGTGGATTTTCAACTTTTCAGTTTATATTAAATTTAACAAATTTTTTTCTAAAATTATTTGTTTAGGAACAGAATTTTTTTTAATACAGTAACACTTCTGTTTCATTTTACTTAATGAAGACCACTGTATCAGACACTGAATAGTTCTGGTCAAGGCGATATTATTTATTCTTTCCCTATCTGCTTGGAACGCATTGTTTAGGAGCGCATTAAAGCGTGCAGCATATTTTTTTATTTTACATCTAAACAAACACTCTCCTTAGGATGCATGAAAAATATCTCACGAAATTCACAACTTTTTTAGGTATTACAAAATTTGTTCACTTTTTCACTATGAAGACAGTACTCGGACACACTTTTTATTTTTGTTATTAATTTTTTTTCTCGGTTGAACTTCTTAATCATGTATTACTCAAATATACCGTATAGCCTTCAAATCAAAATGTTGTTATCTTTTAATACCATTGAAACAGCACAGCATTTAATCATCTCTCATTCATTTTTACTCAATTATTTGATTCTAAATAATGCTTCAACTCATTTATTTTAATTGAGAGCTCATTTATCTTTATGTATAATATGAAGCTCTATTTAGTATGCTTAACAATAACAAATTATATTTCTGTTTCAAATAACTTTTCCTAAATAAAATAAATGCCACAAAAGTCTAATCCTCAGATGAGAAAGAGGTTATTACTTAGATAAAAAAAATTAACAGAAAAGTTTTTTTTTTTTTTAACACTGCATTACATCTCATAATGACATATATTTTCAATTATTCAAGAATATGAAAATTTATTTAATACAAAAACCATTTACATTCAAGCAAATATGATATTACCAAAATATAATATTAAAAGAGATCGAAGTGATTTTACTCTAATTAATTTGATATTTTGAGTTATGTCTTTTTCATTTCTTGTGAAACGAGAATTCAAAATCGCTTTCAAAATGTTCAAAATTGTTTCAGAATGACGTGATACTTGATCAAGAATCATGCCATTACATAAATCTTCATTGGCACCATTTTTGTAATCAGAGCTTTTTCTATATCCTGCTGTGACTAACCTTTTGTGCTGGTGCGTTTTAATGTTTAAATCCTCTACTCTATTACAAAATTTTTCCCCCGTTTCTTCCCTTTGAAAAGAATTTCATTTCATGTTTTCGCTTTGCATTCATTTGATTACAAATTTTGTTTGGCATTCGTCCAATTTCGATTCGTGTGTAGGGAAAAATATATTTCTTGTTGGAGATAATAAAGGTTTAATTCGTTTATGTTGGCCTTAAGTTCCATTTGTTTATGTGTAAAATGTGCCCTTTATATGCCTAAATACTGAATAGATGCATTCTTAAAAGATAAAATATACATGTATTAACTATTTTAGTAAATACTTTTCTTTAACTGGAATGACTTCATGTTTATACAGATGAAATTTTGCGATTGAATTTTCGCTCACGTTTTTATGTGTTACGGCTTTGAAATTTTATACAAGTGTGTTGACAATAACACTACACTGTTTTAAAATTGTCAGACCTTAATAATCAGTTAACCGATTAATTTAATCAATTTTTGATTCAATACTTACGATGTCAAAAACACATCTGATTAGAATATTCATTGTATTTATAACACTGAGTTATAAATAAAGCATTAAAAAGTGGAAATAAATAGAATGAAAAGTATTCTACTTTTTGTGCACTAATAAAAGGATCTTAAAAATATTTTTAAATTTTATTCTTTTATAAAATTAATTTGGAAGCAGTTTTTTTTCCGAGCTCAAAATAATAAAATTATTCATAAATTCTCTTTTCCTACTCTAAAAAGATTAGTATTATTCGTTAATTACTTAGAAAAAAATGAGGAAAAACGTTAAAAGTTTAATCTCTACAGCATTTGAAAGCGATTTAAAGATAATGGTCGTTAATATCTCATGATTTTGAACCATCTTCACATGACAGTACAATACTTGAGGATGTATCTTCCCTCGTAAGTTCTCGAATCACACCACTAGAACCTGACGGGTTTTACATGCATCGTGCACACGATGCACTTTAGATAAAATCAAGTCTTGAAAATGCTTATTTGCTTCTGCAGAAAAAGTCTCTACCATTAGTAAACCATGGCATTGAAAAGAATTCACCATATTTGGCCTTATTCATTTTGTCTTTGCGTCTGATTATTTACAGAAGTGATATTGTTGTTACTGATTCGTAAAGATTACTTATCAGGCATTTTAGCAAATTATTTTCTTATATGGAAAACGAATCTCTTAAATAAAATTTAAGATTAAAGTTATTAAATATCGCGTTGGTTTCTTTAATGTTCATTTAAAATTCCTATATAATATTTAAATATGCGGAAGAAACGAATAATTTTTTTCCAAGATGGAAAAACGTAATTTATTTACTTTCCATCACGTAAATAAATTTTAACGTGAACTACACTTCCTATACTTGCAGACAGCAGTTATTGCCCACTTACGAATTCTTTCTCAAATGGACCGGTAAATCGCATTGCACGCGTTTCAGAAGAAAAGTTAAACAGACTTTCCCATTGTACCTCCGAAAAGAATTTTTCTTTCTTTTTGTGCGTCTAATGCAATAAAGAACAGCGGGATGTGTTTTATAGTTTCTAAATTGTGTTTTAAATAAAGGTTGAAGAAAGAGAAACAGTAACTAGTTATTATTTACTTTGTGCTACATAATAGAAACTCGTGACGTTACTTAACAAAATCTTTTGATGCGGTTTCTTTACAAATTATACCTTATAATCAGCTGTAAAACGTAATCACGTGAAAGCTAATGCTTTCACTGAAAAAGAATTAGCAGCAAGAAACCTGAAACGATCTCTTAAATTGTATGTTCACTGTTTGCGAATGGTTTACCAAAAACAAAATTCCTCCGACCAAAATCTAAAGCTTTTTGTAAGATCAGAAAGGACGGTAACAGAGAAAGTGACCAGTGGCGATAATCTTTTAGTGAAGTGGCACGTTTTTGAAGAAAGCTACTGTTAGTTTCTTCAGCATTCTTACTTTATAAATAAAAAAAAATGATTCTTTGAAGAATGAAAGGGATCACTAACAAAACAGTTTGGAATGGGTTCAAAATAATGTGGCTCGAAAACTAACTTCATTTAAAAAAAGTCCTACTCGAAGCGATTGTTTTCTTTTGGCAATCTCACATGGGCGTTTCCTATGTAACTATTACTTTCTTTTTCTTCTCAGTTTCTCTTTTCTTTTTAAACTAAGATTTCTTATTTATTTATTGACTTTTCAGAGCTTCTTAATATGTTTATAGAAAGCTGCCGTTAGTTTTGTTGGCGGTCTGGCTTCCATTAATAAAAACATGTTCTTTCAAGAATGAAAAGGATCTCTAACAAAAAAAGTTTGAAATAGGATCAGAATCCCGTATTTCAATACAAACTTGAGTAAACATGACCCATTCAAGACGATTGTGATCTTTTTCATTACTGTTTGAGCATTTTTATATAACTATCACAACGTATTTATGTTCACACACTTTTATTAAACTTGATTTATTTCATATTTGTAAAGAAGGAAATTTATAAACAGTTCTTTGCTCACTTCTTGATGTGTGAAAAGACTGAAATTTTATATGCTTGTGTATTCTTGATGAAAATGCAATACTTTTTGAATATAACTTAATTATAGTTAATCGATTAATTTGATTAATTTTGATTCCATACGCCACTTAGAAATGAATTTAAAAAATTCATTTCAAGATTCAATTGTATTTATAATATTGAATTATAAATTATTTTTTTAAAAAATGGAAGGTAGTTTTAAAAAATTTAATTTTAGTACATTAATTATTGTGTATTTTCCCAAAATAAGAAACTATTCTATATTTACATTTTTATGCATCGATTTCTCTATATAACTATATTGATATTTCACTTTTCCTTTTCTTAAATCAGTACTTCTTTATTTTTTTTTATCAGCAAACTCTTTCGAGGAGAAAAATCTTCAAAAATTTGAGTCCAATTCCAAAATAGGAAAGAGAGCTAAGAACATAAAGTATTAGTTGCTGATGAATGAAAGCAAATTTAATTTTAAAATTCTATTCAGATGATTTTATTGAAATGTTTCGTATCAAATAATTTTCTAAATAATGCTTGCATACAAAAATTTAAGAAAATTTAAAAGATGAACGTTTTTTTAATTCATGCATTAATTTTGACGAATTATACAAAAGTTTAATCCGAAGGTGCGCCGTATACTACTAGTACTGTTTCTAAATAGGGTGTATCCTTAAATTTTGGTTTTGTAAAACACGAACTTCCTGTGCTTCAGTAAGTCTCCAGAGTTTATGAGAGGAAAAAAAACAGAGATTTATCTTCCTTTGAAACAGCTCATTAAAACATTTAAAGAAATATTTTTACCTAAATAAATTTTTAATGTTACATTGGCCTATGTTTTTTATCTACTTTATATACTTTTCATACAAAGATTTGCCTAGGAAATTGATTGTGACTGTGAAAATGTTAAGAAACTCCTGGTCAGCCATTTTCTTAGATTTTACACATAATTATTTCTTCATTAAAATTTAGAATAATAAATTTATCGAGCTAATACTTCGAGACTAAAGCAAAAAAAACCATTTCAGTAAGTAGTTCTTACAGGTAAAAAAGTTTTAACAATGATTTTAGCTTTAAAAGGCACATTTAGCTTCATATTCATTTAATGTTTCATTACTTGCAATCTGTGAATTTTTATAACTACACAATTAATAATTGCGAAAAAAGTAATACGTATAAATGTTTTTTTGTAGCATATAAATATGTTCTTTTTATTTGCTATTTCTATACGTATTTAAATTTTCTACTTAATTTTTTCTAATTTAGTGAATTTTCGAAAAATTGCACTTGTTTTATTGTCCTTATTTATTTATAGTGCATTTAATTGCTCCACTTTTAAACTTTCATCTAAATTTCTTATTTTTTTCATACAGTTTAAATCTTGAACAGAAAATTTCATATTTTTGGTACCCTTTAAAAATAAAGTTAAGTAACTTTAAACATAGTTAACTTTAGTTTAGTTTAGTTTAGTTATATTAAAATCATGTTTTAAAGCAACACTAGGGCTATTTTGTGACGTATCTCGCAATTTTGAAGCGCGGTCTTAAACATAGTTAAATACATGTGCCTGAGAATTTTTTTTAAATAGAACCAAGTATGTACTGGACATGTATTCTTTAATTAAAGGAAAAAATTCATTTTATCAAACAAAAATAATTTAATTTTTGATTCGTGCATCTTTTTAAGTACCATATAATGAAGTGTAAAGTATTTTCCAATTGATTGTTTAAAATGTAATAAATTCAAGTCTGTCTCAACTCATTATTCTGTGTTAGACATAAAAATAAAGAGTTGTTTTCAATTAAAACAATGTTAAATTTTGTGTTGATTTTTTTTTTGTCTTTTGTGAAATGGACCGCATAATGAATTATCCGAAACGTTGAATTGAGGGTAAACTACTGTTAAATCTAACAATATAATGATTACATTGATTTTATGTTTGTTTTTAATACTCTACGCTTTTCTCATACTGAATCGTAGTTACGTAAAATACACAGATTGAAAGATTGTTTTGAAAGCGTTTCAAATTTTTAAATGAAGGGGAATTCTTTTTGAAGTCGTCTTGATAATTTGCCTTGTCAGCAAACTTCGTTTCATCTTCTGTTTCAATTGGATTTGTTTTGAAAATAATTCCAAAAAATAATATATTTTATAAGCTTTGATTTAAAAAAAATTGATAATAACTATCCCATACGTAAAATAAATTTTATTTCGGAAATAATCATTCGTTTATTGCATGTTTTTTTAAAGCTGAATTATTTTTCTGGCATTTCTAACAGTATGAAGTAGTTACTATGAAACACACAGATTGAAAGTTGAGTACAAAAGGCTTGAAATTCTTATATCAAGAAAAATTTCCTTTGAAATCGAAATTATAATTTGCCTAATTAGAAAAACTCTTTTTTCATCTTCGAATCCGGTTGGATTTGTTCCCAGCAATTGATTTCTTTCAGCTTCGCTAGTAATTTTCTGACTGTAGATATAACATGCTTAAGATAAATTCTCTTTTTGAAATTCATGTATATATTAATGTATTCGTTTGTTTTAATGCTAAACGATTTTTCTATAATTTTAATAACATTTAATAGTCATCGTGCAACACACAGATTGAAAATTGTGCCCACAACGCTTGCAATTTTTAAATTCAGAAAAATTCTTTTGAAATCTCTATCATCATCTGCTTAGTTAATAAAACTCTGTATCATCCTCTATTTCTGTTAGATTTGTTCCAAGTCGTAGATTTCTTTCAGCCCAGTTAAAAAATTTTTGACTACAGATACATAATGTGTAAGAAAAATTTTCATTTGCGATGGAAAAGCCGTTTGCATAATATTGCCGTTTACGCAAAATTATGCAAAATTCCACTTTTTAAGTCCAGTTTCTTATTTTCAACTCTCAGATATATAATAAAATTACTAAATTGAACGATTTAGTAAAAGTGCTTGAATGTAACAAATTTATATTTTAGATATTTAGATAACTTATCTGAAATTTAAATTTTTAATATATCCAATTTTATCAACAAAAGAAATAACTCAATTTTATACACTATTTCAAAGGTATAAATGCTGTTAAAAATTTTAAATAATAATTTAAGCACTAGTTTAATCCCAGAAGTATGAAAGAAAACATTTTGAAAATTCTCAAAAGTATCATCGTTATTCTTATTAAATCACCTCCTATAAACTGAGTTTCAAAGACAATTCTTGCATCTTTAAGATAGTTATGTAATTAGAGAGACATTAAAAGCTTGACAGATAATAACTTTTTTATTATATTGGGCCAAGATTTCAATATCCTTTTAAAAATAGGCATGAAATGCTAATTTTCATCAAAAATTTGTTATATCGTGTCCTTTGGTTCGCAATTTCAATGAAGACAAAAAAAAAAAAAAAAAAAAACTGTGTAGAAAATAATTTATGACCAAATTAGAAGATGGAAATCATTGAAAAAGTAATGAACTTAATTGATAATCAAGGTATACATGCAAAATTATCATTTTAATATTAAGTACGATGGTAAAGGTTGAAGTTATACGAAATGGTTTTTCTGAATAATCACCATAATTGACCTAAACAAAAATAGCACCCTAGAGGTGAATAGAAAGCGGAGTTTTTAAAAACTTTGCTTCAGTTTATTTGTTACAAATTTAGATTAATATTTTGATTGTTAAAATGCTAATTTTCGAACATGAAAAGATAGGATAAATTTTTATTAACTAAAGTTCCAAAAATTTGAAGGGATCTAAAGTCTATAATAAAAACTGAAATTCCAAATAATTCAAAGTTTTTAACAAAAGATTTCAGATGATAATTAGAGCTAGCTAATCATATAGTCAAATGATGACAGTTTTAATACAGTTTCGGAATTAGTAATCAAACATTTGAAAACACGATCTCAATATAGAAATCTTTAGAAATTATATATTATGAGTTTTATATTAAAATGTCTTACTCCAAGATTACCGTAAAGAATCCGAAATTTTGATTTAACAACAAGGATCATATATGACATCTTGCGCCATAATGCAACTTTCGCATATCATATAAAAATATTTGAGAATAGTTGTAAATGTTTCACATCAATAAAATTTTGGTGGAAATTTGACATACGACATTTTGATATAACAATATTGATATGAGATTATGCATAGATTACTATTATACTTTATAGAATTTCATTAAATAATTAAGATTGGTGAAGAGATGGACAGTGAACAGTTTTCATAAATGGAAATGCTTTCTATGAAAGTTCAGTATGTTAATTCATAAAATAGGCATCTGTGCCAATTGGATATTTTTTTCTTATTAATTGATTACAGTCCTGAAGCAGCTAAAATCGATAGTGTTTTTCACATAATTCTATTAATTAGAATTTTACGAGCATCGTCGATTAACCTTGATCTCATGATTCTCAAAAACATATCATCGCTATTATATCAAAATGTTGAAAACCACACATGAGAAGACTTATGAAATTTTGGTGCAACAAATGGAACTAATAGCGGCATACAGCATTTTGTGACAAGATGTAGCAATCATATATCACATACAAAAGTACATACAAAAATTTGAAATTAAATTTAGTTACTTATATAAGTATTTTGCAAGCATAAAACGCTTCGGCAGATTAGACTTACGCTATTTTGATACAATATGACGAAATGCCAGAAATTTTAAGTAATTACATGTACATATACAACTCACCCAAATTTGACTCGTTTTTCGTAATTAGAAATAAGAAAGAAAGTTTTCAATTAACTTTCTTTTGCAATTCATGCTATCAATTGTTTTTTTTTCAACGATGGTATAAATTTTCTTTGAAAGATGCAACCTCTTACCATGAGATAGATAATGCCGATTGCATCACTGAAGCAATACATGCCATTTGTAATTTCCTAAAAAATGGCAATGATATGATGCCTGTGGGTAGATAGACACCTGTGCCCAATTCATAAATTACACAAGTGTAATTATATATTGCAGTAATTGGGGGAAATTTTGAATAAATATTTCTGATAAGTCTGTTTGACAGATTTGAATACAAACAAGTCTGCATATTCTACTGTAGTAATGAGCAAGAGGAGTGATACTGAATTACTATTAATTAATTTATTTATTCAGTTATTTCTTTCGAATACGACCACTAGAAAAAGAAAAACTTGCCTAAAATATAATGAATTGAGTACTTATCATTAACTAAACAATTCCTGTCGAAGAAAATTAAAAGTATTCCTTTTTTTCTGTTAGAAATTCATGAGTTGCATTTTTTTTTTTTTGTTCATCAATAAATATTTCTAAATATTAAGCCATTTCCATGAAAAAGTATTTATTCTTAAGTTTCTGTTCCGTTTTCCCTTCAAAGTTTTTAATAAAGTATTTTCTAAGAAAAATGAGTTTTTTGTAATGGTAATATTTCATGATAATAAAATAATAATATTAGTTCCGTTATTGATATGGGTTGACAATAAACTATCAATAATTAACTAAATCCAAGTAATTGTCGTTCACAGAAAAAAATACAATGGATCATCTCAATGAAAATTGCAGAGAACTTTTTTTGTGAGCTCATAATAACGTTAAATTACTTATCCTGAAATATTTTCTTTGGATCAAAGAAAGTAAAAATATAGATAAATAATAATAATAATGATAATTCTCCACAAAACATAACAGGTCAGGTCTTCTTGGATATCTTAGACGTAACCTTCGTTTTACCTCCATTATAATACTTCTCGGAATATTTATATTTTTAAAGCATTAATAAATTTTATTTTCCGATCAACTAGAAATTTTCTTCTTTTTACTCAAATGGGATATTTATATACCACCTTATTTCTTTAATTTGATTAGGTATCCATAACTGTCTATTTTATTCTTTACTGTGCATATACTGTTAAACAGTATTAAGATTACTTTTATTATATATCTGAAGCAAAAAAGCAGTAAATTAGTGGGTAGAATAAATATAAATAATTTGATCTAATTATCTGATTATTATAACACATTTTCAAAATATTTGCAAGCTTTTTTTTTATATGTTATATATTAACAGGAGCTTGATTTAAAATGTAACGTTTTGATGCACGTAGATGATCTCGATTGCTTTAAACGATGTTATGCACTTGCTTACATATTATATAATACTGAAAGAGTATAAAATATAAAATTTATTATTGTAAATCATTCTTTTAAGCCGATTTATCAAAATTTTATATCCATTGCACTCGTAAAACAACTCATCCACATGAAAGTAATGAAAAATTATATCACTGATAAATTTAACAGTTATCTGTTAATAGATGAACTTCTATTAATTGATGAATAGATTATCCGTTCTTTAAATCCAGTAAACTCAATTTTTTCTAAAAATATTCTATTGCTGCCAATCTTTCAGACGATTTAGATTTTAGAGAAAATCAGATTTTTACAACACAATAATTTACTTATATTAATCATGTAGATGATGTTATATCATGCTTTATTTTGATTTTGAGCCTCAAAGGCAAATGAAAATTTTGGCGGGATTTAGATCATTTCAATTATAATTTCGAATAATTTGAGATCAAACATTGTTAATTCAGACATTTTTCGGTAAAATTAATGAATATTTTTTTGAAACTGACAGTAGGTTTCATCTTTCTTTGAAGAAAAAATAATTAAATAATCACTTTCAATAAATATCTAATTTTAGTTGTCCCCTTTTCAGGATTTATAAATTATGCAAACAAATTATTAATTATAAAACTAATTACAATTTAAATACATTAACTATAAGAAAAAAAATTTTTAGTCAAAATAAAGTTTCTGTAGAATAAAATTTACCAAATATAAATACTGGAAAAACAGAAATCATCCTAATTGCCAGTCCGACTGCTATGACACCATTATAGTAGCCAAAAAATACGCATTTCTTTCATACATTAAAGAAAGCACTCAACAATAAAAGAATTTCCTTACAATTTTTAAAAATCATTTTATCTCTATTTAATCTTTTTTGACGTAATATAAAATTAAATAACATTTGAAAAAAATATTTGATGAATTTTTTAAAAAGTTCATCTTATTAAATTTGTATCGAAATTCAGAGCAATGAAAAATCTTTTGTAATACATTAAACAAAACTCTCAACAATAAGAGAATTTCCTTACGATTTTTTATTTCATGTCATCTGCATTTAATCTTTTTTGACGGGAGTTAAAATTAAATAACATTTGAAAAAGCATTTGGTGAATTTTTAAAATAGTTCATCTTATTAAATTTCTATCGAAATTCAGAGCAAAAATGAAAAATCGTTTTTATTTATTCTATCAGATGTAAAATCAAGATCTATTCCGAAAAACACAATGAATCACCAAAGAGATAATTCTACTCCTCGCTTCATTTTTGTTTTTGATGTATTTTTAAAAATAATCTTGGAAATAATTTAGGAGACAGGAAGTTCCTAGTTTGAAAGGAAAAGTATGAATGAGGCGCTGAGCAGAATGGATTTAATGGGGCGTAAAATCAGGCTAATCTGTCGGTAATTCTCAGTGGGTTTCACGATGGAAGAAAAAATTCTTCATCACAGATTTCCCGATCCATAAATGATTTTAATTTGCCTGAAACAGAGAGGAGGCACTGCGTTCAATGAAATTTCCTAAAAAATAATGGAATAAAGGGCTATTTGTGAAAAATAGATGTAAATATAAACAAAGAGTAAGGAAAAATATTAATAATTACTTGTTTTCTCAGTTCTTTGGATTAGACTCCAAACTCAGTTTAGTTTAATAATATATTTGTTTCTAATTCTTATTTCTTCTCAAGTACATCAATATAAAATTAGTCGTTTGCAAATGAAAGATTATTTGCTAAAATACTGAATAAGTGGAAGTAGAAAATAATATTGTCATAAGTTGGAAAATGTAGTATGCAAAACTGTTAAATAAATAAAAATTAATGGCTTAAATTTCACGAATTTTCCCCAATATTTAATTGGATAAATATTGTACATTATACCTTTAACTTAATAAAGAGAAAGAATAGCCAAAATAATATTATATTTTGTTTAAATTTGCATTTGGAAATTTGCTTCTAACTGTTATATGGATTTGGCCTTTTGGAATTTTAAATAGCTGCGTAAATTATGTTATTACACAATAATGACAAAAGCATTAGGTAGCAATAATTCTTAAGCGACATACATATAGAAATATAAGAAATATAGAAATTAACTTTAAATAGAAATAAAGAAATTATCTTTGAATAGAAACATAGAAATTATCTTTGTACATAAAGAAATTATCTTTGAATAGAAACATAGAAATTATCGTTGTACATAAGGAAATTATCTTTGAATAGAAACATAAAAATTATCTTTGTACATAAAGAAATTATCTTTGAATAGAAATATAGAAATTATCTTTGTACGTAAAGAAATTATCTTTAAAGTTCATTAAAAGGAGAAGGCCGCAATGTTCTTTCACTGAGACCGCGATTTCGGGATCGGATGTTTCCAGGTTAGCAGTCCTACTCCCTCAAATAAATGGCGTTTACGTCGTCAGCCCGGAGCACGTTAAATCTAATGTCATAGATCAAATACTGTCCTGCTCTTACGTCGCAAAACTTTGGCTTACCGGTTCAGGTACCGTCCTTGATATCCGGACGTGGCTCAAGTATTTCCCAAAAGATTAATATTCCTAACGCAAGGTTAATATTACTAAATTAAATTATTATAATGGGACGAATAAAATGTTCTATTATTTCTAAGCCCTTTAAAGAAAATTAATTTGCAAGAAAAATTTCATAATTTTCTTTCTCTCTGGCATAACTTATTATTATTTAAGTATTCTTAATTATTCTATGAATTTATCCTTTTATAACTAATTTTGGGCCTTGCTGCAACAAAATGTTAAATGTAAAAAAAAAAGAAAAAAAACATCCTAATAATATATACTACATTTTGATGTAGCTATTAGCTATATATAGAATTTATATATTTCTGATCTGTAGCTTGAGCTACGTACATTTGACCACAAGCAACAATTTTAGAGCCCACGCGTCCTGCATTAATTAAACTTTTTTGGCAAATTTCACATACGAAGTTTTGAAGTAAGAGTGGAGATTTATCGAATTTTCACTACATGTATCAACAGATTTCTCTAAAATGAACGATATTTAATCAAAGGGAAGCAATGGCTTTTATTTATTGCTTTATCGTGAATAGATTTTGAAACGAATTTACACAATTTATTGTATTGTGTTTGTTAATCTCAAACCTCTTTATGAAATTTAATGCAACATTGAAAGCATCTCTTCTGCCTTTGTGGGAGTACATTGATTTTTATTGCTAACTATTAAAACTGTGTACATATATGAATGGTATAAATTATATATTCAAAGAAAATAAGAATACTCTCTAATTAGTATTACAATGACATAGAGGCAGTTGATAAAAGTCATTAAATGCGACAGAAATTCAAACTTTCATGTTACAATAACGAAATAATTGCTGTAAGGGCTTTACAACTCAGTAGAGAAAATGCAAGTAATATAGATAGACGTACTGAAGCATTAAATACAAACGCTAGAAGCACAGAAGTGGCATCGAATCAGTAATACGAGTTGAAAATTGTGAGTATGAATTAATGCAAAAAGACTGAAATAATATTAGTAAAAACAAAATTAAATATTATAAAAGAATTAATGACAAAAAGTTAAAAGGTATAGGAAAGGATTAATAAAATCGAAAAATGGAAAAAAATGGAAATTAAACAATTTAAGGTGATATAGAAATGAATAGAAACGATTCTGATCAGAGATCATGTTATAATAATCGTAAAACGACCTATTTCTTTATTCGGCTTGAAAAACTTAATAAAGAAATCTTAGATTTCCTGAAAGATGAATGCTGAGTAGTTCAAATCCATTTTACGCTATCCTACGGTCCATCTCCTACGGCTATCATTGTTGATCCAAATGTCATCAAACTTAATCCACATGCTTTTAAGTCCTTGAGGGAAATTTATGAAGGAAAAAAGAATGGACCTAGAGTTGCTTCTAGGTTAAAATGGCGGTGAGAGGCATAATTTTTGTAATGGTGAGATACATGGTTTCAACTATTGTTTCAGAGAATAAAAAAGACACTTATATAAAGCATGCACAGAGTTCATAAAAGTAATTCTTAAAAAGAAATATGTGAGCTATTGCTTGCCCAGAAATATCTGATTTGCCAAAATGTACACTTCATTTTCATTGAAATGTTAAAAAAACTGTAGATAAGTTAAGTTCTAAACATCGTGAAAATTACGCAAACTTTTACGTGTGTACATTGTTATCGTATAAATATATTTGTTTAGAATTATCCAAATTACATTTTATTAGATTTTTGCAATTTGCAATAGATTTTTCATTAACTTGCTGATGTGCGAGAATTTTGAAATTTTTTGTATGTGTATTCTCTATGATAATGCACTATTTTAATATTATCAGAGCTTGATTATAGCTTAATATAATTTCATTTTTATTCTTTATCTGAGTTTACCTTTTGGTAATGAATTATAAAAAAAATCGATATTGAGATTCCATAACATCTATTATTATGAATTATAAAGATAAAATAACGATAAAGATAATAAAAAAGGCAAATGATATAATAAAGATAGTAAATTATAAACTTACATTTTTTTACTTTTACATCTCATTAATCTTAGATGAAAATGCGAAATTAAATTATAATTTTAAAATATATAGAGAGTGGTCATAAAATAGATTTCTTTATTAGGATATTCATATAGAGGCTGTCGAATATGTGGGGAAATAAATTCTGGAAAAAAACCAAACTTCTAAAAAAATCGCAGCAAAAGTTAAATATAGGAGACATTTCGATATTATCGAAACAAAAACACTGAAATCAATTATTATAAATGGTGGATTATGTAAAATTTCTTTAATATTTGATTGATAAAAAATGTATTTGCAGAAATGAATAAAATCCTGTGAATAAGAAATACACAATACAAAAATTTTGTACATTTTTCTGTATTCTGAATGGCAATGCATTGTTTTAATACTTTTTGAAAATTATCAGTTAATCAATAATTGCATGCAATTGCAATTCCATACCACTGGCTCCACCTGATTGTGAGTTTGCGAAACACTAAATATCTAGCTTAAAAGTGGAAACTATTTTTAAAAATTTTAATTCTGCTTTTTTTTTCTATTAATAAAAGTATTCTTTAAAAAAAATTTAAGTAAGTTTATTGAGAATGTAATGTTCTGACAGATTTTAAGTTAACGGATATGATTTGAAAAGAAAGTTTCTAATATGAGAAAGCGTCCAAGAAAAAGAAAAATATTTGAATTAATAATCAGACATGATACAAAATAATAATATTTCTTTTCGCTTTGAAAATAATAAAACATTTAATAAAGACGAGGTTCTTGTGTGTATTTTTTCTCAACTATGCATCTTACATTTTAAAATACATTTCCGAATGCTCAAAAAATAAAAAAATAAAAATTGATTTCGCACAATGTATGAAACAAAATAATGCCTGTACAATAATGTGTATTGATGTTATTACTAAATAGAATCCATTCATGTTAATATCATTCAAATTTAGTATTAATTGCACGTTTGCAATTGATGATCATAATATTACGAAAAATACGCCAATATTTGACAAAAAATATTATATTTCATCCTCTTTCTTTATGTTGTTCTGATAATTTAATTCTAGTTCTTACGTTAGGCGCAAATTTAAAATTTCCATTTTTATTAATTCTTATTTTCTATTAATCTTGTAACATAATTTTCTATTTCGATTCATTTGTGTTTATTTGCTTTTTTTTAGATAAAGCCAAAAATTGTATTTACGTATTTAGAATTTTTGATGCATTTAATTAGTTTTTCTTTTATGCTATATTATTCTAATTTTTAATTTTTTATAAATTAGCTAATAACTAAACATACTAAAATATCTTTGGGTTCGAAAAAGCTTAATACATAATCTCATGTTAATAAAGATTAGTTAATCATCAAACAATGGCAATCGATTAACTGAAATGTACTTATTAAAATCAATTTTTTTTCTTGCTTAGTAACTAGTTTGAGGATCGTTCTCACATTTTGACGACATTTTTAAAATATGAGCCAAAGTGGACGTTATTCAGGTAACTGAAATCAAATTTACATTAATTTACATAATGTTGTTAGTTTACCCTTTCCTTAATTTACTTTTAAATTATTGAAAATTAGTTTTAACGTCAAATATGTCATTAATGCATATATGCATTAATTATTTGTTGTAAACTTAAATACAATCCACATTAAATAAAATAAAATCCTGATAAAGAATACCAACGTGATTCAACCTAAGAAGGAAATCTTCATTTTTTTTTTCTTTTGATTATGGTTTTTTAAGGTTCTGTTGGAATATTCTTGTCTCTTTAAGTAAACAAGATAGTATTTTAGATTGTAAATGGTCTAAAGTCTTTAGTAAATTTGTCTACTCTCAAACCACTCGGGGGCCGCTGTGGCCTGGTGGTAAGGTCTCGGCTTGTGAGCCGTAGGGTTTCAGGTTCAAGACCCGATTCCACCGAAGAACCGTCGTGTAAGGGGGTCTGTTGCATGCTAAATCCGTCGTGCCAAACGTTCTCCCACTGGTGTGGAGAGGGGGATGCCAACTCAGGTGCCGTCCTCGTCATCTGACCGCGGTTCAAAAGTGCGAGGTCCGTCCCAAAATAACCCTACTGTTGCTTTACAACGGGACGTTAATATAACTAAACCAAACCCAGTTCGCTCGGCGTTTTAACAACGAACTACTTACTCCGATTGGCTGATTGAAGTTTTCATCCTTAAATTCGAAATAAAAAACAATGTGAGCCACTATCACTTAAAATTTATCAAAGAAAGCAATCTACTCCAATTTATATTGGAGTTAAGTTAGACTGCTTCCCATACTATCTAGTTTGTCCAAGGATGCTTGACTAACAAAAGGTGGCATACTTTCGTTTTATCATATATCCTTAACTCATGAATTTGCCTAACTAAATGGGATTAGAACCGTCACCATAAAGAGGCAGAACCACTGACGCTATTTGTTCACAATGTTTAAGTTGCTTGAAAAGTATAATTTTGCAGTACGATTTATTTAGAGTTGGAATCTCATATGAATTTGTAACTGTACTCTTTTATAACAAGAAAATAGTCACCACTTCAGTAGATCTCAAAAATACTTATCGGATAGAATGAAGACATCAAAGTAATTCTCCTGTTTCCCTTGCAATTCAAACCAGAAATGCAGCAGTACATCAATATATAATATTGCGTTGCTTTGAAGTAAGCTTAAATGAATCAAAAATTTTTTGTGATTTTATTCAATTGATTTTCTCCGATAATACTCCATTTTACAAAACCATGTGATCCTAGAAATTTTACAGATGGATTTTTTAAGCACAAAATTTTTGAAGGTAGGAAAATAACTTCTTCAAAAAAACAAGAATTGGAGATTAATTATTTTAATAAGATAAATTGTTTGTAGAACCAATGAATAATCGCAGAAGGAAAATCCATGACTATAAATAGCATCATATGATCATGAAACAGTCCGAAATCCGTGATGTACCACTCTTTAAAAAATTGTTTTGTCTATATTGTTTATTTTATGAGTTAATATGAGTTTAAACATTATACTTGGTTGATATGCTTTCCATAACATGGATTTTAACTACAAATAAAACCAGTGGGAGAGTTATTTTACATTCCCATTTATTTTCACATTGGGGCAAACTTCGTCGTAATCAGGAAGAAAATGAAGTTTGTATTTTGAAATGGCCCCTCTTTGACAGATTTAGTCAGAAATTTGACAATGATCCACAATAGGAAGAGAAATATCATGTTAGTTGCATCGAGCTTATTGCGCGTTCAAGATATCGCATTCACACACATTCAAGCTGACATACCGATCAACAGCAAATCTGAATAAGTTTTAGTTCAAAGTTGCTCGTTGCATTTGTAAGTGTTAAATTTTATATGGACACTGGCGAACATAGTCTTCGCTTTAACGTATTCAAGCTGACATACCGATCAACAGCAACTCTGAATAAGTTTTGGTTCAAAGTTGCTCGTAGCATTTGTGAGTGTTAAATTTTATATGGACATTGGCGGACATACAGTCTTCGCTTCAACATATTTTGTTCAAGATAAAGGTTTGGAATTTTGGTGTAAGATCTAGCTTGTTTCAAGCTTATTCAATTTTTGAGTTATCTTGTTCACAGATAGTCAAACATATTTCTGAAAATGGTATTCTTGGAATGAGACTTAAAACTGGGAAATTCATCAAAATCTCGGTCGAATATTTTATCTTTTACAATACATATTCATTTTATGCCTCTTTTAAAAGAAAGTAAAAGGCTTGTTAGTATAAAATTTGTAATACTACATCTTCTTAATCTTTAAATATAGTTGATGACATTAAGTCACAGTTGATAGCCACATTAGGTTGCAGTTGATAATCACATTAGGTCACAGTTGATAGTCACATTAGGTCACAGTTGATAATCACATTAGATCACAGTTGATCGTCACATTAGGTCACAGTTGATCCTTCCATAATTCTAAAAAATTCGCTTCAGGACATTTTTTAATCATTCCGAAATACTTTTAACATAGTGGTAATATTTACAATATTATAAATAATAATTAAGGTAAATTTTTACTTTTTCGTTTGATAGAAATGAATTGATTTTTCAACGGTCTGATAAACAAAATAAGACTGATAGGGAAGAGTGATTATTCATTGTATGAAAATATTTTAAAAAACAGACATGACGCTAAAACAATATATGAGACACTATCACGGAAGATGAATCGTATATTTTAATAAACTGAGACGGAAATAGAAAGATAATTCATTACCTAGATGCTGCCAAGTGAGACATCTTGCCACTGGTCCGAAATGAAAGATGTACCAGTAGAACAATGGCACACATTTTCTTTTCTTTTCGAACCTGAGTCACATTGTCTCACTTCTTAAGGATCAAGAGACAATCTTTGATGCAGTCAGATTTTTTTAATTGTATTTAGAAACTTTTTTCATTTACATGTTTTATCAACAATATATTGAGATGAGGACAAGGATTTTTTATTATAAACAAGACAAAACGTTCTGAAGCATTCAGTTCAATTCAACAAATTAATAATTATAATAAATCAAATTATTATGGTACAAATTTTCGCATACGATAAAATACACAAAAATAACATACAACGATCGTCCATATGCATGTATGTATGCATAATTGTTTAATTCTTCGTTTTGATGCTAACAAGGTCGATAATTATTCCCAAAAATTGAAATGCATTTGCATGATCAATCTCTGACTACATTCATCTCCAGGTTTAAAAGCCTGAAAACTGTAAAAGTCATTGGGACTAGCAATAATTTTTGATAAAATAAGTTGCATGAGTTTTTAATATATACATTAAATTGTCAATTAATTAACTAGAGGGTTAATATGTTTTCATATTTTAGCTATATATCCTTTCTCAGAGAAATACAAAAGCTTTTATTTCTTCGATTAACATCTCTTCTGTTCTTTTTCCTTTGCTACCCAGTGTCACGAGTGTTAAAAGTAATGCATTGCAGGGCAAAACAATTTAGTCAAATTTTCATATTAATTTCATAAATTTAATTAATTGCAGTTGAAACATATTCTACTATATTTATGAGGCGAGACAAAAGAAAGGAAACGAAATAAGGCTTGCTTTTAAAATAGTTCAAAAAGAAGCAGAATATTTTAGAAAGGTGAGATTAAATTTTTACTTTTGAAGTAGAATGAAGGGAACAAGTTCTTTGACTCTTAATATAATTGCGAAATTGTGAGTAATTTATCCAGCTCACTTAGGTGCTTAATTTCCTTATCAGAGATTAATAGATAAATAAAAAAAATTAACTCTTAAATATTTTTATTAATAATCTGTAAAATTCATATATTATTAAAAGTAATATGCTACTTATAATATTGATGTTGGTATGAAAATTCTTAAAATAAAAGCAATGAAAATAAGGGTAGTTAAATCTTTTTAGAGTTGACTAATGTTATTTTCAGCATTCAAAAATTCATTTAGAGTTTAGCATTGATATTTACAGTAATCAAAGCTTTTGAGATTTTATTATTGTTGTTTTCAGTAATTTTTTGAGATTTGAATACTTTTATTTACAGTATACATATCCTTTTAAATTTGACTGCTATTATTTTCCGAAGTCAAATCTTAAAAGTTGTTTTTATTCAAATGCGTTCAAATCTATTTATCCGTCAATCTTTTGAAAGATTAATAATAGGTTAAAAGATTCTTTATGCAAATATTGTCGTTTCAATTCTTGAAAAGAGAAGCTTTAATAACGATCTGGTGTTCAGATAAATGACTTGCTTATGTGTATGAGACAAATAAAAAAAATTATTTATATTGACTGTCTATTTCATTACACCTTTCCATCGGAAATTAATGACTAACTATGGTTACGTGATTCTGTCATGTAATCACTCACTGGTTGCTTTTATTTTTACTCAGTTCACCTTTGAATCTAAATATCAGGATCTTTGATCTCACGTGCAAGAAAGCAGAAAAAAAAAAAGAATTTGGCAGTCTTTAATATGTATACATCAAAAGTTTCTTAATTCTGTGATCATGATAAATATTTGCCGTCTGTCGAGTTGAACCCATTTTTGGGGTAGACAACGCCCTCTATTACCTAGTAACCCAAACAGGGACTAGAGACGTCACAATTGGGACAGGCGGAGTTGAGAAAAATGCGAAAAGAAAAAAAAAAGTAAAATGAAATACAACTAAGAACTCCAGGGGGAAATTTACTTCAACAAAATGGCAATTACTATTTACTGAATCGTAAGATTCCAGTGATTAATGAATTATGACTGTCCAAAAATGGGCGTGTGTGGGTTAAAAATAACATATTCTTAACGTAACAAAGGAAGCACACATATCGTCAAACTTAGTATTCTCTGAACGTTTCAACTTTATATATCTAATTCCGAAGCTTAAAACAATTAAAATGTAAAGTAATGAACACATTAACGTAAAAATATAATCATTATTTTGTTATTGCCTTTAAGTACCTAGCATTTCTAAGAATTTTGATATTTGTAAACAAACATCAAGTAAAGTATTCATCATTTATTTTTAAACCAATAGCATTTTTACTTAACAAGTCGATAAATGTACACAACAGTTATTGTAGAAGTGTTATGATTAGATTTCAGGCAGCAAGTAAAATAAATTATCTGAAGCAAAGAACGAATAATTAACTCTACAAAAAGCCTGTCATTATGATTTTCTTTAGTAAAATATGAAGGACAATTTTAAAACTTGATTGTTCTTGGTTTCGAGAAAAACAAATAATTAAAAATGGGAGAATTTTTAGCATTTGATTATTCTTGGATTCATCAAAAACAAATTTTCAACACCACCAGAACGCAAGAGAAGGAAAAATGCATCTTTTTTTTAACTCTTGACTTCATCACAGTAATCAAAAGGAAAATCTTTTTTAACAATTTAACTATGCAGATAGTATTTTTTTTTCGAATTATATCATGATGTACCCGAACAGAAGTGATTGGTTTTGTGCTAAGGAAATTATCATATTGTTAAGCTCTTATTTACAATTACTCACGCATGGTTGTTTTTCTCTTTTATGCAAAACTAAAAGCTTAGAATATCACCTCTGGCATCTTCAGTGGATCCTTAACTCGTCTAACAACTGTTCAATCATAACAAATGAGTAAAAATAATAGCTGCAAATTTCCTTGAAAAACTTTAAATAAATACATATTTAAGGAGATAGTAGAGAACAAAATTTCTATACTGGATTAAAAATTTACTATGAAAAATTCCATATTCCTTATTAATTCTGTAAATATTGTTGAATGGTTACTGGATAAAAGAACCTGTAAACTTTTAAATTTAAAGTATTTATATTTATAATAAATCAATTTTTGATAATATCGTATAAAAGTAAGTTGGGAAATGCATGAAAAGCAGAATATATGAATAAATCACAAACTTTTATGTTGATATTTAATCAATTCTACTTTTTTTTAACTTTTAAAAATAATTTCATTTAACTTCATTCATCAATTCAGTATAACAATCGAGGTAAACAGTATTCTCTTTTACCAAATTTAATCTGAACTTCTTAAGAAACAAGCATTTGCATTGTCCATAAATATCAACTTTCTAGAAGATTTTCGGTATTCTCTTGTACCATAAAATTCTTAAAATAATAAGAAAAAGTTGTTGAGCAAGCTTGGCCTAGAGCTTTAGAAAAGGATTTGGTCAAGGTTGTTCAACTGTCGTTTCATAAAGGGAGATAAATTCATTGGTTTCGGGAAACGAAATAGAGGAGGAAATACCGAAAATCCATTGTTCTCAAACACAGATTGCTACTTACTCGCAAGCAGGTTTATTCTCAGTAAATTGTTCAATTTATGACTGATAGTGATTGCTCTTCACATATGGAGAATATAAAAATAATAAGTGGAATGAACATTCTGATTTATGCACCTAGTCCCGTTAATGTGTATGAGTTCAAGTACTATGGGATAAACAAACAACTTTATATATATATATATATATAAACCAAATGCAATATTTAAGTTTTAACGAATAATTTACAAATGATTTATATACTGGATGACGACTGATTTTCTTGTTTCATTTAAAAGTCCAAGAATTTTGAAATTAGACATATTCCTTCATTAAACAACAATGAAAACTTTTAGCAGTAAATATTTCAGATATATGGCTTACTGCAAAAGATATACAACCTTATAAGTACAAAAAGTACTTCATATTTATGTCTTTTTTTTTTTTATTCTACAAATTTTAACTTTTGAAGATATGCACTTTGAATGTGCCAGTCTGTATAGTTGTTCCCAAAACATAAAAAGTCTTATATTGCAGTTTTCGCATTATGTTTAAAAGAAAAATGTGTTTAACTATAGTAAATATTTAGATAATCCCACTTCATTTCCATGTTGTGCGCTGAATTGCATGTGATGTCAAATAGTAAAGTTGACTGGTGGACGTCAAATATTAAAAGAGAAAAAAAAACGGTTAAAATTTAGTGATTTGAGGTTTTTATCGGTTCGAAACAGGGAATTCATGATTAGCGGTGGAATAGATAAGAAGCTGCTGAATGTGTATTTCGAAGAGATTGCGAAGTTCACTAGGGAACAGCAGACCAAGAAAAATTATAAAATTATTTTTATATATTTATAAAATGCAAACAAAAAAGAATGTGAGTAAATATTGGTGAATTTATTTGAAATAATTTAAAAAAGACCATCTCAGCTGAAAGAGAAATTTGAGTTTATGCAAAACTGCAAAACATTTCAGCCTGTGTCTTCATGCACAAAACACCTGTGTATGTTGGAACATGGATAAGCCGGCTTAATCAGCATAAGAAGTTCAGAAAGACTTCGTGCACTTCATGCATGAGGGAACGTTATGAACGATTAAAAAGAACAAATGATGGCTCGAAGACGGCAACTGGACATATTTGCGAAAGGAAGAATCGTTGGAATCCGCATGGCCACAAACCAAAGTGTCTTGAATTTTGAATGTACCTCGGTATGTGATCTCAAGACTGTAGCAAAGGTTTAAAGAGTGGGATATGTTAACAGACGATTAGTACCTTGTCGAACAAAGCGAAGGAATGTTGTGTCACATCCGTTTACCCAGACCGATATCTGGTAATAACTGCGCGAAGTTAGAGGAAACAATTGTGCCAAAGAACTAGGTTCAGCACTCATTGTCTCCAGAAAGATGCGAGTTTCCAAAACAAACTGTTTATAGGAGAGTAAATCATGTTAATCTCTATAAAAGACGAACCAAAAGTTTGCTTTCTCCTCACATCTACACATAAACTCATTCATTTAAACTGAAGTTCGGAAAAAATATTAGTACTGGAGTTGGTACAATAAGCCGATGCGATGTTTAGTGGCGCATCTTTTTGCTTTACTCTGAGCTCCGAATTTTTTCAGAAACCGATGTGGTGAGAACGTGCCACCCGTTTTTGCTGGAGAAACTTCACGGAAAGACATCTTTTTCTATCAATGGAAGTCATGCTGTGAGTTCTGTGACTGCTAAAAGCTACAAAGACGGAATTCTTGAACCTTATGTTCACCTATTTCGAGGTGCTGTCGGTTCTGATTTCATATTCATGAATGATAACGCGCCTTATCACTATGAGAGTCTGATCGATGATTTCCTTGAAGCCGAAAATATCCAAAGGCCTACTCAGTCACCGGATCTGGACCCTATCAAGAACGTGTGGGGAATGCTCGGGAGACGACTTGTATTCCTGCCGTGTCCACCAAGCTCGGTTCCAGAGCTAAAAAGGGCACTGAATGTCATTTTGAATTATTTGAGTCCAAATTCATCCAAAATACCATAGAAAATACGAAAAATGGTCGGACAGGGTGCCTGACTGTCAGAAGTGATTAAACATTTTATAAAACTGCTATAGCATTTTTTTTAAAATTTGATTTGATTTCACTAAAATATGTCTTCCTCTAATGCATAATTTTTCTTTTAAATGGTTTCTTTGGATAATAAAATGTGGATAATTTTGCTCTTTCTCGCAGTTTTCCTATTTTATAACCACTTTATACTCGCATATCGCATTTCCCGCCATTTCGATTTAGATATTCCTTATTAATCACAAAATTATTAATTGACGCCAATGTATAATCTAATAAGTAATAGGAGATTACAAATGTATCAAATGTATTATAGGTATATTTATGCAGGGAATTCGAGGAAAATATTTGATTTCTTATGATTAAATTCATATGTACGCAAAGAAAAAACTTTTTGTAAGATAAAATATACTTTTTTACTTTAACAAAAATTCTCAAATATTTCTAATAATAATCGATAATTTAAAATCGATTCGAAGTAAAATCATACTGCTTTATTAGTGAAACGGAATTCTATATTACCTTTACTTTACTTTATTCTTATATTTCATGAAACAGCATATACGTGTTTATATTACATCTTTCACATAATGGTGTCAATTCATATAATATCACAATAACATAAGAAACGTAACTGCACAGGACATTTAATTGTATTTTAGCTTACCATGAGATGCTACGTATCGTTGCTTTTCTTTCTGTAAGTTACGCCTTAGATTTCAAAATTCAACTCTATCGACTCATTTGACTTTGTCAAGTGACCATAAATTGACTCCATAATAAAAAAAAGGTGTAAGTCTATCCATTTTGATTGTTAAATATCTTCATTGACCGAATTGCAGATTAAATACATTCTTAATCCAAATTATTTTCTAAATTCTTCTGATTTTATTTTAAATATTTTAATTTATTTTTCAGGCTCAAAGTTGCTGGGACTGGAGAATATGGAGACATATGCATTACGTATGAAGATATTAGTCAAGCTGCATATGAAGCCAGACGTAAAATAGGTTAGTATAGATTTTACTTAAAATACATCCATACGTATATATGTTTTAACAATTTCGTCGCATTTTTTATTGCTACATAATAACATTTTAAATTGCATAAAGTATTGGTAATGTGCTTAAGAAAATCTAAATCCAAATGCCATTATTTTCGATCAAAATGATTTGATATTTGAGCCTGAGACATATAAATCCCATCGATGTTGACCATTAAAAAGCGTATACAGCTTTTTTTTACTGTTGCTATTGGAAACATTTGCGGCAATGGCTTTTTTTACAGCTTTTTTTCCCATACAGCTTTTTCTATTGTTGCTACTGGGAAAATTTACGGCAATGTTTTGGGGTCTTAATTGTTACAGTTAGATCGTTGTAGACATTCAGTAAGCTCTATAAAAGTTTGGAAGCCCGTCTAGTTAGCTTCACGAAGTCGTTGATGGCTTGCCATGGACTGTTGTGGATTCAACAAGTTGCTCCATGATGTAAATTTTCGTTATTTCCGTTCACGGGAAATAATCCTAGAGGTGGCCACTAAATTCATAAATGAACGACAAAAATATTTTTCCTTACCGGTTAGTATATTTTTGTTCATATCCTAGATCTTTACATTCTAGTATGCCAAATCAATTCCTCTCACGATTTTGTTATAATATTATTGAAACTGGCTTTTGGCTCTATCGTCATGACTCTTTTTACTCTTGAGTTTTCCGCTTCATGATAATTTAAGAGCATCATCACCACTTCTGAGTTGAGCCTCCATGCACGAATCGTTCCATTTTTCGTCATGGGAAACTCCATTTCAATCGTTTTTGAGCTCCATTACAAATTTAACTTATTCTTGTGGGTCTTGATTTATGTTGTAATGGATGTCCATTTGAAATGATACTATCAAGACATTTCTGAAGAAACTAACGAATATAAGCACCTAATTTTTATTTCAAATTAAATCATTGAGTTTCCACACAGTTCTTTCAACCTCTTTTGAACTTTTTTCTGACTAAATGCTCAACATTTAGCTCATCTTTGAGTCATACCACTACCAAGCCTTGATTCTTCCCTTTACAGTTTCACTGATATATTCCGTGTTGGGTTTGATAAGGAATTCTATTATAGCGATGGTTCATTCTATGAGCCTATTCATCGCTCGTTTATCTACTGAATACTATTTTCACTACTACAAACTATTAACAATTTCGGAAAATTGCATTTGCAAGTGTCTGCTGAGTTATTTTCAAAGCCTATAGGAAAATTTAAATACAACATTTAAGAAAAGTCGATAATTGCATGCAATGGCATGCGAGCTTATCTAAATATAAATTTCACTACGCTGACTCAGCAAGTTACCTCAGGGCCAATTATATTTAGCACTTACTGCTTCATTTGGAGGGCTGGCCTCGATTGATGATCATATTTCGTTGCGAAGAATTTGGTGTCTCAAAAGCATTTTCTGAAATTTACGGGACATAAGTTTCCAGAAAATTGCGGAAGGGGTAAATTATTGAAATTCAATAAAACTTAATTTTCCAAAGATTAAGCTGTGAAAATTTTTATTAACAGATCCCAAGTAAGCGTTTGCGTATAAGGAACGATAATTTAAAAGCTTTCAAATATATGAATTTTAAAATTACTACATTCCCAAATAACGGAATGGAGATTTCTAAAATTTTTTAACCTTTAATAGACAATAATGCAGCTTGAAAATACGCTAAGGAATGAATGGAAACATATATTCTAAAAAACAGGTACTTTCTCATCAGTAAAGAAAGAAACTATTATTTCTAAAGGCTTGAAGACAGTTTATCGGTTTTGCATATTTTAATTTCTGAAATGCGTGCTATTTCGGCATTTGTAGTATTTATAATACGACAATGAATAAAAAGTGCGAAATAGCGTTCGCAGTTTTCTCGGCTGCGTTTCCTCATTGCTCTTCGGACAAAATTACCACTTCCTTTCAAACAGAGAGGGAAATTGGAACATAAAATTCATGTTCCATGAATTTAAGAATTATTCAAAATCTTTCTCTCTTTAATCTGTGGCTGAGTTTTCGTGAGGCAGGTTAAGTAGAAAATAACCCATACAGCGAAAAAATGTCCCCCTGTGCAAAGCATGAATACGCTATATCACTTGTACGATTCATATTAAATTTAAACTTTAGAAGAAATTTACCATGACTAAATCACAGCATTTTAGAAGTAAATGCATTAATTTGATTTGCTACATTAACGTTCCATTTCGAAGCTACTCGAGTGTTTTGTAATGAACTTCATAAATTTTGAACCGTGGACAAATATCGAGAATGCCGTAAAGCCCTTATCTCATGTTTCAAACTTACTCGCATAACAAAGGAAGGATGTTTGACTCCAATATCTAATTTACCTTGAAATGGACCTAAATATGCTACACATATTCGACGAAATCTCTACTTCCTTTCAAACAGAGAGCGAAATTCGAACATAAAATTCATGTTCCATGGATTTTTGAGTTGTTCAAAATCTTTCTCTCTTTAATCTATGGCGAAGTTTTTGTGAGATTATTGCAGGTTAAGTAGAAATTAGCCGATGCAGCGAAAAAATTTCCAGAAGTGCAAAACATGAATAACTATAACATTTGTAGAATTCCTGTTAAATTTAAACTTCACGAAAAATTTAGCATTCCTAAATCATGGCATGTTAGAAGTAAATGTATTCATTTGATTATACATTAACGTTCCATTTCAGAGCTGCTCGAGTGTTTTGTAATGGACCTCATAAATTTTGAACCGTGGACAAATATCGAGAATGCCGTAGAGCCATTATCCCTATTTCAAACTTACTAGCATAACAAAACAAGGATGTTTGACTCCAATAACTAATTTACCTTGAAATGGACCTCAATACACTACACATGTTCGGTAGAACCACGTACCCGCGGTATTCTGATATCAAAGCTGCTGCAATCTCACCAAGTTGTTAAATAATTCCATAAAAATTGAAGATTAATGTTCCTACCAAAAACTAAATGATAAAATCAAATCTTTTCACCTATAATTTAATGAAATAAGTAATAAATAAGTTTTTAATGTAAAAATTTAACAAGTATAAGTTCTTAATGTAGCAATGACTCTTAATAATAAAACAACGATTATTTGATGGTCAATAGTTTCCAAAGAAATCCATCAGCTTCAAACTAATTCATCTGCTGGTACAAAAAATGCAAATATTGCACACTTAAATTAGTTTTTTTTTCTTAGTTAGAATAAAAGTTAATCAAATACCTTCTAAAGATTTTTAAAGTGCTAAAAATTAAGAATATGAACGCACTGTCATCATAAAATTTTTTTATTTTAATAAAAACACAACAGCTTTAAATTATCATTATATATCTCAATTATTTATATCATGAAAATATACAAACAAATGCATAACGCATTACTAATACATGAATTCTTAACAGATTTTTACTTTAACGGTAGAAATATCATTTTAATTCTCCCCCTGTTTACTTTTTAAGATATTAAATTGATGTCGAAATTTATGTATTTCTTTTCATCCTCAATAATTAATGTTTAGAAACAAGCCCACGAAGTTTAAATATTTGCTATATTAATTTTGTAGAAATAAAATAAATATAAACACTTTACTATTATATGTTTAAAGAAAATATGTGAAACGAATAACTTTGCCTTACAATGCACGACTTTTTAACATTTTTACGTATTTTTTTTAAAATGAATGTAAAAAATTAAGGAAACGTAATTACAAATTCTAATTTTAACTATTTTATTTATTAAAATTAGTTGATAAAAATATTAAATATGCAATGAAATTTTCCTTGATTGAAATAGTACTTTTTCTCATAAAATCAAAAAAGTTATAAATAAATTATTTTATAAATCGTTTATTAAACCCTTTAAAATAAACAGGAAAAAAGACAAATGTTCCATATCTGATCCGTTATTAATTGAAACGTTAACCCTTTAGATTTTGATAAATACGTCATATATCCAATAATAGCACAATTTTTCTTCATTAGTTAGTAATAATTATTTTTGTCTCAAAAAGAGCAGATTCTCTAAAGCAGTTTATCAATTCCAAGCAAATATGGAAATGATAAATTGCCGTCTCTAATAATGAAGTATTCACAGTTAACCTTTTAATAGTTATTTTTTAGAATGATATTCATGACGCAAGAAATAACTAAGCGGTGAAAATAGTAAATGATAATAGAAATAAGATATCACATGCTTTTTTATTAATTTTATATATAATATACATCGTTCAGCTACATAGTTAAAAAAAATAAATTTTAATGGATGTAAAATTTCTTGGTAGTAATTACTCTTTCATTAGATGATAAATTCATAATACGATAATTCAAAGCAAAATCATATGAGATGTTTATTAGTAAAATATATGTTTCCTGCCACTAGGAAAAGATAATTAATTATTTCTTTATCAGAAGAAACGCTATTAATTTACGTAACTAGGTGGGCAGGGAAGTTTTAATGGCGCAAGAGCCGAAAAAGACCATGCTCCGCCAACCCTACTACTTTCGATTTCTGTGCGCAGAAAACTGAATGAATGCAAATTAATCTCTACTCGAGTGACATGCTTTAATGTCGCGAGTGACATTAAAACGCATAAAGCTACAATTAAGATAATGACAGATGATCTCATGAAAGAAGAAAACATTAATCACACCTTTCTCTTCTCTGTAGTGAAAATAAATTAAAACGAAACAGCGTTTAAAAACACACATTTACTAAATATTATTGCAAATTAAAAAGTCGAATTTTTCTTTTAAATTTTAATTACTTTCTATCTTAATCTTTAATTGATAATTCATTATTATAAATGTTATGGAATCTTGAAATGAACGTTTTTCCCAAATTCAATAACAGGTTGCACCAGTCACATGGAATAAAAATTTATTTGAATTAATTAATTGGTGATAAAATTCTGAAAACATTTAAAACCTATACTTTAATCGACAATTCACAGCAATGCAAAATTTCAGAGTTTTAATATATCAGAAAGTAGGAGACAAAAAAAAACATGAAACAAGTTAATAAATGGGTATAATAATAAACATGTTTCTTGTATATATAAACAATTATTTTTATTGGAAACAAACCATAGCCTGTCCTATGATACTGGTCGGAAATAAATTCTACTCAACTTGTTTGCAAACTTGTAACATTCCGTGTTGACTGGTAACATTCCCGTGAACTCAAAAGCTTGCCTTTCATTAAAGCCATTTGTAAACCATTTGACGGTAAACTATAGTTACTCTCTGACTTGATACTATCTTGTGGCGCCTGTCATTATCCATTGATCTTGTGAATATACCATATGTTTAAGCAGTGCGAGACGGGTGTAACCTTTATAACCCCGTAATTGTCCAGTTTGTAAGGGTGGAAAAACTTGGTAATAAAACACTCACACAAGAAATCCAAAGAAAAGTAACAATTGGCTTTCTAAACAGTTATTTATCGCAATTTCTTTTCCGCAACTTGCTAAGCCAACCGGGATAATGAGTAGTGGTTTGATGTGTTAATCTCAAGATGTTTCCGCACGTAAGAGACTAATTAATTAACCACCTTAAAGTGTGAGCATTCTTCAGGAAACAATGACCATATGTAAGATATCTTTATCTGTGTTTAGAGTTAAGATGTTAGAAACACGTCACGTTTTAAGCATAATCTTATGGAAACGTGATATGCCTACAAACCATTCTTTCTAGAGTATGTTAAGCCAGAAAAGATAGCATTCTGGAATTGAGTCATATACTACCGATTTTTATAAGTCATTTACATGTAATTTTATTTTTATTTCAATTTTTTTGGCCTATATACCGTTTTATACAAAGAGCAGAGAAATTTTATTATATAATTTAAGAAATACCATAAACATTTTTTTTTCTTTTGCTGAATAACATGCAAAATGCCGAAGTCAGCTGACTTTTTAAATGACAGTTGCTCAATAAGTTTTATTGAAGATTTATTGCAAAATCAAGGGCTAGAATAATCATTTAAAGGTTATTAGATATTTTAATAAAGTATCAAAATTAATTTTTTCAGGTATGTTTTTAAAAATTTTCTTTTCTTTATCTCGTGTCATTTAAATGTTATTTAAATGCAATTTTTTCCACTTATATCGTCTGGGAAAAAATATGTCAAGGCCAAAGGTTTCGTAAAACCTCAGAACTTCGTGTGTCTGAAAACGAAAGGTGACTGCTGCAATTAAGTGTAGGGTGAACTTAACATTTAAAAAAAAACAATCCGAGTAAAAGTATTTCAATGGCTTATCAGGATATCTATATGCAACCTCCATTATTTGTAAAATATTTTTAATGCTTTATTTTTCTGCCAATTATTATTCGTAAGTTAGTTTAATGAAGTCTTAGTTGTTCGAATGTTTATGGAAATATGAAACTTCAATCATGCTTAACAATCGTGTCCTATTAAAAGTAATGTGTGAGTGAGTAAAGTTATATACTGAAAAAAATAATCTAAAAGTAGTAAGTAATTGATTAATAAAAAAAATTACCTCATACAGCTTTTTTTGAGTTTTAAATTCCGGAAAGAAGTGAATTCAGGATTTTGTCTATGTTTTCATGTTACAAATGTTTTGGTAAAAGTGCCATCAGAATTTAAAGAGAATTAATAATAAAAGGTAAAACAAAAATCTGTGAAACAAATGCGGATGACTGCACAGGATGTATTATTTTTAGATTCAAATTGCGTAAAGACAGTTTCTATATCCAAGATAAATAATTAATTACATATTCTGCCCATATACATTGTAGCTGTTTTTGCTGGTGATCTAATTTAGGCATGCAGGAAAAGATAAGTTTGAATTTAATACTGAAATACTTAATTTTTTCTTGATGAGTTTCCTGACTGTTTTGTTAATAACAATGATTTATATATCTTTATTCTCTGCTTATGTCATTATTATGGATATCCACACTGCATTTGTTAACGGAAAAATCTCGAAAATGTATTTTTATCAATTTAAAAATGCTTGACACAAAAGAAACATTTAAAAGAGCATCAAAATCTCATGTTATTTTTGTAAATAAATTATCTGCATTGTATTTATAAATAAATAAAGAAAAAGAAAAAGAAGAAAAGTAGTTATTCAAAGGTTAAAAAAATCAAAATTGTTTTATTTTAAATAATCAAAAGTTTTTGCATTATAATATGATGCCATTTCAAAGCTTAGTAATTAAAATCTGAAAACAGTGTTTAAAATTAAATTTTTGCATATTTCTAATTAGTATTATTGCTTCAATAAGTATTTTTCTTATTATACTGAACAAGTCAGAAAAAATGCAGTTATGGGAGATTAGATTATTTACATCTCTTTTTGATAATTGGTTTGTAAATTATCAATTTTGGATTTTTATTTCGTAACAAGTAAGGAAAAGTTTTTAATCTTGTTTTTTATTAATCCTTTTTGTAGGCTTTGTATTAGTGTGAGAAAAATTTCAATTTAAGTTTCATTTTTGAAATAATTAGAATTTAGAAGGCAAATATATGTGCATGTTAACTCTATTCTTTGTTTGAACATATAATATATATCTAAGAAAAAGAATCTCACTTGCATTATAGACATATTTTTTAAAGAATTCCAATCGTTGCTGAATCGAAAAATCAGTTTATTTTAAACTTGAAGTTTAATTCTATAAAATTTGAAAGATAGATCTAAACTCTTCAGAAAATGTTAAAAGTATCCAACTTTGATAATTGTAGGGAAATGCAACGCACATGCAGGTCGATAAAGTTTGGAAGGCAAAAAAAGAGAGTTACAAAAAACGCAACTAGATTTTACGCATTCCAAACAGCGAAAAAGACATGACTCGACATTGCTTTAATTTGTGATATTAACGAGTTAAGACAGATCAATGTCAGAAAGTTAAAATTATGGTAATTAGCTTTTGACAGGCGTCAGAAAAACTTAAGACATCGCCACTCAAAAAATAAAATAATACTGTTTCTATTTTTGAAGGGAAAGAGAAACAATTCATTTTGAAAGGCTCGGGTAAATGAAATATATGCATATACCCACGGAATTTAAGTCTTTGTCTAACTAAGAATATACTGCTCAGATTTTCATATTATATATATATATATATATATATATATATATATATATATATATATATAGTTTACTGAATATGCCTCTTATAAATTATGATTGGGATTTATTGTTGCTAGCTTAATATTTTAAATAAAAAGTTGTCATATTTATGCTATGCTTTTTCTTTTATTCATTTTAATTTATTTCAGTTTTGAAGAAACTTAGAAAAAGATTAAAACCTTCCGAAATGCTACATGTCTTCTTATCTTAGTGAAAAACGCTTGTAAGGGAAACGCTCTCTTAAAATAACTCCCTTTGACGTTTTTTACGCTCCTCTTTGAGCTCGAGATTAATCGTAGCTCGACTAAAGAAACGGAAGGTCTTAAATTCGATACTCTATTCCCTAAAAAAATCTGCAGAGTAAGCAGCCCCATAGCTTAATAAATAGATTGTGTATAAGCATTTCCCTACTGGTTTTTTTATATGCAAACATTGAGAGGAAAGTGCCGGCTCTGTTTTTGTCTTTGTCTTCTTAGGATGTTCGTCCCAAACTGTCTCTCGTGTCCAACTGACCGTTAATAATAATCATGTAAAATATTAATTTAAAATAAACTAAATTATGTTCACCGAGAAATGTGTTTGAATAAGCAACAGTGGGAAAAAAATCCCAATTTATCATTTCCTCAATTTATATTTATGCCGAAGTACTATTGATTTACATTTAAACATTCCATATCCATATTCCTGGAATCAGAAATATTGATTCTTTAAACCGCAAGGTAGACATGAAATGACTGTTTTATTGAGATTCTAAGTCAGAATCTATGATGCAAGGAACACGTCAATAGAAAACAGGAGCATTTAAAGAATACAAATAAATATAAAGATATTTGTTTAAGTAGCTTAATGATCGAACTAGAAATCGCGTGACATTCGAAAGAGAAAATGATACAGAGACAAAATTGATTAGTTGAATGCAATTCCAATGAAAAACAATTCGTCATTTCTCAGAACTCGAAATGCCAAACTTGAAAACTTTTTCTATTGTTGTTTTCTCTAGAAAAGTTTGAATATTTCCATTATTGTTTCCTTTTTAAGCATTTGAATATCCATTATTGTTGTTTTTCATATTTAAAATAAGCAAAACAGATACGGCGATCTTAAAATTGCTAGTAGTCAAGTTCAGATAAATCGCTTCTTGTATTGCTCCTATTTTGCAATCTTATTTTTAATACTATAACTGACTCAGAAATAAAATTTGCTATTTATTTCTTGTTTAAGCTATATTGTTTCTTTTGATAATTAGATATTAAGCATAATTAGATTAAGCAGCGGTAATTAAATTTTTCAATCTAAGATTGAGAATGAGAAGCTTCAGGAATGGTGGTTGGTTTTGGATTCACTGGTGTGTACTATAATGGTATAGGGCGAGTTGCTTTCACTTTGATGAGGGGTAGTCACAGATGGATGCATGGCTCTCCACGTAATGGGTGCTATAATATGTCGACCATAGAGCTCGCTGTAATTTTTTCAACCATTCAGTTCTCTTCGAAGGCTAAGACAGAGCGGGGTCACTTTTATTGTTAAATCAAAAGCGGATTAATGCAACTTTTGCCTGAATGTCTTTTAATGATAATGGAAATTAATTCAGTTCTGTTAAATTTATTTGCAGTTATAAGTTTTATTGGATTTTGTTAATTAAGGAATCATTTTTATATGCTTCTGTATAAACCAATATAGTTTCGACAAATCTTTGTTTTTATCAAAAATGTTTATCATCAGGTCTTATTTGAAATTTTTTATAATTATGTATTTGCAGATTTAAATTGGATTGTTTTAAACGGGCGTAAAAATTGCAAATTCTTATCATTTACCAACAGCCAATAAAAAAGTCCTAAAAGAAGGAACCGCGGATTTTCTAACAAAGATAAGAGCCCTAAAAATTAATATGTGGTAGGATTTTTATTGCTATTTTTATAGATTTTAAGAATATAGCAGCGATTCTCAACCTGTGGGGCGCCCTCTAGTGTGCTGGCGCCCTAGGGGGGCGCCACCACACTAGAGGGGGGGCGAGAATATCCAAGAAAAAATGTTATTTAAAAAAATTGTTTAACTGACTGAAAGGAAAGCAAAATACATTTCGACATATTTAATAATTTAATAAAGTAAAACAGCTTACTAAATTAAAACATACTAAATTAAAAACAAATTTAATAATTATTAGTGACTTCCTTGGGCCTGTCTTGCAAAGCAAAGTTTTTCGAAGGAATGCTTAATATTAGAAATAGCCACTCTCAGTTATGTTTCTATATTTAGCCGAGATCTATATTTTGTCTTCAAAGAAACCACAGCAGAAAATCCAGTTTCACAAATGTAGGATGTTGAAAATGGTAATAGAATGCGAAATGCCTTGTTTTTAGTGCAGAAAAATCATCCACTACTTCTGCCCAAAATTCAAATAGTGATTTATAACTAAATTGACTTTTAGCTTCGCCGCTTGTCGTGAAGTCGATGAATTTTTCTTCCTCAGCAATTGAGAGTCCTTCGGGAGTCTTATGAATGGATCCCTAACCCACTCGTAACTTTCTATCAGTTTGTCGTCAGCAAGAAAATACTTTAAAATTCTTTGCCAGTATGGCTAAATGATTTTCAATTGTTACAAAAACAACTTTTACATGTTCTTCTTCAGCCTTGTACGTTTTAGTACAATCATCCACATTTGAAAACATTATTAGGTTTTTTTGCTTTAAATTTCTGCTCCACATTTCCAATTTTCTACAAAAAGCATTAACTTTATCACTCGTATCCAACATATATGTATTTGCTCCTTGGAGTTGAAGATTCAAGTTATTTAATTTCTCGAATATGTCGACCAAGTAGCTCAATTTCATCACAAATAAACCATCGCGAAAATTCTCGGCCTCCGGTCTGTTTTCTTCTTCTAGGAAAATGGCGATTTCTTCTCTTAATTCCTAAACACGTTGCAAAAATTTCCCACGTGATAACCATTTTGCCTGGCAATAAAATAGTAATGTAATGAACCCATGTCTTTACAAAGTGCAGAAAAGATTCACGATTTCTCATTTTCATATAATTTACTACGTTTACAACCGTAGTTAGCACAATATTCAGACAAGGACTCATTTCTTTCGAAGCCGGACATTGAACGAGTACCATCGGTACATATTCCGACGCAATTTTTCCATTCTATGTTTTCCTCGTTCATAAAATCCTTTAAAATAGCAAATAATGCTGTTGTTTTGAGTTCTATTGGTTTGCAGAAAAGTAGTTCTTCTACTACTGACATATTATCACAAAATCGAACATAGGCAATTAAATGAGCATCTTTATTACTATCTGTTGCCTCATCAAGCTGTATTGAAAACAATTTGTCACGCAACTTCGAGAAAAGCTGACACTGTACATCTTCAGCTATATCACCAATTCGACGAGCAACAGTATCATTTGAAAGAGGCATGGACTGCAATTGTTTTTAAAAACTATCTCCAAACATAGTTTCTACAATCTCAATTGCTGCTGGCAAAATAAGCTCTTCACCAATGGTGTGAGGTTATTTTACATCAGGCTATTTTATATGAAACTTTGTAAGATGCAATTAAAGCTTTTTTATTCTCAGAAAAAGTTTATTTAAAAATGATTTTTGCTTTTCATATGATTTTAATTCGAAGAAATTTCTGGGTTTGTTGACGTACTCACTATGAAGCGCGTTTCCAAATGTTGTTTAAGTTTATTAGGTTTCATGCTGTCTAAGACCAACATTTTTGAGCAAATGATACACAGAGGCCTTTCTTCTTCATTTACTTCAGTGTTAGCAAACCCAAAATTTAAGTATTCTTGAGAATATTTTCTTGATTTTATTTTCGGAATGACGCTCATCAGTGTACTTGTTGATGCTTGACTACCATATAATGCTAGCTTACTTCCGCTTAAAAATTTATCCATGAGTTTGCATAATCTGCTGCCGTGAATATTTAATATGGTGAATTGCAATTAACACGAAAACATATATAACATACACATTCACGATAGATTTTAATAGCGATAGAAGGATCGATTCGAACGAGTCTGGCTGGAATTGAAACTTGTGTTATCGAACATTTTCCTTCTTCCTATGAGAAAACATTTACTCTGCGCATGCTTGGTTGTGTGGATTCCCTTCAACAAACACAATTTTTTTTCTTTTGTTTAGTCATGCTTTTGTTTTATTTCTTTTATTATTCGAAAAAATGTATTCCCAGTTTCTAAATTTAGCTCACCCCGTCTAGGTTAACTTTCATTAACTACAATAATTTTCTACTTTCATATTCTTTTAACGTTATATCTCTGCTTGGCTTTCATTTCAAATATAATATTTAAATTTTCCCCTCTTTCTTTCGCTCCATCTGTTCACCACAGGCTTTGCAAAATGCCAGATGTGGTTTCTCGCCAACGTTGGCTCGTTTTTAATCTTGTTTTGGCAGTTAGTTAAAAATAATTTGAAAAACAGAATCCAAAGGACTCAACATACATTATTATTGTATACATTTTATTGTAAGTGGGGGGTGCGATGAAAATTATGATTGAAAACTGGGCCGAGAATACTAAAAGGTTGAGAAACGCTGGAATATAGGATTATGTGTAAAATTTTTGCAGTCATTTTCATCATTCGAATTATTTTCTCCCAAGAGACTTAAATTATTGGTAAGAAGCTAGAAAAGAAAGTCTTTTGAAATATTTTTATAATTTATGTTCAATTTACCGGATAAAAAATTTCGAATGCGTTCCAGATTCGATGCAAAACAAAAAAGAAATATTCGGTTTGCATTGAAAGGTTATTGATTATTTCATGATGACATTGATTATTTCATTATGATATGATTATTTCATGTTATATAAGTACAAACAATAACTATTTTGCATTTTTCAAAAACGAAATTATCATCAAATAACAGTATCGCTTAATAATCAGAAATATATATAATGTGATATACTTAAAAAATACACACAATTGACCCTTTCGCTTACAGTAACACTTCTGACTAGAGAATCGAACACTTGAATTTTCGATATTGAAATGGTAATCACACATTGCTTACTCCGGCCCACCCTGAGGTACAAAATGAAATCTGAATGGCTGGACCACCGCAATAGCAATGACAAGAGTTATAGTTCAGTCCTAAGGGCCATAGAAACGGTGCAACCCTTCTCGTGGGAAGCACTTCCCGTCATCGGTAGGGGATAGTCGACCTTACACCATTTCCGTACCAACACAAGTGGCAAGAACCAGCCACCACGCCGGAAGTTTTTCGTCCACATATCTGAGGTGAAAACATTGGTAACCAATGGAGTGAAGACATTTAGCGTTAACACTTTTTACTATCAGAAAATTCAGATTATTTTTCACATATCGTGATTTTTATCACAATAAAACTTTTCAAGATCAAAAACTAAAAAAAAAAAAAAAAATTATATTAATAGTTATCAGAGCAAAATATTTATCATGATCAAACTTGTACTCTTCACTTAGATTGGCCAAATCACATCATATAATAGAATTTTCGAAACTAAAATCACTAATGAAGCTCTTATCAATTAGTGAATCAAAATCCCAGAATCGAGTCAATGCTTTTCCTTATTCAAACATTAAGATTATTTATCATATTTCGTTACCATTTTCAAATAGAAATTCAAAATACAAAAATCACATTAATCCTTTAAAGTATCTCAGATATCTTTAAGAAAAATATATCCGCTGAAATGATAATGATGAACAACGAATTTGATAAATGAACTGATTTCCAACATAATTAAACTTCTAACATTTTTCAGCCTAATTTTAAAAAAACCTGCCATATATTCATAATTTCTGTTCCTAATTTCCGATGCTTTTGTTTGTTAAAATATTTTTATTGATATATTTTATATTTAAAATTAATTAATTTTTTCTGCATATTAGCAACTTGTTTCTATATATTAAATTTACTTAATTTAATACAAGAATAATGTCAAGCTTCCAACACAGAATTATTATAATTGAACTCAATGAACAAGAAGCTGAGGTGTCTAAAATGAAAATTCAAATTAAATATGGCTTCCATTAAAATTATATTAAACAGAAAATTCCAGAAAAAATAATTCAAAATAGCTATGTTCCACTATATTAAGAAAGTTAGTTATGTTTTGTAAAATAAAACGTACAGTTTATTTATATGGAGTATTTAAATTATTAATAACATTTCGTGATTTTTGTCGCAATAAATCTTTTTATGAATAAGAACTGCTGTATTTAATTTGTTATGCAATAGTGATCAGTAGAGGTAAAGTTCCGTTCAATAGAGGGAAAATTGACACGGAATAAGATGAATTTTTTAAATTCTTTTGTGAAAAATAAAATAAATAAAAATTTATAAAAGTTTCCAAAAAAATTTAAAAATGCATCAAAAATATTTTTAAAAAACATTTTTTTGTTAAATATGTCAAATCAATTTTAATGATGGTTAATGGCTTTAATGATTTTAATGATTAATGATTTTAATGATGGAATTAATGGCTTTAATGATTTTAATGATTAATGATTTTAATGATGGAATTAATGGCTTTAATGATTTTAATGATTTTTTTTATTTTGAAGAATTTTGTACAGATATTTAAGACAACTGTTAAAAATTCCTTTCTTAGTATTCTGTATTTTCAAATTTTGAATCTTTTTCCAGGGGAAGTGCCAAAAGAAATTTATGAGCTTTCATCAGTATACCCAGAAGCAGAACACATAGCAGTGTCAGCAGAAATCATTCAAGAAACAACAAGGATATTGGCTCACAGGTACTTTTTAAAATTATTTTAAATCGAATGAATGATAATAAGATCACAAATACTCATAAGTTTGTTTCATAAAATAACAGAAAAAAATATTTTCCTTGGGAATTCAATCTGCTGTTTCTCACTGCTAAAAAGATTCCTTCGAAAATTTCACAATTAATTATATTAAAAATTATTTTATTATGCTATCATCTCAAATAAAATTATTCTTGAAATATTCAGGTTTTAAAAGATATAAAACAGTAATGCTGTGATAAATTACATGAAAATAAATTTGTATGATAAAATACAAGCAAATTTATAACTTTACTTTGGAGTTCAATACGTAAGGAACTACAATACACGTAAGGAACATCTACAATAAAAGAAAACAAAGAATTTCTCATTAAAAAAAGAGAAGAATTTCAAGAGCTTCCTTATTCAAATAATTTCTTTCTTAAATGGTGCATTCCTTTATTTTTTATCAATTCTTTCTGTAATAAATTCTGTATTTATTTCATACCATACCATAAGCTTTGATGTAAAACATATTTGTTAGTGTAACAAAAAATATTCTCATCATAGCAAACATTCACTTAAAATGCATCTCAAAAGTAAATCCATGATATAAAGATAACCATTTTAATACAACTATATAATACGTAACATTCTCACCATCTTGGAATGTGAAAGTGGTCGATTAAATCTCAACATTTTTAGGTCAAGATATGATCTTGTTGTATTTAATAAAGCTGCAACATAATCGGTCATTGAAAGATGATATCCAGCGATACCAGAATTTGATATGATACAAGAAACTTCTTTGTTATTTCTTTAGGTCTCTCTTATGAAAAAGAAATACTTTCATCTGAGAAGCAATTGTAGCTATGAAAAGACAAATTATACATATGAAATTTTATCTGAAGAATAATTAGATTTGCTGAGAATGCAACCTTATTTTCGAGCTGAAAATTCCGATCCTTCAATTAACCGTCTTAAGAATCAAATACGATTCGCGCTACATTTGTATCATGCTTCGCACTGGTATTTTGTCTCAGGCTGCATAGCTCACTCATGATTCACATCAGAATGAAATGCTTAAAAGTAATGAAAGTTTGATAAATTTAACTGACGCTTTAGAATTTATTTAAAAAATGGATTAATACAAAAGCAGTTAATCTAAGAAAAATTTTAATAACTATATTATTACGAACGAGCCAAATCATAATTTTGCCTTCTAAAATATTGAGAAATTGATAAATATCAAACAGATATAAAAAGAAAGCTGAAATTATTTATGACCAATATAAGATAAAACTTCACTCTTGGAGTCACCATTATTTTTCATAGTCTCCCATATTAAGGCAATTTTCAACGATATTTATTAATTAAATGAACCAAATCCATTGGACAAAACAGCTGACACTGATAACTTTTTATACACGTGTCATGAATTTACAGACTTGAATCTGTCAGTGCGAATCAAGTGTGCACCAGTTGACCTAAACAGAAATGAAATGCTACATAGGACACATGGTGCACCCGTGATTTGGACTTATCAAAACTACTTCATTACATTAATAATTTATTTAAAAAATCACAATTACTTTGTTTTTTAGCAAATTATAAAAAAAAGGTTCCTAGGGAATCCCACCATACTCCAATTGATGTGTTGAATGTTATGGAGACACATTTTTGAATCCAAAAAAATAAAATTTTCCAACCCAAGACTAACCATTCCCACTTTAAAGGAAACTAGTTTCTTATTTCGTGAGTTATAGCGCATCTGTCTCCCTTATAATACTCATCATTTTAATATAAAAAGAAGTACATTTATTTGTTGTACTTGATCAAAATTTCAATTTCATCACTTCCTACTGAATAAGGCAAAAAATATCCACTACATTCTTCTCCTGTGAGTAAAGAATTAAAGATTTTTCAGTTAAGTGTTTATTCACTTTCGAACTATATTTATTCATTGCTGTGAGCATCATTAAGAATTACATTAATAGATTCCATTATCTAATTTGATGCAAGTGCAGTTCTTACAATATACATACAAACATTTCTAATTCCAATAACCTATATCAAGTATGCCTTATTATGCGTGTTTGTGAAGTGATGTCATTTCATTTAAATAAATTTTGTTTCTTGATACTCAGCTCTACTAATGAAATACAAATTGAAAATTAGAAAAAAAAATTGTAAATTTTTAATATTAGTTAAATAAAAATGGTATTACACCAGTTTCTTAAAACATGCTTATGTTTAGGAAACTGGTGTAATGTCAAACATGTTTTAGAAAACATACCAAAAAAAAGACGTATCTTAAAAGTAGAATGCATTTTAAATTCTTCTATTGGTGGAATCCTAACTAAGCCCTTGCTTTGGATTCATGTTTCGCCATACATGACAAATATGTGAGTTTGTTGTCACCAATATGAATGAATTACTATTAATGAAATACAAATTGAAAATTAGAAAAAAAAATTATGTCTTATATTATTTGGAGAAAAATAAAACATCATAGCCGATTTTTATAAAAAGAAAAAAAAAATTCTAAATTTTTAATATAAGTTAAATAAAAACAGAATTGCACCAGTTTCTTAAAACATGCTTATGTTTAGGAAACTGGTGTAATATCAAACAGGTTTTAGAAAACATACAAAAAAAAAAAAAAAGACGTATCTTAAAAGTTTAATGCATTTTAAATTCTTCTATTGATGGAATCCTAACTAAGCCCTTGCTTTGGAATCATGTTTCGACATATGCACCAAATATGTGAGTTTGTTGTCACCAATATGTGGCCAGTTTAAATGTGAAATCCATACAGGGAGGGAAAGTGTGAGATAATTAGTATATAGATGGTAAATGACATGAGAAATTGCACTTGTCTTATGACTGTGACGTCATGCTAATAATATTCATAATAAAGCATTAAACTGGCTTTAAAAATAATACACTAGAAATATTTCAGCGATCTTTTTGCTTTATAAAATATTTATACTCCGATGCTATTAATTAGCGAATAGCATTAACTATAGAAACCAAATCTATATGCTTTTTTATTTACTTTTCAAAAACATAATTAATTTCACCTTTTTGAAATAAATAAAGATTCAATTAATATCTCATTTGTGAAATAAATCAAGATTTAATTTACATTAGGTTTCAACTGTCCCGTGATACAATCATTCACGCACTGCCACGGATCGACACCAGCAAGACTTCCATCAAAGAAATTTGTCCTACATTTCTGAAGCCCGTCAAGTGCGAGCTCTCTCGCTACAGGACGCTGACTGGCATGTGCAACAATCTGGAACATCCATCTTGGGGTAGCGCACGCTCTGCAATGGTGCGGTACCTACCCCCGGAATACGCAGATGGTTAGTACCTAACAGCATGCAATATATCCTCAGTTTTCAAAAATTATCAAGACCTTTCAGCGAGTACAACATACAGATAATTCTTTGAGCATGAAAAGTTCATACCGTATTTGACCTTAAAAGAAAGGTCGAAATAAATTAAGACATCATAAAATAGCAATTCAAATTGTTTATGACCGATCTTCAAAAAGCTAAAAAGTTATAATTTCTGTTAATAATCTTGTTTTATTACCAAACTGAAAATTGCATAATTTTCTTCTACTTTTTGTACATTGAAATAAAAAGTAAGAACACTAAATATAAATATTGAACTTTTTGTGCGTTGAAATATAAAATAAATAATTAATCAATATAAAATAAATAATTAATCAATATAAAATAAATAATTAATCAATATAAAATAAATAATTAATAAATAATTAATCTAAAGATAATAGATTTCAATTAAAATAAATACAAGGAACAAGTTTAAAATTTGTGTCACGAAATGTCAATGAAAATCTACCATACTTTTGAATCAGTCTTTCATTTTTTTTAAATCACATTTTATACATTTAAAAAATACATGTGCGAAATACCATTTATAAAATATTACCAACCTAAACAAAAAAATAGTTTATTGGCCTTTTCTTGTCCATTAATTATTTTCCTTTCAAAAAAGAATTTCCAAAAATAAAAATTATGATTTTTGGTTGTAATTTTTTTTCATAATAAAAACATTTTATGCGTGTTTTTTCTTTTAAATATTCTTTGTAATAAGCTTTGCGTACTTACATTCTCATCAAAAAGAAGAAAATGTATAGTTTCTTTAGGATATAAATAGGATATAGGATATATATTTAGGATAATATATAGGATATCCTGTATATTGATTACTTTCATTAGTGCATATTCAAAAGAAATAAATGATAATAAAAGATAGTCATTTTTGCTTTAAATTAGTAAATGTGATTTGGTAACTTATTGTCAAATGTCTTCAACTTTCAAAACTGTTACTTTTATTAGAATTATAACTATTTATATGGATTTAAAATATTTTATATGGACTATGTGAATTAAAAGTATATGAACCACCATTCCTATAGAGCTTTTAACTTAATGTTTCAAAATATGGAATCTACAAATTATTGACTTCGGAAAATATTAAATATCATCATAATGAAATTATTTGTTGAAATTTTATTATTATTTTTATTATTTTTGATATGAATTACATATCGTAGAATTTCAGCTACTTGGCCAAATATGGAGAAAGGACAAGTCGGAAAATAAAGCTGATGTATAGGCCAAACAGTCTTTAAATGCTTACTTCCTATCCCGCCCATATGATTAAAAATATTCTTTTCATACCCAAATCCTTTTTAATTCTGGCCTTTTCGTACAGACCTGTATATTATAAATAGTTATTATCTACTTTATGGAACGTTGAAAAAAATTATTGTGGAAAAAGAAGTAGATGTATTGAACGCATTTTAAAATAAATTTTTAAAACATCATTCGATCTCTACTATTGCTAGAAGTTCTACTATTTTTGGAAACCTCTGCTAAAAACATAGAACCATCTGTGCTTTATAGTATGAGTATTTACACTTTTGAAATCAACAAAATATTAAAAGATGACACAGTTTTAATTCTTGCAATAATTATTTAAGCGTATTTTATTATTTATTGATAAATGATCATAGTAATGCGGAACGATCTTACGCATACAAAGTAAAGCTGATAATGTCTTTTGATTCTTAACAAAAAGAATTTAATGAAATAATTTTTTTCTATGTATTATCCGAAATGGTAAATTTTCTGATTTTTTTATCAGCCATTTTATGATAGAAGACATAAAATTTCATTCGATATTGTAAATATTTATCGCTTTTCCTCTGATCATTCAGTTTCTTTCAGCGATACAGGAGCCCCGTAAATCTGTGGATGGCAGTGATCTTCCCAGTGCTCGTATAGTCAGTTTCATGATGCACCACGATGTCAGCGAACATCATTCCCATATCAACATTCTTCTAGTATTTTGGGGACAAATGACAGATCACGACATGACACTTGCAGCACAAACTGTAGGTAAGTTTTCCATAATCTGATTTCTTTCATCTGTTTAAGCAATGAAACTGGCATATGTTCAATATTATGAAAACGAACATCCTATCAGCGCCTGCCATCAAGATGGTTCATTATGGATAGGCAGTGCTGAATAATCAAATAGGTAAAATAGGCAACTGATTAGTGGCCCCGCTACTTTGAAGGGTCTCAAATGTTTTTTGGGGTAATTTTAGGAATTCTTGTATATTTTCGAATATTATTTAAATTTCAAAATATTATTCTTAAGGTTTGTTTGTTTTTTTCAAAATCACTCGCAGATGTCCTTGTTTACTATTTCTTGTCATTACTGAACCCCTTATAAGATAATAGCCCTGATAATTTTTTATTTGAATATTTATAACGCATTAAAAAGTTTTGTAAATTTTTTTTTTCCGATTTTGTTTAAAACTACTTTCAAATTTGAAAAAATGTTTTCTTGTGCGAAATACTGAAATCAAGTCACTTGAAGGCCAAACGCAGTAAAAAGTTATGCTATTTTTTTAATTTGTATTTAAAAATCAATTATTTTATTATTAAAACCAATGAAAAATATATGCTCTTCGTAAGGGAAAAAGGTTTCGATTCTTGAATTGCCAGAGAACCCCTAGAGAGCTCTGTGGATGAGCTAATTGCCAAGGAATTTTTAATTAAGCGAAATTTTTAAATGGTGATTTATGATAAAGTAGCGATTCTTCAAAACAAGAAGCGTAAATTATTCGTTACATTCCTGAAGGTGATAATTACCAATGCTAATGTAGAGTGAGTATTTTGATTTACCTATGCTGAACTGAGTAACTGAACTCTTTTGAACTGAGATAACTTCAATATTTTACTAGATATCGCTAGAAATGCGTACATTAGGAAAGAGTATCACAGGAAAATGTTTAACGCTACTTGTTTCTTTTTCCAACATGTCTTCCAAACTGTCATATTCAACTGAAAATCATATTTTAATTGTTAATAAATGGTATTTATGTGGTAAAAATGCGATGTTATTATGAAAGTAATCTTCAATATTCAAAAAATAAACCCATGCCTTCAGGATAATGGTAAAAGATCTTTTTAAGAAAATTGGAAGCTCTAATTATGTTTAAGATAATTTCAAGTGCAGGATTACTTTGATTTTGAATTTTGAGATTGCGCTGTTGTGTCACCTTGCAAGATTCTCACTTTGAAAACCTTATCCGATTAAATCCTTATCGACATACTTTTCAGTAAAGCAATTTGTAGTACTATCCTCACCAATTTAAAAGCTACTCTACATCAAACTGTAGGTGAATTGAAACCCATACTATATATATATATATATATAACAGAAATACGATTTGGTATAAAGATAAACATTACAAAAATGTGAAAAATTGCATTTATTATCGGAGAAACTGCATGGAACCAGAATACATAATCTCATATTTTTTCCCACACATTCCACTTAAACTGGTCAGTGACCCTTTAAACAAACTAGTTCTTCTGATTTGAGCAAACAATGAATCCAAACTCAAAGAGAAAAGAAACTCTTTTCTACCCCCATAATTTAATTAAATGAAAATCGCTTTAAAAAATGAAACTGACACCCTCATACATTTTGGGGGCGTTCCCAGAACATGAATAATGCATATCTATCGGTGTTATTTTCTATTTTTCTGGCAAAATATATGCAGATTATCTATTGTGTTGACTTTATCTTTCTATTAGCTTGACTCTCAAGATATCTCTAGAAAAATCTTTGAAATATTCATTATAGCTACTGGTTTAATAAATTTATCCTCAGGGTTCCATAATTTCAAGAAATCCTGCTTCCTCGATTCTTCAGTTAATCCTTTCGAATACAATGACAGGTCTGACGCGCGCATCGAATTACTGAATTTTTAATTTTAAATCTACAATTAAATGAAAGTATTAAGAAGCTTAAAATGCAAAAAAAACCCATTCAAATCTGAATTGCTCTTATATTCTGTGTATATTATAGGAATTAAAATGTAATAAAGTCTCAAATAGGATTTGTCATCTGATTAGGAAATTAATTACGTTCGTAGGTCAAGGGTTTAAATTCTGAATTTCTGTTAAAATGTAGGCAACAGTCATTATATTTATTCCTGATTTAGTTTCATGTTTTAAAAAGAAAAAATTTCATTATCAGTATCTTCTCTATGCACTTTCTTACAAGCTATGAGATAATGTTTTGATTCTTATTTCTAAGCAAAGTAGGTAGGCATCGGTTTAGTAAAGTAGTTATAACTTTAAATAAGAAACATAATCACCATGTTATGCTGAGGATATTTTACGAAAGGTGCATATTTCTATGTCTATTGGGTCATTTTTCATATCGTCCTTGGCTATTTGCCGGTGATAAACAATATCATTTTCAATAACTCTAAATCTAAAAATACATATATGAAGCAAAATAGGCATTTTGATTTTTTAAGAAAATTTTAGCATTTCCGAAATACATAAAAGCAACTTTATTACAGTTTCCTTTATTACAGATTTTTAAAATTAAACTATATTTAATAAAACGTTTTTAGTGAAAAGTTAGATAGTCCAGTCCTTGACTAATTTGTCAAATGTTAGAATATGAATTTGTATGTATCATCGGTGAAATTCAGTATTTTGAACAGAATCTCTGGGTTCGTCTGGAATAAAATGAAAATAATAGCAATTATATTATTCTTGAAAATGATTCATTACATTATAATATTAAAGGCAATTAAAGAAAGTATATCAACGTTTTTTGATGCTTGTATTTATTATGGAAAGCATAATTTATAATGAATTGTTCTCTCCAAAAATATATTTCCAGAATTACGTCTGTCATGTGAACTCAAATATTCTTTCAGCTAGGCAGTTGAAATCTGATATGTGATATTTATTCCTTCAAATTTTAAATGAAAGTCATCTATAGGAAATTTGTCTGCCAGTTTGTGCGAGGGAAACTGAAGGCGATTTCAAAAAAACACAAAGAACTAAATAGAAATAATTTGATGCGCGTTTTTTACGTCTAAAATGTATATCTCTATTAAAT